>NC_137075.1:61801271-62545214 GCF_951640355.1 Cnephaeus nilssonii
CAGTTACTTGATTTTTCATTTCCAGTGCCTAATTAGCTCATTTTCATATACACCTGTTCTTGATTTCTACCTGCCTGGTTTTATTTCAAAATGTCTTGCTCTTGTTAGGTGTCATTCCTTCCTTTATATATTTGGGAAGCTTAAACAGACTCATTTTAAAGTCATTTTCAGATTGCTCTATTATTGACTTTCAATGGGAATGAATTCTACTGATTTTCAGCTTGTTGACTGTCTTTTCTGGCATTAGTTCTCTTCATGTGCTTTGGAACTTCAGTTATTAGCAAATTCATCCAGAGAGGATATGTTCTCTTTCCCCCTCACCCCTCTCTCTTTCCTCCCACCACTCCCTGTCTGGGAGTTAATCAGTTTCCTCCCTTAGAACTCCTAGCCCAGAGTCAGGTCTGATAATGGTGACTCCAGTTCCTCGTCCTTAGGTGATCGTGGAGGTATCTCAGATCTAGTTGCCGAGCCAGCAGGTCCTCGTGGTGGGGCGTCCTCTGCCCCTTCCCTCCACCATTTAGCACCACACTATGCTGCAGCTCCTAGCAGTGACTGACGCTTCCTCCCGCCGCCCTTAAAGAGCTGGAGGTGGGCCTCAGTGTCACCAGTGAGCTTGGGTCCAGTCCGCAATCGTGAGCCCAGAGCTCTAGTCCCTGTCGTCTCCTGGCAGCCACATCTCAAGCTCCTCTGCTTGTTCCCAAGTCCAAGAGCCCAGCAAGTCTATGGCCTCAAGATCCATGTTCTGTCTTGTTGTTTTTGCCCACAAATGTCTTTATCTTGTTGAATGTGGCTATGTTTAAGTTCTTTCTGAAATAGTTATTGTATCATTGCAATGTATTTGAAATCAAGGGATCTTTCAAAGTGTGAATTCCCAACACTGTCTTGACCCGTCTAGGCATTTTCACAGCATTAGTCAGCCTGTGAACAATGATCCCCCGCTGTCTAGAATGTGCCCTGTAACCTGCAGGCTCAGTTCCCCAGGCCTGAGTCCTGGGCCAGTGAGAACCAGACCTGGGAACATGGCCCACGAGCTAGCAGGGTCTGCAAATAGTCTCTGATTCTCGTGCCTGTGCCCTCAAGGAGCAGCCTGCCCCTGAGTTCCCACTAGGAAAGTAGGCTGCAATTCCCCGTAAAGTAAGCACCCACCATCTCAGCCCACACTGCCCACCCAAGTCTGCTTCAGAGAATCACCCTCCTGACCCTCCTAACCTAGCCTGGTCTGGATTTATGTTTCAGACCCTCACTGGAAAACCATGAGCCTCCCACAAATACTATCACTTTAGTCTCCAAGTATTCAGATCAGACCCCGCCTGCACTGAGCTTAATCTAATGCTCTCAGTCTTGGTCCAGACTTCAGGCCTCTCTGAAGCCCACACCACCCTCCTCCTGGCCTGGTCCCCGTTCCTGCCTTCTGCCTGACAGGAGCTGTCACCCCCACTAAGGGTTCTGCTCCTAATTACAGTGTGTGTGTGTGTGTGTGTGTGTGTGTGTGTGTGTGTGTGTGTGTAGGAGGTTCCCATACATCCAAGCAATGCTCTGACACCAGCTGGGTCTCTACAATTCGACTCGATTCTGACACGACCTGGAGACAGCATCGGATCCCCAGGTTCAAGGCTCAGTCCCACAAGACTGCCCTCTTCCGCTTCAGACACCAACTGCAAGTCCAGGTTGCTTCTGACCGACCTGCTATAAATCATAGGTTTCCATGACCCCTCCTTGGGTTTGATTAACTTGCTCGAGCGGCTCTCAGAATTCAGGGATACATTTCACTTACCAGGTGATGGGTTTCTTATTAAAGGATACAACTCGGGAACAGACAGATGGAAGAGATGCACAGAGCAGGGGTGGGGAAGGGGTGAGGAGTTTTGTGCCCCATCCAGGCAGGCCACTCTCCCCAGATCTCCATGTGGCCACTAGCCTGGAAGCTCTTTAAACCCCACCTTTTGAGTTTTGATAGAAGCTCCATTCAATACTGGCCTTTGGAGAGTAAACTCCATCCGAGTCCCTCTCCCTACCCAGGGCACAGAGGTTGGGGGTGAGACTGCACGTTTCAGCCCTCTCATCGCTTGGTTGGTTTCCCTGGCAATCAGCCCCCATTCTTAGGTAGTTTCTAAAAGTCGCCTCATTGACATAAAAAAAAAACTTTTATGGCTCTCATCACTTAGGAAATACCAAAAGTTTTAGGAGATCTGTGCCTGGAAAGGGGACAAAAACCAAATATATATTTCTTATTATAAATCACAATATCACACCTACCAGCTGGGACTGGACAAAAGATATAACATGTTCTCATGGATTTCTCTCCACAGTTTGTAAGTAGATGTTGTTACTATTTTTATCTCTCATAGTATAATAGTGACATCTATTGCCTGTTCCCAATGTGCCAGGATCAGTGCTGAGCACCTCATCCACAATAACGCACCTAATCCTTGCAACACCCCTATGAATTGGCTACTATTACACCTCCTCGTTTTATAGATGCAGAGGTTGAGGCTCAGGTTAAGTGACATCTCTAAAACCCTAGTTATACTTAGTACTGGAACTAGGACTTGAACCCGGGTTCATCTCAACCCAAAGCCCATGCCCTTGGCCAAATGCTGCATTGCCAGATCCATTTTAGCTGCAATCTGGCCGGATCTCTTCGTGACATTTGACACTACCACCAGTACCTTCTTCCCGGGGAAGTTCTCCTCTTTGGGCTTCCGGGAACCTGAACTGGAGTGAATTTCTTCTCACCTCTGTCTCTCTCACAGGTTTTCCGTGTTCTTCCCATCAATCCTGATGTTCCCCAAACTCCCACCTTCTTAGATGTACCACAGACTACTCAATTGCAACACAGTCAATCCTGAACTCGTTACTGATATCACCTATCTCATCCACCCAGGTTCCCAAACTAGAAGCCAGAATCGGCCCTGTAATGCCCTATACCCATGGTCAGCAAACTGCGGCTCGCGAGCCACATGCGGCTCTTTGGCCCCTTGAATGTGGCTCTTCCACAAAATACCATGGCCTGGGCGAGTCTATTTTGAAGAAGTGGTGTTAGAAGAAGTTTAAGTTTAAAAATTTTGGCTCTCAAAAGAAATTTCAATCGTTGTACTGATGATATTTGGCTCTGTTGACTAATGAGTTTGCCGACCACTGCCCTATACCATCACTTAACCCCATCGCCCATAGATAGACACAGGCAGATTTTTTTCTCCCGAGCACTCGAACTAAAGCACTCACCTTTACATTTCCATCTCCTACAGAATATAGCCCCAAAGCCTCTGCCAGATGCCCACGGCCCTCTTTCCATCCTCATTATTCACCTGCGCCCTCTGCCCAGGCCCAGAGAGCTAGAGCCCTACTGTGGCGATCACCTGCCCCGTCCATGTGCCAGCTCTCTGTGGCACCAGGCCGTGGCCCTGGATGCCCCCTCCACCTAGAACACTGTTATCCCTTGCCCACCCACTTTCAGTCCAAACATCTCCTGCTTTGTGAAGCCATCTAAGCCTTCCTCTTGGGCTCTGAGCAAGGATAAGGTGCTGACCTCTTTGCCCTCAGTGGACCCTGGAGCCCAACACCATGTTCTAGTTTGACTTTTTTCTGCCCATCCTGCCCATCAGTACACCCAGGCATGACTTCCCCTCTCCCTTTCTGCCTCCAGCCCCAGCCCCACTCCCAGCTTTCATCAAACATGTAGGTAATTAACTGGCAACTGGCAACAGACACTAAAAAGCAATTTCTCACCCCAACAGGAGTGTGTAATGTTAAATTCTATTTTGCCAAGGAAAGTGATCAGAAGCCTGTGCACACATAAGAGATATTTTGACAGAATCACCAACGTCTGAAGTCAGCAAGGAGGCTTAAATGAAAGAATTAAGAGAAACAGATCTGAACTGCAGCTCTGTGTGGAAAACTACAATGCTAAAATTTGCATTTAATAGGGACCACATGGCATAAACATTCTATTCTGTAAACTATTATAGTGCCACAGAATGAAGTTAGTGGGGAGTCTCCTGGTATCTCAGGCTGTGTCTTCACACACACACACACACACACACACACACACACACACACACGCACCACATTGTACCATTTCAAAACGTTTGACTGATCAGCCCCTAACAAGTTGTTGAACAGTACCTCCTGTTAATCACCAGTGTATTCTTTATCAGTTCAATCCAAATCCTGAAATACTTCAGGTAGAAAAGATAATCAAAAAAGAAGTATAAATGGCTAATAAACATATGAACAAATTCAACCTCAGCTGTAATGAAAGAGATGCAAATCAAGATATAATACTACTTTTCATCTGTCAAATCGGCACAATTAAAATTAATGGTAAAACTGCTGAAGAGGGTGCTGGCTGCCTCCCAGCTGTGCCAGGCATGGGTGGTGAAGTGAGCACCAACACCCCAAGGCAGAAGAAACCTCTGTAGACCTTTCATGGTCTTTAAGAATCAACTCATCTGTGTCCTTAAATAGTTCACTGTTCGCAGAGCCTGGTGGGCCATGAGCAGGGTATGCTTGTGCTTAGGGTAGGTGGGGAGAGAAGCACAGGAAAGTCTGACCACTCACATGCACACACATCCACATAGTCTGAACATGAATGGGGCCATGCTTAATTCAGCCCTGATATATCAAGGAGGGCACAGGTCAAATTCTGCCTTTATAGGCTTACAGTTCAGAAGTAGAATTAAGCCTGATCAGCGTAGCTCAGTGGTTGAACCAGGAGGTCAAGGTTAGATTGTTATCAATGATTCTCTATCATTGATGTTTCTATCTCTCTCTTCCTCTCTCTTCTCTCTGAAATCAATAAAAATATATTTTTTAAAAAGAAGTAGAATTAAGACTCATACCCAAATCTGTAGAAAACAGGCACAAAGAATTAGATGCTGTCAGAGAAGAAATAGTGCTGGGTGCATTATGAAAAGAGATTACTTCCAACTAGGCCATGAGGGTGGGTAGAATTTTGTCAAAGGTGTAGGGAGAAAGGTATTCTAGGGGCAAAGGCAAGATTAAGGTCACAGACTGTAGGGAGTGGTTATAGGGTTAAGCCTCTGACTGACCTGTGGCAGGGTCACAAACAAGTTCGTTTGGAAGGCAGACCCCTCCCAGCATAATTAAGCCTGATCCTGTAACTGACCCCTAGATCCTTCCTGGGTAGCTAGTGGGCTGTGGGAGGGGCAGCAAGTGCTGCCAAAACAAGTGAAACTTACAAGAACATTGTTAATTGCCTTGTTTGTCCCTGATTATAAATAAAGCCTCAGCTTTGCAGTGTGGATCTGTTCTGTGGCCTCAGCCAGGCACAGAAATATCCACCCAGCCCCAGCTTTCAAATCTATCTCTGTGTCTCCTCTCTTTATTTCTAATATTTCTCAATCCCTGCCCGCCTCCACTTAGAACCGGTTCATTCATCTCTCTTTCTGCGCAGGACGCAGAAAAGGGAGATCCCCGCCATGTCTGGCCCCCGCAACAGACAACAACATTTAAATATGCGTTCATTTAATCACTGAGGTCCTTTCTAGTCTTTACATTTATTTTGCTAATCTAATGCTTTCCCACCTGTTCGTTGGGTGAGTTCCAATGCCCCCAAGAAATGTATGGATGCTGGAGTTATGTTCCAGGAATGTCCTTACACCCTGCCTAGATAAACTCACTTATTCCCAAAACACCTTCAGATGAGTATCCTTAGGCCTGGTTTACAGATGAGAAGTCTGAGGCTCAAGAAGAAGACTTGATTTGCTCAAGATCACAAAGCAAGTCAGTGCTAGAAAGTCAGCTATGAATGGATGTCTGCCTGACTTCGAAGGCTACGCCGTACCACCTCACTTCAAGACCACTTCCTTCTTTAAAAGTAAAGCCCCAAATTGATCTACAGTTTTGATGCAACCCCTGTCAAATCCCAGTAGGGATTTTTGGTGAAATTGATCCTAAAATTCATATAATAAGTCAAGGGACCCAGAAGAGCCAAAATAAAACTTAAGAAGAACAAAGTTGAAGGATTCATGCTTCACAACTTCAAAACTTAACTACAAAGCTACAGTAATCAAAACTGTTTGGCATAATGTGCTGGCAAAGGAAAGACATATAGATCAATGGAATGAATTTAGAGTCCAGAAATAAATCCATACCTTTAAGGAAAATTAATTTTTGACAAGAGTGCCAAGACAATTTAATGGAAGAAAGAATAGTCTTTTCAATAAATGGCTCTGGGACAATTAGATATCCACATGCAAAAAAAAAAAAAGTTAGAAACTTGCCTTATACCATATGTAAAAGTTAATTCAAAATAGGTCAAAGATTTAAATGTAAAAGCTGAAATTATAAAACTCTTAGAAGAAAACAAGGGTAAATTTTTGTGATTCTAGATTAGGCCAAAGTTTCTTAGTTCTTAAAGAACAAGCAACCAAAGAAAAAGAGATAACTTGGACTTCATAAAAACAAAAAACTTTTATGCTTCAAATGACATTGTCAAGGAAGAGAAAAGACAACCCACAGAATGTGACAAAATATTTTCAAATCGTATACTTTATAGGGGTGGAGCATCCAGAGTACATAAAGAACTCTTAACTCAACAACAGAAAATAACCCAATTTTAAAATAAGCAAAGGATTTGAATAGACATTTCTCATAAGAAGACATACAAATAGCCAATAAGCACATGAAAAAATATCATTAGTCACTAGGGAAATGCAAATTGAAACCATAATGAGCTACTACTTCATACCCATTAGGATGGCTAGAATAAAATTTTAAAAAGATACATAATAACAAGCATTGAAGAAGATGGGAAGAAACTGGAGCCCTCCTACATTGCTGGTGGGAATGTAAAGTGGTGGAGCTGCTTTGAAAAACAGTCAGGCAGTTCTTCAGAAATTAAATATATGAGTTACCATATGACCCAGCAACTCCACTCTTGGGTATATACCCAAGACAATTATAAACATATGTTCACACAAAACTCATATATGAATGTTCATAGAAGCATTATTCATAACAACCAGAATGTAGAAATAACCGAAATGTTCATCCCAAATGTGTTGGATAAACAAAGGTAGTATATACATACGATGGAATACTATTCAGACATAAAAAGGAATGAAGCACTAACACATGCTACAACATGGATGAACCTTAAAAACACAATTTCAAGAAAGAAAAGCTGGCCATAAAAGACCACATGCTGCATGATTCCATTTTTATGAAATGTCCAGAAAAGACAAATTTTGAGAGATAGGAAGTAGGAGTTGGGGGGGGGGGGGGATAGGGGAAATGGAGAATGACTGCTAATTAGGTACAGGGCTTCTCTTTGGGATAATGAAAATGTTCTAAAATTCATGGTGATGGTTGCAATACAGTAAACATCGAATTTTGCACTTTAAATGGGTGAATTGTGTGGTATGTGAGTTTTATCTCAATAAAGCTGTTTAAGAATAAATAGGCCAAGAAATTAAAAAGCAAAGTGGCACATACTCGCCAACAGTTGGAATACACACAAAAAATATAACAAAGGACAAAGAAGTCACTCGTGACTACCAGAGGTAAGCACTGCTAACATTTTGGGTTCTTTTATTCCCAAATTTATTTTCAATGGTTATTTTAATGGTTAAAATGATATGTAGACACAATTTTATCTGAATTCATTTCTTGCCTCAGAATAACCTCTGGTACTATAGTCCCTGGACACCAGCCCACCCTTCCTCCCCGCCTCCTACCACCTCCCCTCACACCTCTGCCCAGCCAGCTCCAGAGGATCCCTGTCCTCAGCTGGATGGTGTCCTGATGGAATGCCCCTCCTCTGACTGCCTGGCTGGAAAGCCCCTACTTTGCCTCCTCATCTGCCCAGATGTCTCCTCCTCAGTGAAGCTTCCTCAGAGCCTCAGCAGTTGCTTCTATTGCTGCTCCTCTGGCCTGTGACTGGCTCCCGCTCCAAACCTGAGTTCCTTGGCCCCCTTTAGGGGGAAGGGGTTGGAGGGAAGGAGAATGTTTGGGGTAGGGTATGAAGTGGGGAGACTGAACCTCCTCTCCTCAAGTGCCCATCCCTCCTCCTGGCAGATGTCCCTTCAGGTACACCTGGAGGCCTGACAGCCTTAGCCTAAGGCTTCCCTTTCCACTCACGAGCTCTTCCTGGACTTCCTGCTCTCACCTTTACCTCATCAGCACACCTTGGTGCTGACAGTCCCTCCTCCCAGCCTGGCCTGCCCCTTGCCTTTACCCCCTCTCTAGGGCAGATGTCCACCACTAACTTCCTGGTGAAAACTGGTTTGGGGGTCTAGGAAGTTACTAGGGTTCCAGGCTTGGTAATCTGAGGTTCCAGGAAAAGGGTGAGGGAAGTCAGCCTGAGGGTCCTTGTGTATCCGCTTGACCACAAAAATCTGGGGATGGGGTATTACAACTAACACAAAAAGATCAATCTCCATTTCTCTCTTTCTCGCAACAGAGATGGACTTATTCTCAGATTGCAGAATTCAGGAAATGGAACCCATATCCTTGTTATCAATGTAAAAACTGAGCTGAGCTATTTGTGATCTAAATCAAAATAGAACTGTGTCTGGCAAGCTCATTTTTCTCAGGCCCAGGCAGCTCCCCAAGATACATTGTCTACTGATGGGGGTGGGGGGTGGGGCAGTGTGGAGAGACAATGGCAACTGCCAGGAGCCATTGATCACTTGTTTTATGTGCAGAATGAATCCTTAATCACTGTCGCAGCTGAAAGAAAGGGGAAATTGAGATGGATTCTCAAGTGCCAAAGGCAGAGAGCTTGGTAATTGTAGCTCTTTCATTAAAACTTTGGAGCATAGTAAGTTAGCCAGTGGTTGTTCTTCTCCACCTTGGCTTCCACATCTTGGCTCATTGCTAAGGAGCAGTGAAGGGTCCTGAGAGCCCTGAGTAATCTCCCCTCAGTGTAAACTGAGGGGGAGGGAGGTAAAAATCTCATCAGCCTGGCATCTGAGGACCTGCCAACTTATCCCTCCACCCCAAATCACTCACTGCTCTCTGAGCCTCATGTTCCTTACATGTAAACTAGAAGCCCAGCATGCGAAATCATGTGAACCCATCCACCCGTGCATGCCCCGCCCACCCGTGCCAGTTTTTGGTCATTAGGGCCACAGGCTTTTTATAGATATAGATGGGAGCAAAACCCTGCATTGCCTCATGCACCTATGCTAGTCTACTCTTCTGCCCCACTTCTTGCACTAGTTCTTTCCACTGTGGTGACATTTATTTATGTGTTCATGCATTTTGCAAATAATCAACTGCTTATAATGTTCTCAGTGGTTACCAAGAAGAGTTATGGTTTCTAACTTTGGGCCTAGGTATCTCACCTGATGCTGCTTTTCTTTCATTGAAATGCCTTTCCTTGCCCTTTAGTTAATTACTGTGAGGAAATGAACAAAGAAGACACCTGAAAATCGCCCTCAGAGGTCAGAGGGTTGAGTTCAGGAACCCTCCTCAGAATTGACACTCCAAAGCCAGAGTCTAACAGGCCTTCCAGGTTCCCACACAGGGAGCCCTGCAGAATCCTTACCTGGATACTGTGATCATCTGTTTGCCCATCCCTCCTCAGAATATAGGTTCATTAGGGCAGGGAGCAAGGGATTCTGACCTCTGCTTCCACCTCTAGAATCAGGGACCCAGTCCCATACCAAATTCAGGTATTCCATCTGAGCAAATCTCCCAGTAGATTTGAACCAACTGAGTTGACCTCAAAGCTCAAAGAACTCTCCTGATTCCTTGACCCTTTTACATTTCCCATAAGACTCAAATAAAATTTCAAATGCCTTGAGGATGCTCTGGCTATACATTCTAAATGCTAAATGTCTTATTAGACAAAGGATTTTGGGACTGACTCCTCTAGAATACAGATCTGCTCGGAGTGGCATCCGCAGTAGCTGGTGTTTTGCCACATCACAGTGTCATTAGCAACCAGACAGAGCTATTCAGCACATACCTTTTAATGTCAAGTCTCTGCTCTCCGACTGCTTGACAAGCCAGGGAGGATAAATAAAGGAGGCTCCTGGTGCATTTGGTTTTCTTTCATGTTAGGTTCTGTGATGGGATCCCTGATTTAAGACCAGGATCCAATTGAGAAGCTGTGCTGATAGCACAATAAATAACAGGGAAGCATCGAGCCTGAATTGGTGTGCTGTGCTAGTCCAGGACCACGTACTGTGTCATTATTTATTAGCGAGCAAATCCTTATTTTGGTTTCTAGAAAAGGGCATCATAGAGAGAATTAATACTGAAGATGGAAAGAAAAAGGCATTCGGGGAAGGGTGTTTGTCCTTGTTGGGGAATAAGAGTCAACAGGTAAAAATATTTTCAATGGACGTGTTCGATAGTTGCAGGGGAGGTTTTGTTTTTCCCCCTGCTCTTGTCATGATCTCTACCAACATCCTCTTGCAATTGACATGAGGGAAAAACGAGTAAAAGAAATTCCTTGTCGACAGTGATCAAATAGCCTAGACTTTTTTTTTTAGCAGAATTCCAAAGTGCTATGAATCTTTGAAACAAAGATTGTTCATTAAATTATACCAAAAATACAGTTTGATTCTATCCATTTGTAAAACTTTTCATATCAAGAAATTCACATTTCAGGAAGAAGAAAAAAGGATTCCATGTTAAACCAGCAACCCAAATTTTTAGAAGCTATATGGCTTCCGTATGTTTCTTCCCCTTCAGTCTCCCCTCCTGTTCAAATCTGTATCACAACTTGTGGGGTTACTGAGAGTGCCTGGGATACAGGGCCTGGGCACTCACAGGCTGAGGCAATTGCACGAAGGCTTACAGCGGGCAGGTGCTGAGGCTGGACTTCAGTCCTGGGGCTGCTGCCTCCCAGCAGGTGGCTTCCACCATCCTCACCTCCACCCCCGCCCTGAGCACCGGAGGCCTTTCAACCTCACTCTAGAGCTGCCCCCACAAAGCCCAAGCCAAAGGGTGCCCTAGAGATGCCCTCCACTTCCTCCCACTGTGGTGTTGTCACTTCCAAGGAAGCCTGGGGCCCACGTTCCCTTGAGTCTCTGCCACCCCTCTAGTCCATCCCACCCCACCCTCCAAAAATCACCACCGGAAATGAGAGCGGCAAGGATTAACATCTGTGTTAGCCCAGGTCTTCCTCACACCAAGCTTGTACAGTAAGGGGAATAAGGCAAATGAAGCCCACAGGTGTGGAGCCACTTGCTAAGGTCACACCCCCATCCTGCATTGCAAGTGTCCTTGACTTTTCTGCAATAGTGACAATCCCATGGCGGGGAGCCGTGGTTTGGAGCGGCTGGTTCTCTGCACCCGCGGTTAGAAAGACCACAAATGCCCCAGTCCACGGGCCCTGGGAGAATGCTGGCTTGGACACTTGGGCAAGTTCCTCAGCTTCTCTGGGCCTTGACTTCCTCATTTCTCAAGGGAAGCAGACATGGCCACCTGCGGGAGGGGGTGGAGGAGGGGGGATTGAGGCCTCCTTTCAATATCCCTGCCCCCCTCACTCTGCAAGACACTTGTCCCCTCCGGCACCTCTGCCTTCCTGGATGTTGGGTCTGTTTACAGCGCCGGGGAGACTCCGCCAGTCAGAGGCAGAGCGGACACGGGGCCTCACCTACCTGCCCAGGTCTTTCTGAGAGGCGCCTCGTCCAGCTGCGAGAAGGGCCCATCTGCTGGGAAGGTCACGGCAGCAGCTGGCTCTCTAACCAAGGAGAGGAAATGCAGGAGCTGAAGCCACGCAGACGGGGACAAGGGGCTGGAGATGTGGCCAGCCTCGCTTGGGGCCTAATTATCCGGCAGTCAACGCCCAGGTGGCATGTGAGATCCTTATCAACTCTGAAACACCCGCTGACGCTGACGCTGACGCCTTGCAAGTTTGAGTTCTCCATCCAGGCATCTCAACTCAGAAAGCGTCCCCAGGCCACCTCTGGCAAACATCCAATGAAATCTCTGGCTCTTAAAGAAGCTGCAGGTTTGGCCCCCGCATCAGAGAAGTGCTGTCAAGCAGGAAAGACGGAGAAACAGGATCCCAGAGCACACTCACATAACTCCTAACTTAACAGGTGCAGAGACCAAAGCCAGGAGAGGGAGGAGCCTAATAAATACCACACAGCCAACACGTGGCCACGCTGATGCCTGACCCGCAGCCCAGCCTTTCCCCAGGCCCCTCCCCTTGCCCACATTGCCTCTTCCCCTCAGTGCTTAGGTCCTGCCCAAACAGAGGCCTGGGCCCCTACATGTACCCTGGAAGCCATTGTCAGATTTGCCCTCACAAAGACTCACTTTTACCCTATCATCCTCTGCCCAACACTTCCAATGAGCTACTCAAAAAAGAACAAAATGCCCAGGCCAGCATCCATGGATTTCCTTTGGTGCAGCTTGATACAGCCTTTCTAACCATCATAATCCTTCCTATTCATTCATTCGTTCGTTCGTTCATTCATTCATTCATTCAACAGATAATTATTGTGTACTGAATTAACCCTTTGCACTCGCTTGCTTTTTTCTCAATTCCTTTATTCTACTCGGGATTTAATTTTTTAAATACCCCAGATTTTACAAAGCGCGGCAGTAGAATAAAAAACTGGAGTTTCTTTTCATACAAACTTATTTATTTGGATTTTTTTTATATTTCAAATTATTGATACATTCAATACAATTCAACATACAAGCTGCTACCGATGCTAACCGTGTCAAGTCACACTCGACATCTGAGTGCAAAAGGTTAAAACAGGCACCCAGGATAATATAATCAAGAATAGAACTGTTTCTTTCCTTAAAAGCTAATAATTTAGTGCAAGAAACAGCCACATAAACAGAAAATGCCATATAATGTCTTTTTTTAATCTTTATTGTTCACATTATTACAGATGTTCCTCTTTTTTCCCCCATAGCTCCCCTCTACCCAGTTCCCACCCCACCCAGGCCCCCCCCCCCCCCGCCGCCACTGTCCTCATCCATAGGTCCAATCTCTTCCCACACCCCTCACACCCCATTCCCCCTGAGAATTGTCAGTCTCTCTCTTTCCATGCCCCTGATTCTATTACATTCACCAGTTTGTTCTGTTCATCAGATTTTTTATTCATTTTATTTTTAGACTTACTTGTTGATAGATATATATTTGTTGTCACTTTGTTGTTCATAATTTTTATCTTTACCTTTTTCTTCTTCCTCCTCTTCTTAAAGAATACCATTCAGCATTTCATATAATACTGGTTTGGTGGTGATGAACTCCTTTAGCTTTTTCTTGTCTGTGAAGCTCTTTATCTGTCCTTCAATTCTAAATGATAGCCTTGCTGGGTAGAGTAATCTTGGTTGTAGGTTCTTGCTATTCATCACTTTGAATATTTCTTGCCACTCCCTATAGTTTCTGTTGAGAAATCAGCTGATAGTCATATGGGTACTCCCTTGTAGGTAACTAACTGTTTTTCTCTTGCTGCTTTTAAGATTCTCTCTTTGTCTTTTTCCCTTGGCATTTTAATTATGATGTGTTTCGGTGTGGTCCTCTTTGGATTCCTCTTGTTTGGGATTCTCTGTGCTTCCTGGACTTGTAAGTCTATTTCTTTCACCAGGTAGGGGAAGATTTCTGTCATTATTTCTTCAAATAGTTTTTCAATATCTTGTTCTCTCTCTTATTTTGGCACCCCCATAATTTGGATTTGGTATGCTTGAAGTTGTCCCAGAGGCTCCTTACACTATCTTCATATTTTTGTATTCTTTTTTCTTTTTTGTTTTTCCGGTTGGGTGTTTTTTGCTTCCTCGTATTTCAAATCTTTGACTTGATTCTTGGGATCCTATAGTCTACTGTTGAATCTCTGTATATTATTCTTTATTTCAGTCGGTGTATGCTTAACTTCTGACTGGTCCTTTTCTTTTCTTTTCTTTTCTTTTTTTTTTTTTTTTTTGGCATTCTCACTAAGATCCTTGAAGGTCTCACTAAGTTCCTCAGAGGTTTCTAGAAAATTCTTGAGTAACCTTATAACTGTAGTTTTGAACTCTATATCCAGTATTTTGCTTTCATCCATTTCTTTCATTTGTGACATCTTTCTTTGTCTCAGCATTTTGGCTGCTTCCCTGTGTTTGTTTCTATGTATTGGGTAGCTGCTAGGTATCCTTAGTTGATAGAGTGGCCTTGTGTGGTAGGTGTCCTATAGGGCCCAGTGGCTCAGCCTCCCCAGTCACCTGAGGTGGACACTCTTAGTGCACCCCTTTGTGGGCTGTGTGCATAGTCTTGTTGTAGTTAAGCCTTGGTTGCTGTTGGTATCACTGGGGAGCATTGACCTCCAGGCCAATTGGCTGTGAGGATCAGCTGTATCTATAATGGAAGAGCTGCTGTGTAGGAACACACTTATGGGGCAGGACTTGCTTCAGTGGGGCTTTGGTGCTCACTGAGTCTGCCCCTTGAGTGTGTCACTTATGGATGTGAAGAGTTATAATCTGGTATGGTCTCACACTGACCACTGGTACACTGGCTCTTGGATCTCCAAGGAAGTGCAAAGTCAGTCACTGCCTGGGGCCACTTAGCAGGAGCTACAGAGAGATCTGCAGATTCCTCCTCTTTGTATCAGGTTTGGAAGTGCCCAGATGAGGCCCAGCTGTGTAGTAAGGCAGTCTGTTGCTGCTGCCTGTTTGACAGGTTTTAGGCTGATAAAGGACAGGCCATTCATATGCTAAAGCCAAGCCACTACTATGCACAACTTGGGTGGGGTTGTAAATTGGGTTGGGCGGGGTCTCAGGAAATCTCCTGGGCGGAGCAAACAGCAATGGCTGCCAGTCAGCCCTACACTGGAGAGGTCCCAGGGCAGGAAAAATGACTGCTGCGAGCACTTCCATCTGAAAGAAAGCCGCACTCCTGTTCCTGTCCTGATGCCAGTCAGTCCAGTTTCTCCCCACATGTGTCTGGGTCCCCCAGAGTCTCACCTGTAACTCGAGTTCAGAGCAAGTGGGAGCTTGTATCTCCCTCCCGATTTAAAAAGCAGGGCACCCGGGTGCCAGCCCGTTCCGCACCTCCTACCAGTCTCAATGCGCTTTCTTCTTTACCTCTAGTCATAGAACTTCCACTCAGCCAGCTTTCCCGATGTTCTGGATGATAGTTGTTCTGTCTTTTAGTTGTAATTTTTATGTGGTTGTGAGAGGCAGCAAGTACAAGTGTTTACCTATGCTGCCATCTTGGTTTCTTCCACATAATGTCTTAAGGACAGAAAATATCTATTTGCAAGGAAATATGGGAACCCAGAGACAGACTTCTGTATGAAACCAACCTGAAGTGAGGGAGGGGGGTTACGTTTAGGAATATCTTTTAAGAAGAAAGACGCCACTGATAAATTTGGAAGTGGACAATGGTCAGTGAATGAGGAAGGACCAGAGGGGCACCAGGAGAAGGTACGGCCTAAGCAAGAGAAGGGCACAGCATTAGAATGCAAAGCCCACATCATATTCTTTCCCACCTCTGTACCTCTGGTGACTCAGAATATAAAGAAACAGGTTCTCGGTAAAGGGTCACTGGATGAATGGACAATGCATGTGATGAATGAACAACTTCAGGAAGTTCCACATTGCTGTGACTCCAAAGAGTGAGCTAGGTGGGCATGATCAGGCCACAGAGAGCTGTGTGTATTGTTCAAAAGGTTTAAATTTGATCATTCAGGTCAAGGATTCCTAAAGTCTTACCTTCAGGGTCCAGTGCCCTCTCCCCTGAAGTTGGAAACAAAGTTTTGTGCACAAATCCAGCTTTTATCAGACTCTAAAAGGGGATGATGACCCCAAACATGCAAAGGATAACTGGGGAAGAGAGTTGAAACATCTTAGAAAGTTGTAAGCCAGAGAAGGTCAGTGTAAGATTTATTATTTATGTGCATCCCACTGATATACCAGAATAGGGTCTTTGTCTATCTTGTTCCCTGATTTGTCCCTAGTACATATCACCCTGCTTGGTACAAGATAGGTGTTCAGTGGGGAAAGAATGCCAGCTGTGTAGAGAATGGACTTCAGGGGAAACCACAGGCAAGGGATCTGTTAGGAGGCTGTTGTAATAAAGCTGAACGGGAGAGAGGGAGGGGTTGGTTGTTGGTAGAGGATGAAAGTGACCTAGTTGAGAAATCTTTGAGAAGTAAAATTAATAGGATGTGTTGGTTTACTGAATACGGGAAGAAAGGGGCAAAGAGAAGTTAAGGATGATGCCCACTTTTCCAGCTCAACAGGTCAGCTAAACAGTGGTGCTGTCAACAAAACTAAAGGAAGCAGGAAGCAGAACATGTTGGTAGTTAGTTCTGTTGTGAGGTGGTCAGCATCAGGGGCCTGGATGTAATCCAAGGGCAGATGCTAAGTAGGCCATGTAAATGACGCTAATGCTTGGAGGTGAGATTTGAGCTGGAAATAGATATGTGAGGGTCAGGACTATAAAACTGTTGAAACCCTAAGAGTGAGTGAGGTCACGTAGGGAGAGTATAGAGGGAACACAGAGCAGGCCAAGGACAGAACTCTCAGGAAACCAGCATTTAGGAAGTGCACAGAGGAACAGGAACCTGAAAAAGAAACAGTTTCCACAAGGAGATAAATAAAATCAAGAGAAGGGAGCGCGTGATGAAGGAGGAAGCAGCCAGTGCAGGCAGACGTGGCTGAGGGTTCACAGGCTAAGGACCAACAGCTATTTACTAAAGGAATAACCGATGCTTTTCAGGAGCGGGATTTCAATGGAGCACAAGAAGTAAATGTCAAATAGTATGGGTTTAGAAGGGCAGTGAAGAAATAGGTGCATTACAAGGAGTTTATCCTTCCACAGAGTTTCTATGACCGGGAGTAGAAGAATCTATAATAATAAAAGCATAATATGCTAATTAGACTGGACAGCCAAACGACCTTCAGGACTCATTCCAGATGTCCTTCTGGATGAAGCCATGGTTGTGCGGGCTGAGGCAGAGGTGGTTAGAGGTAATCAGGCAAGCAGGTGAGCAGTTGGGGCGATCAGGCAGGCAGGCAAGCAGTGAGGGGTGACCAGGCAGGCAGGCGAGTGGTTAGGGACAATCAGGCAGGCAGACAGGCCAGCGGCTAGGAGCCAACGGTCCTGGATTGCGAGAGGGATGTCCGACTGCCAATTGGGCCTCCCCCAAGGGGTCCCAGATTGCGAGAGGGTGCAGGCCAGGCTAAGGGAATAATGCATGAATTTTGTGCACCAGGCCTCTAGTCTATAATAATAAAAGGGTAATATGCTAATTAGACTTGATGTTCTTCCAGATGACCTTCTGGACGAAGCTGGGGCTGCGAGGGAAGCCCAGGTTCCGGGTGCCGGAGGTAAGCTGGTGCCAGCAGCCCAGGGAAGGAAGGCCTACTCTTGCACAAATTTCATGCATCGGGCCTCTAGTTAGATTATATCAAGAGTGGGCCTCAGGATGAAGGATGTATCTTTTCATATGATAAACTCTTGACTACTTCTTCTTGCTGTCTTTCTCCTACTAGATTATAAATTCTCTGAAAGCAGGGATTGTAGTCTATGCTTTTGTAATCCCCCATAATATCTAGTACAATCTGCACAGAAAATATGACCATTCATTCATTCAGTATTTATGGAGCTTCTACATTTGGGCTATTCTGCCTTCATGGTGTGGAATTCTAGAGGCAACAAAGGAACCACAAATGATAAATATAAGCATGCAAAGCACATAGTATGCAAGCAGATAATAAATGCTATAAAAGTGAAGCCAGGTAAGGGGAGTTGGAGTGGTGAGGGTGGAAACCAGAGCGTCTCACTGAGAAAGCATGATTTGAGCAAAGGCCTGATGGTAGTGAAGGGGTTTGCCTGGTTGGCATTTTGGAGAAGAATGTTCCAGAGAAATGTAGGGTGATCAACTGCTTCAGCTTGCCCGGCACTGTGGGGTTTCCCAGGATCTAAGTCTTTCAGGACTAAAACTAGTACTAAAACCAGGGCTTTCGGCATGAAAACTCTAAGAAAGAACCAGCTGAAGGCCCTGAGGCAGGAGCATGGCTGCTGTGCCCACAGGGCCAGTGTGGCTAGAGAAGAGGGGTTGAGGGGAGAGAGGAGGCCACTAGGCTCATCGTCATTCATGCCCAGTGTGGGTCCGACATGCACACTGAGCACAGGGAATACAGCCATTCATAAACTAGGGAAAGTACAAGTCCACAGAGTGGTGACAGGCTATAATGATCTCAGCAAACACATTCACCTTCCCCAGCAACTTCCAGTCATGTGGGCCGCCTGTCCCTTCCCCCTCCCCCTGGCAGCGGAGCTGCAACCCCATCCCACCCCATGGGCTCCACATGCCAGCTGCTGCCCCGGTAATGACACTGCTGTCCATCCTCTCATCAGCTCCTAGGGGAAGTCCTGAGCAGCAGGACCAGCCAACCTGGAGTCAGAGCTGGACCCTGCCTGTCACAAACTCTTGTCCGCCCCATCCCCACCCTGACAGATTCCATTCTGTCATGTGGCTCAGCCCTTGGGAAGAGACAGTGGTCCCTAGGAGGGGTTTTTGGACACTTGTTGACCAGTTAGGATGGCAATGAGCTGGTGTGGCTCAGTTTGTAGGGTCCCACGCCCGCAAAGATCACAGTTAGATTCCCAGTCAGAGCACATGTTTGTTGCAGGCTCGATCCCCAGTAGGGAGCATGCAAGAGGCAGCCAATCAAAATTTCTCTTTCATCAATGTTTCTGTCTCTCTCTCCCTCTCCCTTCCTCTGAAGTAAATAAAAACTTTTTTTAAAAAGATGGCAATGAGGAAAATTTCTTCTGAAGTTTCCAACTTTCAAATAAGCCACAGAAATAATGTCTATGACTTCTCTTCTGTTTGATAAAATATAAAGATGTACACTGAGTGGCCAGATTATTATGATCTCTGACCACATAATAATCTGACCACTCAGTGTATATCCTATATAATAAAAGGCTAATATGCAAATTGTCTCCTCGACCAGGAGTTCGACCAGCAGGCAGGCCGACCAACCGCCCATGTCCCTTCCCCCTGGCCAGGCTGGCCAGACCCCACCCATGCACGAATTCATGCACCGGGCCGCCAATATATATATATCCTATCTAATAAAACAGTACTATGCAAATCATCACTCTGCTACACTCACAAGCCACGCCCACCAGCCACGCCCACCAGCCAATCAGAAAGCAAGTATGCAAATACACCTAACCAAGATGGCTGCAGCCTCGGTGATCGTTGGTTGTTAGAACAGGGCTATTGGAGCCGAAGATCAGAGGGGAAGATCGGAGCCAGCGGGAGTCCCCCACAGGTGATCAGAGCCAGCTGGGGTCCCCTACAGGCGATCAGAGCCACCTGGGGGTCCCTGCCCAGGGCCCGAGCCTCAAACAGAGGCTTGCGGCATTGGCTGGGGGCGGAGTAGGGCTATCAGAGCCAGCTGGGGGTCCTGCCCAGAGCCCAAGCCTTGGCCAGAGACTTGCAGCCTTGGCCATTGGGGCAGAGCCTGGCGATCGGAGCCAGCTGGGGTCCCCTGAGGGCGATCGGAGCCAGCTGGGGGTCCCTGCCCAGAGCCCAAGCCTCGACCAGAGGCTTGCGGCCTTGGCCTTGGATGGAGCTGGGCGATAGAGCCAGCTGGGGGTCCCTGCCCAGAGCCCAAGCCTCGACCAGAGGCTTGCGGCCTTGGCCTTGGATGGAGCTGGGCGATAGAGCCAGCTGGGGGTCCCTGCCCAGAGCCCAAGCCTCTGCCAGAGGCTTTAGGCCTTGGCGGGGGGTGGAGCCCGTGAGCGGAGCCAGCTAGGGGTCCCTGCAGGCGATTGGAGCCAGCTGGGGGTCCCTGCCCAGGGCCTAAGCCTCAGTCAGAGGCTTGCAGCCTTGGCTGGGGGTGGAGCCAGCTGGGGGTCCCTGCCCAGGGCCCGAGCCTCAAACAGAGGCTTGAGGCCTTGGCCAGGGGCAGAGCCTGGCAATCGAGCCAGCTGGAGGTCCCCTGCCAAGTGCTGGAGGCTTTAGGCCTTGGCAGGGGCGGAGCCAGAGATCACAGGAGATAGGTGTGAACTACAGAGGAAATACCTTTTCTGACCGCTCATTGGGTAAGCTCCCTGTATGCCACTGGTAATATTCTTAGTAACTTGGGTATAAGAATCCAAAAAGGTGATCTAGGGCTTTTCCACCACACTCCTGGAGAAAAAAACGAAGGTCTGCTGCTGGAGGGCTAAGAAATGTCATATCCTGCCCTAGCCGGTTTGGCTCAGTGGATAATGCCTAGGTTTGCCAATCGTGGAGTCCAGGTTAGATTCTGATCAAGGGCATGTACCTAAGTTGCAGGCTCTTCCCTGGCTGGGGCCCAGGTCAGGGCTCATGAAGGAGGCAAGCAATCTAAGTATTCCTCTCACTTTGATGTTTCTCTCTGTCTTTCCCTTTCTCTTTCACATGCTCTAAAAGTCAAAGTCAACATATACTCAGGTGAGGATAAAAAAAAAAAAAGAAAGAAAGAAAGAAAGAAATGTCATATTCTATGAAAGACACATCTTGAAAATGCCTAAAGAAAGTTGTCATTTTTTCTTGGTGAAGGGACTGGAGTCCGTGTTGATGAAAACACCTTGGTGGCTGCAGTGGCTCCAGCAGCGGGGTGATGGGGCTGGTGCCTTTCCCTGATCAGCCTGGTTGTCTCTCACAAAGGGAGGCCAGACTGCGGCTTAGGCCCGCTCCTTATGGGGAGCAGGCCTAAGCCGTCAGTAGGACATCCCCTGAGGGCTCCCAATATGTGAGAGGGGGCAGGCTGGGCTGAGGAGACACCCCCCCCCCCCAGTGCACGAATTTCGTGCACCGGGCCCCTAGTATATATATATATATATATATATATATATATATATATATATATATATATATACTGAGTGGCCAGATTATTATGCATTCAGAGATCATAATAATCTGGCCACTCAGTGTATATGTGGAACTAATTTCTAATTAACTAATGAAGTTGGCTTCTTTCAGAAACACTCATAGAACATGGGGCCGGTGAGGAAACAGACAGTGAGGGGGTTCCCAATGTCAGCAGATTAGGAAATTCTGAGTTAAAACTTTAGCTAAAATGAAAGCACGTTATCTGAGAAAAGCAAACGTATTAAGCTATCATCATTTATTAACACTGGAGTGTAAATTAGCCAGTGAGATTAGCGGTTCACAAATCAAAGATTAGAATGGCACCAGGAATGGAGAGGAAGGATGACAAGAGACTGGGAAGAGCCAAGACAATTCTAAATAGTAACTGGAAAGAGGCATGGACCCAGGGTTCGAGAATCTAAGGTCAAAATTCCAGGCCACAGAGCCATTTGACATTCTCTTCCTCATTAGCCGCTCACAACCCAGGATGGTGAGAGTTATAACTACCCTCCAAGAGGTATCACCATGTGGCAGAGCCAGACTCCCTGGGTTTAAAGCCCAGCTCTGCCAGTCAACTAGCTGTGTGATTTGGGAAACTTACTTAACCTCTCTGTGTCTCCTACACTTCCTAAAAATGGAGATAATCTTGGTTCCAACCTCATAGACCTGCTGTGAGGATTTAGATGAACTAATTCATGGTACTCTCTCAGAACATGCTTGACATGTAATAAACACTCGGTAATAAATGTTAGCTGTTATTTTATAAATGAGGATACAAGGCATAATGGGGTGAAGATAATTGGCCAAGGTCAACAGCAACAAAATAGCAAAGCCTAGATTAGGAGGCTTCATCTTTCCTGGGAAAAGGAATCATCTGGGAAAATTAATTACAAAACAGAATCCCAGACCCCACCCTGGATTCCTGATTGTGTGGGGTAGGTATGCCAGGTAGACTGTGCCATAAAAGGGCAAGAACCTCCTGACCAGCGTGGCTCCGTGGTTGAACACTGACCTATGAACCAGAAGGTCCGATTTCCGGTCAGGGCATATGCCCAGGTCACAGCTCGATCACCAGTAGGGGGCATGCAGGAGGCAACCAATTAATGATTCTCTCTCATCATTGATGTTTCTCTCTCTCTCTCTCTCTCTCTCTCTCTCTCTCTCTCTCTTCCTGCCCCCGCCCTTCATCTCTGATATCAATAAAAAATATTTTTTTAAAAAGAGGGCAAGAACCCGCATTTAAACAGGCACTGCTCAGGTGATTCGGATATAGGGGATCAGCAGAGGACAGGTTGGGGGACACTAGCTTGAATTCAGACTCTTCCTGCTGCACTTGCCAATGTTCAGGAGACTGTGAGGCCTCAGACGGACTTCCTCTCTCCAACCAACCCCTTGACCAACAGCACAGCCCCCACTCCTGACCAACTGTGCATTTTCTCTCCAGTTCCACGGGGAACGGCTGCGCAACCATCGTCAGAGAGCGTTTTCTCCAGGACCAAGAGCTTCAAAACCAAGCTCCCCTTCAGAGTGGGTTTCACCACCAGGATCTGGAACAGAAATGCTGACATAACCTTAATTCGGAGGGAGAACGTCTCGGCTGGAAGTGTGGGGACCTGGGAGATCCCGCTTGCAAGTCCCCCTGGCCTGTGGGAGAGACGCCTGGTGGAGTATTTGGGGTAATATATTATGCATCCACTTATCCTCTGATCCCCAGCTGTGCATTTAGCAAGGCGGCATTTCGAAGAAAGGGAGGAAAAAAAAAGAAGAAGACCAGGCTTGAGAACACTCTCCTGGATCAGAGACGGGGTGAGCTTTCTACTCCGCAGTCTTTTGCATTTCATATGAAGTGAAATCTATTTCAGGTGCTGCTGAAAATGCAGGAAAAGTACCAGTGACTTGGAGTCCTAGGAATTAAACCGGCCTCCGTGCAGAGACAAGAAGTGGTCTCACACCATCTTTTCTGCATATTCATAATTCGTCAATGTGCAGAGGTCTATGTTACAAAAAAAAAAAAAAAAAGGCAAGAAAGGAAAAAAGTTCCCTGGGAAGTATCCTCTCATACAAATGAGGTGGTTCCCTTCACCCCAGCCCCAGGAGCCACATGCGTGTTCTCAGCATCTGTCCTCCAGCTTTGGACTTTGTGCTAACCCTGCCCATCAGTCACTTCCCGCAGAGCTAGGGATGGGGTGGCACCAGGTTGAAGATGTTCCTCAGTCAGCCAGCTGCTTCCTGGAGAGTGGGGCGGTGCCAGCTGTTTGGCTCGTGGCTAGGCTAACAAGGCATGGGAAGCCTTTGTGACTTTATTTCTTAGCAGGAAGTATAAACCTATGAAGTGGTGTCATCCAGAGAGAGCTGAGTAGCTGGTGGGCATCAGGGTGGGCTGCAATGGGCGGTAAACCTCTACATTCATCTAAGTAGCATTATATCACCATAATGTATGTTCAAGTGTACAGTCCCAGGAATGTTGACAACCCTGTACATCCTGTGACCACGCCCTAATCAGGATGGAGAACATGTCCTCACCCAGCACGCCCCTCCTGCCCTTTCCTGCTGCTCTCTCCAGAGGCACTGCCCTTCCGTGTCCATCTCTGAGGCGAGTCTGGCTGCTGTAGAGCGTGGCATCGGTGAATCACGCAGCCTGTGCCCTTTTGTTGGGCTTCTTTTGCTCCACGTGACGTGTGAGATCCACATGCCTTTGTGTGTGTCCGTGATTTGCTTCTGACATTTTAAATGTTGGGAGCTCACTCAACAGCCCCACTCCCCACAGAGGCATCCGCTTCCCAGATCCCAGGATCTCTGGCAGCTCTTCTCTGGTTGTGGGGCTCAGGGGATCTGAGGGACCCTGGCTTCCAGGGGGGCCTTGGGTTAACCTCTCCCTGCTCCTTCATCATTCCACAGCTCTGATGTGGAGCAGAGGTTTGTGGCTGCCCCTCCCAGTCCCCAAACAGTTCATGGCCTTGACCAGTGTCTGTGAGTGCGGTGGGCAGAAGTCTGGAGGCGCCGCAGTGAGAGGCTGGATTAGCTGTGGAAGAAGGAAGCCGTGGGACAAGGGGGCGCTTGCTTCCCGAGGCCGCGGAGCCTGTGCGAATGTATCCTTCCTCTCAAATTGCCTCCAAACCTCAGTCATAAGCTCGCTCGTAGTTCGCTGATGAAATACATTCTTCCAAAGCCATTTTAAAATAATCGTAGCGTATGCTAAACCTCACAAAAAAGGAAAAGAAAACCCTGCAGCCAAGTCATCCTAGACTGAGCGGCAATGACAGAATTTCATAATTAGGAAATGCAGTGTCATTTCTGAACGTTATTGCACCTTTGAAAAGCGGTATCAAACTGAGGACTGCATATTTGATACCCGATTGATTTCAGATTTCAAGTCAACTGCAGCAAAATAATGAGCTGCCTCCGAAGTGAGCTGCTGAGCTCTGGCTCGGAGGGCCTGGGAGAGGAGGGCTGGGAGAGGAGGGCCTGGGAGAGCCAGCACAGAGGATGTGAAGCCCTGGGCCCCCTCACCTCGGAGACGAAGTGGAGGGGCCAATAGATGGTGGGCGCGCGGGTCCTGACCTGCGTTCATGTTTTTGCTGAGGGGCTGATTTTGAACACAGGCTTTAAGCGCCCTTCAACTTTGCTCACCAACCTCGATGCTGGAATCAAAGGCCTGGACTGGAAATAGCTGGCAATTCCTCCACCACCTCTCCAGGCCCCGCCCCCGCCAGGGAGCCTGGGAAGGAATTTGCTTCCTGTGTTTCTCACCCAATCACAGCTCTTCACATCTCTGAGGACAGTTCTGATGCCCATCCATCGAGCCTTCCCACCATGGTGTCGCATCCGAGCCTGGGGACTCTCTCTGAAGCCTGGGGTAGAACCCTAGGCACAGTCCTCAATCAATGACAGGTGGGAGTTGGCATACAAAGGCCCCAGACTCTTCACCCATTGGGTGGGACCACTGAAATGTCCAGGTATACACTATTGACCAGATGTCTCTTCAGCATGAAGCCCGGTTCCCCACAGTGGGAGCTGGCTGGGTACACACCCTTTACCGGCTGCCTTCCCTGTGTCCTTCCCAGTGTTTCTGCACTTCCCAAATAAAACACACACACCCAACCCTTGTCTCAGGGTCTTTCCCTGGGGAACCCAACTAAGACAATGCCCTATTTGTGTTCTCTTCCCCAAGCCAAACCTTCCTGGTCCTCCTCCCAGTCCTCCTGTGCCCAGACCTGGAATCACCTGGCGGAGCCTCTCCCTGGTCACCTCACTCCCCAAGGTCTCGCCTACAACGCGGAGGCTGTCACAGGGTGCCTACTCAATGCAGTGCGCCCTATGGTTGCTCTTGATCTGGGCACACTGCTCTTCTTAGTCTTCACACTGCATTGCCTTTGCACATCACACTCCTGGGCCTCCGTGAAACCCCCAGTCCCCTGACTGGAACGGCGGAGGCACCCAGTCGTATTTTACTTGGGCTGGACAAGCATTCCCTGTGTCTTTATTCAAACATTTGATATAAATATTAGAGAGACAGGCGCAAAGACATGGCCCACAGTGTATTACTAACGACCTTACACTGGCAGCAATTCATCCATCAAATCCCGCGGGTACAGTCGATCAGCCCACAACAGAGCTTTCTAATTGTTATCATCAAATCCACACATTTTTTCTATTAGATCCATAGGGTCTCTCGAGAGACTTTGCAAAGGCCCTGCTGAAAGCCAGGCCTGTGGTCTCAAAGACAGGCTGGAATTGAAGTCAATCCCAGAATCTTTCATCATCTCAAGTCTCTTCCTGGGCTCCATGGGATCGCCTCACTCAAGCTCGGCCACTATCAGAAATGTTTCTCATCTTTTTGGTTCCCAGGTGCTGACATGTGTCTCTAAGCTTTCCCGGGTAGGACAGTAACTGTTCACATAGGAGCCCTCAGAACACTGACCAAGAGGCCCGAGAGCAGGAGTCAGCAAACTCCTTCTGTAAAGGTCTAGAGAGAAAATATTTTAGGCTTCACAGGTCAGGTAGTTTCTGCCACAACTACCCAACTCTCTCCTCACCCAAAAGCAGCCACAGACAGGACGTAAACAGAGGGCATGGCTGTGTCCCAATGAAACTGCATTTATGGGCACTGAAATTTGAATTTCATATCATGTTCACATGTTGCAAAATATAATTCTTGTGTTTTTTCCCCCAACCGTTTAAAAAAATCCATTCTTAGCTCACAGAACACACACAGACAGCTGGGGGACCGATTCAGCGCATGGCCACGGTTCGCCTTCCCCGCTGCAGAGTTAGAGGGAGAAAACAGGTCTACTCGGTGCCCCGAGTCCCATATACACCAGCGGTGGGATCTTGGACAAGCCCCTTGCCCTCTGCCTGGGCTCAGGTCCCAGAGGGCTACTCGCAGGGAATGAAGGAAGGCAGCCCTGGGCCAGGATTTCTGCAAGGAGGGCATATACTCACCTCTGCACCCCAGCTGGCTCTCACTCTGCAGCCCCTTATTTCTAAACTAGTAGCCCTGCGCACGAATCTGTGCACCAGTGTCTCTCTGCCCCCTCCTGTAGCTCTCCACCACCCACTTGTAGTTCGCTGCCCCACCCTCCAGCAGATCCGTGATCCGGTCGTTACGTGGTCAGTCATTATGCTTTACGGCATAACGGATAATTAGCCTATCCCTCTCTTATTATATAGGACTAGAGGCCCAGTGCATGATTTAATCATGCACCTGGTGCACCAGCGGGCTGGCTGTCCGCCGGTGCCCCAGGCCTTCCGAAAGCCTCCGGCGCTGCGGAGGCTTTCAAAAGGCCTTGCGCCGGAGCAGACAGCCGGCCAGGTCCCCCGCTTTGGCCTTTGATCGCGGGGGACCTGGCCAGCTGTCCGCCGGTGCCCCAGGCCTTCCGAAAGCCTCCGGGGCAGCCATGGCACAGACGCTGAGCTCGCGGCGCCAGTGGCGCCGTGAGCTCAGCGTCCTGCTGGCCCAATCAGCTACCCCGGCCACCCTGAGTCCCGCCCCCTGCGCCTCCTGCTGGCCCAATCGTGGGCGTAGCGGAGTGATGGTAATTTACATATTACCATTTTATTATGTAGGATGCTCAGACCACTGGCCTACCATTTATTTAGAGATTGGCCAGCAGTTTATATCCAGTGTGTTCTCTCTATGAAAAGCCAAGTACTAGCACGCAGCCCTCCTCCCCCTGGCACTCGGTGATCCCTCTAAACCCCCGACAGGCAGTCACCCATCTCATCTCCCAGAAGTTCCTGCACCCTGAGCTGCACCCTCAATCCCTCTCATATGCTTGTTTTATCTACTTCAGGTCAGAGGGACTTCTCCATGGCAAAGAGAAAAGACAGGCGACCTGTACCCTGCTATGTTCTGTGCCCCATCCACCTGCTGCACACGAATTTTCATGTCCCCGCTCTGCTCTCTAGATGGCTCCTCAGCCATTTCCCACCTCCGCCTTCCCAGGATTCATCTGCAGCATGGCAATGTCCTTACATCTGCCCTTGGCCATGTGCTTCTTGTGATGGTTACATACGGGTCAACTTGGCTAAGCTATGGTGATCTGTTGTTTGGTCAAACATTAGTCTTGATGTTGCTGGGAAGGCATTTTTTAGAGGAGGTTAACGTTTAAATCAGTGAACTTTGAGTAACGCAGATTCCCTTCCATAATGTATGTGGGCCTCCTCTAATCAGTTGAAAGTCACAAGGGCAAAGTCTACGGTTCCCCAAAGTAGAAGGAATTCTCCTCAATACTGCAGCACGGAACCCTGTCTGAGTTTCCAACCTGCTGCCCTGCAGAATTTGGACTCAGGGCTGCAAAATCAACTCTTACCTGAACTTCCAATCTGCTCTATGGACTCCCCCCCTGATCATGGGGGCCCATCCCTAAAAGAATTACACGTGTGTGTCCATTCTTGGCTCTGTTTCTTTGGAGACCCCTGGCTAACACACTCCCCGGCCCTCTTTTGTGTGGCTTCCTGGTTTCTTTTTGGGTCACTTACAATTGCATTGGCAGAATGGCATCCTAGGGCTTCCTGTCCTCCCAACCACATCATCTTCTAAGGCTTTAGAGAATAAGAATCACCCTCTTCTCTTCTACCCTTTGGACTTGGACCTCCTCACTCATGAATGGTAGCCCCCCCACTCAGCTTCTCTTTCCTTTTAGACAGAGACCATGGTCTTCTGGGGGTTTTGTCGTCTCCTACCCCCGATAGATTCCTTCTGGTCCCGTGACCAGTTTCCCTCCTTGCTTTCTCTCCCTTTGGAGATGAAATTGTCAGCGAGACAAGACATTATCTGTTTTTAGCTGCCTGAGACTCCGGCTGATGCCCAGATGGCCGAGTCTTCCTTCACTCCTGGATCTTGCCTCTATGCCAGCTTTGTGCTAGGCCTTTAAAAAGTACTATCCACATGCTCCTAAAATAGGATTCCTGTTGCCCTCTTCACCAGCAACCCCTCCAGGTTGGGACTTGCACACCAGTTAAAACTTGCTACACCCACATTCCCCTTCTACGGTGTCTGGTCCTATTACTGTCAATCACATTATGTGATATTCCTTCCCCTTAATATAGTCCATGCTGAGTCCCGGAATCAGAGGAACTCAGGGCTAGAAGGGGGTTTACAGATCCTGGGACCCCATCTTCTCTATAGAAACATCATCAAGAGGTTTGATCGTTTCAGTGATTAGAAACTGAACTTCTCCCACCCTATGTGACTTGTCTTTTTTTTTTTTTTTTTTTTTTTTACAGCTTTATCTCACCCCGGCCATGGAAGCCTGAAGGAGGTGCTCACAGATAGAACAGTCAAGCCACGTTTTCCATAATGAGTCTTTTCAAATCCAAAGATGAACAGTGACGGTAAGAAAAGAAAGGAGGGCATTTTGCATTAATTTCCCCCATAAGAAAATCCGGCCAGGCTTCCACTTGGCAACACCAATAAACCTATGTTTCTCCTGCGTTGCATTTTTTTCACTTTGTCACTCAATCCCTATTCACAGGTACCTCTGAGGGCCTACAGGTTTTTCCTGGCCTTCTGCAGCATTCGTTGAATGGAAGAATATGGACAAAGAATCTAGCAACGATGCAATATTACAAAAAATTGAGAGAAGAGAGATAAAACCAAAAGAATTAACAGAATTTACCAAATCAGAGTTAAAATCTTATTTTGAAAGTAAAAAAAATATAATAACATAGATAGGGTATAATACTCAAAGGGTTTAAGTCTTATGCCATAAGATCTGTAATAAATTTATAAGAAAATACAAGCATAGCCCTAGCTGGTTTTGCTCAGTGGGTAGAGCACCAGCCTGTGGACTGAAGGGTCCCAGGTTCAATTCCTGTTAAGGGCATATGCTTGGGTTGCAGGCTCAATCCCCAGTAGGGGGCGGGCAGGAGGCAGCCAATCGATTCTCTCTTATTGATGTTTCTACCTCTCTCTCCCTCTCCCTTCTACTCTGAAATCAATAAAAATAGATTTTTTTTTAAAAAAAAAGAAAATACAAGCATATTTTAGAAAAAAATAGGTAGAGGATATGGACAGAAAAGAAAATTTAAATGGCCAATAAGCAAATGAGAAGATGTTCAATTTCAGGTTAAAAAGTTGGTCAGTGGAATGCATACTCAACAAAATATCACTTCACCCATAGGTCCATCAAAAAAGAATTGTTCTATGACAGCATCCAGTAATGGCATAGTTGTGGATAAATGGAGCTGAAAATATAAATCGGTACTATCTTTTTGGATGTTAATTTTGCAGGGCTTACGAAGATCACAATGTAGATGAATTCTGGTCCAGAAATCCTCACTTCTAAGGATGTATGCAACAGAAAGATTTGTATACATTTGTAAAGATATGCCAAAAATGTTTAATAAAGCATCGTAATAGGAAAATGATTATAATACCTGAAACACATAAATTACTAATGAGATAGAAAAATTATGTAGCATTTATACACTGGAATGCCATGCAGACATTAAAAGAACAAAGAAGATTAATATTCAATATTCTGGAAAGATGTCTACATATAAAAACAAAACAGTTGCAGACCAAAGACACAGGTTGATTCCATTTGTAAAGATGTATGTGCACAGACATAGATGTGTCTGCGTTGTGTGGGGGGAAGTCAAGGACACGCCCCGCGCTGCTGCCCGGGGCCCCTTTGGACAGTGAGACCGGGTAGCCCGGCTGAAGCAGGGGAACTCGCCCACCCAACCTCATGGAATCACACCCTCCACCTCAAGTACCAGGGAGCTTACAGGACATTTACATTTTTTGTTTGTTTTTCTTTCTGTATTTTTCAAATAAACTTTTAAAGAAATCTTCCTGCCTCGGCACCCATCACTAATCACGTGTGTAGGAGAGTAGCCGTTGCCCGGATCGCTGTGATGTGCTGTGCGCTTCACGCAGCCACCTGTGTCTCCCAGACACTGCTCTCCTCTCAGTTAGGAGCAGAGGTCAATGTCCTGCCGCTGCCTGAGGACGCTCAGTCCCTGGCTCAGACTTTGCTTCCCCTTTCTCCACCCCCCGCCCCATAGAGTGGGTGCCACTTATTTCCATGGATTGGGAGAACTGGGAAACAACTGGGGCCAATGTCTTTGACAGCGACCTCCGGAAGGAATATGAAACACATCCAACGCAGGCAGCTCTAGGGCCTCGGACCTGCCAGCCACCCGCCACTCCAGGCTCTCACTCCGAGGCTGCACTGGGCGCTAAGGGGTACCACATGTTCTCCTTTGCCCAAGGTTTGACCATTTTAGCACTCAAAGCCCCACAATCTGGCATCCCTTCAGTCCAGTGCAAACCAGGATGGCTGGTCATCCTTTTGGGGCACCTACTACGCTCTGTGCCCAGCATTGGGGGGTGGGGGTGGGGGGTGCAAAGATGAACGAGACACTCAAACCACCATGTCCCCTTCCAAAGCAGTGAGGACAGAGTGATGAAAACAGCCCTGTCCCGGGGGGGGGGGGGGGGGGGGTTACCTAGTGGGCACAGGAGAGAAGGGAAGTGGCTACCTGCGTGGATGCCTTAGGGCACTGGGAGAGAAAGCACCCAGACTGCCCCGGCCTTCCCAGGACGCCCAGACCTGAGTCCCCACACTGTGCAGATTCTCCTGCTGCAGGTGCAATTCCAAAGGTTCAGATTCTCTTTCCTGGTCTCTCCTGTGCCTTGTTCCTGCTCCCCTCCCACCACTACCTCTTCCTCTTCCTGGCTTGGCTCCCAGGGCCCTACTCCCAGCAACTCAAGGCTTTTCTGAGTGGCTCCTCCTGTCAAGCCAGACACTGCCTGGGGTGGCTGGGGTGGGGGCAGGGGGGGGGATAGGGCAAAGCAAGGCTCAGGCCCTGGGGCCACTGCAATACTCCCAAACCTCCGGGTCTCCCTGAAATCGATTTGTGGGAGGCCACTGTAAGGGTGCTGCTTAATAAACTGGCCCCTGAGCTCCTGGATTTCAGCTGGCGCAGCCACACCCTGCCCTCACCCCGGAAGGGCATGCATTGGCACCACCTCCCAGGGCCAGGCCACCTTCCTTTGGTGGCACAGTCATAGCTGCCAGGGTCCCAGCCTGGAGGCAACCTTCCCAAATGCCACCCTCCTCTCTTCCCGGGGGCCTGCCCCTCTCTCCGGCCTCTCTCAGGAGCAGGTTTCTCAACCCTGGGTGCCCAGTGAAGCCACATGGAGAGTGTTTACAAACACCAACGCCGCTCCCTCCCTCATCAGACCCATTAAATCCAAATCCCAGGGGAGGTGCTCAGGCATCGGTGCCCAGGCACAGCCTCCTTGGTGATCCTGTGGTGATTCAATGTTCAGCTAGTGTGCAGCCCACTGCCTAAGCTGTTCTGCTTTGGTAAAGGGCGAAACCGCCGGGTGGTAATATAATTCCATCGGGTGGCTGTTAAGGACCTGGACACCCCCCGACCACCACTTATTATCTAGATGACTTTGAATATCTGTCCCTCACCTGTACAATGTGGTGACTGATGACAGCATTTGCCACAAAGGGTGGCTGGAAGGATTAAATGAACTACATAATAGAGGTAAAGGGAACTAGCACAGTGTTTGTCATGTGCTAAGCACTCCATAATGTCAGCTAGCAGTCACTCACTCTTTAGTATAAACGAGTGTATAATCTTCCCTGCAGGTGGTCCTGAAAGGGGAGGAGGAAGACGGGCCCTGTGTGTCTTAGGGAGATGGCATCCCCACCAGGGAAAAGGGAAGGAGAGGGAAAGTTCAGCGTTGCTGACGTCATAGATTTGGCTCAAGGATTGTTGGCACTGATTCGCTCTGTCACCTCTGTGGGTCAGCTTCTCAGGTCACCTTTCTCTTTGCCTCTCTCATTCTTCAGGGTGGCAGTGCTATTGTCCTCTCTTTAACCCCGGGGGGGGGGGGGGAATGATGCAAATCAGTGCCTCTGCTACGGGGAACTATCATCAGGCCTGTGTTGGTGGGGGCTTCCCATTCCTGGTTTGTGAGGTCATTCTTGTGGACAAATCGGAGAAACCAGAACTTGGCCTGCCAGAGACCTGGAGGCACCCGGCCAGTACTGAGCTCAGTGTAACTTTACCACAAATTTAATTTTAGCCACGAATCTTTTTCAATGTCGTCCAACACATTACAGGCACCTGATGAATATTAAACAACAACAGTAACAAATGATTGTCTCCGGCCCGCGGAGCCCCTTTCAACAGCAAGGCAGGAGCGTGGCCAAGCACTGTTGGAAGGAAATCCTGCTGATCTCCTTGTCCTCCCAGCGCTCCACCCGGGCAGAGAGCTCCTGGGCTGGCGATTCAGGACCACAGCCTCGCCCACCCTGCGGGCCCATGTGCCTGCAGAGGGGGGTGGCAGCGGGGAGTCAGAGGAGGCAGAGCAGCGAGCAGAGCCTCTATTCCTGCAATCAGCCCACGAAGCCCAGCAAAATCAGCCAAGAGGCCTGTTTCTGCCCGCCTCCATTCTGCCCCAGTTCCCCACCCCCCAGCCAGCATGGCCAGTTAGTTTTAACTCACCTGATCCATCAGTCCTGTTTGCCTGGAGAACTGAATCAAGAGAGACTGGCCCTGGCCGGCATTGCTTGGTGATGAGAGTATCGGCCTGCATACCAAAAGGTCAAGGATTTGATTCCTGGTCAAGGGCACGTCCCTGGGTTGCAAGTTCGATCCCTACCCTGGTCGGATACGTGTGCAGGAGGCAGCCAATCTATGTATCATCTCTCTCACATCAATGTTTCTCTCTCTCCTCTCTCCCTCCCCCTCTGCTACTCTCTCTAAAAATCAATGGAAAAAAATACCTTCGGGTGAGGATTTCTTTAAAAAAGACTGGAAGGGGTCAGTGTGGCGATTTCTTGGGGAGGGAGGCGCGGTGGCTTGGGAAGCCAGGGGCAGGAAGACCTTCTGTATGGCGTGGAGGTTTGGGTCACGTGCACCTGTTCCCTACCCCCAACACCAGGTGAAAGCACCTGCAGGCAGCATGGAGAAGCTGCCTTTAAGGGAGAGAGGCTGACCGAGGACCGTGTCCTATTAGCGGAGTCAGCCTTGTGGGGGGAGAGATGTGAGTGCAGGTATTTGCTGAGTTTTATTTTCTTCTTAATGGTTAACCTGGAAAAAAAAAATCCTGGTTGGGCTACCAGTGGCCACGTGTGTTTAATCTTAGCTCCCACCCCTTCCACGTGTGGATTTTCCAATCAAGAGACTCCTCACCCACCACTAATGACAGTACCCCTCCCCCATCCTGTGTTTCCGCTTCTCACTCTGTGCTCAGAGCAAAAACAACAGGAGTAATCCAAGAAGGGGCATTTAAAAGGAGAGAGCCGAAACCGGTTTGGCTCAGTGGATAGAGCGTCGGCCTGCGGACTGAGGGGTCCCGGGTTCGATTCCGGTCAGGGGCGTGTACCTTGGTTGCGGGCACATCCCCAGTGGGGGTTGTGCAGGAGGCAGCTGATCGATGTTCCTCTATCATCGATGTTTCTAGCTTTCTATCCCTCTCTCTTCCTCTCTGTAAAAAATTAATAAAATATATTAAAATAAATAAAATAAAAGGAGAGGGTTAGCAGAGGCAGGAAGTGACAGAAACCAGCGTTCAGAGGGTGGCAATGGGAGGAGACATCCCAGAGCAGGCGGGGGAGGGAGCCCAGGGCCTCCGGCAGGTAGAGAGTTCACGTCCCTCCTCTGCCTCGGATTGGTCCCAGTGATGAGCGCTCCCTGACAGAGCGGAGGACACTCACTCGGAGCATCCTCGTGTCCGGGATCCTGCGAGGAGCCGGCGGAGAAGGGCTGCCTGGGAACGTCCACGTGAGCACATGGGCTGGTCCAGGAAGAGGAAGCCAGGCCTTCCCGGGCCTCCGCGGCCCCTCGCACACAGGGGAACAGTGACGCAGTCAGCACCTCTGTGATCTGGAGCTTCATGATGTCGTCGGTTCCCTTGGCCTGGTCTGGCCTGGACTGGAAGCACCCCACAGGGCACAGGAAGTGGTCCATCCGTACTTGTCCACCGGGATGAAGGACGCGGCATCAGCAAGTCTAGGACATGCAGGGTGGTCAGCGCTGCTCAGCAAAGGGCCCAGAGCAGCCCATTTTATGGATGCAAGAATGAGGCTGGAGCTACTAGTAAAGCCCATCTCTCTCCCCCAAACCCAGTGCCCTGAGGACAGTCCCCACGGCAGCCCTGAACCCGGCCAGGGCCTGGGCCCAGGAGGCCTCTGTGGGCTGCACCTGCAGAAGGGGGCTCCCCAAGCAGAGAGGGGCAGGGGGAGGTCAGGGAGAGGGCCTGGGAGTCCCTGGGGAGCTCAGCGGCGGTGGCTGAGAGGGAGGCACAGGCAGCACAGCGGTGCCAGGCAAAGGCTCCTGCGTGTCCGAGGCCCCGTCGTGACACCCAGACATCCCCGCGTGCACACCTAGAGTTCAAGGCGCCGTGGGACACGTGCTTTGGGTTGCGGGCCAGTGGGGACAGGTACCCTCTTCCGGTGACTCTACCCTGAGCCTGAGCTGTCCCATCAGCCAGCCACCCAGCTCCTGGAAGCTGATGAACCTGTGGGTCTGGATGAAGGGAAGCTTGTCGGGAAAGGTGAGGGCCCCACAGGGACCCCAGTGTGAGGGCCCCACGGGAGCAGGGGACTCAGGGGGAGCCTGAGGACGGGAGAAGCTGGCTGGGGGGGCTCCAGAGCTGCCCTGGAGGTGGCTCCGGAAAGGGCATGTCTTGGGCAAGGGATGGATGAGGAGGGACAACCAGTGACGCTGCCCAGGGCGCCTCACCTGGGAGAGACTCCGAGCGGAGGCAGGCAGGATGCCCTGAGGCCACCAGACGGGCACTGCCCACAGGTGGGTCCCAGGGAGAGGCCTCTCTTCAAGGGTCACAGGCCCGCATACCACCAGGGCTCGCTGACAGTCGCCAGGCCCAGGAAATCTACAGTTCTCTCCCTGCTTACAGCTTTGAAAACTGAGGGGGGAATATTTGCACAAGGTCACCTACTGACAGAGGAACAGAGAACTCAAGTCTGGGATCCCTGGTCCTGCCCCTCCAGTACCACGCTACCCCCTGGGGCTGCGGCACTGGGACTCACCCTCATGCTGCCCTCTCTCCATCGCTCTCCAGCAGACACTTACGGCGCCCCCTCGTGCCCCACCGAGCTGCCCACAAGGTGCCCCACCTGCCCATCAGCCGCCACGGCGTGAAGTCTGGGGTGATCTCAGCTCAGCCTTTGGGAGTCGCCCTTGATGGGCACTATTCTGCCCTCTATTCTGCCGAGAGCTCGGGGTCACCCAGGAAACCCCAGGAACTCCAGGCTCGGGGCTCCTCCCCACACACGTTCAGTATTAAAGGATCTGGGTGAGGCAAGCCCCACCCAGGGAGCCCCAGCTAAAAGGTGCAGACAATACCTTGTCCGGGCACCTTTGCCCACAGGCGCTGGGTGGGCCTGTGTCCTGATTCCTGGGCTCTGAAAGGGGCTCCATGGCCTGGGCTCCCCCAGAAACGGGAGCTTAGCCAGCTCGAAAGGTGACCCCCACACCCCAGAATCCTCTCCACAGAGGAGGCATCCCTCTGTGTTCTGAAGGTCATTCTCTCCTTGAGGGGTTGCTGTTTCTGCAAAGACACAAAAGCAATGCCTCAGGACAGCGGCTCCCAGCCTGCACCCCCTCCAGAGTCAGGGGCCACGCAGGTGCCCCTCACCTTTCCCCGGAATGATGGGCTCATCTCCGAGCTCCTGCTGTCACCACCTCCCCTCCCTGGTGGCCACGATGACATGCCTCCTCAGCTCCCTGGACAGAGGCATCCATGCGCAGTTCGCCTTTAGGCCCGTGTTAGCTGGTCCATAGGCACATAAGAGGTATTTGTTAAAAAATATCTGGGGAAGCTTTAGTTTACAACAAAGGAGCAGCAGTACTGGCTGTGTACTTACTGCGTTCCTTCTATGCGCCCCGAGAAAAGCCCGTGATGCTCGTTTACCTGGTCCCGAGAACAAGGCATAGATTGGGCACCACGACCATCCGCACGTTGGAATGAGGAGACTAAACCCACGATGCACCGCGGGAAGGGCCTGGCCCCACTCCCCGCAGGCAGCCTCGCCCAGCGCTCTCCCAGCCGCGCCGCCCACTCCCACCCAGCACCGGATGGCTCCCTGGGGTGCCTTCCCCAAAAGTCAGCACGGCTCAGTTTCATGTTAATTTTCCTGGCACACAGTAGGTGTCCTTTGAATATCTATAAAAGGTTAATAAATGAAGACACCAATGTTGACACAAAAGCAGATACTGAGGAGGAAAAAAGCTAAATATACACAGCCTCAGTTCTGAAGTTTTAGCAGCAATACCTCCCCATTCCATGGTGTGTGTGTGTGTGTGTGTGTGTGTGTGTGTGTGTGTGTCACACATGTCTATGATCTCAATTTTGAGAAATTGAATATTAATCACTTCTACAAAAAAAAGTGTTCGCGGCTCCTCCATCCTTCAAGATGTGCTTGAAAACTTGCCGCGTTTAAATTCAACATTGATTCTGCTAATCTTGCTAAGATGACGAGGGCTGATGCCACTAAGCCTCTGCTGTCCTTCCATGATGACATCGGGGCTTGGCAGAACTGCAGGAGGGGAAAGCCTGGAGCATCCATGGGGCAGCACTGGGATCTGTCCGGCTCCTGCCCTGGCCCCCTACCTGTGGGAGCTTGGGAAGACCCACCGTGTCCGGGCCAGGGCTCACACCTGTACTGTGATGCACATAGCAGGCATGCAGAAACCTCGGTGCATCTGTGGTCCTGTCGTGTGTGTGTGTGTGTGTGTGTGTGTGTGTGTGTGTGTGTGTGTGTGTGTATGTGCAGTGTCTGCACATCCCAGAGTCCACATCAGTCCCAAATTCAAATATTCTCTCACCGCCCCTTAAATGCAGCCACACAAGTCAGAAACACAAGTCCAAATTTGGGGTTCAAATGGATTGTTGCCCCGTTGGACTGTGCATTATTTCTCTCCAAAATGTATACAACTTAAACCTTCCCTAAGACATAATGAGCAAAAAGAGGAAGATGTGGGGGAGGAGGGTCTATAAAAGTGGAGCTCAGGAGAGAAAGTTCAGAGAGAGAGAGAGAGAGATGGGGCAAAGGCGATCACTAACAGTGAGCCTCCTCGGACAGATTTCACTCAGCATCTACCAGGTCACGGGACAGAGGGCCACGGGGGTGGGTGTGACTTGGCCACTCAGGGCTCTGTCCAGGAACCCTCCCTTTGCTTTAGAATCGAGCATCCCCTCTCCTCACCTCCAGACACTGGCGTTCCCCCCTTTTAAAAGGTTCATAAATGTGAAGTCCACGTCAGTCTGAGCCAACTCTCAGTCGCTCCATTTTGCTCACTTTGGAGCCCAGCTTCTTGTCCTGAAACTGAAAAGCAAGTAAAAACCTTAAGTCACTCCGCCACCCTGTGGCCCCAGGAAGAACTGCATTCTTCACGCGGGACGGAAGCCTTGCTTGGAAACAATGAGGTCTCAAGACAAATACAATGTTTAATCCACAATAGAAATGAGCATCTCCCAAATGGTTCCATGGTAGTTGTTCACAGGACTGGAGAGTTGCCTGTTTTCATACAATTATCGACAATGACCACGTGTTAAAAGAGAGCGGTTTGCCTATTTCTGGGTGCTTTGTTCTACGGAAGAGTGTGGTTGCAAGCCACCTCAGCATTTGTCCAGTTCATCCTCCTGCTTCAAGAAAGGGTGCCCTTCGACCTGTCCAGGGAAAATACATCAATGCCACTTTCTAAAGCGTATCTGGAGGGAGTGTCATGATCTCCTGACAACACACACACATGTGAAGGTCAGGGAGTCAGAAGGTTCTCTCTGACGTCAAACCCAAATTCCTACTGCTACCAAGACCTACCATGAGCAATCCCATTTGAATCAAATCATGTAGCTTCAAGTCCTAGGGTCGGAACTCACTTGCTTTGTGCCTGTTTTTCCCATCTGTGAAGTGGGAGGGATAAGAGTCAGGCCCCATGGTGGTAGAAGTATCAAATGATATACTCTTTTTTTTTTCCATTGATTTTTTTACAGGGGAGAGGGAGAGGGATAGAGAGTTAGAAACATCAATGAGAGAGAAACATCGATCAGCTGCCTCCTGCAAACTCCCTACTGGGGATGTGCCCGCAACCAAGGTACATGCCCTTGACCAGAATCAAACCTGGGACCTTTCAGTCTGCAGGCCGACGCTCTATCCACTGAGCCAAACTGGTTAGGGCAAATGACATACTCTTTGTAAAAGTTTGTTGTAAGGCTTCAAGTGCAGAGAAAACGTGGCTCCTGGACGCTCTCATCAAAGGTTTCAAAGTGGCCAAGTAATGCCTTCCCAGGGCAGGTTGCTCAAAATCAGGTTCTCAAACACGGGGCCGGGAGCAGGAAAGAATGGGTCAGGCAGGGCAGAACTGGCAGAATTCATCATCTCCCCTGCACAGGCAGCGTGCCGAGAGGGCCCAGCCACAGTACAGGAGCCACTGACCTGCGGATTAAGTGTTTAAGACAAGTGCAAACCCCCTCACCCATAAAATGCCAGGGCAGGAGCAGTGCCGGCCGGGGCAGGGCAGCCAGCGCCAGCTCTGTGCCAGAGGGCTCGCCCTGACCCGGGAAACATCTGCTGTGGATTTTACGGAAGTTCTGGTTTCCAGTATTCCCGTCCACTGCCGCCATGAGGACCTGTGTGCTTAGAGGGGTCTGACAAGCAGGATTCTGGAGATATAGTCCCCCAAACCCTGGCATCCATCCTAATGCATTCCTGCAGTGCCCTTTTGAAACAAAGAGAAGATTGAAAATGAAAAACCTTCATTGGGATTTCTGAAACTCCAGTCCTAAAGCACAGGGCTTTCACAGCCCCCACTCTCTTCAGGGAGTCGGAGGGAGCGCTGAACCCCAAGATGGACCCAGAATCCTCCAGAGTTTGTAGATGGCCCCAACTGTCTCCCAGGAGGAGGATCAGAAAAGACCCCCTACTGGGAGGACTGGCACCGCTGGTAGCTGGGCGCCCTCTAGTGGACGACCAGAAAAGGACAATCTGGAGAAATGCAAAATGAAGCCTGAACAGGCAAAGCCCAGGGAGGTTTTTCTCCGGATTCTCTCTCCTCCGCTACAGAACTGCCAGCGCACATCTGCTTCCACGTTGACTGGCAGGCGGGCTGCGGTGCCTCCTACGATCCAGTTCGGGGAACGACCTTTAATTCATAACAAATCACAGAAACCTTGGAAATTTTTCTGAACAGCAGCTCTCTCCACCTCCAAGAAAAACAATGAAGTTGGGTTTTTGGGAAGCCTGACTCCTTTGATGTGTTTCGCACATGGTTCTCCCGGTTCAGGGGACTTTGAAATCTGGGCATCGAATCCAGGCGCAGCCCTTTCAAATAGGAGGTCTGAAAGCCGAGACAAATAGTGACTGTTCTTTTTTAAATGCGGCACTTCATTTGCAGAGCATTTTGGTCTTTTTATTAGTCCCTTTAAAGTATAAAATCCATCCTGCAGCGCACACCCCTTCCTATGAACTACATTCCAGTAATGCTTCAAGCAGATGCACTCTGTCCTACTTGTGGGCATGCAGGGAGGTGGGCCTACATTCCCATGTAAATAAAAAATTGTCAAAAAAACAAAATTATTTAAGCATTATGTAAGAGCTATTAATATTTGCTTCTGATAGACTTTTTTAATGTTTATGTGTTTATTTGAGAGAGAAAGAGGAAGGGAAAGAAAGAGAGAAAATACATCAGTTTGTTGAATTTATGCACTCATAGGTTGATTCTTGTATGTGCCCTGACTGGGAATCGAACCCACAACGTTGGCGTATTGGGACTATGCTCTAACCAATTGAGTTACTTGGCCAGGGCCTCTGATAGACTTTTGCAGTTAATTTTGGCATGGTTTTAGATACTGATACAACCTATTAAACATCATAACAGGATTTGAACATGGATATTAAATGGAAATATTGAGTAAAATTTTAAAACTAAAGACCACTTGGCTATAACTATTAGCTAACTTTTTACTTGGTTCCTCTGAGCATTGGGCACAATGCCAGACACATCATACACAGAATCTTGTTTACTCTTCTCAACACCTCCACGTCACGGGCCTGACCTCCATCTTCTTGTTAAGGAATCTAAGCAGAGCCGCTACGTAGCTGCTGCGATTCAGGCCCACCGGTCGGCAAGCCCAGGACCTCCTCACTCTGCTTTCCTGCCTCTGGTATAAATGCTATGCATGCTGGCAACCCACTTCCGAAGTACCCGGAACCAGAATATGCTGACTGAGTAAAAAAAAATTAAGACACGTAGAATTTCAAATCAGAAAGGTCAGATTAAAGTAAATGCTTAAAAGGAAAAGGATGTATGTTCACTGCAGCATTATTTATAATAGCCATGATATGGAAGCAACGCAACTATCCATTGATAGACGAGTGGATAAAGAAGATGCGGTACGTATATACAATGGAATACTCCTTGGCCATAGGGGGGAAAAAAGAATTAAATCTTGCCATTTGTGACAATATGGATGGACCTACAGCGTATGAGGGAAATGAGTCAGACAACGAAACACAACTACCATATGATTTCACTTATATGTAGAATCTAAAACACAAAACAGAAACAGACTCATAGAGAACAGCTGGAGAGGTGGGGGAAGAGTGAGAAAGCTGAAGGGGCCCTGGCCGGTTTGGCTCAGTGGATAGAGCATCGGCCTGCAGACTGAAGGGTCCCAGGTTCCATTCCAGTCAAGGGCACATGCCCGGGTTGCAGGCTCAATCCCCAGTAGGGGACATGCAGGAGGCAGCCGATCAATGATTCTCTCTCATCATTGATGTTTCTATTTCTCTCTCTCTTTCCCTTCCTCTCTGAAATCAATAAAAATATATTTTTTAAAAAAGCTGAAGGGGAGTAAGAGGTTCAAATTTCTATTTATAAAATAAATAACTCAATGGGATATAATGTACAGCACAGGGAATATAGTCAATAATATCATAATAACCTTGTATAGTGTCAGATGGCTACTAATAAAATATTACATATTAGCTATATTTTAATTTTTTAAAGGAAAGCATGTAGTGCAGAGACTCAGCAGGAAGTTTGCGTACAAAGCTGCCTTTATAAAGGAAACGTGGTCCAGTCCAAATTACACAGATACACTTGGGACCTCGAAGACCCAAGTCAAATGTTCACACGACAGTGGCAAGCGCTCCCAGGAGACACAACGTCCAAATCTACCAGGAAGCACAGCTTTTGAAAAACAGGTTTAAAAACACAGCGAGATGCTCCTGCAAAAAGACTTGGGTGTTTCATGGCAGAACTTACTAAAACATTATAAATAATGTAAGAAAATAACTTAATATGATTAATTAATCTTCAACTTCACCTTTCCTAACATTAAATGCCTCCCATCTCAGGGCCTGGCTGCGCGTCTGGAAGGAATTTCGTTAGCATTTATAAACTGTCAGTGTAAATACCTTCTCGAGAGACACAGGTGATTATTTTCATTCAAGAAGCCAATTCAGCGTTTATAAAAGGTAACTAACTCCGTCAGTATGCCCATCCATGTTGTTTTTGCATTAATAAGACTCTGCTTCCTAATTTAATTCTGAAGTATACAATTCAAGTGTGTTTAGATTAATAACAATTATGCACATATTAATATATAAGTTTACTGCAAGAGAACTGCACTAAGGAAACTTCATTCTCGGTATTTCAAGAGCAATGAAAATTACAGTTGCATCGGTCTGATTGTTTCCTCCTGGCCGTGGTGCCTCCGCAGGCCCAATGGCCCGGGAAGCAGAGGCTGGTTCCTTCTGGGTCCCCACCCAGCACAGGGCAGGTGCTCACTAAATGGGTCTTTAGTTGGCCTGTGCTAACCACTTCTGGCTTGCAGTTTTGACCCCTAGAAAAGTTTCTAAATGTCCCTGCCATTCTTTAAAAGAACTCCAAGCTCATTGCAACTGGGGCTTTTCATTCAAGGTTCAAACTGCTCAACCCACTAAGGGGCCAGAAGGGCTTTCAGAACCAACCTGCTCAGTTCCCTTCGAGGAAGAGGCTCACAGAGGCGAGGGCAGCCCCGCTCCCTCTCCGGGCCTTCCCTCTGCGAACCCCGTGCCCCTCTCCACACCCTCACATCACGGAAGGGCAGCATTTTCGAGATAAATAACCGATCTGCTCTGTCCCCACAGCTCACCAGCTGCCCCAGCCTCACAGTGGGCCAGTCCAGACAAACAACCAGCTGCACGAGGGACCGTGCTGGATCCAAGGTGGGTGAGCTCAGAGTCTCTCCCCCTCAGCAGCTGGGAACTGGAAAGGGGGCAGATCAAAAAGGAAACTGGGGGGAGCAGAGGGAAGATCAAATGTGGGATCAAATGCAGGAGGGGGAGATTTGCCTGGGCCTCTCCGATACAGCCAGGGTTGTGCCCGCTCTCCCACTGAGATGAGCAGCCTGAGGGGACGGTTCGGGCACAGGTTCTTCATGCAAAGGCCCGTCCGATACTCCGTCCCAGGAAGGACAGACGACAGGGCAAGCTTCCTCTGAGAGCAACAGAGTGGAGCTGGTCATCTGTAGGAGGCCACGGGATCCCTGGTCACCTTTGTTCGGACAAAGAGGCCGAAATAAAGCCAATGTCTCTAGAAGCAACAAGCTGACTGCCCAAAGCCCTGGTTCCTTCATTAACTGGATCAGCCCCGAGGCATGTCAGTTTCAAATGTGGGGGTTCTGCGTTAGAGGAGGGAGATTTCCCATTGAAATGTTGAATTCCTGGCCAGCAGGCGAGGCCACATGGGCTGGGCTGCCACGTGGAAATGCCACATGAGGGCCCGCAGAAGGTCCAAGCTTTCTGAATCCCAACCAGACTCCCGTCAGCCATACTCGATCCAGAAGCGGTTTCTCCCCAGAAAACCTCATTACCCTGATGGCCACGGTAACGCGAGCCAGGCTCCTGCTCTATCCGTGAAATAAAAAAGTTAGGTAGAGCTAATTAATGGTGTTAAGTGCCACTTAAATTACCTTTCGAGCATTCTCAATTACCTGAGAAGCGGCGATTGACAATCATTGGGTATATGAGATATGAACGAACTTCAATTCATTCACGTGGGTCCCTGGAGTCCTAGCCAGACCACACTCCGATAACCTAGTTTAAGTTACGGAACCATTTGTACCAGAAAGTAATAGAACTGACCTTCCTTCCGACTTCCCCGCCACCTCGTCCGACTCTGTATTTGCAGCGTGTACTTCGTAGTATTTCCATCTTCACGGGGACGTGTGAGGTCTGGCTTCTCCTCCGTGTTCCCTGGCGGCCTCGCCCTCTGACTGAGTCACCGCTGGGTCAAATGAGCGCTTCGTCTCCCAAGTTCATGGTTCCCTCTTGTTGCAGCAGCCGTCACGGGTCAGAATCAAGCCCGCCACTTTTCTGGGAGACCCTCAAAGGTCGAAAATCTCCTGTCAAATTTCAAGATGTCCAAAATCTCGGGCAAATCAGTTTCTCCAAAAGGGAGAAAAATCCGTGTTCGTCGCTGGGACTCAGCCTGACCGCCCTGTGTGGGGAGTGTGGGGAGTCTGGGGGAAGCAGAGGCCGGGGGTCCGCCTAATCAAAATGTTCATTTTTTCTTAACTGGTCCCCATTTTCAGGGCAGCACCTCCCTCTGCCCACCACTGGGCTGACCCCAGAGTGCAGAAGCCCTCAGGGTCAATCTCTCCAGGTACCACTGCCCCCACCCACCTCACCCCTGCACAGCCTGCCAAGTCCCCAGAAGGGATGTTGGCCAGCTCGGGAGGCTGCGGAGAAGTGGGATCTAATTATTCATTCTGACTTTCAGTGAAGTCTCCTGTTGTCAGTTCACCCACAGCTTAGCTTCTTACTTTATAAGGCTCCTCCGCATGACAGCTTCTCTCTGCTTTTTGGCACCGCCCCCCACCCCCACCCCCACCCGCACCCCAGTTCCCGCTCTCTCCAGTTTGTTTGGGTGGGGGGCGGGGAGCGAGCAGATAGGCACAGGGATCCCAAGTTGCTTATTGAAGCAGACACCGCAGGGCGGACCCATCACATCCTGGGGCCCGGAGCCTTCCCCCTCTCCAGGTGATCCCCTGCCTCCCGCCAAGACCCAGGCTACTTCACCTTTCCTTCGCTCTTCCTCGCCCAGCCTCCACTCTCCACTCTCACCAGGCCAGTCCTTCCTTTAAGTGTTGTGGGCTCCGGTCTGAGGCAGCCCTAGCTTCTTTCTGGCTCAGTTCAAGGTGGGGTGGGGTGGTGTCCAACTCGTCCAGCTGTGCTAACCCAGTTCTTCAGTTCACACACCATCAGGACCACAAGGCCATGCTTGCCTCCCTCCCTTCCTTCCTCCCTCTCTTCCTCCCTTCCTTCCTTCCTCCCTCCTTCCCTCCCTCCTTCCCTTTCTTCCTCCCTCCCTCCCTCCTTCTTCCCTTCCTTCCTTCTTCCCTCCCTTTCTCTCTATTCCTTCCTTTCAAACATGAAATATTTTGAATACATAAAGTGTGAAAAATAGTCTCATAAGCACTCATATACCACCTGCAATTAACAGATGTCAACATTTTGCATTTTTGCTAGCAATCACTCACTTTGCTTTCGAATGAACAAATCACTGCAGATAGACCATCCTTCTCCTGTCCCATATCTCCTCTCCCTCCCCCTTCCCAGAAACAGTCCCTGTCCTAAAGCTGGCATGTATAATGCTCATGTGCCTTACATTTCTTGCAACTTATTTTCACTTAACCTTTTGTTTTGTAGGTTGTGCGTGTGTGCAGAGAAGGAGAAGACGAGTTTATTTCTTAGGGCTGCTAGTTCAGTATTTTGGGCATGTTTTTTATCTACTACTGATACCGTCGTTTCGACATTTTTGTTTTTTTAAAGTGTTGCAGTGAACATCCTTGCATACTTACTTACTTTGTCTTTACTTATTTGAGAGTTTCTCGAGATTGGACATCTAGAGTGGAATTGCTGTTTTATGCGCTCAGTTGTGGCCAAATGGCTCTCTCAAGCGATTTCACATCCCATCAGCTATGTTCCGCTGTGCGCGTGTCACCATATCCCGTGAAACGTCATCTGTTCCCAAATGTACCTGTTTCTGCCAATCTGACAGATGCAGAAGAGGTCTCATTGCCTCAGTGTGCACATTCCCGACCACTTTCAGACTTTCTTTCCTGTGAGCTCTCTGGTCACAGTCTTTGCCCATTTTTCTATCGGGTTGTTTTATTTTCTTACTGAGCTGAAGCAGTTTGTCATGTATTTTCACTATTGACCCTTTGTGAGTTATGCAGAAGGTTTGTAAAGATTCCTTCCTGGCTTGCACCTTGTCATTTACCTTTTTTTAAAAAATAAAATGCATTTTTATTGAAGTCAGAGAGGAAGGGAAAGGGAAAGAGAGATAGAAACATCAATGAAGAGAATCATTGATTGGCTGCCTCCTGCACACCCCTTACTGGGGATCAAGCCTGCAACCCGGGCATGTGCCCTTGACTGGAATCAAACCCATGACCCTTGAGTCCACAGGCCAAAGCTCTATCCACTGAGCCAAACCTGTGAGGGCTGTCATTTACCTTGTTAATGGCCTTTTCTCTCACAGAAAATTCTAGCTTCCCAAGACCAGGAAGATATTCTCCTGTATTTCCTTCCATACACTTTAAAGTGCTGCTTTGTATGTAGGTCTCTGATAGTCCTGGTATTTACTTCAGTGTGTGGTCTCAGGAAGAAATCTGATGTTATATTTTGTCATATGAACACATCAATTTCCCAAGCAATATTTATTGAATAAGTTTACTCTTGCTGACTGAAATGTGTGTGTGTGTGTGTGTGTGTGTGTGTGTGTGTGTGGTGCATTTTAAATTTATTTCACTTGTAACATCTAGAACTTATTTTCTTTTTAAGGCTCATTTTCAGTGTGAGAAGATGGCTAATGGCTTTTACTCCACATGAATGTGAAAATGTTTGGGGAATTTAAAATCAGCCAGCATGGAGAAATAGAGCAAAGCAATATTTAAAGGAAAAATGAAAGAGCAAAACAGTCTTTATGTGTGGAGAGGGCAAAACAGTTTAGCTCCTGAGAAATCCATAAGGAAGAAAAGATTTAAAATATTATTTCCATTTTTCAAACAACTACATAATAGGAAAGATGTGAATCTGGATAATTATCCACGTTTGAAACTAAATTTAGTCCTTGCTATTTTATAAAGTCCAGATTATTTTATTCAATGAAACAAAGATGTATTTATTATGTCTCCTTTCTCCCTTATCTTGTCCCTCCTGAGCCGGGCGGTATCCTGTCACGTGGTGGGCAAGGACCCTCAGCTCCTAGTCAGCGTGGGGCCTGCCTGCCCGGAGGACACAGCATCAGCTGCAGAGCGTGTGTCCCTCCCCTTGTTGTTCACAGGAAAAGTTGGGCAGGTTTTGGGAGTCATGGGGAAATATCTCATCATCGCTCTGGGGTCTGATTTCCAACAGCTAAAATCATGCTGTCCTGCCTTCTTTTCTGAAAGGGGGGGGGGGGGGGGGGCGGGAGGCGGGGAAGGGGATGTTCCCTTGCTCACCTGGGTTGTTGGCATTCTTCAGCTCCTGAAAATTTATTGAGGTAAAATGTATATTAACAAGGAACCATTTTAAAACGTATAATTCAGTGGCATTTCGTGCATTTACAATGTTGGACAACCACAGCCTCTCTCTCGTTTCACAAATTTTGTATCACCCAGAAAAACCCAGACCCTTTAAGTAATCGCTCCCATTTCTGCCGCCCCTGGCAACTGCTAATCTGCTCCTGTTTCTGTAGATTTGCCTATTCTGGATAGTTAGTATAAAAGGAGCCATACAGCGTTTGGTGCCTGGCTTCGTTCACTTACTATAATGCTTTTGAGGTTCCTCCCTCTCGTAGCATGTATCAGTAGTTCATTCCTTTTCATGGCTGAGTAACATTCCAGTGTGCATGTATACCACAATTTGTTTATCCATTCACCCCTTGATAGACATTCAGGTTGTTTCCACCTTATGGCCCTTTGTATGCCATAAGCGTCTATGGCATGTGGGGATGGTTTCCGTTTTGGATGCGTGGCAGTTAACTGGTTAATCATTACGAGCAATGCTGCTGTGCTTGACTGTAAAGTAATGTCGCCTTTGAGGATAAATGAATTAGAATATATAAAGCACAACAGTGCCTGGAACTTAGTAAGAATCATGTTTTGTTACTATTCTTATCACATATTTCCATATATACATGGGTCTGTTAGTCTCTATAATTGTTTCATTTAGCTCTCTATTTCTCTGAAAATACAACATTGTTTTAATGACTAGTTTTTCTAGGGAGCTTTACAATCTGAAAGAACAAACATGCCTCCTCTTCAAACTGATTTGAAAATGTTTGGCCTTTCATTCTTCCATGTGACGTTTCAGAACAGCCCTCAAAGTTCCACAAAAAAATATACATAAAAAGGAATGCTGATTCATTCTAGATAAGTTTGAATTATGATTACTCTTTAGTGAGTCTTGCCGTTTATGAACATTGTATAACTTTCCATTTGAGAAAATTTAAACTTTATTTCAATAGGATTTTAAAATTTTCTCCATAAGTGTCTTGCATAGTTTTGATAAACTTCTTGTACACATTTATAGCTTTTTAAAGTGGTATTTTAAAGTTTACCAATTTTTCCATTCCCATTGTTTCTTGTATTTTATTCCTTCTTTCTGATTTCAACTTCCTTTTTCATAAGTTTTTTTAAAAGGCCCTGATTAAAAGCAGCTGGGCAGACAGTTGATTTTCTCTCGACAATTTGTAGCTACCCCATTGCCTCCACAGTGCCATTTTTGAGAATTCTGTCAGTCTAATGGTTGATCCTTTGTCAGTAATGTTTTCTTCTGGTTGTTTTTTTCTGTGTTTCTCTTTGTGTTGCACAGTAATAGTTTTAATCATGTATGTTAGATTTGGATTTATTCTTATTTATCCTGCTCTAGGCTTACTTTGTTTCTGGCATTTATCAAGTCCTATCTTTCATAAATTTGGAACATAGCAATCTTTTCTCTAGTCTCTCCTTCTAGGACTTGGATTAGAAGTATATTGGACATTCTCATTCTATCCTCTGTATTGCTTAAGTTCTCTTTTATATTTTCCATCTCTTCTATCTCTGCTGTATTCCAGGAAATGTGTTGAGTCAGTTCTATTTTCCAGTTCACTAATTCTTACTTCAGCTGTGTTTAATTTACTGTCATGGCTGTCCATTGACTTTTTATTTCAATAATATTTTTCATTTCTAGAAGATCTATTTGGTTCTTATTCAAATTTACCACTTTTTTATAGTATCTTACCTTTAATCTTTCTTTTTAATTATATCTGTTTAACATTTTTATTCCTTTTTAAACTATATCTGTTTAATATTTTTATTGGATACTTCTTTTCCTAATTTCTTAGCAATCTAATACTGGCAGTGATTTTCTGATTTGGTAAATTAATCCATGCAAATTAACCCACATGGGTTAATCCTGCTTCATTTGCAATCCTGCTTCAAATTTCAGATGACAGGGCTAGACCCAGGGGAGTTTTCTGAGAGGGTGATTGTCTTAGTCCATTTGTAAAGCTGTAACTGGGTGGCCTATAAGCAACAAACATTTATTTCTCACAGTTCTGGAGTCTGGGCAGTCCAAGACCAAGGTGCTGGCAGTTTTGGTGTCTGGTGAGAGCCCACTTCTTCATAGACAAGACAGCACCTTCTCGCTCTGTCCTCACATGATGAAAGGGGAAGGGATGTTTACTATAAAAGGAATCATACAAAATTTCATAAGGGCACTAATCCCACTCATGAGGGCCTCCTCCTTATAACCTAAACGGTTACAATTTCAACATGTGAATTTGGGGGAGGACATGAACATTCAGTCCATTGCAGTGATACCTTATGGAGAGCCTAGGGTGCCCTGGCATGAGCTGTGACTGCATCACACAGCATGCATCCTCAGACAACTCCAGGTCACTGCTGAGGGCGTTCCTCTCCAGAAGAAGAGCAGGATTCCATTTGCACAGCAATACCAGGACTCCAGGCTTGGCCAGTCCTCCTCACAGGTCACGCAGGGGCTTTCTTTTGTCAGGTGACTCTCTCACTTACCTGCGCTGTCCTTGTGCGAGCCATTCTCACATGCAAAGAATAGCAACAGTATTTCACATTTCCTCTTGGTTTTTCTTTTAGAGTCTTTGTGGTGTTTTTTTAAAGCCTCATTATTTAAAATATGTATTTAATGTCTATGGGAATATTGTGAGACAAAGGGCATAAAAACTTGAAGTTACATATCTCACACTTCAAAATAACAATTACAAACTCATCTTATCAATATATGTAACATCCATTGGAATCACAAGAAGGCAGATCTGGTCCAAAGGTCTTATTTTCAAATGAAGAAACTTGGGCTGAGGAGTAAAGGAATTTTTTCCAGGGTCTTTTTGTTTTCAATTTATAGTATCAAACAAATTCACTCTTAATTTTAGTAAAAAAACATAAAAGGGATAACTCAATCTTCTTGTGTAAGTAAAAGTTACCAGATTAGTAGATTGCAATAATGGGGAAAAGTATTATAAAATGCAGCAATTTCTATATATATAAAAGCCTAAGCAACCAAATGACCAAATGACGGGTCAACTGGTCAACACTCAATGCAGGAGCTGCCCCCTGGTGGTCAGTGCACTCCCACAGCTGCCGGGCTCATATCTGGCAAGTGCAGCTGTGGTGGCATGAGCCTCTCCCACCTCCGCAGCAGCGCTCCTGGGAGGCAGATGCAGCGGGGCTGGGATGAGCAGGAGTGGCACGATGCCCGGCCTAGACTTGGGCTCCTCCCTGGCTGCCTGCCTCTTAGCACACTGGCCTGTGAGTATCAGCCCAAAACCAGCAGTCCTACATCCCACAAGGGGTCCCAGATTGCAAGAGGGCACAGGCCAGGCTGAGGGACCCCACCAGTGCACAAATCCATGCACCGGGCCTCTAGTATCCTATCTAATAAAAGAGTAATATGCAAATTGACCATCACTCCAACACACAAGATGGCTTCCCCCATGTGGTCAAAGAAGACTGCCCCCATGTGGACACAAGATGGCCACCACAAGATGGCCATCAGGGGAGGGCAATTGGGAGGGACCAGGCCTGCAAGGGAGGGCAGTTGTGGTTGATCAGGCCAGCAGGGGAGGGCAATTGGGAGGGACCAGGCCTGCAAGGGAGGGCAGTTGGGGGCAATCAAGCCTGCAGGGGAGGGCAGTTAGAAGTTACCAGGCCAGCAGATTAGGGAAGTTGGGGGTGGCCTGGCCTGCAGGGAAGGGCAGTTGGGGGGGGGGGGGAGGAACCCAGGCCTGCAGGGAAGAGCAGTTGGGGGGGACCAGGCCTGCAGGGGAGGGCAGTTAGGGGCAATCAGGCTGGCAGGGGAGTGGTTAGGGGGTGATCAGGCTGGCAGGCAGAATCGGTTAGGGGCAACCAGGAAGGCAGGCAGGCAAGCAGTTGGGAGCCAGCAGTCCTGGATTATGAGAGGGATGTCCGACTGCCCGTTTAGGATCGGGCCTAAACGGGCAGTCGGACATCCCTCAAGGGGTCCCACATTGGAGAGGGTGCAGGCTGGGCTGAGGGACACACACACCCGTGCACGAATTTCGTGCACCAGGCCTCTAGTTTTATATAAGGAACTAATTTAATAGGTTGGGATAGCTACTATTAGAAAATTGTTGGAAAGTAGGGAATTGTCCAGGTACACTCTGCCTTCAACACTCAGATCAGGGCATCGCATCTGAGAGAGACATGGATCAACTGCTGTGTTTAGCAGAGAGCCATGGAGATTATGGGATGATTGAAGTTATGTCTAAACAGGGGTGATTTAGGTAGAAAGAGATGAGATCTTGGACTTATGTTTTACTGAATGAATGGTAGGACAAGAGGCCAGCCTTCAATTCTATCATGCAGCACTCGTACCTATAGGCTTCCATATACAGAAAAAGAGTTATTCTTATTCTAGGGCCCCAGGGATTTGGGACTGAGTTCAATGGATGGAAGCCACAGGAAAACAGAATGATGTTGAACATAAAAACCTTCCAACCATGGATTATTGTAATTCTATGAACTTAAATGCAACTAAAACAAAGGCCCCCCCAAGTGAATTATTTTCCCTCCAAAATGAGTGACATATTAAAATTCATCCACTTATAAAAATAAGCATTACTGGTACTTCTAAAAGAGCTGCATTATAATTCTACATCAATTGATCGAGTCATTAATTTTAGGCAGAATGGGCAATATATTCTTATTCACCAGTCTGAGTCATGGGTAATAAGTCTTTACAGCCCTTATAAAAGTGTGTTTTCAATAGTATCCATTCACCATCTGGATTGTAATAACAGTCATGCAAGAGTTCCACTCTGTTTATTTGGGGTCAACTCAAAAGAATCATTTCCTGGGTCTCTAAATTTTTACCATAGAAATCTTTTACATGGGCAAACAATTGTTTCCTGCAATGTATTTGTGTTCAGTAATTTCAGGTATACTAAAATGTCACATAGACCTTACAACTATTACAGAATTTCTCAGGAGTATGACTCCATTTTCTTGATTTTAAAACAACAACAACAACAACAATCTATTACTAGTATTTGCATAATCCAGTTACTGATATTCAAATGACTAGAGTCCAGTAAATCTTTGACAAAGTTAAGAACTCTGTTTATCTGCTAATTCATACTCTTTTTTAATTTTTTTTTTATTTTTTACTACTTTTGAAAGTGTGAATCGCCCTGAATTGAATGAAGTAGGGAAGAGTTGATCTGAAGTGTCAAAGTAAGTTAAGAATCTCTCAGGCGGGGGCCTTCGCCTGGCGCCACCCGCATCCCCTGCCACCCACCCCAGTTCCCCATTCGCCATTGGGCGATGGGAGCCTGACGGCTGGGGGATGCACCTAGAGGTCGGCCGCCTGCTCGCCAGTCCCACCCCCTACCACCACCCACCCCAGTTCCTTGTTCCGCCCGCTCACCGGTCCCACCCCACCACAGGTCGTCCTCTGTGTGTTAGGGGACCGGCGGGGTGGGGGCCTTGGCCTGGCACCATCAGCATCCCCCACCACCCACCCCAGGGTCCCTGTTCCCCACTGGGTGAACGGAGCCTGCCGGCCAGGGAAAGGGACCAAGAGGTGGTCAGTGCACCTCATGGTGACTGGTTGAGTGGTCGTTCTGCTGTTATGGTCACTGGGCTTTTATTGTATAGGACTAGAGGCCCAATGCATGAAATTCATGCAAGAGCAGGCCTTCCTTCCCCCGGCTGCTGGCACCGGCTTTCCTCTGGGACACAGGACCCAGGCTTCCCTTGCAGCCCCGCCTTTATCCGGAAGGACGTCCTAATTAGCATATTACCCTTTTATTATTATAGATAATATGATGTCCTGTGCTTAAAAGTACCATTTCCTCTTGGCAAGCCCCTAGCTAGTTGCAAGCTCTCTGATGGTTTGATTATGGGAGAACGCCATGCATTTGATTCTTCTATTCTGGCTGTGCATTAGAAATAGAGGAAAATTTTATGTCTTGTCACCAAAGTTTTTACTGCCTAATTTTTACACCTCTAAAGCCATGTTTCCTAGTAAACTGCCATAATATTAGATCATATCTAAGAATTCTCTAAAAAAAAAGTTTAGACAAAGGGTCAGTTTAGATTTCAAGTGATATTATGGGAAATGCCTAAAACAGACATTGATAACTGGGATAGAGACATCAGGTTCTAAAAAAAATCCAAGAAGCCAACACTGTCCATATTCATTCTCATTTGATGCAGGTATCATTGCTTCTGGGCAGAAATAAGAGGAAGAGGTGGAAGTAACAGAGGGAGGTTGGTAGGTGGTGGATCATAATTCCAGCTCCTACCTCACCACAGGTTCTTGGTAAACCATTTAGTGTCTTGTTTCTGTCCCACGTATTAGATTCATTCATTGATAAACTTTTTCTGTAAAGGGTCAGATAGTAAATACTTTAGGTTTTGTCATCCATGTTGTCTGTCACAACTACCCAACTCTGCCATTGGAGTGCAGGAACAACCATGACAAATGCAAATGAATGGGTGTGGCTATGTTCCAATAAAGTTTTATTTACAAGAATAAATTATTTGGCTCATGGGCTGTAATTTGCCAATCACTGGCATAATATCTACTTAATACAGAGAATTTAAAAAGAGAGAAGTACCATAAAAAGATAGATAAAATTATGAATAAAGGAGGAAGGCTTAAATGAAGATGACTAGAGGAAACTGGTTTGTCAGAGAAAAACTGGAGTTCTAGACATTTTCTACAAAAACAATAAAACCCAAAGACTAATATATGAAATCTATTTTTTATTAAAATTATCACAGAATTTAAACCCCAACTGGGAAACTTAGCTTTATAGTCAATCTCTGGGGGAGTCATGTGATTGTTCTTCAAGTTAAAAGGAATACTACAGAACTAAATCCTCTTTGTAAAGTGTCCACTCTTATGTCAGTGGATACTATCAACCTAGAGGATCATGCTGGCTTTTTCATTGCTACTCTAATTACTTTAGAGGTCAATTCTAAAAACCTTTACACTACCAGATATTTACCTAATTAGTATACAAGAGGGATAGAAACCATGACTATATTCTTGTTTTACATTTTTTTCTCATTTCCATAAATCTTTATGATGCACTATCATATGACATTTCAGTTTCCTATATGTCAACATCAATTACTTTGAACACTTTATCAAAAATAATTTACCAGCATACTGTAAAATGGAACATTAGCACAATCCCTCAGGGTTTCTCATATGTTTATAATTCTTCTACAACTTGGGAAGCAACTTGAATGAATTGATCATTTTGAGGGGATTCAGACCTATAATCTCTTACCTGAAACTCCTGGGCCCAGATGTGTTTCAGAATATGAACCTTTCAGATTTGAGGAGAGCAATATAATTTGTACACCTCCAGTGAAGCCTGCGGCAGCACCCCATAACCAAGGATGTTAATTCCGCTACAGCCAAACTCACTTACACCAAATAAAGACCACAATTAGCCTCGTGTCAGTTCCGTTCAGAGTTTTGCTGTCAGATGTCTTTAGTCTCCAACTTAGGAAAAGCCTTTTGGTTTTCAGAGCTGTTTGAATTTTGGTAAGGGACTGTGGGTCTGTACTATGAACAAACACTAACAAAAAGCCTTTCCGGCGGCTTTTCCAGTTCAAATACACCCACGATGTTGAGTATTTGAATGGCACAACCTGTAGCTGAAGAAACTTTCAAGCATGAATTCAAGAATAAGCCGGAATTCTTACACTGCAGGCACCGTTACCGAGAGGAGCGTGCTTCCTCTGCTCAAGGGGCTTTCCACTTCCTTTCAGAGCCAGCGCGGCACAGAGCCCACTCTCACCAGCATTAGTGGACAGTCTGGCAGGGATTCTCAGCCAAAAGGGCTTGTCCCTTGAGGACAGATGATTCTGACATGAGTAATCTCCTATCCTTTCAAGCATGTCAAACTCAGGGCCGGCGGGCCACATGCCCAACTGGCCACGAGTTTGACATGCTTGTAAATTAAGACTCTTTAAAGTTTCCTCCCCAATAAAGAGACAGTTCAATCCTGTACTTTAACTGGCATTTATATTTGTAGCTCTTCAAGAGATTATTTTAAGTCCAGAACATTGATTTTTAGCCCTGGCGGTAACTTAGAAACACATGTGGAGCATTGTTAAAAATACAGATACAGACAGGCCTGGCTGGTGTGGCTCAGTGGATGAGTGTCAACCTATGAACCACGAAGTCACAGTTCAGTTCGATTCCTGGTCAGGTCACATGCCTGGGTTGTGGGCTCGATCTCCAGCAGGGAGTGTGCAGGAGGCAGCTGATTGATATTTCGCTCTCATTGATGTTTCTATCACTGTATCCCTCTCTTCCTCTCTCTCTCTAAAAATCAATGAAAACATAAAATAAAATAAAAATAGATACAGGCAGCACTAGATCCACATACCTAAGAGACCCAAAGCATCAAAAAGATGACAGTGTTTTCCTCATACATAATTCAGAACGAAAGCAATACTCTATCACGAAACACATGTAAGGAAACCTATGCCCTGATCTCCCAGTGGAGGAAGGAGGCGGGAGATGGGACCAAAAAGACTGAAAGACAAATTGGGTGGTGGCCTCCCACCCTGCCACGCAGTTGAAGAAAGGTCCTATAAGGCTTAAGAGTCTTCAAGCCAAAGTCTGCAGTCAGAGGAGCTCTGGGTCTCCCAGGAATGCGCCTGCCCTAGTATTCTTATCATTCACTGTCAGTGTCTGACAGACACCATGAAAGGCATGGCCTCAATGCAAACCCAGCTGCCATACAAAGTGTGGCAGCTGAACCCTAGGTCAAATACGTTCTCTGTAGTCTTCCTGTATTGAAGCTCTGTGCCACAGATATCCAGTGTGGTAAAGGGGCTCAGTACCCTCAGGAAAACCTTTCCCTGACTAGTGTCTTATAAAGCCCTCCATAACTATTTTTTTTTCTTTTTCTATTAAATTTACTGGGCTTTCATTGGTTAATAAAATTTTTTACAGGTTTCAAGTGTACACTTCTATAATACATCATCTGTTTATTGTATTGTGTGTTCACCATCCAAAGTCATGTCTCTTTCTTACCATTTATCCCCTCTTTACCCTTTTCTACCTCCCCCCACCGGCTCCCTGATCTCCTCCCCTCCTCAGTCAGAGAAAGACAAATACCATATGATTTCACTTATATGTGGAATTTAATGAACAAAATAAACAAACAAAATAGAAACAGACTAGTAGGTACAAAAAAATAGACTGAGAGCTGTCAGAGCCCTCCATCATTATTAATCGAACTTCTCACTATCATAAGATTGGAAGAGGAAAGGGGAAAAGTAAAATGTTACTTGAATTTAACACAAACTCACACTTGTAAACAATGTACCAAATATTTTATTTCTCTCAGTAGTTCATATGCAAATAATGAACTCTCAAGCATTTTAAAAACACAAAAGACATTATTATACCTTACTAATAAATTATTTCTGTCCCAGGGGATTAACCAAATCAAAATGTTACCAATATTTGAAAATTTATTTATAAGCCAACTTGAGATGAGTAATTCATAGGTTTCTATAAATTTTTCTTAGTTCAATGTTTTGTACATGCCATTAGTACAATAAAATTTAATATTTAGGGCATTGTCAATAACTATGATTCATATGAAAAATAGATATATCAGATTCCTGATTAAGTCAGTTGTAAAATACAAAATACAGCACACTTGCTATGAAATTCTGTATGTAACGTTCCTTTTTATAAACTGCAATTAACTACTGATGAATTTTGTTTAATCCTCGAAGTTTTATAAATGATACTTTTCTTCACAGAAAAAAAGAAAGATGTTGAAAAGACAGCAGAGATCACCATACTGTATCAAAGGTCAAATATTTAGGGAATCAGTTATTGCATCCTCCTTTTTGGAATCTGCAATAAATAATAACTAGGGAAAAAAATTAGCGTTTTAAGGCCAGTTTTTAAAAACAAATAAAGATAGTAAAAACATCACCACATGCCAACAAAAACAGAACCAAGTGTGTCCATATCTTCATTTCATCATCAATTCAGTGATTTGAAATAAATGCCACATTAAAAACCATGAGCACATTTGAAGATTCATCCAAGGAAATTAAGTACTTTTGAGAATTTTTAAAAAGTTTTAGTAGGCAGTATATTTTTGATCAGCATAAGCAAAATGTAGAAAGAACAAAAAAATACTATATACTGAACCGATTCTCACAGGCCTGTTCCCTCAAAACAAGTTATCTACCAATTATTTTCCAGTGTTGTTATATATGCCTTATTTTACTTATACATAAAGCAACTAGAGATTTTGCATTCTTCCTATTAAGTATTTAAAATAAATTTCTAGGCTTGCATTATAACTGTTCATTTATAATGCCCTTAAAGATCTTTCAACTTATGAAAAACAACTTCTGGAGATATAAAACTATGAAACTTTTCATACTTCTAAGTCTTTAAAACTTAAAGTGCAATATTTTCATGTATCAGCAAATTATAATTGTGCCATATAAATTCATTTTGAAAGAACATGTAAATAATTTCCAAAATTTTGTGAATGGTACATTATAGGGAGCAGAGCACTGATATTTTAAGTTTTGATTTTTCATATGTCTTTATAGTATAATGCAAGTATAATAAAACCAAAACATTTTTATTAGGAGAACAATGTTTTCATGAGAAAAAAAAGAAACATTATGTCTCCCTTTAGTGGCTTTTCTTCAGTCAGTTGCCGCGTTTACCAAAAACATTAGTTCAGTTACTGAACAAAGTATCCAATATTTGTCCAAAGGTTTGTCCAAAACCTCTCAAATAACAATCTCAATCTAAGCTCCTTTCTTATTTTCAAGTAAAGGCTTTAATTAAAAACAAGTCTATTATCATTTGATTCACAATATTAACATTAATGGCAATTTCACTCAGTTGGAGGTGATATTTCTTTAAGGGTCTGACCCATTTGGTGGCACTGTAGAGTGGATTATTAACATACTCATGGCTACAAAATTAGAGTCAAAACCAAAGGAAGAAAACATGGAAAACCAAGTATCTAGCTATTCTAGAAAAAAAAAAATCTACAACTGAAGGATTGCTTAAAAATTCTCTTTGGTAAGATAAAGAAGGGTGGTTCATAGACAAGACGGATGACTGATTTTCTCCCAGGAGCAGCCCTAGGATCTATGATTACAGGTACTTAGGGCCTGAGAAGTTTCAGTGATGATTGCTTCCTCAAGTTTTGCTGGTGTCTCATTGACTGTGCATCCTCAATGGCATGACATGCTCTCTGCAAAATAAAGTATTTATTATAAATGGTAAAAGAGAAGTACAGGCTAATTTTGTGGAAGAGAAAGGTACAAACGCAAGAGCTGGAACTTTCCACACAGGTCCAAGAGCCAAGGACAAGAATATACCTCACGTGTAATGCAAAATAAGACTCTTCTGGCACACTGAGCCCAGTATATTATTTTAAGCTCAGATATATGCATCCAAACATAACTGGAAGATCTTTTGGAGAAATAATTGGTATTGGTAACTATAACCTACTTTTAAAATATCTTTCAGCTAAAAAACTTAGGGGATATTCTTTGAAATAAGTTGTTTACCTCTGCTGTGGTGGTATCCAGCAGGTAAATTTTCCGGAGACAGGCTTGATTGGCACTATCTTTTTTGTGGAACATACCCTGATCCTAAGAAAGAATGACAGAAAAGATTATTCTGGGGAAGAAGAAAAAATTCATAATAACCTTTAAATGTATGCTTAAATGTCAGTTCTATTTTATAACCATACAAAATACACATAGTCAGGTAGAACAAAAAAATAAGTCATTTTGGTACAAGAACAGTGGTTCCACCTGTGAGTTGTTAGAATTTATGAAATTAGAGGAGTGTACATCTATCTGTATAAAATAATGACTTTTTGCAAGCTATGATATTTACCATCACATCTGACAAATCAAAAAACCCTTCCTTCATTTCCTTGGCTGATAGATAAAATTTTTATACAATGCAAAATACATGGGGTCGATTCTCACCACTGATATGAAAGAAAAGTGATAAACAAGGAAACTGTAATATATTTGCACAGTGACACATTCTTTCCCAGCTTGAAAACTATGTCTCATTTACTAAGACACTCTACATTTTGACACTCTGCAAGGAGGGAAGGCTGGAATACAAAATACTATAGTTTCACGGTAGTTTCTTTCATTTGTGAACTTCTATGAAAGAAAACATAAATTAAAAAATAATAGTACTTGCATCTCTATTAAATTTTATGATAAATGTTTTTCAGATAGATTCAGTAATAGAGATAGCATCATTACTGTTCAGGAAAAACACCATCTTTGAAGTGACAATTTTTAGTTTCTTCTAAAGAGGTTAAAATAAATTTATAATATATCAAGTAAAGTGAGTCTGAGAAATAAGCAAAAGATAGGCTATCACTTTTGCTCATTACCTGCTATATAATTAAAGTTATTCCTTAGAAAATGATGGGGAGGAAATACTTGAAGGTATTATTACATACTTCAATTGTTTAGCACTCTAAAAATGCCCAATATTATAAAACATGGGTGTCTTAGACATTATATTTATAATAACCTTCTAAATGCCTAAAAAATTGAATCTTTCCAGAAGTATCTGAAATTAGAGCAAAATAGTATTCATATGAAATTAAAAAGACCTTTATTTACTAATGCTTCATTCTCCCCAAAAAGGAAGTATCAGCATCCTATAATTTTCAGTAAATAGAATTGATATTTCACTCCACACAATCAAGGACTGCCAGAAAATAAAGTACAGTATACCAATAAATCAATTACACCTTTTCTTACATTTCAGCATATAATAACAATCCTTCAAATATTTTGTGTAGTTAACTGTAAAAAAAAAAAGAGTCAAAAACATTGGATACCACTCATTTAACAAATTCTTGGCTCTAAAAATGTGACTCAAGTTTTCTTACCTTAACTGAAATGTTTAGCAGGTTTCCATTGACACTAGGAGGAAATACAAAATCTTCAAATAGATACTGCCAGTCTATGCACATAAGGCCAAGGATTTCAACCTCCTTTATACACAACACTCGCCTATTTTGCAAAAGGAAACAAAAATATACAGGTAATGATAAAGACTGTTAATGATTATCGCTAATATTTTACTCTGCTGGATGAAACAGGTGGTACTCAGTAAACAATATAACCTGGCATTAAAAATAGTACACTTCACATAAAAAGTCTAGATAAAGAGCAAATATGGCACCTACCAATTAACAAAGCAGACTTTCAAAAATTCTGCTTCTGCTAATCTTGCAAAATTTACAAAAGTGTCATTTTTTTAAACTGAGCAAAAAACTGAAATCGTCTTTTAAACACATAGAAACAGGTTGTACTCTCATCTGGCAAGCAATAAAGGCAGAAGCTCCTGAAAATGTCTTACTTGGAAAATTATTAATTGCTCTTTACTGTCAATCATTTATGCCTTCCAGTCAAGAAAGAATGTGCAGGAAATGTCACAAACCTCAAATGTCAGCAAAGATTCATGTTAGGCCTACTAATAAATATCAGGTTTGAATTCTTTAACACTAATGTACTATATCACAGAGTAAGTATCCCATTTTACTCAATTACAATAAAAAAATAACAAGAATCTTTAAAGTGTATACACATTGATTCCCCAGTGTGTGATTCAGATTAATTACCGATATAACTATACTTGGCTCTAAAGTGTCTCTAACAGAAAGAAAAACTAGGAAAATAGAAGAACTGTTAATCCTACAGTAGCTAGAGTGCCAGAGAAACAAAAAGGATAGGGTTTCTGCTGGAGAGGTACTCGGGAGGCTAGAAGGGGAAACAACATGTAAATAAATAAAACAGGTAAGTGTGATAGCAGAGTGTGCAGAAAAATTCTGAAGCACAGAGGAGGCCTGATTGTGCTGGTAAAGGAGGGGGCGTTAAGAGCTGCTTCTCAAAAGGAAAGAGTTTTCTAGGTGGGAAAGGGAAATTCAAGCCCAGACAAAGGGACCTGGGCCCTGACATACATAGTGCTACAAAAAGGGAGATTTATCTGAGGAATGTGAGGGACTAGCTAGAGCACCAGATATATACAGAGGTAAGAAAATTTGCTTAGTGCTAGATCTGAAGGGGATTTTTTTTTTTTTCCATTTTAAGAAATTTTGACTTTAACCTACAGGCAATGGGAAGTGACATGATAAAATTCCTTACTTCAGTCATAGCTCTAGTGGTCATGGAGGAGAGGTGGGATAGGTAATCAAGGTAGGAAGTTATTTAATAGTCCAATCAGGAAACAGTGAAAGCCTCAATGAAAGCAGTGGCTGTGAGAAGGGGGGAAAGCTCAATTCTAAACATTTGTAAGGGAGACAGTTCTACGAACTTGGTAACCAATGGAGTGTGGGAACCAAAATAGACCCGTGGCACCACAGTTCTCAGCAGAGGTGCTAGTAAAATTGTGGGCTTGTTTAGGATTGTCTTGTGCACTGTAGGGAGTTCAGCACGCCTAGCCCCAGCCTACTAAATTCCCTCCAATCACTAGGACAACCTCCAATACCCCCACATATTCCAGTCTCTAGGAACTGGGTTCCACTCCCCTACCTCCTGCCCTAGTAGAGATCAGATGATGGAGTTAAAACTCAAAGATACCCATTACAAATCACTGTGTCAAATGCAATTCACCATTCCAACCCTCCCAAAACTCCCTTCTCTTGATCACACCAATAATATTGTTGTTCTTCTTCCACCTTAAATCTCCTTCATTTTCCTTCTCCGTGTTTACCACAGCTCAAATCTTGGTCTTCTTCTATTTAACACCTCAGGGTCCAAGATCTCAACTCCAAATCTTTACCCAAACATCAATGGTCTATATCTGTGTCTCTGCTACTCAGGCATCTATACTTGGGACATCTCAAAGCCACATTGAAGTCAGTCAATTCAAAACAAAATTTTAAAAATAGTCTTTTCACTCAAATTACTGTAAACGGTAATACCACCACTCTTGCTATTCAAGCCCCAAACCAGAAAGTTATCTTGCATCCCCTTCTCCCCCACACTCACTCAGTCACCAAGCCCTGGTCTCGTCAGGTTGCCCCTCTGTATCCATCCTCATTCTTTTAGTTTTGTCCCTCGTCACTTCCTATCAGGACAACAACCACAATCTCTGAGGTAGAGAGACTTCTAAGATGATCAGGTCCTGAGGGTAAAGCCCTCATGAACGGAATTGGTGCCCTTATAAGAGGCCTGAGAAACCCCCGTGCACCTTCTGCCACATGAGGACACAGTGGGAAGAACCATCTGTGAACCAGGAAGTGGGCCCAGACACAGACATCGCCTTGATCTTGGACCCCCAGCCTCCAGAACTGTGAGAAATAACCATTTGCTGTTTAAGCCACCTGTCTATGGTATTTCTGGAATAGCAGTCCAAACAGACTAAGACAGATGGTTAAAAAAAAAAAAAAAGTCTGCTCAGAGAACAATTTCCTAATGAAGATTACTAAAATAAAATATTATGTAGGAGTTAGGACCAACTAGTGGAACTGCAGGCTAATAAATTTAGGTCAGGAGAACTCATATTCTGTTTCTAATAACTGATAAAAAAATATCAAGACAAAATTTTGGATGAATTTCAATATAGAAAAATTAAAAGTCCTATGTATTGAAAAACTCAATAAATAATAATTAAAATGTTAATGATATATTGGATAAAAAGGGCTAATGTCATTAATTTATACAATGCTTATTAAATTCAGTAAGAACAAGACTAACATAATGAAAAATGAGTAAAGAATATGAATAAGCAATTCACAGAATATAAAATACAAATGGAAGGATGAATGTTTTAAAATATTCATACTCATTATTTACTACCCATTAAATTCGCAAAAACAAAAAAGTTTAAATAACATCTAGTCTTGCGAGGCATAGGAGAAAGGACACCCCCAGATACTATTAGTTGTATGTAAAAAAACTGGCACAGCCTTTCTGATAAAACAACTTGGCAATAAATAGAAAGGGCATCAAAAATCTTCACAACTTTTAAATCAACAATCCCACTGATAAGAGATAATCTGAAGGAAATAATTATAGAAAAGATACTTAGCTGCAAAGATGTGTTAATAATAATACAATATTGGGAAAGAGAAAATCAAATAGGCAGCATTTGAATAAGTTACAGTGTATCCACAAATACCATATTATATAGTCATTAAATATCATGTTGTCACAGAATATTTAATGTTTTGGAAAGATGATCACAATATATACTTTTAGGTGAAAAACCTAGGTTAATTACATGTATATGGTGCATTTTTTATACATACTTTTTATAAAATACATATACTACAAAAATCTGATATACCAGCTAATATCTCTGGATGAAGGGACCACTGCTAAAGGTTATTTTTACTGGTTATTATATCATTGAAATCAGAACATTTTTCAGAATGAAAGGGATAGCCACTAATAGTTAGATTGGGACAAAAAGTACAAACCAGCTCTGTCCAAGGCAAACCACAGCTTTAGTTATTTTCATTTTCTTAATTATTCTCTATATGGCAAACTATGGCCTCTAAGCCAAATCCAGTCCATGGCCTGTTTTAGTAAATAAATTTTACTGGAACACAGCCACAGCCACCCTGTTTATTACCTATTGTTCCTGGCTGTTTTCCCACTACAAGGGCAGAGTTGAATATAGACCAGAAACATGAGATGGCTTTGAAGCCTAAATTTTTAGTACTGGCTCTTTAAGGAAATTGTGTTGACTCCTGATCTATATTATCTACAATGAATAAGCATAACTTTAGTTTAATAAAAATTTAGCTTAATAAAAATTGAGTTATTTTTTAAATGCTGATTTTGGAAGCAATGCTATTTTATGTACAATGTTAAAAATCAAACAGATCAAAATATTGACAACCACCTGAATCAAAGAAATTTGTTAGAAAGAGTCTACTATAAGGAAACTAAGTCATTGTTCTGGTCAGGAATGTTATTTTCCTAATTGTCTTCTGAAAAGCTCTATGAGATACTAGATTTAAAATTACCATGATTTTTCAATTTATTTTAAGAAAAACCAAAAGTATAATCTATAATAATAAAAGCATAATAGGCTAATTAGACCGGATATCCTTCCAGATGACCTTCCGGACGAAGTCGGGGCTGCGAGGGAAGCCCGGGTCCCAGGTGCCTGCTGGCGGCCAGAGGGAAGCCCGGGTCCTGGGTACCAGAGGGAAGCCGGTGCCGGCAGCCAGGGGAAGGAAGGCCTACTCTTGCACGATTTCGTGCATCGGGCCTCTAGTGTATTAACCCTTTGCACTCGCTTGCTTTTTTCTTGATTCCTTTATTCTACTCGGGATTTAATTTTTTAAATACCCCAGATTTTACAAAGTGCGGCAGTAGAACAAAAAACTGGAGTTTCTTTTCATACAAACTTATTTATTTGGATTTTTTTATATTTCAAATTATTGATACATTCAATACAATTCAACATACGAGCTGCTACCGATGCTAACCGTGTCGAGTCACACTCGACATACGAGTGCAAAAGGTTAATAATGTATACAGTACTATTCCCACAAAATGTCTAATCAAACAAATATTAAGTATTACCAAACAAAAAACAAAAATTTAACATTTCCATTGCCCAGTGTTGATACACAATTTTAAAATGAATTAACACATTGCTATTGCAGCTAAGTACAATACACAATACAAATAAACATTGTTTTTGGTCTAATCTAATGGATGTAATATAAAAATTTAAGCATAAAAAATAAAAGATTACTTGTCAAGTCTGCCAAAACTGCATCTTAGATTGTTTTATGAATATTTTAATTTCTTAATCAAGGGGCAAATCAGATGACTGATTAATTCTCTTTTTAAAAAGGCTTGTAGAGCCCTGGCTGGTATGGCTCAGTGGGTTGGGTATCATCTCCTACACTAGGAGGTTGTAGGTTCAATTCCCAGTCAAGGGCACATGCTGGCTCGATCCCCAGTTTGGGGGGGAGGGGCGGTGTGCAAGAGGCAGCAGATCAATGTTGTGCTTTCACACCGAATTCTCTCTCTCTCTCTAAAATTCAATAAACTATTTTTTTAAAAAAGCCTGTAGGTTTAAGTCTAAATCCTATCATTTTAGCTTTACTTTCTCTCCTTACCAATCAAATATATTTAAATGCATTAGTAAGAAACCTAATGCAGATTTTGCTTACTGTAAGTACTTTGCCTTAGTCCTACAAAATTACATAACTTAGAACGTTTTGAAAATTATTAATCTGTAATTATAATTTTGGAATAAGTGACATAGAGAAAATTAACAGTAGTTAAAAGTTCTTTTATTTGGAAAAATTATCTACAACTCCCAAAACATTTAGAAAAAAATGGAATAAAACTACAGAAATAATTATCATCCTTTAAAAAAGCGATGCTTATCATCCAAAATAAAACCTAGTGAGGAAAAACCAAGATGGCGGCATAGGTAAACACCTGAACTTGCCACCTTCCACAACAACTTCAAAACTACAACTAAAAGACAAAATGGACATCATCCAGAACCACAGGAAGACTGGCTGAGTGGAAATTCTACAACTAGAAGGAAAGAGAAAAGCACACTGAGACTCAGAGGAGCTGCGGAAGTAAAGGCAGAGGTACAGAGGTGCGCGCGTGGAGAGGGCTGGCAACTGAGTACGCAGCTGGCTTTTTCAATCCGCAGGGAGACACAAGCTCCCGACTGCTCTGAACTCCAGTTCTGAGCGAGACTCTGGGGACCCAGACTCATACGGGGAGAAACTGGACTGTCTGGCAGCGAGCGGAACTCGAGGGTGGCTTTCTCTCAGAGGTGTTTGCAGCGATTACCACGGGACACTGAGACCCAGGGGCCTCTTAGGACAGGGCTGACGGGAAGCCATTGCTGTTTGCTCCGCCCTGAGACTCCGCCCCACCAAAGCTGTGCGCAGAGGCTTTTGCATATGAATGGCCTGGTCCTTTGAAATCTAAACTTACCTAACAAACTGAAGCTGGGTCAGAGAGACCCAGAACATCCAAAATAAGGACCAAGGCCCCACAGCAGTTTGCATTGCTTCACAGCTAGGCCTCATCTGGGCACCTCCAAAACCCAAACAAAGAAGAGTAATCTGCAGATCTCTCTGTAGCTCCTGCTGGGTGGCCTCAGGCAGAGGCTAAATTAGCACCTCCTTGGAGATCTAAGAGCCAGTGTACCCAGGGGACAGAGTAGGACCATCCAGATTACAACTCCTCAGATCCATAAGCGACAAACTCAGGGGGCAGACTCAGTGAGCACCAAAGCCCCACTGAAGCAAGTCTTGCCTCATAAGGGTGTCTACAGCACAGAAGTTCTCCCATCGTAGACACAGCTGATCCTCATAGCAAATTGGCCTGGAGGTTAATTCCTCCCTGTTATACCAACAACAATCAAGGCTTAACTACAAGACTGTGTACACAGTCCACAAAAGGGGTGCACCAAGAGTGTCCACCTCAGGTAACTGGGGAAGCTGAGCCACTAGGCCCTATAGGACACCTAGCACACAAAGCCACTCTATCAACTCAGGGAAGCAGCCAAAATGTGGAGACAAAGAAACAAGTCACAAATGAAAGAAATGGAGGAAAGCAAATGACTGGATATAGAGTTAAAAACCACGGTTATAAGGTTTTTCAAGAATTTTCTAGAAAAGGCCGATAAATTTAGTGAGACCCTCGAGGATATGAAAAAGGACCAACTAGAAATTAAGCATATACTAATGAAATAAAAAATAATATACAGCAGACTAGAGGATCCCAAGAATCAAGTCAAAGATTTGAAATACAAAGAAGCAAAAAACACTCAACCAGAAAAGAAAAAAGAAAAAAGAATCCAAAAATATGAAGATACTGTAAGGAGCCTCTGGTACAACTTCAAGCGTACCAACATCCGAATTATGGGGGTGCCAGAAGAAGAGAGAGAGCAAGATATTGAAAACCTATTTGAAGAAATAATGACAGAAAACTTCCCCCACCTGGTCAAAGAAATAGACTTACAAGTTCAGGAAGCGCATAAAACCCCAAACAAAAGGAATCCAAATAGGACCACACCAAGACACATCATAATTAAAATGCCAAGAGCAAAAGACAAAGAGAGAATAAGGCAAGAGAGAAACAGTTAGTTACCTACAAGGGAGCACCCATATGACTATCAGCTGATTTCTCAACAGAAACTATGCAGGCCAGACGGGAGTGGCAAGAAATATTCAAAGTGATGAGTAGCAAGAACCTACAACCAAGATTACTCTACCCAGCAAAGCTATCATTCAGAATTGAAGGTCATATAAAGAGTTTCACAGACAAGAAAAAGCTAAAGGAGTTCATCACCACCAAACCAGTATTATATGAAATGCTGAAAGGTATTCTTTAAGAAGAGGAAGAAGAAGAAAAAGGTAAAGATAAAAATTATGAACAACAAATACATATCTATCAACAAGTGAATCTAAAAATCAAGTGAATAAAAAATATGATGAACAGAATAATCTGGTGAATATAATAGAATCAGGGGCATAGAAAGGGAGTGGACTGATAATCCTCAGGGGGGAAGGGGTGTTGGGGGTGAGGGAAGAGACTGGACAAAAATCGTACACCTATGGATGAGGACAGTGGGGGAGGGGGTAAAGGGTGTGTGGTGGGGTGGAGTGGGAACCGGGTGGAGGGGAGCTATGGGGGAGAAAAAAGAGGAACAACTATAATAATCTGAACAATAAAGATTATAAAATAAATAAATAAATAAAATATTTTTTAAAAAACCTTTGAGAAAAAGATTCATGAATTCACCCTCCATAAATAAACTTATAGTTCACATATAACCATATGGCTATTGCATTTATGAAATATATTCTAGACGCTATTTTTTAGTAGTTTTGTGACTTGGATAAGCCCCTAAGCCATGCTGACTCATAGTTTCAGCATCTCCAAAATGAGAGGGTCTGAACAGATGATCTCAAAGGACCCATCAGCTCAGTGTTTTTGTGAGTCTATGACAATGAACATTTTGCAATTGGAATATAGTTCTCCACATCCTCTAACATTTTAGTCTTCAAAATTATTAAGATCTATATTATTGGCAATTGGAAAGATGTCACTTGAAGTTCATACCTATTTGTAATCATAAGGACTGTCTTCTTGCTTCCAGAAATAGCGCAGTGATATCGATATGTCTCTCCTTCTAACTTTTTGACATGATTCTGAAAAAAAAAAAAAAAAACACCTCAAGATGTGGATACTACATGCATTGAAACAGTATTTTTAATATTGTATATTAGCTAATTTTAATAACAATGATAGGAAAAATATTAGGAACAAAAGCACAATTCCATATATTCACATGTGAAGCTAAAAATATATTCATCACATGTTTATAAATTAACTTCCACTGTTCCTTAAAAGACAAATATGTATTAAATGCTTACTAAGTGATCTTCTGGTAAATTAACATTTTGTTCTGTGATAACTTAGAAATTTTAGAATATCTACCAGAAATAATCACACATTTTCATTCATGAGAATATGAACATATGCTAATATAAAGCTGGTACATTAATATTACAAGGGTTCTTAACCTGGGGTCCATGGAAACATGTTGGCAGGACTATGAACTACCTAAAATAGAATATAAAATTTTGAAAATGTGGTTCTGCTACTTCTTTCAGATGATGGTTCATAATTTTCATCTGATATTTTTCAATGTCTGTGATCCTTCTCAAAGGCTAAGAACCACTGCTTTTACATAGAGGTAGATATATGCATAATAAAATTCCAAGATAACTGATCAATTTAATGTTTTGAGTATTTAGTCTTATAGGTTAAATATGCATGAGAAGTATATGTATGTACCAAATTATATTCCTGATGGAGAAGAAAATTTAATATTAATACACACATAAAAAATTTCTAAGACTTCAAATAGCTGTTACAATTTATTGCTAATGACAATTACAAACAAAATAATTCAAGTATAAATAGCACATTAAAATGCATTTGTTTACATTTCAGCTATCTCAAAACTACTTAAATTAGTCAACACATTAAAAACCAACAAATAGTTATGTTTTATAATTAATGTTAATGAAATATTATTGATATTATCTATAACTTATGACTAAAGATTAGATAATTAAGATATATGTAAACACAAAACATAAACATACCCAATAAATAAGACCTTAATAATTTTTCACCCTCAAGACCTTAACATTTTATAACTAGGAATAACCAAGAATATAACACCAATATTAAAAGATAATGTAATCAATAATAATCACAAATAGACCTGTTATTATTTCAATTTTAAATACACGTTTTTTAAAGGCCTTTGGTTCCCAGTCATTCTTTGACAATTATAAAAAGCTATGGAGAAAGATGAATCCTCAAAGAACTGGGGTCTCATCTTCAGAATGAGTCTCAGAGAAGTGGAGTTTAACAGTCACTTGTTTTATATCAGGCCTGTGTGAATTAGCTAAAATCTTTTAACATCTATAACTTAATTTATTTAATAAAGAGAGAATGGAAAATAAATATAATAATTTAGTAAAGTTATTTTCAGTGTTGAAATTTAAATATGTTAATTTTTTGTATTATACAAAAAATACTACCAACTTTCCATTGTTTATGCACTTTCATTAGTTATCAATCTATTGCTATCATTAAACTATTGAAAGCTTTTAAAGTATAATTTATCACCATAATATACTATAGAAACCTTGTTTTTTAAGCAGTACTAAAACCCACTATACTCTGAGATTCAGATTAAGATATTTAGTCACTGATGGCAGCAAGATACCAGATTGGTTAATAAAATATTCTCTCTCTTCCCAAAATGCATTTTGAGGAATTTACAATATTTAGGAAAAGCATTCAATTTATATTTCAAGTAAATTCTAAGGAAATAATACAAGATATGAAAAATCAATGTATATAATGATGTTTCATTATTAGTGTTATTAAAATAACAGAAACAACTTTAATGTCAAGAATTAGGAATGGTCAAACACACAGTACATGGTTACCTTAATAGATGATAATGCAAGAATTAAAAATGAAATATTTCTATGAACATGAAAAAATATAATTAAAATGAAAAAGCAAGAAACACCATTTTAAATATTATATGAACATATGTATGTGAACCAAGATGAATAAGAAATAAGATCTGGCCATATATATATATGTGTATGTATATGTATATATACATATACACACACACACACACACATATATGTATATATACATATATATATACATAATATATACACATATATATTTTGAAGTATATATATATAAACAGTAATTATCATAGGAGAATAGAGAATAAGCAAAATATATCCTATAATAACAGTATATGATTTAGTAACTTTCAAATCTGGGCATTAAATGATACAGAGCAATAATCAGAAGAAAAAACATGGGTAAAATAAAAAAATTCCCAAATACATATTTAGAATGTACCCATATAACAATCAAGGCGAGGAGGAAATAATTTTATACTCTAATTCTCTTTAATATTTACACATTATGTTATACTTAGTCTCTTAAGGACAGAAGTCTTATTTCTTTTGTATATCCAGCATAGTCTAGATAATCAATAAATACATCATATGTAACTGATTATAGCAAGATGGACAAGAGATGAAACAGCCTACACTTGTCACTCATTGAGAAAAATTACCAAGTCATCTCATTAATGTACAATCACTCTATTTCTTCCAGTAACTAAAATAATATGTAAAAGTTTAAAAGATGTCTGATATTAACAAAAAATAATAAATCAGACAAGATAACTACATTTAACTTTAATAATAAAAAGCTTCTTGAAGTTTTGTGCTTATTCATAAGCAGTTGTAAAATGGATCATTACAAGGACAAGTTTAATAATATAAAGAGCTAAACAAACAGAAAGCAAACAATAAGTTAAAAAATGTTTAACAAGTTAATACAATTTCCCAAAAATCAAGTCTCATTTAAATTGCAATATATCCAGGGAAATTAAAAATAGTTACTTTTACCTAAGAAGGAAGAGTAATTATTAGTGATGATTTAAGACAGCATCTAGAATTAGTTATTGTGCCGGATTCTTATAGAAACTGTATATGCAGTGACATTTTTGCCAATTATCTAGGCACAAGAAAAATTTGTCAGCTAGAGTTTTAGGCTGGTCTTTGGCTGTCATTCTTTTTCTTTAAAGTGCTTGTTTTAAATGTGAAGCATTTAATTTACTCTTTTGATAATTATGGTTTAAAATATAATTAAAATGAAAAAAGCAAGAAACACCATTTTAAATATTAATGATCATAAGTATATTAACCAAAAATAGATATTATCCAACTGACCAGCTGTATGCTAACAGTTTCATTCTCTTCAAATGTATAACACATTAAATCTAAATTTATACTTTGGTTTCAATTTGGGGGGAAAGAATGAAAGTTCCATGATAAGATAACTTATTCTGAAAATTAACTATGGAGGCGCTAATTTCAAAATTATCATTTGTTTTATTTTTGTTCTCATTGAGATAATGAGGACTTAAAAACAAAAAGCGTTGGCTTTTAAAAATAAATATATCTATAAATTCAAATGCCACATAAGCAATTTGCCTAATTACATGTTCAACTTCTATTTACATTAATTAAAACTAATATAACTGTGAAATTAGCATAACCAACAAGGAGATTCAATTTTTGAAAAGTATAAATGCTAAAAGCTGAGAATGTATGTACATAATTATAAAATGATTGCCATTTATCTAGCAAGAATACTAAGAGTTTTAAAAAGGTAAAAGAGATTAAGGGAACACATTCTCAAAATTCATTGACAGATATAGAATAACTGATACTTCAGTTATTAAAACATATTCCCCAGTTAATACTTCCATAACCTGGATAAATTTAGGGTTATTTATGAAACTAAGTTATGTAATTCCATCATCAGGACTCAAACATAAGAATACATAATATATTGGACATAATTTTCCTTTTTTCCAACTTAATCTGAAATGTACATGAATATCATAAAGTAAAATTTTCAAAATAATAGTTAAAATGTGTGCTTCTGAGCTCAATAAAGTCTTTCACCAACCAAATGGAGAAGAGAGTTGATTTTTCTGCATTATTTAATCTTTTATATTGATCTCTTACTCCTGTATAGTATTACCAAAAATACCACCATTTTTATTTGTAGTCAAGACACTACAATAAAAAGTTCAGATTCTTATTTTTTAAAAAAACTTCATGAAAATGGATTCTCAATCTAAATAAATCAAAGACAGTCAATTAATATCACAGTTTGTTTTGATTTTTAAGGATGAAATCAAGTAGTGGTATAGGAGACATTTACTCCTGTATTTCCAGTTCTTGCTGTGTAGGCAGAAAAAGAAAGAAAATAAAGTTAGAAGCATGCAGATAAATAAAATGTAAGCACATATAATAAAAACCATAGACTAATAACAATGAAGAGTCATTTTATTTTAAAATGAAAGTAGGAAAACATTAATAAATTTATTTTTTGGGAAAGCTAATCATTGGAGTATATTTATACAGGCATATATTATTTAAATACAGTAAAAACTAAAATAAAAGCCAAAAAAATCCTTTAAATTTTTTAAGGCTTGAAAATATTATAATTGTACATAATCTTTTTTCTCTCCTCCAGCTTCTATTTATCTAAGTAAATCTAGAATTACAGAGTAGTCCAAATAAATAGATTTGGTTGGGATAAAAGAAAGCAGTGAAATTCCAGTAATTAGCTACAAAGCAGAAAACCAAAGTTAACAATGTTGACTAAATGAGCTATCACACAAATAGTAATAAAGCCTACAACTTCTTTTAATATTATCCTTTCTGTACAAAAAAGCTTTGCGCCTGTGCAGAAAAAAATTACCAGTTATTCCCATTTAACACATTACACTAAAATAAAACAATCAAATTCTACTCTACAAACCATGTTCCTTGTGTAATCCCTAAAGAAGTTCATGAATGAGGAACTTTATGAACCACCCATGAAATTCTGATCCTAGATATCTTTAAAATTAAATTTCACTCATGACCATAAGAACAGAATTTATACCTCATATATATCATAGCCCTCGGATTCCTGTCTGTTGTATGGGAGAACGATGCCATCTTCATGGATCAGGCGAGGGGGACGGAGTCTGGACACTTCCTCAGTTGATTCTGCTGCCCTGTACAAGACATCAGAATAAGTATAAGAAACTATGTGAAAATCCTTCAAAATAATACAAGTATATATATGTTGATTAAACACTATACCATGCTCCATATTATATCAATATTTGATAAAAACAATCAGAGTACTTTTAAATAACTTGCCCCAAATAATAATACAAGTATTAAAACCAAGTCTGTCTGACTCCAACTTCTCCCAACTATTAAAGAAAAAAAAGAAAGAAATGTCAAAAAAATAAAGGCAAAGGCTAGGTTGTCCACTCTTTGTATCCTTGATGTGTAGCATATAGTAGGCATCAATAAACATTTGTTGAAAAAAAAAGAGAAATTTAGGCATAAACAATGTCTCCTATTCTTTCTGGTGGCACTCTACCTTGTGAACCTGTCATACAGGAAGCAAAATATTTACTAGTTATGTGTTTCTAGCAACAATTAGCACACAGACACACACCTTGCACACAGTATATACTTAATTACCTCTGAATTCCTTGGAAGGTACTGCTGGCCATATCTATGATTCCTCCAGTGGGACCAGCCACGGCACCCACAAGCCCTTTTCCAATTCCTTTAAAGAATCCAGCAGCTCCTTCCTTTTTGGCACCTTCATAAAACCAAAGACAATGAATGTATAAAGATATTTTAAAATAATCAAGTTTGAACACAACAGAAGCCTGAGCGAAATGCCAAACTGCTTTACTCAAAAAGCTTCTAAAATTTGGCTTTCTGAAGAAGTTAAATTTAATGATAATCAGTGGTTCTCAAAATGTGTTAAAAATGCACACTTAGGCCCCATCCTAGACCTACTGAATTAGAAACTCTCGGAGTGGTGCCCAGCAATCTGTTTTTATTAATCCTTACCCAAGGATATTTTCCCCCATCGAGTTTTAAAGAGAGTGAAAGGGAGGGAGCAGAGAGAGAGAAACACTGACGTGAGAGAGACACATCAATCAGCTGCCTCTTGTACACGTCCTGACCAAGGCTGGAATAGGATCTGCAACCCAGGTACAAGCCCTTGACCGGGAATCAAACCCAGACCCTTTGGTCTGCAGGCGATACTCTAACCACTTAGAAACCCCAGCCAGTGCAACAATCTGTTTTAATAAACCTTCCAGGTAATCCTGAGGCATGTTCAAGTTTACAACTAGTGACTCAGGAGTTTAGTCAGTACTTGTGACAAGAAGGTCTAAGAACTGACCAGAAAATATCTTCTTTTTTTATGCCAGCCATCAGGAAATTTTTCAAGCAGTGTATGTTAATATATATTTATTCTAGAGGCCCATCCATGCAAGGGGCTTCGTCCAGAAGGTCGTCCAGAAGGATGTCCGGTCTAATTAGCATATTCTGCTTTTAATATATACATATGTGTATATATATGTATGTATATGTGAACTTCACTGAAATAAAATTCACATACCATATAATCTACCCATTAAAGTATAAATTAAATGTTCTTTTAGTATATTCAGAGTTGTGTAACCATCACCAGAATCAATTTTAGAAAAATTTTTTATCATCTCAAAAAGAAACCCTATGCCTATTAGCAATCATTCCCCATTTCCCCTGGCCCTTCCCCATCCAATCTTATGCAATTTACCTCCTTCCTCCCACCAGTCAGACCTAGGCAGTCACTAATCTACTTTTTTTCTATCTCTATGGATTTGCTTATTGTGGACATTTCCTATAAATGGAATCATTCAATAGATGGTATGTTTAATTATCCTTTCCACTTGCCATCATGTTTTCAAGGTTCATCCACCTTATACTGTATAGACAGTTCCCAACTTACAACGCTTCGAATTATGATTTTTGACTTTACGATGGTATGAAAGCAATATCCATTCAGTAAAAACTAATTAGAATTTCCTGAGCTAGCAGTATGCGGATGATACTGTCTCATGATGCAAGGCAGCATCAGTAAGGCTCAGCTCCCAGGTGGACATGTGATCATGTGGGTAAGCAACCAATACTTTACAGTGTGGTAGTAAATGCATTTTTGACTTATGATATTTTAAACTTAAATTTGGTTTATCAGGACATAACTGCATCATAAGTTGAGAAGCATCTGTACTTGATTTCTTTTTACATTTGAATAATGTTTCATTATATCAATATACCACATTTCGTTTATCCATGCATATAGTTGATGAACATTTGGATTGCTATTACAACCTGGCTATTATCAATAATGTTTCCATGAATATTTATAGACAAGTTTTGGGACAAACATGTTTTAAATTCTCTAGGGTATATAGCTAGGAGTGGAATTGCTATGTCATAAAATATAAACTCTATATATTTACTTCTAGTTGTCCCAATATCATTGGTTGAAAGGCTATTCTTTCTTTATGAAATTATCTTGGCACCCTTCTCAAAAATATATTCACTATAATGTAAAGGTTTATTTCTAGAATATCAATTCAATTTCATTGATCCAGCTATATGTTTATCCATATGCTAGTACCACACTGTCTTAGTTACTGTAACTTTATAGTAAATGTTTAAATTGGATGGTGTAAGTCCTCAACTTTGTTCTATTTTTACAAGATTGCTTTGGCTATTTGCAATCCTTTGAATTCCTGTTTAAATTTTTGAATCAGCTTATCAACTTCTACAAAGAAGCCAATTGGGATTTTGATAAATACTGCACTAAGTAAAGCAATGTGGTTTTTAAAATAGGTTAAAAAAGAAATCAGCAGTAGTTATTGAATGCCCAAAGCAATCTAGTTTATGAACTTGCTGAAAATAACATACAAAGTCTAAATTACAGTCTACTACTTAACCCCATCCTTTCTGAGAAAAATATATCCATTAAAAAATAATTTAGGACTATGAACATGAAATTAATCAGAAATTCTCCTAATCAAATACCTATTAGCAATAAAATTTACTATGTTTACCATGCATCAACTCTTCAGAGCCTATAAAAGAGGGAAAGATTATCAACCTACCTTCCATAGGTTTTGTTATTATTCCAGTCACTCCACCAACAACTCCCTGAAAGAGAAATCAATCATACAGTCAAACTTGAATGGAGGATGCTTAATTTTAAATCAACCACTAGAGGTCTCTACAGACATACTAGAAAAAAAAACCACCAGTACTTATTTGATAATGTGAACACCATATACATAGAGGTGAACACTATGATTTTTAAAATATGTCACAGCAAATGTTAAATGAAAGCAGCTTGTAGAAGTAAAATTTTATAATAGAAAGAACAGTAAAGAAGGTGAAAAGATTATTTTTTGTTGTTATTTCATATAGTATTTTTTGTTTTATTTATTTTTTCAATTACAGCTTACATTCCATTATTATTCTGTACTAGAAGCCCGGTGCACAAAATTCATGCACAGGGGAGGGTGTCCCTCAGCCCAGCCTGCACCTTCTCCAATCCGGGATCCCACCGGGAAAGGGCATAAATGGGCAGTCAGACATCCCTTTCACAATCCAGGACTGCTGGCTCCCAACCGCTTGCCTGCCTGCCTGCCTGCCTGATTGCCCCTAACCGCTTCTGCCTGCCAGCCTGATTACCCCTAACTACTCCCCTGCCACCCTGATTGACACCTAACTGCTCCCTGCTGGCCTGATTGCCCCTAACTGCCCTCCCCTGCAGGCCTGGTCACCCCTAACTGCCCTCTCCTGCAGGCCTGGTTGCCCCCAACTGCCCTCCCCTATTGGCCCGATCACCCCCAACTGCCCTCCCCTGCCAGCCTGGTCGCACCTAAATGTCCTCCCCTGCAGGCCTGGTTGCCCCCCAATTGCCCTTCCCTGACAGCCTGATCGCCCCCAACCTGCCCTCCTCTGCCGGCCTGATTGCCCACAACTGCCTTCCCCTGCTAGCCAACTTGTGGTGGCCATCTTGTGTCCACATGGGGGCAGCCACCTTGTGTGTTGGAGTGATGGTCAATTTGCATATCACCTCTTTATTATATGGGATTAGTTTTGGGTGTTAAATCTGTTCCTATATCTGCAAAATGAGTGAGTTGAACCAAATTATCCTTGATATCTACTTGTAAATTTTAATGAGATTACTTATAACTTAATGAAAATGTGAAAAATTGATAATGAAGGGACCCCTGAAAGATTTTGAGGAAATAACATACAACATTACAAATCACTGGTACAAACACAGCAGTTATAATTTCCAAAATTAAAATAGTAATATATTTATACATTCTTAATAACTGTCAAGTAGTAGCAGTAATTAAAACTACCTGCATATTATATAAACATATAGAAAAAGAACTAAAGGACATACACTCTATTGAAAAGATTAGATACACCTGCAAAGAGATGAGGGGTGACCAAAGAGTACTTAAGAGCTAACCTATAATGATTTCATTACTTATTAAATATAAAAGGAAAAGTTATGTTTTTATAATTACTTTTAAGGAGAATGTTCATATGTAATCTATAATTAAACCATATTCATATATTACCTGCATAATTTTTTGTTTCTTTGTTAGAAAATGTGATTAAACCCCTCTACCCAATAATGGCCTACCTGCTTAACTCTCAGTATATTATGAATTAGAATTATATTCATTATTGTGCTATATTCACAAAATTTAGTGTAATGTTTGCCCTAAAAGTTTTCTTAATATTTTAACTTACCGTTTAGACACTAACTCCCCACTACTTATGTGTGTGTGTGTGTGTGTGTGTGTGTGTGTGTGTGTGTGTGAGAGAGAGAGAGAGAGAGAGAGAGAGAGAGAGAATGGTTTTTTGGGGGAATGAGTTTGTTGTTATTGCTATTGACACTATTACAGATGTCCCCTATTCCCCTTCCTTTACCCACCTCAGACCATGCCCTCCCTCTGCCCCCCAGGCCTTCACCATATTGTTGTCTCTGTCCATGGGCTGTACATATATGTTCTTTGGCTAATCTCTTCCAGTCCCCCCCACCTCCCTCCCCTCTGAGATCTGTCAGTATGTTCCATGTATCTATGCCTCTGTTATAATTTTTAAAGTACTGAGACGTAGTGAATGGCAGTTTCTGGTTTATACACAACTTCTACACCTCTCTTCCATAGAATGGTCCATTAATGATGACCTAAAGAACTCCTCTCCCCCCAGGTATCATCATTTGCCATATTTCTCTGCTTATATATTTCTTCCCTTCCACACCAGTGCTAACCTGCCATCATTATGGAGTTTTCACTACAACCCAAGTGCCAAAGTAAGTCTGCAATATTGGGGATAGATCTGATGATGATAATGGAGAAGGAGAGCAAAAAGGAAACAGAAAAGTTCACAATTTATCACTACTGCCACTTTAACCAACGTTGGCTCTCAAGGAGTATTCCTAGAGTACATATCTAAAGTGTATATAAAAGGCGAGGGCTTCTTGAAGATTCAGCAGTTGACTTACACGCAGGAAGCCCTTTCCTCCTCTGGCCAAGCTATCTCCAAAATCTTTAGGTTGTCGACCCATCTCTTCTCTTCTTTTTTGCTGATATTCCTTGTCCAACGTAATTGCTGCCAAACCTTTTCCAACAGAACCAGTGATTCGAGATACAACTCCTGCTGCACCACCTACAAAAGGCCCAGAGAAGTAAGCTGCATTGTTTCTTTAACAAGCATTACCACTGTACATAGCACATGAATGCTTACACTAGCCGCTGCTTAAAATTCTGTTTCATACATAAAAATGCAAACATTTATTTTTTGTGTTTCCCATTTATCAAGAAGAGGAATAAAACTATTTAAAGTACATGGATTCTATACTACAAAGACACAAAAAATCCAGCAAGTCAGTGTTAAATTACTTTCCATTTAAGAACAAGAGAACACATCTTTTAAAAGCGATTATTAGAAAAGTCTTTTTATAAAATATAATAATTTTTTTCATAAACAATGAATTTTATAATTATTATAATAAAACGTACATATACATAAATATGTGGTACATACCTACAGTGTGTCCAAAGAGACTTCTTACCCCAATCACTAACCCCTCAGCAAATTCTTCAGGGCCTTGTACAGCACCCTGGCAAAAAACAAGAAACAAAAAATTGCTATTTAAAATAGAAACAAGTTTAACCTTTTGCACTTGGATGTCGAGTGTGACTCGACACGGTTAGCATCGGTAGCAGCTCGTATGTCGAATTGTATTGAATGTATCAATAATTTGAAATATTAAAAAATCCAAATAAATAAGTTTGTATGAAAAGAAACTCCAGTTCTTTATTCTACTGCCATGCTTTGTAAAATCTGGGGTATTTAAAAAATCAAATCCCGAGTAGAATAAAGGAATCGAGAATAAAGCAAGCGAGTGCAAAGGGTTAAGACCATTAATCTAGTATTTCAGGGTTTCCATGAAGATACAGAATCTGTAACAAGCCATAACATTGTGATGACACAGTTTTTGCCCTCAAACCCAAATACTGATGGAATACCTATTATTTCTGAAGACACTTTCAACCCACGTGATCTCAACATACCCTTTAAGATGACAAAAATTGAATAGGAGTAACCCCTGGCCTCAGTCACAATCTGAAGCTGCCCTCTCAGCACCAAGTTCCATCAGAATCTAAACAAGCCCCACTGGTAACAAGACTGAGCCCACATAGTACTGGCTCCCTTGTGCTCCCATTTATTTTTTCTGCTTTGTCCTTCTGAAACCCTCAATACTTTGGGCTCCTGGATCCTTTAAATGGAGGAGAACAGGTTAGAGTAAAACTTGAATATAAAACAAAGTCAGCTTTTAATGCCCCATTAGTTCCTTCCATAGTGGTGAAACAGCCTTGAAATGGTCTTAATCTATGTAGCATTCTTCCTTACAAGTACAATTAAATCCTGGAAAATGTGGGCATGTTTTATTGCCCAGACAACAGAGTGCTCAATTAATTCTAACACAATCGTTTAATGTCATCTCAAGTAATTTTAAATAAAAAATAGAATATTGATATATACTTTTAAATTTTATTCAATTAATTGGGGTGACACTGGTTAATAAGAGTCTATAGGTTTCAAGTGTTCAATTCTATAATAAACCATGTGTATACTACATTATTGTGTGTTCACCACAAAGGTTAAGTCTCCTTCTGTCACCATATATTTGATTCATTTTACCCTTTTCTACCTCCCTCCTCCCTCCTTCCCCACTGGTAACCACCATATTGTACCTATGAGTTTTTGTTTGTTGCTTTCTGCTGTATTTTTGTTATCTGAATATTATTCAATTCCCAAATACAATTAAAATACAAATTATTTGTCATTAATAAAAGAGAACATTCATTTTCCTACAGCTATACTTAAAATAAATAAAAGACCAATACCTGGAAGGGTTCATAGAACAAAGCTTCAACTCCTTCAGATAGACCTCTAAGTAATCCAAATGGGTTTCCAAGCACATCCAAGCCCAATACAAGGACATACATCTGTTTCAAGAACTAAAAAAAAAAAAAAAGAAAAGAAAGAAAAGGAATTTAAGTCCTTTACAACTATTAGAAGAGACAACAATTTGATAAAATAGGGAAAAGAGGGAGTACTTGTTAAATAAGGTTGTTAAAGGAAAGCAATGCAGAATAACCAGTACTATGTTTACTACATGTTCACTAATTGATCTTTCACAATGTGGCAGGCAGTATGCTAGTGCTTTACATGGGGCTTTCAAATTAGATGGAACTAGGATTGAGGCACAGTCGGCCATTTAGCAGTTATATAACTTTGGACAAGTCCCTGAGTCTCTAGGCCTCAGTCTTCTCATCTGTAAAATGGGAGGTGTATTATACTGACCTTGCATGACTGAGTATGGATATTAAGTGAATATATAATTCAGTAATTGTTCCTTAATTTTAATATTGTTATCATCACTATTACTATGAAACTAAATAGGGAATAACAACCAAAAGAAAAACAAATAAAAATCTATGCTTATGTGAACATTTAATAATCAGAATGTCTCTACACACCACAGGAGAAAGCACCTTCCAGCAGAGGAAGGAAGGAGAATGGAACCTTAGTACCATAGTAAGCAAGGGTGCTCCTGTGCCCTGAAACAACTCCTTATTCTGGGTAGTCAAACTGAACCAGAGTAACAGAGTCATGAGGAGGAACCTGGCTTAGAATTCCTCTTGCAATTCTACTAGAATTGCAGTCACTTAAGCTTAGAAACTGCAGTCACTGAAAAAATAAAGTGTAATGATTCCTAAGTCATTATTCTTTCCCAAAGTGAATAAATATATAATTGCAAAGGGAAAAAGGCACCAGAAAAAAACTTTTAAAAGGGTATATATATATAGGGGGAAAGAACTAAAACAAATAGAAATTAATCATTCAAGGAAACTACTAAGTAATGAGATTGCAAATTGGGTTAAATTAGGTAAACATTACTGCATACCACACAATCACATATAAATGTTTTATTTTGACATTTTATGAAGCATATTCCTTATGAGCTATTATGATAGGAAATTACCTGTTCACTGTAATGTCTAACAACACTCCACATGAGCTGATCTCTTTTATAAAACTGATAACGAATTTCATAATAAGCAAGTCTGGGAGAAGAAAGAAAGATTCAAAGGTATTAAGATTATATTGTGAATATAAGATATTTAAAATTTCAATGATTAATTATTGCTAATTCTTTTACAATTAGATCTGTACATCTGCCACATATATGTTTGAGATCTTGACATTATGGTGACAAATTTATTATTTAAATAGTACATTCTCATACAAGTCTTTCATAACAAATAAAAAGGTTTAAAAAAGTCAACCATAATCCCCCTGTACAGTGGATTTTTAAGTTTTTCTTTTTGTGATTACCACTTTGAATCCTTTCTTTTCTCTTCTATGCAATTTTAAGATGTTTAAATTCTGTATGCAGTTTTACACTTAACATCTGTAATAATAAAAGTATAATATGAAAATTGACCTAACGGCCGAACTGCAGAATGACCATCCAGATGACCTTCCAGACGAAGCCAGGGCTGCGAAGGCCTACTCTTGCATGAATTTCGTGCATCAGGCCTCTAGTCCTATGTAATAAAAGGCTAATATGCAAATTGCTCCCTCGGGATTTCGACCAACTGGGAGTTCTACTGCTCACTATGTGTGTTGACCACCAGGGGGCAGTGCAGAATGAAGGAAGGCCCCAGCCAGCAGCCAGCACCTGGGGGAAGGAAGGCCCTGATAGGCCCTGATCATGGGCCAAGCCTAGGTACCCAATCCATGCACGAATTTCCTGCACCAGGCCTCTAGTTGTAAATAAATATTTATCTCTGTTACTGAAAATTCTATGTAACCCTTTTGTGTAAAGTATCGTAACAATTCTTCCACTGTCAAGCATTTCTAAGTTTTGAATATAACTCTTTGGTTAAATTTAAAGATATTTTTTATGGAATTCCCCCCAAAATAATTACTGAGTGAAAAACTAAAAACATTTAAGACTCTTGATATATATCACTTTCCATTCATACAGTTTTTTTTCAAAGGTACCCTTTTCTCAGGCTCACCCCCTTTTTGTACTAGAATTGCTCATATTTTGAAATCTTTTGACAATTGCTTTAATTTTCATATATTCTTTGATAAATAATAAAAAGTAACATTTAAGATCTCTATCAGCCACTGTATCTTCCCTTTTGTGAGTTATCTCTTACTGTCTCTGGCAATATGGCATTGGAATCTTTAGCTTTTTCTCATGAATGTTAAATAAGAAGACTCTTAATCTTTTGCGTCATATTTTCTCAATTATTTTTTTTAAATTTCCTTGATTTTGTTATAAAGTGTTTTCTTTACATTTAAACTTAGACTTCCTTTAATCAGAGACCTGATAGCAATTATCTTCTATTTTTTCTTAGTCTTTTCAACTTGAACGTTATATTTAATTATTTGAGTCCATGAAATTTGATAGTGTACAAGTAAGGTAGAAGTGATATATAATATGTCTTTTTCCCCAAGTTAACTACTTGTTCCAATCCCATAGATGAATATTCAATTCGATAAACATTTCTTGAATACATGTTTCTGGCACACATTAAGTATTATAATATTAGATGCAGCAGGGAGTTATTATCTATAATTTGCCTTATGATTATACTTAAATCTTACCCTGTAGCTACATATTTCTGAATATAATTGTTTTAAAACATGGTCAATATATAATATACTACTAAAATAATTCAATTTTTATTCTACATTAATGTATTATCAAGATATTAATAACTTAAGAAAACATAAGATCCTTTACCTTATCTTATGAGTAAAATAAGCATACCAAAAAAGACTAATTATAAAGGGACCAACCTCTTCAAGTTTAAGTGGTAAGACATCATTTTTCTAAGCTAATATTCTAGCACAAATGAAGAAACTTAATATCCAGATAACCAAAGATAACCTTGGTACAAAAGCCTCCCAATATAACATAAATCTTACTTAAATATAAGATCATCCACATCAGTCAAAGTAGCACCTATGCTTTTCAATAGCAGATTGATGGAATGAATTGCAATCATTTCTTGTTTTTCTTTGTCTGATTCTTCACCTCCAGAACCCAAAGACAGACTCAAATGTAACTAAAAGAAAAATAATGTTCAATAAATAGAAGGTAAAAACAAAACAAAAACATTTACACATAGATCTTTTAGATACAAACAAATGTTGTATCTTTCATTAGGGTCCTAAAGAAAGCCATTATTTGTTATTCGGTATATAATTATCACAGAATACCTGATTCTCGTATTTTGTGAAATATAAATTAGTCTGCTCCAAATGTAGAGCTATAATTTTATTCAAAGTGATTATATAGAGGGCCAAAAATACTCTTATAAAATAGCATAATCATTTTAGGAAGAAAAATGTCAAATGGCACACAAGTAGGCTACCAGTCAAAATAATGGATAATTAATTATTTTCATCCAATTAAGGTAAATAACTTGTGGAAACAATTAACTATAACAATTATTACAATTACAAGTAACAATAATAACAAGTAACAGTAAGTGACCATTATAGCAACAATTAGCAAGTTGCTAAATAAGTTTTTAAAAGAGTAATAATAATGTATTCAGCTTCCACAGGCCCCCCAACTCAGTACTTACACATGAGACTTTCACATTCCCATTTAGCTTACTCTACTTTGCAAACAGTGCCAAAAAAAAACCAAAAAAAAAAAAACAGGTCAAATTGTGACCTGTGTAAACAGAACAGATGACTCTCCTTTCTCATTCTGCCATTCCCTAGGCATTCCACCTAACCCAGATAGAGTTCAATAGAACAGACTTGGGGTAAGGCCAGGAAAGCCTGGTTGTTGGCTTTTTTTCTTTGATGTGGACTTTTGCCCACCTGCAGAGTCAAGAGAGTGTTGGGATCCGGGAAAGGTAAGCTTAGATAGATAGAGATCCAGCCTTTGCAGTGGTTCTCAACCTTTCTAATGCCGCGACCCTTTAATACAGTTCCTCATGTGGTGACCCCCAACCATAAAATTATTTTCTTTGCTACTTCATAACTGTAATTTTGCTACTGTTAACGAATCGTAATGTAAATATCTGTGTTTTCTGATAGTCTTAGGCAACCCTGCTAGCGGTTCTCAACCTGTAGGTCGCAACCCACAGGTTGAGAACCGCTGCTGTAGAGCCTAAGACCATCGGAAAACACAGATATAAGACCATCGGAAAAACACAGATATAAGACCATCGGAAAACAGTAGCAAAATTACAGTTATGAAGTAGCAATGAAAATAATTTTATGGTTGGGGGTCACCACAACATGAGGAACTGTATTAAAGGGTTGCGGCATTAGAAAGGTTGAGAACCACTGCAGGGCAAAGACACCAAGGGATAAGAAAATAATTATAGTTCATGATCTTAATTATTCAACTTCATGGCACAATTCCCAGTGTGTCTAAAAATCTGAATTATCAATCTGTAATACTCCCTAGATTATAAACTCCATAAAGTCACTTTATACTTCCCACAGAAACTTTGATTGTAGCCTTTCAATAAATATTTCTTGAAGGTATTATTCAATCTCAGAAATAACTTATTTCCACTTAATGCAAAAGAAATTGTGTGTAAACTACCACATAAAACAATGAATTTTAAACCTAACACTGGATATGTCTGATACCACCAAACTAATATGTCAATTTAAAATAATTCCATTTTATAAATCCCTCACTTAGCTGAATGGATTGGTGAATGCTACAGAAAACAATGTGCTGTGAACAGTTTTTGAAAATGTAATGGGTCATCAATATTTTAAAGAGTTACTTAATTGTTAATCTGCCTCATTACACAAGTTTACAGCATTATAGTTGATAGCATTTGTGAATTTCCTGAGCAGTCACCTTCTCCTATAAAACCTAAAAAGAACAACAAAAGAAGAAAAGGAAATGGGTTCATAAAGTACAAAATCAGGCAAGTGAAAGGTATCCAATTTTCTACTCCCTTAGTTACAATCAGATGTTGGAAGAGTGAAAAACACCACATCAACAGTATAATAGCAACTTCAGCGTTTTTACATTCTGGTGAGGGCACCCATTATAACTTTGTTTTTAAGCAGTGGTAGTAGTTACAAAGTGCAACCAAAACATTAAAGGTTGGTGAGCACTTCTTTGCTTAATTAAGAAATGCTTTTGTCAGCTTCTTCCTTGAATAAAGGGGTTATTAATTCAAGACTAGAAAACAGGCTCTGGTGGTTTCTCTGTGGGAATTACGGTTGTTATATGTGTTACAGAAAACTATCTTAATTATTTCAACTTACCAAACAAAATTCCCACCAAATATTTAATGCAACAAATTAAAATCCATGATTATACACAGACCCTTTAAAAGTTGTACAACAATTCTGCCAAATTTTCAAAGTAATAATTACAACAAACCTTAACAGGAGAAATATGGAAATGTTCAAAGAAACTAAGAACTGACATATCGGTCATTGAAGTCTCCATTAATTCTGTGTTTAGAGCATCAATATCTTGCTGGATTAACTTTGTCTGAAAAAATAAATAAATCAAGAATTTCTATTTTAATTATTTTCTTCTACTACTGTTATTTCAAAAAAATGGCTGATTTAATTTTTCAAATTTTATAATTTTCCCAAGAAATAAAAATTGTTACCCGTTTTCTTTCAGCTTCAGGGTCAGTTGCTGGAGTAAACAACGCAATTATAGCCCCCAGAAATCCCTGATCAACTTTTAAGGCCATTTCCTGAATGAGGACCATAAAATACCTGAAGGAAAACATTTTTTTTTAATGGAAAATGGTTTCAAGCCTAGTAATTTTCAATGCTTAAACTTTAATTTTTGCCAAAAGCCATAGTAAGATCTTGTTCCTTCATCTCTTAAAATGTGTCATGTTAACAAGTTCAAAGTCTACTTAGACTGAGATTTTTTTTCATTACAGATTTCACTGAAAGTGACACTTAGCATTTAAAGTCCCAAATTCCCAGACTTATCATGTTACAGAAGAGACAAATACAATGAGATGATATAGCGTGTATTATCCTTTCTTTAGAGACAACAGCAATTACTTTAAAGAATACATCTCACAAATACATGTCATTTATATTTCACTGACTATTTTATATACTAATTGGAATAACAAAGTAGAGAAGGCATTTGAAGGAATTTTATACTTTACAATATATAAAGGCTATTATTAAAATAAGTTTCAACATAGAAAATTACTTGGCCAAAAGTGGATTAAAATGTTCAGGCAGAAAATAATTTATTTTCAAAGTAGAGTCTTATTTTAAATTTCTTTAGATAAAGGAAAATTTACTTACTTAAACTGTAAGACTTTACTGTACTCATTAAATCTTGTGATGACACTCACATCAATGAAAGGTTTGGGTTCTAAGGGGAAGAAATAAAACAAGGGGCCATCAAGCTTTATATTACGTAAAAACAATATTTACTTAACTTTTATAAACAGTATATTTCAACTCAATTTTTTTACAGATTCAAAAACACATTTCCTTACATAATTCCTAATTTATATAAAACAAAAAGGAAATTAAGCAAGAGGATTTACTATTCCAAGTTTACAGAGGAGAATATAACCAGCTAAATAACTTTTGCCTGACATAGAATAATTTTCAACTTAATTTTTGTTTTTTACCTGAATCCAAAGCAATAGATTTTGGAGGGGCCACAGGATGAAACACAACAGGGAACATTGTTCCTGGTAACTGATTATCAATCTGGGGGGGAAAGGAAAACTAGCTCAGCAGGATTACAAATAATTTAAACTTTTCCTTTCAGAGGCAATATTATAAAAGATGTCACAAATTTCATCATAATTAAGTATCCATATGTATAAGTGGTACTATTAGAAGTTTCACTTTAAATCTAAAATTCTTATATACCTCAGCAAGGACAACCTTTTTTATATGAAGGAATATGTAAATATCCTCATCATTACATTAACATTACACAGCATGTACATCATTAATGGAAATACTTGTACCTATGGATCATGTGAGATTTTAACTATGTTTAATCTAAATAAAATGTAAATGGAGACTGTATATGAAATCAAATGATAGGTAGAAAGAAGAAAAAGAATAAAAATGTCCTAAATAATATCCATCAGTTAAAAGGAAGGAAAAAAAAGAGAGAGAGAGGAAAGGAAGGAAGAAGGGAAGAAGCAAACAAGCTGCCAAAACAACCTCCAATAGAGCCTTGCCCATTCCCAGGTAGAATGACAAAAGAAAACCCTATTTGGGGATCTCATGAAATATTCAAAGGAGTATTTAAAAACAACTATTTCAAAGCAAGGAATCACTCTTGCAGGCTAACTGGTCAAATTAAATAGTCTCAACAGTGACAAGATCTTTGGACTTTGATGGTAATAGTATGTTGAATCCACATGATATTTTAGAGGAGAATAAACACACAAACAAAAAGAAAGACATTAATTACAATGTATGCTAGAATCCCCAAGATTCCCAAAGTGATTAGATACAGATGCTTCTTCACTGGCGATGGGGTTACGGGTTTACATCCTGATAAATATCATAAGTTGAAAATGCATTTAATACACTGCAGAGTACCAGTTGTTGCCCTCGTGATCACGTGGCTGGGAGATGTGGTTTTCTGCCTCTGCCCAGCATCACGAGACTATTGTACTACATACCACTAATGTGGGAAAATGTCAGAATTCAAAATTCAAAGTACAGTTTCTACTGAATGCTTATTGCTTTCACACCATTGTAAAGTCCAGAAACTGTGATTCAAACCATCGTAAGTCAGGAACTGTCTGTATAGGTACTGAAGTGAGGATGACAGTGGTACCTGAAGCCAATACAATCTGGCCCTCAAACTTCTCTGGTGAGGAGACTGCTTAAATTCAATTTGAATTCCTGATAAAAAATCTCGCTTTATAGGGCACGGAATAGGGAGGCGCATTTCCATTGGAGTTTTATCAAAATTGACCTGGGGAAAAAACAAAAAGAACATGTGTTTGTGATGAGCAGGAATTAATTAGCAGTGTAGCCCATTTTAAATACTCATTTACTCACAAATTGAAAGAGGAAAATATCGTAATTTTTCCCTCACCAAAATATCTACCTTAAGGTGAAATACAGTTGAGATGTTTGAAACAAAATCATCACTTTTCTACTAAAGTTATGAGGAAAACGAAAACAACTGAGAACTTTTCAATTACATAAACTGTACGTAAGGTAAGTCATGCTTTATATTTTTTTTAAAAACCTCAATAGTAATGGATAAGCCTAGATCATTTTTAAACTTTGTTTTAACAAAGTTAAACAATGAATAGTTGACAGCTTATTTATATCTGACACTAATTGTACAGTTGTTTATTTTCACTTGCACATGGCTGACATTTATAGGGGAGGAGATAGGATGGGGAGCATAGCTGGTAGCCAATGCAAATTCAACCATCAGATATCAAAGACAAGGAGCTGTATGACTGAACCAGAACAAACTAGAAATTGCAGTCAAGATTCTGGGGTCTTCTTGGAGCAAATTAAGTTTCAGAGGCAACACTGTAAGGGCCTATGGACACCTTTGTTTGTGGACATTTCCCCATGTCCAACTATCATTCACATTTAATGAATTTAATTGAGCAAGTTTTCCATCATTAAAATAGATAACTTTGTACAGACTTTATTAGATAATACATATTGGTATAATTCAATACCAATAAAAAAAATTTCAAGCAATCTTAATTTCTCCATAATCTTACTGGCAACAAAACTAATTCTGTGAAACTATCTGTCTTGTAAATAGATTATAAAAATGTACTACAGCATATAACAATATATTTAATTAAAAATGTACTAATAAAAATGCATTAATAAATATTAGTCATGCCAATCCTACTAATAAATGAGTTTATTTACTAATAAATTAGCTTCCACACACACATTTTTACTTGGATAGTAAAATTTTACTTATCACCACCACCAACAACAAAATACAATAAAATAAAAAACAAAAAACTCTGATATACCTCAAAATTATTGTCTAGCTTAATCCAGCCATGTTGTTTTGCTGCTTGATATTTCTTATAGGACTGTTCCAGTAACATTATGTGCTTTTGACTAAAAGGCTTCCATTTCTGTTTTGGTTTCATCTCCCAAATAACATCAGAACTAAAATAATCCATAAAGAAAATTAAATTAGGAATACATATTTCAGTTTGTGGAACTGTCCTTCAACTCAAAATTATTGCAACTATCAATCTTCTATGAAAATTACATTTATACAAGAGATATTTTTGAAATACCAGAATATACCTGTGTTACAAAGTAACATAAGGAAAAGAAGCAGTGGGAAATGTTTTTTTTTTATCATGAGTTGACATCAATCAATTAAAGAATTGGCAAACTTTTTGTAAGGACCATACAATAATTATTTTAGGCTCCATGGCTGAGGCAACATTAAAGTCACTATGAAGCAACTTAAATATGAGAGAGGAAAAAAATTTTCCACAAATTTTTTAATTGATGAAATTCAAAACAAAAAAATAACAATTGTGTATAATTTTTAAAAACACAAATCTATTATTAATGAGAAAAACACATTTTTATTTTTAAATTCTTATTGATGTATAATTAACATAAAACAAATTAGTTTCAGGTTACAACCTAATTATTCAATATTTGTATATACTGTGAAATGATCACCACAATAAATCTTGTTTGAAAATATTTTCACCTATTTGCTCTTTGCTAACTATTCATAAAGGCTAATTCTTCAGTCACTTCAAATTCAACACTGCCTTCTCAAATATGTGTACAACTGAGCAGTATTGGTAACATCTGTTGACTCATCAAGGGACACGGAAAACCACTCAAAATAACTGCCCTTGTTTTATAATTGACTATTGATGCTCTGAATGTCCTCAATTCTTCAAACAACTGTTCTCACCAAAAGGCTAATGGTCCTAAGTTTATTTTCTCTGGATACATTTCTTCAGCTGTTACAATCATATTATTCAATTAACTCACCACGGTTAAAGGCTTTCCTTGCTTGACTTACAAATGAGTCATTCAGAAACTAACTTTGGTTGCAACCTCATTTTATTTTTCTAAAGAAAAGCTGCTGTGAACAGAGAGTCTTAAATTTTCTTATTTTCCTAGCTATTGCTTTCCTGAGAGTTGGGTATATTGTGACACATGCTTGGTTTGGAAATGTCAATATATATTGGATACTTTTAGCTCAGGGCTAAAAAGAAAATATTCAGATGGCAATTAAGCGTATGAAAAGGTGATCAACATCATATGTAATTAGGGAATTGCAAATCAAAATAACAACAAGATGCCACTACATACCTATTAGAATAGCCAAAACCTGGAACACTGACAACACCAAATGCGGGCAAGGATGTGGAGCATCAGGAAATCTCATTCATTTTGCATTCTCAGTAGGAATGCAAAATTAGTGCTGCCACTTTAGAAGACAATTTGGCAGTTTCTTATAAAATTAAATATACTCTAACTATATGATCCATCAACCATGCTCCTTTATATTTACCCAAATGAGTTGAAAACTTAGTATCCACACAAAAACCTGCATGTGAATGTTTATAGTAACTTTACTCATAATTGCCAAAACTTGCAAGCAACTGGAACTGTCTTTTAGTCAGTGAATGGATAAATAAATTATGGTGCATCCAGACATGAAATATTTTTCAGTGATAAAAAATGAATAATCTTAAAAGGACATTGTTAGGTGAAAGAAGCCTATCTGAAAAGGCTACACACCACCTGATTCCAATGACATGACTTTCTGGAAAACTCACAGACAGTAAAAAGATTAGTGGTTTAGGGGAAAGAGGGAGGGAGGAACAGGTGGAGCACAGGTGACTTTTAGGGTAATGAAACTATTCTACACTAGAGGCCCAGTACACAAAACTCATGCACTTGGGGGGTTAAGGGGGCTCAGCCCAAACTGCAAGAGGATGCAGGCCAGGCCAAGGGACCCCACTGGTGCATGACCGGGGTCAGGAAGGAATATGCAAGGTTGGCCAGCAGGGAGGAACCGTGGGAGGGCTCCAGGGCGTGTCCAGCCCATTTTGCTCAGTCCTGATCAGCCTGACCCCAGCAGCAAGCTAACCTACTGGTTGGAGCATCCGCCCCCTGGTGGTCAGTGCACGTCATAGCGAGTGGTTGAGCGGCCTTAGCATATCATTAACATATTATGCTTTGATTGGTTGAATGGCCAACCAGGCAACCGGACACTTAGCATATTAGGCTTTTATTATATGATGATACTGTAATGGTGAATACATGTTATGCATCTGTCAAAACACATATAATTTATAATACAAAGAGCATTTCTAACATAACATAAGCAAGGGACTTTAAATAATAATGTATCATTATTAGTTCATTAATAGTAACAAATGTACTCACTATTTCAAGATATCAATAATGGGGGAAACTTGGAGGCATATGGGAACTCTACACTCAATTTTCTTATAAACCTAAAACTGCTCAAAAACTAAATCTATTTAAAAATACTATGTAACTGACTTACTTTTCCTCAGTACACATCCTTACTGAAGTGCAGTGTGTCAGATAAAAGGTACTCAAGTTCTTTCAGATGAAGTTTTAAATGACCTTATAAATAAAGGCCAACCTGACAAAATACTGTAATAGCACATATAATATTTGTATAAATACATTATGTCAAAGAACAAGAAAGAAAAGAAAAATGGATTTATATGATTTTAAAATGATTTTCATATTTAGTTTAAAAACACAATACACTTGAAAAGTTTTCTGTACTTATATGGTTTGCCAATGACTGCCCTTATTTTAAAGCCAGTCTAAGACTCCACTGATGAAATTTGATAAATAAACTTTAGGGTAAAAAAAAAATAATAAAATAATAACAATACAAGACTGAGTCCTGGCTGGGTAGCTCAGTTGGTTAGACCATCGTCCCCATACACCTTGGTTGTGGGTTTGATCCCTGGTCACGCACATATAAGAAACAACCAAGGAATGCATAAATAAGTGAAACAACAAATAGATGCTTCTCTTTCTCTCTCTCTTCTTTCTCTCTCTCTCTCTCTCTCTCTCCCTTTCTCTCTCCCTTCCACTCTAAACAAAATCAATCCATCAATTTAAAAACTTTAAAGACACTATACAATACTAAAATGTACACCCAAGAGAACATGTTACTCACATATACATAAATATATTAATATTATATTAATGGTATTGTAATAGCATTTATAGAAAGTTTAATCTGTCAGCTGTTGTATAAAGTGCCCTATATTGCCCTAGCCGGTTTGGCTCAGTGGATAGAGCGTCAGCCTGCGGATTGAAGGGTCCCAGGTTCGATTCTGATCAAGGGCATATGCCTGGGCTGTGGGCTCGATCCCCACTGGGGGGGTGTGCAGGAGGCAGCCGATCAATGATTCTCTCTTATCATTGATGTTTCTATCTCCCTCTCCCTCTCCCTGCCTCTCTGAAATCAATAAAAATATATTTTTAAAAAATAAAATAAAATAAAGTGGCCTACATACATGGCCTCTCTGTTTATTCAATTTTTTATTTCACTAAACATATAAATATCAAGAGATTCTATGCTGATTGTACATGATCACGTGTTCATCATTCCACCCATTAGCCTCCAAAAAGTTAGTTTTTACCAGTTAGTGTGATCAGAAAAACCAAATTAAATAAATTCAAATATTTTTCTTATAAAGGTGTAAGCAGAACTAGAGAAATTGGTCCCATCACTGTTAACAAGTTCTAAATAATCACCCATTAACAATTATGTACCCATGTTAAATACTGCCTCCTCTGTGAACCTTTTTTCTAATTTATCTGACCCATGTGGTTGGGTTCCCCTGACCCCTGCCAGTTTCTCCAGCCTCTACCACACAAATTAGTTGCTTCTACGAAAAACTCTGTATTTCCACTGTATGTGTGCATACTTCTTTGTAGCATTTCTCTGTGTTTTTATAATTCACTTAGAAAAGCACATACAAACAACAAAGAAAGAAGCAAATCTCTTTTTTCCCCACCGAGAATGAATATTGTAAGGGCAAAGATATTATCTTAGTCACTTTCTATATTATGTGGTTTTCAACCATCTAGCTGTGAAAATGACTGTTCCATAAAGTTTTCCTAAAAGAATGTACAGTATATAAAACTCAGAACAGGTAAAAGTTTACTCTCAAATTTGATATTATGACCTCAATGTCTTTTAAAGATTTCTGATGCCTTATCTTCCTTCTTCCATACCTGGTAATCCCAATATATGAAACTTCTTGCTTCTTTTCATTGTTAACCAGTGAAAGCCCAAGACTATGAAGAGAAAAGGTTATTTCATGATCAGCCTGCTCCATTTCTTCTGCCTGCAGTGCTTTGGAAACCAAGGCAACATCATCTGTGAAAAGCAAAACTCTCTGGCGTCCATCCAGGAATGACACCCAGTGTATCTGGATGTTTGCATCATATGGAAACTGTCCACACTCATCCTGGGGGAAAAGAGACTTTATATTAAACCCACGAACAGTTTTAATCCATAAAGTTGAACTGCAGTAACTAAGAAAGTTCATAAAAGTTTAAAAAGCATGACTATAATGATAGAGGCAGCAATGCATTATTGTGTAGCCATGGTTTTCTGGAGAAGTTGATATTTTAGGAACTGTATTTCAGATCTTAAATAAAATTTGTTTCTAAATTTTTAAAAAAAAGGTACTTAGCAGAAACAAGAATAGCCTTCCATGGCACCAATGCCATAAGATGCTTACTTGTCTCCAATATGGCCAACAGAATGGTTCAGATGTTTATTAGACCTGAGGTAAAACTAACCTAGTTTACTTTTGTTTTAAAATTTTATAACACTGAAAAAATTTATATACATCACACTGTTAAACAGTCAAAATACGGTGATCAATTTATAGTAAGTTCACCAAGAAAAGCCTGAAAATATGATGCTTGATTACTGTTTTCAGAGATTAAAATAATGATTCCTCTTCATCTGGGCTTAACATAATATAATCACAGTTAATTTCAACAGGTAGTACAAGTACCTACTACGTGCTTTTCATCTCTTGCTTTCTTGGAAAAAACAAAAAACAAATAAAGGATGTTAACAAGAGTATGGAAATAGTTTTGTTGTTGTTAGAAACAGAGGCATGGATACATGGAACAGACTGACAGCTGTAAGGGGGGGGGGGGGCGAGGAGGGGACTGGATGAAAGAAGGTGAAGGGATTAGCCAAAGAATATATATGCATGGCACATAGACATACACAACAGTGTGATGATGGCCAGAGGGAAAGGGGTGGGGTCAGAGTGGGAGGACTCTTTTAATTAAAAAACATATGGCCTTGATTGGAAAGCATGCCTAAAAATCTCACAGCCAACAGTGCTATGTGTATGTTCAAAATAAAGTTGTTTTTCATTTAGCCTTAAAATTCCTTCCTTTTAAAAACAGGTAGATAAAAAAGTGCTTTGCTAATCTTTATTTAGACAAGATGAAGTGGGGCTATTTTTGAAATTATAAATGAGTTATTTTGACATATCTTATAGATTAAATATTGGTATGAACTATTTGCAATCTAAAGTCCAAAAGTAATCTATTTTGAAATATTTCCAATTCATTTTTAGTTCAAAAACTAAAGATATCTGTGTGAAGCTAGCTTGTTTACTTCCTTTGCCATGATTCACATCAAATGATACCTTTAATAAATCATGTTGCCCAATATTTGCTGCATATCTCCATGTAAGTTTTCTGGTACCCGTAGGATCTGCCCAGGCAAAAAGTCGAGCTTGTCTTGGCAGCAATTCCACTTCTTCCTGTAATCCACTGAAACACAACCGGTGGAAGATTAAAATATCAGCTTGCGAAACCAAGACTATGTTTTACTGAGATAGAAACTGGCACAGAAATCTTATAAAATTGCCTTTAATAATTAAACACAACTCTGCTTAAAAATAAATAGCCTAAAAGCCCAGTAAACTAATGGTTTTGAAGCAGGAGGTAACAGAATATTTCTCTTTCCGAGGTTTCAGTGTACTCTCTAAACTGATGCAAGGATGATCACACCAATAGAATTCATTAAGGTAAACAAACTGGTATGTCAGAGTACACCTGTAAAAAAAAAAAAGCTGTGAATAGTAGCACTAGTGCTTAAATGTAAGCTTTTAATCAAATAAAATTCATAGAAATATGTGTCACAGAAAAAAAATAATTGGGTCCATACTGTCGCCACTCCAAGTGCAGTCTGTGGACCAGCAGCATCAGCATTAACTGGGCTTGCTAGAAATGCAAAATCCTGGACCCCATCTAAACCCTACTAAATCAGAATCTGCATTTTAACAAGATTTCCAGGAGAACTTGAAATTTATCATTGAAGTTTAAAAAGTATTGGCCAGCCCTAGCCAGCTTGGCTCAGTGGATAGAGCATTAGCTTGAGGACTAAAGGGTCCTGGGTTCAATTCCAGCCAAGGGCAGATGCCTGGGTTGCGGGTTCTATCCCCAGTGGGGGGCGTGCAGGAGGCAGCCAATCTTCTCTCTCATCATTGATGTTTCTATTTCTCTCTCCTTCTTCCTTCCTCTCTGAAATCAATAAAGAAATATACTTTTTTTTTTAAAAAGTATTCGTCCACATAATATAAACAACTTTTCCGAGAACTAAAAAAATAAAAAGTAACACTATTAGGTTTCCATCTCAATCTGCACTTTTAAATCTCTCAGTGCATTCAAGCCATGAGAGTTAAGAATAGACAAATCTGTAAGGCATTATTTTATATTTTTATATATATAATTATATAGGTAGAATTACTTTATAATAAAGCAATGCCTTGCAGATTTATAATAATTCTCTGCAAATACATAATGTTATATACTATAAGGGTTTAAAACTATTATTATATAATGGTATCATCCATTATTATATAACTAGAGGCCCGGTGCACAGATTTATGCACTGGTGGAGTCCTTCGACCTGGCCTGAATCCTCTCGCAATCCGGGACCCCTCGGGGGATGTTGGAGAGCCAGTTTCAGCCCAATCCCTGCAGGCCAGGCCAAGATACCCCACAAGTGCACAAATCTCTGCACCAGTCTGGTTTCGGCCTGATCCCCACAGTCCAGGCTAAAGGACCCCACTGGTGCACGAATCCGTGCACCAGGCCTCTAGTATGCATGTAAGATCTTAAGTTAATCTCTTTCTGCCCTCCTCCTCCCCCCTTTCCTCTGAGATTCATCAGTCTGTTCCATGTTTCCATGCCTGTGCATTGAGTGTCTGCCTCCTGGTGGTCAGTGTGCATCATAGCTACCGATCGAATGGTAGGCTTTTATATATATAGATGGCATCATCAGTGTGTACTATATAGTCAACAAGACTATCTACTCAATGTCCTCCCATTTAATCTTTTACTACCCCTATCAATAAAAAACTGGATATAAATTTATAGGGAGAGGTTCACTAAGCATCATCAGATTACAAAAGAAGAATAATGTTTAAACAGATTCACAATTGCTTAAATGCAATTCTGAAATTTAGAAAACTCCAAAAGTCCGAAGATTTTTCTATTAGTTTGGTTTTGACAGTCATTTGGCAGCAAAACCTGATCTGAAAAAACGATGTGAGACTATTAATAGTTTTATTTATCCCAATTGGTATAAATATTCATAAATTTTGCTGCAGAAATATTGTGTTTGATTATAGAATACTCTCTCAAAACCTGCTGATGGTATTAGTAGTAAACAACATATGTGTTCCATATTACCTTTCTAAACTGAACATATTCGGAACGTAGAACACATTTAGTCTCAAGTGTTTTCTAGAGGAATTTGGGGCCAGCAGAAGAAAATAAAATTTTCCATGAGCTCTTTTTGTTCATACCTCTGTTTATATGTGAGGGTGTCCCAGGGTGTATGGTTTATTATCAGAGCAGGTGCAGATCCTTCATGGTAATCAGAGAAGGTTATGACCGTTGAATGTTCAGCAGTGTTTACATCCACCAAGATACCCCCATTCTATAATAGGGGGGGAAAAGTACATTTGAGGTAATGCTTTAACATGCACTTATATTTAGAATTTCAATCAACTATGTAGACACAAAAAGGTTTTCTTAATTTCTTATGAAAAGCACACTGGCTCTGATCTCTTACAAATATATGTATGGCATGGCATATTGATACAGTAGTACCTTCATATAATTAAAAGTAGATTTTAAGGCATGTTTTAATAAAATATTTTAAAGCAAATTTTATAAATCAGAGATACTTTATTTTAAAACATGAAAACGTACCAGATCTTCTAAGCTCAATAGAGTGCCATTATCCTGTCGGTTATAAAAGAATGGTTTGGAGGATCCTTCACAGCCTACTACTCTCACACAAAGTTTGCCTGACAAATTTTCAGGCCAAAATGGAAGACACTAAAAATAGAAAAGTTAACATCAGTCTTAAAACAATTCTGTGGTATAAATAAGACAGTGGTTATTTAAGTTTTCACTTCTAAATAGGATCCTGTTTCAATTATTACTAAGTTCCTTAAAATATTCCCTCTACATCTCATATTAACATGATTGATAATATAATGACTATTTATGAAATCAAAGATGAATATAGATATATTAGTCTATACATCTTTATGAAATTATTACAATATGAGAAACTGAAGAGCTTACTGATTAAGAATGCCTCAAATATCTCAAGTATTTAAAAACTATAATCTTAATAACACTCTTTGTGCATATCTTACTTAAATTCCTTAATGCACTTTGAATTATTTCAGATTATCTTATCCAGAATAAACCAGAAAGATATCTAAAGGCAGAGGAGAGTCTATAGACCTTGCTACGAGTACTACTAACATCTTCCCAGCTGCTTGTTTTGAATCAAATCATATACCTTTTGAACCTCAGTTTTCTTATCTATAAAACTGAGATCTTAGCTCCTAATACAAAATGTCTGTTATAGAATATTGAGGAAGTTCTATTTCTGAATAAAAATACTACTGTCACCAAACCCACATCAAAGATAAAAAGATAGTGAGCAGGTGTTGCCAAGTCTGCGGGGATCATTCTAAGTGCCTTGGAAAGTGCATGCCTCTTAGTGCTCTCAATCTGTTTGTATTATATTTAGAATCATTCTTCTTAAACTTTTGCTAAGTATTTTTTTTAATGATTTTAGAATTTTTTTGAGATGTATAGAAGAATGGCTCTATCCTTAAAGTCAGCTCGTTTGGTTGAAAACTCAGGTAAATTCAAATTCTTGTCTTTGTACCTGTCCCCTCCCCTACTCATACCCTTATTCTCTTCACTTCCTCAAATCTTACTCCCAGCCTACAAAGTTTAATTCAAATCTCACCTCTTCTATGAAACTTTCCCCTTTGATGTATACCACAATGACCACAATTTCCAATAATCTTATTAACCTTAGATAAGTATGAGATTAAATGTCTTTCTCTGTAAAGTATAAGGATTGAATTTTAGGAAATTTTCAAGGAGACTTCCAGCTCATCTATTCAGAAATTTATAACCACCTATAACTTGGTATAGACTATCTTCTTTTTCCATGTGTTAATTTATGAGTCTTAAGCCCCCAACAAGATTATAAGCTACTTAAATACAGAATACATTATCTTAACTACTGAGATAAAACTTTTTTATATTATCTTTATATCCCATTCTATACAGATAGGAAGAACTAGAGAATTAGTATTAACCACATTGACTGTGCTAGTGGTAAATATCAGCAACCATTTTCTTTTTTAACCTATGCTTACATTGCGTAAGAAAAGTCTTTCAAAGTTGGCTGTCATATTTTAACACACAAATATGATAGCAAAGTGAGTACGGCAAAGAGGTATATACAACTCTTATTTATATGTCCATATTTATTTGTACATTTTAGGAGCCAGTTATATTAAAGGAAAAGTTTACCTCTGAAGAAGCAATATAGTTCCACTTATTAGTTGGCATTGAGCCATCAGATGCAATTTCACCAACTTCTAGTTCTAATGATGACTTATTTGCAATGGTACAAAAGGGAGTCAGAGTAACTATTCGTGTAAGATTAAAACTACTCATTTTGATGCTAACACCAACCTGTGGAAAGGAAACAAACAAGCTTATCATTTCCCAATACTTTATACAGCTTCTTTGAATCACACACACACACACACACACACACACACACACACACACACACCATTCACACAGAGACTTCTTAAAACATTTTAAAATATGATTTCTTAAAGTAACTACTATAAAGTAACTACTAAAGCCATATCCCATTAATGATTATCTTCTCACTAATAAGAAAAATTTTGGTTTTTAGTTTGGCTACATCAAAAATCAACTCAAGAAATATCAACTGGCAAATTTAACTAATGATTACTTGTAATAACAGATTTAATTTATTTGTATTCTTTACTTTTTAACATTCCAAACATAAGTTGTTTTAAATTAGTGTAAAGGATCAAGTTTTGCTGCATTTATTATCTCTGCTGTTAATAACGTAAGATGAAAATTTCAAAGTGGAACTAAAACAGGCCAACTAGTATCAGGTTGCTCAAATTTTCAGTCAAATTAAAGATTTAAGAAATGCTTGGCAGGGAGTAGAATGGAAGGAGGATTCTAGCATATGATTAATATTTACCAAGTTGCTTACTTGGATAGATTCAACTCACTGTCTTAAACTTTGACAAATTCTGGTTTTGCTATGGTATTAAGTGGCCATAGAAATTTATAGAGATATAATACTCTGAATTAAAAAGTTTATAGACTTACATCATCTCCTTATGTTATTATTAATTTAAGTTATTGATAAAAATAAACTGGAGTAAATATTCCATACTGATAATTTTTCCTAATATGTGAAAAGCATTCAATATCATTAGAATATTTGATTCTATTAAGTTGCATTGATGGCAAAGCTTCTTTCTGAAATGTTCACATCTTTTTAAGATGGCATAAGACTACTAAAATTATTCTATAATTTCACATTTGAACTATCTCCACTAAGCATTTATCGTTTGAATTTGCCAGAATAGTTGTAACTTCTGGGTTCTTGCTTTATTTAATGTGACAATAACAGAGTAAAGACCCTAAACATAAATTTTAGTGTTGGTGTTTTCTTTTCTTAAAATAAGTGACCCTTTGTAATAACAGCAACTAAATGAGAGCAGCAACAATTTCTAGCTTGATTATATCTGGTTTATCATCTGGCTAAGAATCTATTCAGTTAAAACCCCAAATCTTTAAGATCATAGTTCAATTTTTGTTTTTGTTTTTCTCCCTAAAATGCTAGATTCTAAGATTGTGAGTTGTGTGTTTCTTAAGGAAAGAGTCTTGGACTGGTTGTTGATTTCATAGCTAATTTTCACTTCTTTGGTGAATTGTTTTCTTCTGCCCATTTTCTCTGCACAAATTATTTTTAATTCTGGTCTGGAAAAAGTTAAATGGCACATTAATGAATGGGTAGAATACCCTAAGAATTAAAGAATTTGTCTTATTGAAAAGCTGTTTTTATGAAGTAAAATTGGGGGTGACTTTTGGAACTCAGTGGATATAAAGTTTGCTAGTTTTTCCCTGGGGTGGGGGTGAGAATGAAAGAAAGAAGAAAACTAAACCTGTATAAACATTTTGTGAAAACTTTGCCAGTCAGTGGATAAATAATATGATGGTTTGGAAAATTGATAATAAAATATAAACTCTCAAATAAATAAATAAATAAATAAAATGTCTGTACTCAAGATCCAGCTGTTTTGCTGAAAAACATACGAATAAATTCAAAGGTAAATAAATAAACAGAATCTTACCAGGTATTCCATATTGTTGGCAGGACACTTCACACATCCATAACTTCCCACTGTATCCAATGAAAAGCCATTGGACCAGGCACTAGTTGAAATTTTTAATTGTACCTAGACCAGAGAACACATACCATCATATAAGAAACCTAAAAGACTATATTAATTTTATTGGATGGAAAGTTGCTAGACCACTAGAAATTTAGTATCATGGGACACAGGAAAATATATTTAAAGCCATACTGCAAATGGGTATCAGAACCACAAAACTCTGGGGGTCAATACAATAAAAGCAATGTTCTGACCTGCTCATTTACCTATGCAATGAGTATATTGAATTTAAAGATCTATACCAATAAGACCTTCTGCTGTTTTAAAAAGAACTAAAATGTAAAATATTTTCCAGTGTCAGACTTATGATATAGAGCTAAGAAATAAAGTTATAGCACAGAATTTAGCTTCTAACATTATCCAGCAATGTTAAATAAAAGGCATCGTGATAAGCAGAATGGACAATAGGACACAATTCCTCTCTTCAATGAGCTTCCAACTAAACAGAGAGATAGGAAATACATACTAATTATGATGCAAGACTCAATGTGCTAAGAGCCATACAAAAGGTACAAAATGATACCAAGGTGAGAGGGTAAAAAGTTTATTCTGGCTATGGGATGTAGATAAGAGTTTTATAGAAGAGACCTAACTGTATTCCTGTATTAAGCTCCACCCACCCAACCATATTATACAAAACCTTATACAAAACCTGAGGACAACCAAAGGTCAGACAGATAAGCAGTTATTATAATACCATGTATTAGAATGAACCAGCACTCTAAGACAGTGGTTCTCAAAGTGTGGTGACGGGACCAACACCATCAGCATCACCTGGGAATCTATTGGAAATGCAATTATCAGGCCCCACCCAGAAATACTGAATCAAATTATGAGGGCATGGCCCAGCAATCTATTTTAAAAGCCCTCTAGGGGTGATTCTAATGCACACTGAAATTTGAGAACCATGCCCTAAGACAGTGGCTGGCAAACTCATTAGTCAACAGAGCCAACTATCAACAGTACAACGATTGAAATTTCTTTTGAGAGCCATAATTTTTTAAACTTAAACTTCTTCTAACGCCACTTCTTCAAAATAGACTCTCCCAGGCCGTGGTATTTTGTGGAAGAGCCGCACTCAAGGGGCCAAAGAGCCGCATGTGGCTCGCGGGCCGCAGTTTGCCGATCACTGCCCTAAGAGAACATGGATGGAATATCTTGGCCAGAAAATCCTTCACATACATCAGATCTGAGCAGAATGTCAAAGGATGAAAAGTAAATAACCAGAAAAGATGAGGCAGACAGGAAAATCATAGAAGAGGCATTCTAGGCAGAGGATGAATATACAAAGACCTAGAGGTAAGTACTTGGGAAGTGTGTGGTGAGCAATACCAAGATATGAGTCTGAAAAAGAAAGAAGAGTCTGCCAGAGCATAAAAAAAGGACCAGGCATAGGCATTAGTTTCTCTCTCAAAGGCCTGGCTTGGTGCTTCATACATAGAAGGGCTCAGGTAATATACGCCAAATTCAACTGTTTATCTTTTGAAATGTCATTTCATCACTGATAAACTACATAAAACCAAGCTTTCTACCAACGCTACTTCAAGAGCAGAAGTAATTCTAGGGGCACTAGAGAAAAGGGTAACTCAGCCTTGGAGACAGCTGTTGTTAGTTCCTAACATCCCACTATGTATTCCTTACAAGTCTTTTAGACCTAAATCGTATCAACAGCACTTAGCAAACAGGTTAAGCATGATGTTAGGAGAGGCTAACGACTCCCTAGTTTCCAAATAGGAACTTATTTTAACTTGTTATATCAACAAATACACACCTTATTTTTACTAAAAATGTTCTTCTTCTTGAAAGAGAATAAAATAATATCCCTAAAATCAGCTGGATGTTTCACATGAATATCTTCTGAATGATACTGGAGAACCCGAGAAGTCTTGTTGATTAGCCAGTAGGGACTAAAGACAGATAGCACCATCCGAATGCCAATTCTTCTGACATGTATTGACAGGTCGACTGTCATCATTTCTGTAGAGTCAGAAGAAAAACACACAAGAAAGAATTCCGGAAGTGTATCACATATACGGAAATGTCCACTCCAGTTTTTGCCCTGATATTTCACCAGAACTAATTCCATTATTTCTCCACTTATTCTTGAATGTAGAACATCAGCAGCACTGCCTTCTGCTAGCTCGTGAGTTTCTGCTGTTCCCTAAAAACAAACAAAGACTGAATTTGCTTAGTGATTTTTTAAACCTCTGCAATAACAGCACTGTATATTATATAAATGCTAAGTATCCTACCAGATACAGATTAATTGACAAGTTTTCAATAAAGTAACATATTATACGAATAGCCACTAATCATTAAGGCCTAAAAATAAAACACTAAATCATAACCAAAGGCAGAAAAGGTCTTTTGGCCATAAGTTAAAAAAAAAAGTCAGATCTTTGACAAGAATCATAGACTTAGGAGCCCTGGCTATTGTCCATTAAAAGCTATGTCATTAAATAAGCCATTTAATTGAGTGACAGATTCAGCTTCATCCTCCATTCACATACTATGCCTAATAGTTTCCACATAAATAGACAAAGAAAAGTTATATCAAACTATTCTGACAAGCTATCTAAGTAAAATAGGATTTTTTAAATGAAAAATAACGTAATAAGTTAGGCATTTTTACTGAAGGCTTCTCTAGTATAAATACTATTTAGTTCATTTAATTAATTTTAGTCTTCACAAATCAGGTTTGGCTAATTGTCAGATAAAGAAAATAAATAATTTAGTTTTCAAACACTTCCCAGACTTGTGTATGTTAAAATGTGTGACATACAGAGATTTAAAAATATTTATAATACTTCATTACTAGAAAATGTTCCCAATTATTTCTTAACACGGACAGTAATTATTTTTAAGTTCCATAAAAACTGGGAAAAAATAATCATATTAACTTTAAAATTAACTTTAGAATTAAGATAAAATATTTTCTCTGGTTTTTTTCTGTCCTTCAGCTAATAGATTTTTACTTAATTATAGTCAATATTATTACAATAACTATGGATGGTGTCAGATGGGAATTAGACTTATTGGGGTGATCACTTCATAAATGTCTAATCACTAAGTTGTTTACCTGGAACTAATAAAATACTGTATGTCAACTGTAATTTAAAAATAAAAAATTACAAAAATAGATAAATTATTATGGTTCTTAATTTATGACAGATGCAGCAGAGTTAGGTGATAGGGAACAAGGAGGCAAACTGCCTCTGTTCAAATTCCAGCTCTACAATTTATTAGCTGTAGAACCTTGAGCCTGTCACTCCAGCCCACTGTGACTCAGTTTCTTCACCTGAAAAATGGGTCTAAAAAGAGTACCTACTTCAGGAGGTTATTTAAGGACTAAATTTATTAATACACTTACAACACACAGTATAGTGGCGGGCACCAAATAATGCTATACTAATTTTTGCTGTGATTACTAGAGGCTTGGTGCACAAAAATCATGCACGGGGGGTGGGGGGGAGGTCCCCTCAGCCGAGCCTGCACCCTCTCCAATCCAGGATCCCTCTCACAAGCCTGGACAGCTGGCTCTTGCCTGCCTGCCTGGTCGCTCCTAACTGCCCTCCCCCTGCCAGCCTGATCGCCCCTCACTGTCTCTGCGTGCTGGCCTGATTGCCCCTAACTGCACCTCCTGCCAGCCTGGTCTCCTGTAACTGTCCCCTGCTGCTGGCCAGGTTGCCCCCAACTGCCCCCCCCCACCGACCTGGTCACCCCAACTGCCCCCCTGCAAGCCTGGTTGCCCCCAACTGCCCCCCCTCTGCCAGCCTAGTCACCCCAACTGCCCCCCTGCCAGCCTGGTTGCCCCCAACTGACCCCTTCTGCCAGCCTGGTTGCCCCTAACTGTACCCCCTGCTGGCCTGGTCGCCCCCAACTGACACCCTGCTGACCTGGTAACCCTTAATTGCCCCCCCCTCTGGCCTGGTTGCCCCATGCAGCCGACTTGTTCAGTCATTTGGTCGTCCCTCACTAACCCCCCTGCTGGCCTGGTCACCCCACGCAGCCTGCTTATTCAGTCGTTTAGTTGTCCCTCACTAACCCCCTGCCGGCCTGGCCGCCCCCAACTGCCCCCCTGCTGGCCTGGTTGCCCCCAACAGCCCCCACCCCCTGTCGGCCTTGTCGCCCCACGCAGCCTGCTTGTTCAATCATTTGGTCGTCCCTCACTAACGCCCCTGCCGACCTGGTCACTCCATGCAGCCTGCTTGTTCAGTCATTTAGTCGTGCCTCACTAATGCCCCTGCTGGCCTGGTAGTAGGCAACCATCTTGTGATGGCATACGGGTCAATTTGCATATTATCTCTTTATTATATAGGATTAATGCATTATAAATATGCTATGTAAAACACTAACTTCAACTAAAAATATTATTTAAAAAAATTAGAATTCACTCCATGCAATAATAAAAATCAAACAAAATGCAAGAAACATACCTCAAGTAAATATTTTAGGGAATATGGGAGAAGATTCCGCAAAGTGAGGGTAGGGTAAAGATGAATAACATAAGCTGGATCCCAGTCTTCCCCATGTGTACATATATAGCTTAACTCATCAGGCAGAGCAACTGTATTGACTATGAGAGGTAAGAAGTTGACTTCTACTGATGGACACTGCAGCATGCATCTGACTTCCCTGCTCCTGTGAAGTTCTTCCTTCCAGGAAATGTAAGTGGTGGATTCTCTGTATTGATTCTCTAAGACACCAGCTGGTTGAATAAATAATTGACATCTACAGAAAAAGAAAGCAGGGTAGAGAAAAAAGTTTTTATTGAGAATGTAAAAAAAAGAATCTCATTAAATCTTCTTCTTAACTCTACAAGGTAAGCACTATTAACCCTATTTTTACAAGTGAGAAAACCAAAGCTAAGAAAGATTACAGAAACTTGCGCAGTCACAATGCTAACAGATGGAGAAATGTTCTGGGGGGAAAACCTCTCTGTAAACAATAATTTTTTTTAATCCTCACCCGAGTATATTTTTCCCATTGATTTCTAGAGAGAGTGGAAGGAAGGGAAAAAGGGGAGAGTCAGATAGAGATAGAGACAGAGACAGAGACAGAGACAGAGACAGAGAGAGAGAGAGAGAGAGAGAGAGAGAGAGACATCAATGTGAGAGAGACTCATCGACTGGTTGCCTCCCACATGCAACCCAGATTGAGGGCAGGGCGCAAACCCCTAACCCAGGTATGTGCCCTTGACCAGGAATCAAACACGTGAGGGCCTCCTGGCTGACACTCTAACCACTGAGCCAAACTGGCCAGGGTAACAATGATAATTTTTTTAAAGTCATTTCAAATACAAAGACAATCTAATAAAAACAGGTCTAAGAAGATTCTAAAACATAAAATATACAATAAATTTTCATCTGGTAGATTCAATGATACTATAAATGTGTATCTCTGTAACCCCATATATCTCTAAAAGCTACTTTTACAGATCATTAGATAATAAAACTGTAAGGCTATTGTTTCTAAAATATAAGTCCCCAATTCATAGAATTAAAAAAATATATACATTATGAACTTTTAAAAGCTTAATATATTCAAGGAAGTACCTACCTATATGAATCTAAAGGAACATGGAACTCCTCTTCAGGTCTTGCTATTCCAATGGGCTCCAATAACTTAACATTTTTAACAGATTTATAGATGATGAATGCAATAGAGAAATGATTTTTAATCTGTTGGATAAAAAAGACAAACACTGTTTAAAAAGATGCAGAAGTTCAAAAGAAAAATGTGAACTGCACACAATTACTTTTACATATAAAAAGTTTCAAGGCCAATATTGGAACATTTTTATTCGTCACTGAAAATTTTTAGAACACTTAAGTGCTATATACATGAAAGGATGTTGAAGTGGCAGTTAAAAATTATTAGGATATTCCATACTCTACTACATGCTGATATTTATTTTTTTAATATATTTTTTATTGATTTCAGAGAGGGAGAGAAAGAGACAGAAACATCAATGATGACAATCATTGATCAGACACTTCCTGCATGCTCCCTACCGGGAATTGAACCTGCAACCCAGGTGTATGCTTTGACTGGGAATGGAACTGTGACCTCCTGGTTCATAGGTCAACACTCAACCACTGAACCACGCAGGCCTGGCCATACTGATGTCTATTGTTAGTGTATAATGTTATCGTTCAAATATATATTAAACTGAAGATTTCAGGCATAATACTTTCTCCATTAAAACCTTTTCTCAATGTACTACATGACTATATTGAAAAGGATAGAAAAGGAATTATGAGAAAAAAGTACAACTCTCTTTTCTTTACTACAATGTGATTTAGGCTTGAACTAATAGCAAACTGAGAGCTAGCAATAGCCAAAATTTGAAATCATTTCCTTTTTATCTGATGTTATAGATAGGAAGAAATTCTTCTGACTATATACTAAAATCTGCAATAATGCACAGAAAAGGAAAAAATGGATAAAGCCTTAAAGGTATAAAAGAAAATAATCATATAGAGTAAGATGTTAAAATTTAGGAGTAGTTTGGCTCAGTGAATAGAGCATTGGCCTGTGGACTGAAGGGTCCCGGGTTCGATTCCAGCCAGGGCACATGTCTGGGTTGTGGGCTCGATCCCCAGTGGAGGTCGTGCAGGAGGCAGCCAATCAGTGATTCTCTCTCATCATTGATGTTTCTATCTCTCTCTCCCTCTCCCTTCCTCTCTGAAATCAATAAAAATATATATATTTTTTTAAAAATTTAGGGGTAGGGATCTGGGTAGAGCATTCCAATATTCCTTCACACATACTTGAAAAATTCAATTCCAACTAATACACAAACAGAATGAAATGTTATCCTATTTAACAAACAATTTATATAAAATTGCTCAGTTCTGAATCTTTAAGGAATAGCAAAAAGCTTCATTAAAATTAAGCCCGTGAGGGAAGAAAAATGGGCTTTAAATTAGCAAAATTGTCTTAATCAGACATTTAAAATAAAGAATATTACAAAAGCAAATTGTATAGGAAATAGTAGCTAGTTCAATCTGTTATTTATTTCTAAACCAGAGGCCCAGTACATGAAATTAGTGCACAGGTAGGGTCCCTAAGGCCTGGCCAGCGATCAGGGCTGATCGGGGCCTTCCAGCTGCCGGCCAGGGCCTTCCTTTGTTCCGCACTGCTCCCTGTGGTCAGCACATGTCATAGAGAGCAATCGAACTCCAGTCAAACTTCCAAGGGGACACTTTGCATATCAGCCTTTTATATATATACTAGAAGCCCGGTGCACGAAATTCGTGCACGGCAGGGGGTTGTCCCTCAGCCCAGCCTGTACCCTCTCCAATCTGGGACATCCCTCTCACAATCCAGGACTGCTGACTCCCAACTGCTTGCCTGCCGGCCTTCCTGATTGCCCCTAACCGCTTCTGCCTGCGAGCCTGATCACCCCCTAACCACTCCGATGCCAGCCTGGTTGATGCTTAACTGCTCCCCTGCCAGCCTGTTTGCCCCCAACTTCCCTCCTCTGCCAGCCTGGTCACCCCTAACTGCCCTCTCCTGCAGGGTGATCACCTCCAACTGCCCTCCCTTGCAAGCCTGGTCCCTCTCAACTGCCCTCCCTTGCAGGCCTGGTCCCTCACAACTGCCCTCCCTTGCAGGCCGGGTGCCTCCCAACTGCCCTCTCCTGCTGGCCATCTTGTGTCCACATGGGGGCAGGATCTTTGACCACATGGGAGCAGCTATATTGTGTGTTGCAGTGATGATCAATCTGTATATTACTCTTTTATGAGATAGGATAGAGGCCTGGTGCACGGGTGGGGGCCAGCTGGTTTGCCATGAAGGGTGTCACAGATAAGGGTGGGGGTTCCCTTGGGGTGTGGGGCGGCCTGAGCGAGGGGCCTGTGGTGGTTTGCAGGCCGGCCACGCCCCCTGGCAACCCAAGGGGAGGCCCTGGTATCTGGAATTCATTTTCCTTCTACAATTGAAACTTTGTAGCCTGGAGCGGAGCCAAGCCTGGGGCTCCGGCAGCCATTTCTGTGGCAGTTAATTCACCTTCTACAATTGAAACTTGGTTGCCTTAAGCGGGTGAGCCCAGCCAGGGTGCGCGGAAAGCTTTGCTTCCCCTGTTGCCGCCGGCAACCCTGGCCTGCTCTCTCAAGCTCCATTCTGCCGCCATTTGTTTGAATTTGTTAACCTTCTATAATTGAAACTTTGTAGCTTGAGTGGAGGCTTAGGCCTGCAACGGCTATGGAAAGCTTGGCTTACTCTGTTACCTAGGAAACCTTGCTCTCTGTGGCTGTAGCCATCTTGGATTGGGGTTAATTTGCATACTCGCCCTGATTGGCTGATGGGCATGGCTTGGCTGGTGGGTGTGGCTTATGTAGCGGAGTGATGGTTAATTTGCATATTACCATTTTATTAGAGAGGATAAGATAATCAATAATAACTTAATGAAGTTTTATTATATTCCTATATTTACCCAAATTATTTAATATTAATCGATATACTTAAAGGGACACAGTTCAGTTTAATACATTACCTGAAGAGGAGAGCGAAGGGTGATCACTTTATTCCCTTCAGTTGCATCAATTTGTACCAAGACTGAATCAGAATGACTGGCATTGGGATTCCGTACATTGTACAACTGCCGACCAGGTCTGGCAACAGGGATTTTTGCAACTTCTGTATATCCATGAGGTACTAAGACAGAGCATAAGTGAGAAGCATCCAAATATTAATTTAATTACATTTCTCAGAATAATCCTGTCTAAAAGTAACGACAAGTATTCTCCTTCATGCCTAGAAATAACTACACAATATGCTTGTCTAAGACATAGGAACTAGCAAAGAAAGAAAATGAACTATTATTGTAAATATATAGGACCCAAAATAATTTCTTTTGGTGTTGTAAATATATTAAAATAAAGTAACACTGTTGTGTTTAGAAATTCTTCATTGCCTCAGGTGTGGCATGCGACATTTTGGAAGGAAAACAAAGAATTGATCAAGAAGACATGAATTGAAGCAAATGATGAAAAGTAACATTTTATTTAACATGGATCAACTCACAATAAAATTATATAGAAAATACATGTTTGAATACTTTTAATTGCTGGGCAGTAAAATGTTTTCTTTAAAAAATAAAGTAACAAAATCTAAATTGTTCCATATCCCCTCAACCACATAGGAACTTTTGTTTGTGGTGGTAATAATTACTGTCAATATTTTAGGACTTCTGAATATCGTTACTTTTCTCTCCTCATTGAACTCCCATCCTTATTGAAACATATCACATACTGCATTGTTTAAAAACATAGAATTAATGTAGTTTCTAAGGTAATTAAATTAATTTTCTCAAGTTTAAAGGAAGAAAAAAGAGACATGAGTTTATCAAATATTTGTTTCAAGCCTTTAGAAATGTCATCTCCAAAGGCATATTCAATAAAATATTTTTTCCATATTTTGTCAAAAATAAGCCCACACCCACAATCCCAAAGATGCCCTTAATATATGATCTCACTTATATGTGGAATCTAATGAACAAAACAAACAGATGAACAAAATAAAACCAGAGGCATGGATAGATGGAACAGACTGACAGCTTTTAGAAGGGAGAGGGTGGGGGCGGGAGGGTAGGAGGACTGGATGAAATAAGGTGAAGGGATTACCCAAAGAACATATATGCACAGCCCCTGGGCACAGACAGCAGTGTGGTGATGGCCTGAAGGAAGAGGGGGTGGGGGTTGGGTGGAGGTGGGCAAAGCTGGGGGGGCGGGGAGCCAGGGAATGGGAATATCTGTAAGTGTCAATAATAAAAAATAAAGTTATAAAATATAAATAAAACAAATAAATATAGCATACCAAAGGTCAGAGTGAAGAAGGAGCTTTCTTGACGGCTCAATATAGATAGTTTCCCTTGACATGAAGGTTCCCTGCTGGCATATTCCAATTCCAAATTCTGACCAGCATCAACATCATAAATATCATTTTTCTCAGGGGAGCCCATTACTCTGAGATTATGATTGGGTTGCACCTTAGTGGAAACACCTAAAGCATTTTTTACTGTAAAAGGAGGCTTGTCTTTTAAAGAGTAGTCAAAGGTAGAAGCAGTGCCTTCTGAAAAACCCTGAAAAGGAACACAACATCACAAAAATTTTGCAAGATGAAATTTTTTAAAAAAATTATACTATGACTACACATTTTAGAAACTACTTTTGATTACAAACAAAAATAATCTATACATGTTTCAATTTAAAATTCCATTTGAAATATTCCAAAAAAGAACCAAACATACTTTTGCTAAATTATTGAAAACATTAAGACAACTTTTGGATATTGTTATATTCATTGTATCTCCTGAAGAAATATGAACTGCTGTTTGTGGCTCAGGAAGAAAAATGAAATCATCCCCGGGCATCAAACTTTTATCCTGTACTGGATTCTTCTTTACCTGTAAGGATAAATAACATAACAAGTTTAAGTTACTAGTCGATTCATAATAAAATTAAAATATTCTCAATAGAGTTAAATTCTCCTAAACTTATCACTTTATATTAAGGCTCCCCAAGTCTCATTTTCAAAAATATTCAGTGCTTCACTTTTATTTAGCACAGATCAGCATTCTTTCTTTTAATGTGTAGTCAAGGGCACGGAGAAGTGTTTAGAACTATGCCATGAAAGCACTCAAAGTCAGCTACAATACTTGTCTCGTGTGCACCCCAGAGCAAGCTATAACCCAGTGTTGCCTGACTAATTGGTAGTTGATGAGCAATCTAAGATGACCCTTAAGTTTAAAGTGATCCTTGCTGGAGGTAATATCTGGAATTCCTTCTATTTTTTTACCAGTAACACCTATAAATAAGTAATATGATAAGCTTTCAACCAGCCATCAGACTTTATCATAGTTTTTACTCTAATAACATTTCAAAAGCTTTGTTAAACATTCTTTGTTAGCCTGTCTATTCCAGTGAGAAGTAGATCATAAATATTACTTCTACTTTACTGGGAAGAAACTAGGAAATAGGTTAAGTGGCTTCTTGTCTTTAAAATAAGAATCTGTTGCAAAAGGTAAGATTTCCTTCTTTTTTACAGCCAACTAGTATTCCATTATGTAAATGTACCATGGCTTTTTTATTCACTCATCTACTGATGGGCACTTGGGCTGTTTCCAGATCTTGGCAAATAAACTTTGGCAACAGAATGGATGGACCTGGAGAATATTATTCTAAGTGAAATAAACCAGTCAGAGAATGACAAACACCATATGATCTCACTTATATCTGAAATATAATGAACAAAATAACTTAACAAACAAAACAGAAACAGAAGCATAGATATGTAGAACAGACTGACAGCTGTAAGAGGGGAGGAGTGTTGGGAGGACAGGTGAATAAAAAGGTGAAGGGATTAAGCAAAAAAACCAACACTAAACAGATAGACAGATAGACATCACACATAGACAGAGACAACAGTATGGTGATAGCCAGAGGGAAAGAGGAATGGGGGAGGTTTAATAGGGTAGAGGGGAGATAAATGGGGACAGAAAGAGCCTTTACTTTGGCGATGGGCACACAAAGCAGTGTGCAGGTGATGTTTTATTGCGTTGTAAACTTGAAACCTGTATGGTTTTGTTAAACAATGTCACTTCAATAAACTCAATAAAAAATAAAATAAAAACATAATCATGAACACAGACTATAGTGTGGTAATTGCTGGGGGAGGAGGTGATGGGAAGGTGGAGGAGGGCATGGGGGGGGGAATAAATGGTGATAGAGACTTGACTTGGGATGGTGAACACATAATACAGTGTACAAATGATGTGTTGTGGAATTGTGCACCTGAAACCTGTATAATTTTGTTAACCAGTGTCATCCCAATAAATTTAGTAAAAAGGAAAAAAAAAATCCTATATAATAAAAGGCTAATATGCAAATTGACTGAATGGCAGAACGACCAGTCACTATGATACGCACTGACCACCAGGGGGCAGAGACGCTCAGCCAGAAGCCAGGCTCATAGCTGGCAAGCCCAGCGGCAGTGGCGGGAGCCTCTCCTGGACTGTGAGAGGGCGCAGGCCAGGCTAAGGGACACCCCCCCCCCCCCCGCGAGTGCATGAATTTCGTGCACTGAGCCTCTAGTAAATAAATAATTAAAAATATAAATAAATAAATAATGAAATAAGAATTGGTTGAGTCCATTTCAGTGCCTCACACTTCAGTCAGACTGCCAGAAAGGTGTGTTGTGAAATTTGTTAAGGGTATATTGTTCATGCTCCTGTTAATCTAGAAAAATGCACTTTTGAAATCTAGGCTTCTGAAGTGTTCTCAAGAAGCACCATTCAGAGATAACACAAAAGAATTGTGAACTAGTATAGCAGTTCTCAAATCATTGAGGATCCCAAAGAGCTTCATGTTATGTAGATTATATCTATCAATATGTACTCTATTAGAAACTAAAGCTATGGCTGTCTTTTGGCTAAGATCAAGTATAGAAACTAAAACTGAGAAAATTGTAACTATTCATTTAAAAATTACAATTACAAGTTAACATGAATAACATTTTAATAGAAAATAACTATTATAACTATACTAGAGGCCCGATGCACAAAATTTGTGCAAGGGGCTCGGCCCTCGCGGCCCTGGCTGCCTCAGGGCCCTGCCCCCCACCCACTGGTAGTTCTGGAAGGTGGTTCTGGAAAGTCGTTCCACTGTCCAGTCTAATTAGCATATTAGCTCTTTATTATATAGGATAGACGAAGGCCTGGAGAATGGCAGAAGCTGGGTGGAGAGGGAGAAGGGAGGAAATGGGGGACATCTGTAATACTCTCAACAATTAAAAGAAGTTTTTAATTTTAAAAATATAAAGCTATATAGTGATAAGAGGGACACTGACATTGCTTTAGAGCCTGCCCTAAGAGAAGACAGGTGGATTCTCATTTCTGCCTCTGCTTTCATTCTGTTGCAATACTGCTTAGTCTCTTAGCATACTATGGAAAACTCCATAGTATGCTCATGAGAGAATGAGAAAGATAATGGTGTGTATCGTCTGAATATTGCTATGAAGAGTTTTGACCCCTTTGGACTCCCTAATAGGGCTCAAGGATCTTAGACCACATCTTGAGAATTATTGCATTAAAATATGTACAGAAATATACACAGTGTCATTCTACACAAAGATATTTTGTTTTCCTTACATCAAGCCTTAAATTCCATTGTCTCTTTCCCTCCACTCTCTCAATCAATGGCTCCCAAACAGCATGGGTTTCATTGTAATAGTGAACCTAAAAAGGCACAGAATTATAATGAGTCTTTCAACTTTAACTTTGTATTTCTATAATCAGTAGGAAAAAATATTAAGTAATTAATGTTTTATGTCAAAAGCCATTTTAACAAAGACACAAAGAATATATACAAAGAAGGTGCATTTTCCTTTACTCTATTTCCTTTACTCTAAATCTTTAAAAAAGAAAGCAGAAAAATTTTTAAACAAATTATTTAGCCAAAGAATCTTTTAAAAATAATAACCAATACCACAAATCAACAGATTAAACATCAGAATTCATATATATATTTGTTGTGGCCATATACAAACCAAAAATGCTCACAACTTAGTTTTATAATGGTACTTTTGAAAAGTTGGTTGTGGAGATTCTAAATGAAGTGGTCATACCTCTAGTGTCATGTCAGCCGAAGCATCCATGAGGGAAGTCCAATTTTTTATATTTCCTGAAAATTTTGACTCCGCCAATAATAAAGGTACAGTTTGATGACCAAGTCCACATTCTAAGGTAACTTGAACTGACTCTACGGCAACAGCACAATTTTCCTCTATCAATGGCTGTTCAACATCTTTGAAATTTTCCGTTATTTCTGTTGCCATGTCAACACCAAGAAACCAAGAGTTATAATCACTAATAGATTTGACACCCCAAAGATTTCCTGTTTCCTTAGATGTATCTTTGAATTCATCTTCTTTTGTCTTTGGAGACAAAGCAGCCATGATTGTCATCACAGTATTAAGAATTATGGGTGAAATCTTTAAAAAAGAAAGCAGAAAAATGTTTAGAATAAACTTTCCCAGATGAGAAGAATTAATACAAAATACAGAAGTTTAAAAGTAACTAATTAAAAATTTAAATATACTAAAGTCTTAACTAAAGAAAATAAGAGAGAACACACAAAATCATGTGTCAAGTTAATTAACCTCATAACAATAAATTCTGCTCAGATTACTCTGGAATTAAATAACTAACGTTATACATCAACTAGAAGCCCGGTGCACGAAATTCGTGCACTGAGGCGGGGGGGAGGGGGGCGAGCCTCAGCCCAGCCTGCACCCTCTCCAATCTGGGACTCCTCGGGGGATGTCTGACTGCCAGAGCCTAAACCGGCAGTCGGACATCCCTCTCACAATCTGGGACTGCTGGCTCCCAACTGTTTGCCTGCCAGCCAGCCTGATCACCCCCTAACCACTCTCCTGCCAGCCTGATCAATGCCTAACTGATCCACTGCCAGCCCAGTCACCCCCAAATGCCCTCCCCTGCTGGCCTGGTAACCACCAACTGCCCTCCCCTGCTGGCCTGATTGCCCACAACTACCCTCCCCTGCCAGCCATCTTGTGGTGGCCATCTTTGACCACATGGGGGCAGCCATCTTGTGCGAGGGTGTGGGGGTCAATTTGCATATTACCTCTTTATTATATAGGATTGTCAAAACCTAGTTACACTGATCAATTCAGAGTAAAATAATGATATATAAGGAGAAAAAAGCAGAAGTGTAATTGAAATTTTCATTTTCAACCAGCGGCATTAACTAAACCAACATGTGTGATCCTCATCAAGATTTATACATGGTGCCTGGCCAGTGTTGCTCAGTGGTTAAGTGTCAACCTATGAACCAGGAGGTCACAGTTCGATTCCCGGTCAGGGCACATGCCCAGGGTTGCAGGCTTGAACAATGATTCTCTCTCATCATTGATGTTTCTATCTCTCTCTCTCCTCTGAAATGAATAAAAATATATATTTTTAAAAGATTTATACATGGTTTTCATTTGTCTTATTGAAACAGGAAGCCAGAGAATCACTATGATACCCACCCTTTCACTTTCCCCAAGATTTGCAAATTTTACCTCTTATTATCTTTGAATAGTGCCTTTGCCCACCTGTTCATTCCTATCACTAAGCCCTAGTTCTACACTAATGATGTCTTCTATATCCAGTCAGCACCCTCTCAGCCCACCCTCCACACTTCCACCAACATGATTTTTCTAAAACCCAAATCTGGACATGTCATTCCTATGCTTAAAATCTTCAACAGTTTCCCGTAACTTTCAGAATAAAATTCAAACTCTCTTTAGTTTAGGACACAAAGTTCATTGTGAGCCGCTATCTAATCCAGCGATTTTCAACTGGTATGCAATAAGAATTTTTAAAACATGCAATACCTGACTATTTAGTTAGGGGCACTGACCTCTTTTTCCTTAAATTGTCAAATAAAAAATGACAACAGTCAATACAACAATAGCCATCCAGTGTGAATAAATCAAAGTTATACCTATTTTTTGTCAGATTGGCAAAAAAATATATTTTTTGATGTGCTGCAGAAGTTTAGTAATTAGTTTGTGTGCCATGAGATGAAAATGGCTGAAAAGTGCTAATCTAATCAATTGGCTGGTTTCCCAAAGTTTGTGCCATACAGGGTTAAATAAGTTAAATGGATTCTTTTATTGTTCATTCTCACAACGCTTACTTGTTTAATATGCTAAAGAGATGACTATTTCACCAAAAGAAGGATCTAGTATGCACTGCTCCCAACTTACCTGTCAACTGAATTCTTTTTTTTCAGTTACCTTATTAATGTCACCTATAATTAGTGCTCTCAATCCTACAATTCCATCACACCATTCTCTCCAGGCATATGGGCACATCTCTAGGTCCTTAAAGGTTTTTTCACACCTCTGCCTTTGTGAATATTGTCAGTTCTGTATGGATAACCCCTCCTGTCTCTCTCCGTCTAACCTCCCTCAGATTTTCAAAGCTCAGTTCAAGTAGCCCCATGTAGAGACAGCTTTCCAGATGTCCTGGTCTGAGCCAGAGGACCCCTGACTGTTCTCCCACAGCACCTAGTGCATGCCTCTAGCACTGAAAGCTGGAGTCTCTGATTTATTGCTTTCTCGCTCATGTCATTAAGTTTTTGAAGGCAAGGACCAAGTACAGGAGATTTTTTGCACATAGTAAGAGTTCAAAAAATGTTTGTTGACTAAATAAATAAATTGATATACAAAGAAATGGAAAGACAATCCCCCTTGGTGCCTTAGACAAAGAGCATGCAAATTCAGTTTCTTCCTCATTTACTACTTTAAGCCTTTAAAAAAGTAAATCTGTTAACAAAATACAATCTAAACTATCCATTATTTTAAAATATTAAAAGAAAACTGCATTGTTATTTATATGGTAATTCAAATAACTTTTGTTTGAGCCTTGGTTTAATTGCTATTGCTTATTTACCTATATAGTAAAGTTACTAGCAAAATTGGCATTAGCCACCTCAATTTTGTGTCCTTTGGACAGAGAGAGAAATAAATGTAGGAAATTATTCTATATCTTCCATTTATAACTGGTCATAAAGTCATACTTAAAGAATATGAATGTCAATGGAGAAAAGAGACTGCTTTAAATGTAAGAGATTTAAAAAAAAAAACTAAAAATGTATTTCTAGCATACATCTGTCATTATAAACATTTCATAAGCCAAATAAAAGTTAATCACATAATTATTGCATTCAATCAAATTATACAAAAAAGCCTAAAAATAACCATTACAAATAAATAAAAACCTCATTTTTCTATTCTTTCTTCCCTTCTCTTACCATCCCATCTATCCTCTCTCTCCAAACCCAATCTCCCCAACACACACATAAAATATAATTGATAAAAACTATCCTGATCATTTGTAGATATTTGAAAGTACTTTTGCAAAGAAAGTAGAAACAAATAATTGCATTAAAGAAAAATATATTTTATTTTATTTTTTAAATTCTCACCTAAAGATATGTTTAAAGAGGGGAAGGGAGAGAATGAGAGAGAAACATTATCAGGTGACTCCTGTACACACCCTGACCAGGGATCAAACCCAAAATCTAGGTATGTGTCCTGAACGGGAATCAAACCTATAACCTTTTGGTGTATGCATGGAATGAGGCTCCAACCAACTGAGCAACCCAGCTAAGGCAAAAAAATATATTTTAATGTTAGACATATTTATTAATTACCAAATATGTGACTAGCATAATGGTCTAGTTATGAGATATCAAAAGATATTGTTAGAAAAATAATTTTCACCCAAATAAGATAATAGGCACTAACCTTAATTATAAATTCTCCAACTACAATATTTATATTTTGTTTTCCCGAAACCCATGCACATTTTTCCATAAATACAGAACAGGGCTGTAAGACCTAGATACAAATAAATGAAAAATCACATTTTCTTAGTAATAGAACTGTTATATATGTAACACACAAGAACATCTTACTTAACATTTTTAATTACAGTCTACAACCAAAAGCAAAAAGGCAAATTAGCTGAGAAGCTCTTGTGAGAGCTCTTCTAAAGTAATCCAAGTCTATGAACATTGTTAAAGAACTTACAATAAAGAATTTAAATTAAAAGAAGAGTTCCGATTAATTTCTTTATGCCAAATTCTTAACTAATGATGTACATTTACTATTGGAAATTGAAATGTTTACTTTTCTTAAATATCTTTTAAATGATGCCCACTGTAAAATCTACTTTTAAGGTATCTATTAAAATGAGCTGAAGATGGTGATAAGATCTGACATTTGCAAAGAGGTACACGAGGAAATGAAATTATGTCATTATAATTTTTATGACTGATAAATCACCCGAAATTGTTTCTTTCAACAAATAGTTCTGTTAATACCTTTTAAAAAAAGACGATGGTAAATAAACAGTTTCCAGATTGCTTAATAAAAGTTAAGTCTTGAATATAATAAGGTCCTTATTAGAATAAATTTCAAATCTTGATTTATTAAAACCATGAAGCCCATATTCTCATATATCATTAACAAAATAAATAAAATAACCTTGTACCTGAATTGAATGGGGGAACTGGTACTACATAAACTTTCATTTTAAAAACATTATGATGAGCATTTAATGGAGTGATTAACAGAGCTTTCTGTGACATATCAAAAGGAGATGATCGCACTAAAAAATGTTTCATGATAAAGTATAGACTAAGCCTAGTACTACACTTCTTTATGAAAGTCACTTTGCCTACAGATTTTTAGTTTAAAACACTACAAATGGGTCACATAACATAAAACTATCAATTTGCGATTAAAAAAACAGTTTGATAATTTTACTAAAATAATATTTTTCAACAATGTAAAAATATAATTGAATATAACTTTTAATACAGCAAAACACAACATCTTTTGATCATATAAGTCCAACTGAATTTTTTTGTTATAAACTTCAAGATTTTAATACTCATTCATTCATTCATTGGATATACTTTGGTGAAAAAAGAAACAGCTGAAAAGGCACATTGATTTGTACTAAAATTCAAATACAGTTCAAAAGATGGCATAATGAAAAGAAAACCAGACTGGAGGTAGTACCAGTTCTGTCACTAGCAGCCATGGCTAAATCATTTAACATCTTTGGAATTTAACATCCTGGTCTGTTAAACCTCAAGTTTGTCAGTAAATAATCTCTAAAGTCCTACAGAATTCTCACATTCTAGGATTCTATGAAATCAATCATTTCTGCCATCCTTCAATCTAAGCTTATAATATACTAGAGGACCGGTGCACGAAATCTGTGCACGGGTAGGGTCCCTAGGCCTGGCCAGCGATCAGGGCCGATTGGGGCCTTCCAGCTGCCGGCCAGGGCCTCCCTTCCCCAGCTGTCGGCCACCAGCCGGGGCCTCCCTTTCCTGGCTGCCGACTGCCGGCCAGGGCCTTCCTTCATTCCATGCCACCCTCTGGTGGTCAGCGCACGTCATAGCCAGTGATCGGTCTCCTGGTCGAACTCCTGCAGGGACAATTTGCATATTAGGCTTTTATATATATATACAGATGGTAATTCTTACTGTGGTAATGTTTTTTCCTCTCTTTTCTCTGAGAAAAGGGCAAGCGAGCACTTTAAGATCTCTCACAGAAGCCTCCATCATCTGTTCGAGTTTGGATGTTGATAGAGAGAGGTCACACTGGAATGAGGCTGTCAGAGCAGGAGCATCTGCCTTTGTCAGGTTGGCAACAAACACCACTTCTGGATCTGTGACCCTGGCCTTTAAAGTCATATTTGGTCTCACAGAGTCATCTGAAGAAACAATAATAGGAACCAGAAAAGTTACAGTAAAGTAAATCTTGTTGCTTGAGTACATGCTATCTAGTTAATACTAAGTTGTTTCTAATATCCTGCTTTAATGGATATGGTAAAGTTAACAATATTAATAAATTACTGAAACATACTAATAATGAATGATCATTAACAAACGATAATTGAGCAGGATAATGGAAGCTGATCCCTGTCATCAGAAGACCATTCCCATTTTGACCTAGCAGGGATATCCTTGTTTTGAAGTTATTTATATCAGACTTAAAGTGTGTACATGTATATACACATAAGTGTATATTATTAGGTTATGTTTCTGGGGCAAGGAGGGGAAACAGGAGAAGGAAATATCACAAAGAAGATAAGAGATAATAATAAAATAGACAGACCATTATATCTATTTAATTGATTTTTTGCCATAAAGTACATACTGTATACAATCTATAGAATAAGTGTATTAAATGTACACACGAATACAAAGATATTAGATATGATTACTGTTTAGTAAAGGTAAATGAAAAAAGAAAATTCTGAATTTGCCAGTAAATAGTAATTTTCCAATCTTACTGGTTATACATTAGAGAGAAAAATACCTGACCTCAGAGAATTGTAACTTAACATAGGAATGACTGATGTATTGGTAATTTTGGAATAAAGAATTAATACAGCAGGAAGTGACTTCAGTGTACACAGACTAGTCATTTGCAAGCATTCCACTGAGTTGAAGGAATCTAAGGTGATGTCCAGGGCATCATGCTGTCTTCCAACACCCCACCTTCTGCTTTCATATGTACAATTTGCTCTTCAATATGCTATAATTCTTCCAAATATTTTCTTTGAATAAAAATTTCCCTTCTATAAGAAGGGGAACCACAGACACAGATTAACTCACTCTTTTCTGAATGAGTAAAGAAATGTAATGCAGAGTTGGGAGCAATAGTTTCCTGGTTCCTAATGATAGATGATAGATAGATAGATAGAAAGATAGATAGATAGATAGATAGATAGATAGATAGATATTCTACCTCTTTTTTATACTCTACCTCTTCTTAAAAATCTATGCTTACTAAAATTTTTCTATAAAATATGTTTAAAATTTAAAGAATAATTTTACATTCTTAGTCTCCACTTTTTTGCCTACTTGTAATTTTTGTTAAAATATACAAGCTGTCATCTATGACAGAGAAGCTCTGCTAACCTTTTTCTATCTTGAGTTTTGCTGTAGAAGTCTGTCGCAGTGGAATCTGTACTTCTTTTGCCATATTTTCTGGACTCTGAGGCATAGCTTTGATAAAGAAATCTGCCACAGTCATCAGAAATTCCACACTGGCACATACATACAGCTTGTCAAGAACAGCATCAAGATGACTTCTTCCATCTTTGCCTTGTTTGTAACTTATATCAATCATAGAACTGTTGTTATCTTGGTCATTCTTCCTATCAATCATTCTGAAAAAATATACATTCATTATTTTGTTCCTGCTAGATTAATTTAAAAGATGAAAATGTTCTTATACATATATATGTGTGTGTATATATATATATACATACCTTATATATTTCATATATATATATATTAGAAGCCCGTTGCACGAAGTTTCGTGCAATAGACTTTCCTTCATCTGGCTGCCAGCACCAGTTTTCCTCTGGCCACCCGTGTTTCGAAGCGCCTCCAGCCAGCTAGATTGGCCACCTGGCGCCATTTCCTCTGGCCACCCACCGATCGGAGCACCTCCCGAAGGCTGGGGGCGGGACTCGGGGTGGCCGATGGCGCTGGCTGGAGGTGCTCCGATCGGCAGGTGGCCAGAGGAAAACTGGTGCTGGCGGAAAACTGATGCCGGCAGCCACGCAATCTGCCACCCTGAGTTCCACCATCAGAGCCTTCTGCGAGCCCCATGGGTCCTCCTGCAGCGCCGGCCTAAGGTGAGAGGAGGGGGGCGGGCAGGGACTCGCGAGTCCCCGCCCCCCACTCCTCCCGCCAGCCAATCAGCCACCCTGAGTCCCCGCTCCCAGCACCTTCAGCCGGCCCAATCGTGGACGTAGCGGAGTGATGCAATTTGCATATTACCTTTTTATTATGTAGGATATCTTAATCTTACTTTCTCATCTGAACAGAAAACAGACCTCTATTAACTAGAGTCTAATTAGCTAATGAGCATTCAAAACATGGTCTCCTTATCTCTACAGCAAGATTCAAATTATTGGGCAATTACAGGATATTTTATTATTATAATGCAATACTAGAAAAACAATCAGTGTTGGAAGAAATTTCAACAATTAGCTAAACACATTAACGCTGTCCCACAAAATTTAAAGGGCACTTCTTTAGATTATTTACCAAAATAAAACCTCCTCCTTATCTCCAAAAATCATCCTATACAAGTTGAGTCCAAAAGTATTCAATATAATTCAAATCAGCCAGTGTTCATCAACTGACTACAATGATAATTCCCACACAGGACATGTGCTGGAAAGAGCAGACTACCAAAAAGATGATGGCCTTTAATCACCATTGGCTAGGCAGCTGTGGACAGCCACCTCAAATATGAAATATGAAAACGAAAAGCTGGATGCATGGCAGCATTATTTTCTCATTTATTCATCTCTTAGAAGAACAAAGGGCTCAGAAGTATCCAATATGAATCTGAGTTTAGGTAGCAGCACAGTTTTTTGTTGTTGTTTTGTTTTTCAAAAAAAAATTTAAGGACAAAAATATTGTGTCTCATTATTTGGGAAAGAAATAAAAACATCATTAGTCTATTTAAAGTTACACATTCCTCACTCTATAGCAGGCTAATATAAGTTAATCTTTCAAAAATGTGTTGATAATATGAATATTCGAGGAATTCCACTTCTATTAAAACTTTGAGAGAAATTTCACAGAACTGTTTATAGACAAAATAAATAAGACCAAAAAAAGTTTATATATAATTTTAAGGCTTTTAAAAAAGATTCTGCCCACTGGGAACAATTTAGAAAAATACATTACCAATGGGCCACCCCATGTGGATTTAACTATTAAAATTCTTATATTCTCTTGGTTCCTGCTTTTAAGAATACTCCATTTTATTATTAAACTTGCCTTTAATTCAAACTTTAAAGCAACTGAATTTTATGTCAGCACTACTTCTTGATACTCTTCAAATTGCAGTATGACCAAAGACCTCTTTTGATCATCCCAAGCCTAGCAATCAATGCCTGGTAGCAAATGAAAGGTGTAATGTCAACCTTAAATAATGTACAGCAAATTCAGAAACGACAAACCTTGATGTTGCTCTCTCAATGCCTTCTCTTAGATCATCCAGGGTACATGTCTTAAGTTTAATGCCCACATTCATGGAACTATCCTTAAACATCTTCCCTGAAGAGGCCATAAAGTGTAGTCTGAGTTCACCAAGCCGGAAACTGTCATTATGAAATGAAAGTTTGGACTCCTGTGGTATATTTCAAGCAAAAGAATCAATTAACTTTAAATATTATGTAATTACTTGTAAACATATTTTAATTAAGAAATTAAAGGCAAATCAATATCACAAATTTTAAAAAAATGGGTGTTGAAACACAAAAAACAGAACAGTGAATAATATTGTTTCATGAGTGTATATGTACATGCAAATAAATACATATATGTGTGCTAATCTTCAACAACAGTTAATATGTAAAAATTTATCAGTTCATGGCAAATAAAAATAATCAGAAGATATTTTTGTCAATCATTCATTCTTACTAATAAATATTTAATGAGTTCTTCTGTAAAAAACACCATGACAGGAATTATGAGGTTTACAAGAAAGGATAAGGCATGGTAGGTGAGCCAGTGAGCTTATACCTTAACTGAAAAGAAAAAAAAAATACATTGCAACAAACATCACAAAGAGATGTTGTAAGTTGTAAATGAAAAAAAAAAAAAAAAAAAAGACATGTAGCTATTTATTTGTTCATATTTATATCCTCCCATATTCCACAAAGGACATGAAGTGATTAGGTAAAGAATATAAATAGCAAAAGCTCAGAGGGTCAAAGAGATCATTGTGGGCCAGGAAAAATTCATGAAGAAGGTGGGACGTAACTGAGCCTCAGAAACTGAGTGGGATTAGGCAGGCTAAGAAGTGTAGAAGACAATCTAGATAAGGAGAAAACATGAACAAACTATACAAGATGCTCTGAAGGCACAAGGTACAGGCTGCTTAGGCTTGAAGAGTCCAATTAAAGAATGCTAGGGAATGAGGACTGGAGAGGTCTCAAATCCTAAAGATTTAAAATGTATTTATAGGAAAAAGGACCTCAATCTTTATGTCACCAAACACATAGCTCCAAATTCTGTAGGTATGCCCAGACTTTAAAAGAACAAAACCCAAACAAACAACCAAAGAAAAAAAAGTCTTCAATTAATTAAAGAACTTTAGTCCTGATAGCTCACTACAGACCATAACATTCTTATGAGGGGTACTGGTGATGTGCAATTCTGGGCACACGTTATAACTCCACATCTCTCACTTAAGAGAGTACACTGCATGCAAGTGGGTCAGAATGACATTATTAGCAGCGAACTTTGAATGACTTTAATTTATAAAAATGTAAATAGTCCTGGCTGGTTTGGCTCAGTGGATAGAGCGTCAGACTGTGGACTGAAGGGTCTCAGGTTCGATTCTGGTCAAGGGCACATGCCTGGGTTGTAGGTTTGATCCTCAGTTGAGGGTGTGCGGGAGGCAGCCAATCAATGATTCTCTCTCATCATGTATGTTTCTATCTCTCTCTCCCTCTCCCTTCCTCTCTGAAATCAATAAAAAATACATTTTTTAAGAATGTAAATAATTCAAAAACTTCTGATTTGTGGGTTGTTTTTTTAATCCTAGCCAGAGGATATATTTTTATTGATTTTTAGAGCGAGAAGGAGAGAGATAGAGAGAGAGAGAGAGAGAGAGAGAAAAGAAACAACAGTCGACTGCCTCCCACACATGCCACAACCTAGGCATGTGCCCTGACTGGAAATCAAACCCGCAACCCTTTGGTGTACAGGACGACACTCCAAAACCAACTGAGCCATGCAGCCAAGGCACAAACTACTGATTTGTAGCTATTAACAGAAATGAACTGTGACACATCTACTGATCACAATATACTTATATTTGTGGTACAGATATTGTTGTAGACAACTTGGAACCACTGAATCTTTTTTAGTAAGACAAAATTCACATAACACTGGGAAGTTGTAAATTGCATGAAAATCATTTAGGAAGCTGAACGTGTGCCAATATCTAGGATGGATAAAAAGAAAAAGAGTAACAAACAAGGAAGCCTTTGTGGTACTATAATTGTGAGCTAAGATGTTTCAAATAAAGCAGCAGTGAGAATTGACAGGAAAGGACAAATGTTCAATCAAAGAAAAAACTGATAGTAATCAGTGTCTAAATGAATAAAAGTCAACAAAGAAGGAAATAAACAGACACAGATTTTAAAAATGGGCAACTAGTGGAATGATGGTACCTTAAGTGAAATGAAGTATATATTTAACTATTAATTTTCCAGAAGGTAATTTTCTGATCTTTTAATTAACATTAAACATTAGAAATTAAGGCAGTTTGTTGTACAAATGACAGATAGTAGCCAAGGCTCAACAGTAACAATGTATGAATATTGCATAATTTTTAGAAAATAATATAAAATATAAGATAACATATAAATGGACATTAACAACAGATATAAGCCCATAATTAGAATATGTTATGGGTATTAATCAATGTAATTTATTGGTATTATGATTATTATATGCATGATTTATAATAACCAAAAATATTTATTAAAAGATACTATCTAAGGCCTGGAAGGGGTTGGTACAGGGTGGAGGAGGTCAATGAGAAAAAAAACAAAGGGGACATTTGTAATACTTTCAACAATAAAGATTAATTTTTTTTAAAAAGACACTACATAATAAAAAATAGCTTTCTAAAAATACCACTGATACATTATTTAGTTCAAATAATTATGGTACTGGACCTTGGTTCTTCAATTCATTAATGAGTATTCTGAACACATTACTACATATAAAATTTATTCAATAAAAACATAGCTAATGCTTATATATCATAAATAATCATAAATTTAAAAAATATTCCCCTAAGGTTCCAAAGCCACTACTAAGTTATTCTCCTTAAATAGTTATATATACTTATGTATCAAGCTATATAATAAAACAGTGCATATAATTAGTTCCTCATGTATAACATTCTTCTATTAGTGATGGATTTAAGTGTTTTAGTGTTAATGTTACGTAGAACAAAATTAAAAAATTGCCTTTTCCTAGTAGTATTAACAACACCAACAAAGTGAAGTCAAAGAGCAAGACAAATATATGTTCTGTAGTCCAAACAGAATTTCACAGACATATTAATTTTTATGAATAAACATATCAAAAAATGCCAATATTCCAAATTCAATAAAGAGCTTAAGATTTATTTCTAAATACAGAAAGTTAGTACATACCTGGTTGAGATCATTGTTGTAAAGAACAATGGAAAGAGATTCAAAGTGAAAGTCAAATTGCAGAGTGACACTCTGATCCATAGAAAGCTGTGAGTCTGCTAAATCTTGTTCTGATGGTTCAAACATAAATATGAAAATTAAAAAACTTTTAGGGAGGTGTATGATTTTAGTTATATTTTAAAAGTTAGAATAATTTATTATCCTAAATTTATATCATATTTTCTACAATTATGTAAATCATATTACGAGACAATAAAAATGCCAATGATTTGTTCCATATATATTCAGCACAGGTGGCCCTGCCCTTACAGCAGACACTGAGCATACATACCTCCTTCCCCTGGAAGCTTTTCCACAGTAAACAATACAATACTGAATCAGTTCATATCATATTATGCTTGACAACTAAGAAAAACCACTAAATATAAATATGGCATTAATGTTCATTTTTCTCCATAATCAAATCAAAAATCTTCAATTTTACCTTTGAGGTGGTCAGGTCCACTCAAAATATCTTTCCTTACTCTTACAGCCTCCTGGGTAGATTGTGTAGGGCTTGGCTGTGAAGAAGCTTCTCCAAGATTTTCCAGCAAAATTTTCATTAAAACTGTTAAATCATCTTCACTGAGAGCAACCTAAAAACCAAAAATAAGTTGTTATAAATATAAAGTAATAAAAAATGCAGAATATCATATCTATGTCTTAATTTATGGTTCCTCAAATTAACTGACTGTTCATCTAACTTTTAAAAACAAAGTTAGCTTATTCTCCACATAGTATTTATGGGATTTTTTTTGCTTCCTTTTTGCAGTTAATTTCAAATTTCGAATCACTGCAGTCAGAGAATATGCTTGATATAGTTTCAATTATCTTAAATTTGTTGAGGCTAGTTTTGTGTCCTAACATATTGTCTATCCTTGAGAATATTCCATGTGCACTAGAGAAGAATATATAATGTGGTGTTCTGGAATGAAAGGCTCTGTAAATGTCAATTATGTCCATTTGGTCTAATGTGTCATTGAAGGCTGATATTTCTTTATTGATTTTCTGTTTGAATGACCTATCTATAGTTGTCAATGGGGTATTTAGGTCCCCTATTGTGATTGTGTTTTTGTAATTTTCTCCCTTTAGTTCTGTTAGTAGTTGCTTTATACATTTCGGTGCTCCCTGACTGGATACATATATTGAGAAGTGTTATCTCTTTTTGATATATTGCCCTTTATCATTAAAAAATGACCATCTTACTTGTGTGCATGCATATGAGCCTAACCAATGGTTAAGTTCAACAGGGGGTTGGGGCATTGGTGGGGAGGGGTGTGGGATGGGAATGGGGGGATGAGGACAAATATGTGACACCTTAATCAATAAAGAAATTTTTAAAAAATGACCATCTTTGTCTCGTTACCTTTTTTTAAAGGTTTTTTATTGACTTTTAGAGAGGGAAAGAGAGAGAGAAGCATTGATGGAAACATCTATTGGCTGCCTCCCGCACACCACCCCCATGGGACCGAGCCCACTACCCTGGCACATGTCCTGACTGGAAATCCACTCGGCAACACTTTGCTGAACAGGATGATGCCCATCCAACTGAGCCACACCAGCCAGGGTTCTTCTTACCTTTTTTATCTTGAAATCTATTTTGTTACATGTAAGTATGGCTATACCTGCTTTTCTATGGATGCCATTTACTTGAAGAATGGTTTTCCACCCTTTTACTTTAAGTCTATATTTGCCTTATCAGCTTAGAGGTGTCTCCTGAAGACAACACATGGTTGGGTTTTGTTTTTTGATCCAATCGGCTATTCTGTGCCTTTTTAGCCAATTTACATTTAAAGAACCTCAACATAATACAGACCATATATGGCAAACCCTCAGCTAATATGATACTCAGTGGTGAAAAACTGAAAGCTTTTTCTCTAAGATCAGGAAAAAGACAAGGATGCCCACTCTCACCACTGTTATTCATCATAGTACTGGAAGACCTAGAAAGAGCAATCAGGTAAGAGAAAAAAATAAAAGAAATCCAAATTGGGAATGAAGAAGTAAAATTGTCACTTTGTGAAGATGACATGATTCTTTACATAGAAAACCCTAAAGACTCAACCAAAAAACTATTAAAAACAATTAAAAAATACAGTAACATTACAGGATACAAAGTCAATGTAGAATAACCCAATGCATTACAATATAGTAATAATGAAATTTCAGAAAAATAAATGAAAAAAATAATTCCTTTTGCAATTGCAACAAAAAGAATAAAATACCTAGGAACAAACTTAATAAAGGATGTGAATAACCTTTATACTACAAACTACAAAGTATTATTGAAAGAGATTGAAAAAGACACAATGCAACAGAAAGATATTCCATATTAATGGATTGGAAAAATCAACATAGTTAAAAGGTCCATATTACTGAAAGCAATATAAAGATTTAATGCATTCTCCTTCAAAATCCCAATGATATATTTTAAAGAAATAGAACAAAAAAAATATCAGATTTATATAGAACCACAAAAGACCCAGAATAGCTAAAGCAATCCTGAGAGAAAAGAACAAAGCCAGAGTTATTACACTCTCTGACTTCAAATTATAATAATCAAACTATAATAATCAAAACAGCATGGTATTAAAGGGATAAGCAAAAAGAAAAAAAAGAAAGACTCATGGACACAGACATAGTACGGTGATTTGCACTGCATGGGAGAACATATTTGCCAATGCGATTTCAGATAAGGGTTTAACCTCCAAAATTTACAGAGAACTCCTACAACTTAACAAAAGGAAGATAAAACAATCCACTCAAAAAATGGGCAAATGACCTAAATAGACACTTTTCGAAAGAGGACATACAGAAGGCCAAGAGACATATGAAAAAGTCACTAATCATTCGAGAGATGCAAATCAAAACAACGAGATACCATTTCAAACCTGTCAGAATGGCTATCATCAACAAAGGACAAGTGCTGATGAGGATGTGGAGAAAAAAGAACCCTCGTGCACGGCTGGTAGAAATGCAGACTGGTACAGTCACTGTGGAAAACAGTATGAAGTTTCCTCAAACAGTTAAAAATGGAACTCCCATTTGACTCAGTATTCCCATTTCTAGGACTATATCCCAGGAAACCAGAAACACCAATCAGAAAGGATACATGCACCCCTATGTTCAAAGCAGCACAATTTACAATAGCTAAGATTTGAAAACAACCTAAGTGCACATCAGCAGATGAGTGGATTAAAAACCTGTGGTACATCTACACGTGGAATACTACGCCGCTATAAAAAAGAAGGAACTTTTACCATTTGCAACAGCATGGATGGAACTGGAGAACATTATGCTAAGTGAAATAAGCTAGTCGGAGAAAGATAAATATCACATGATCTCATTCATATGTGGGATATAATGATCAACATAATTTGATGAACAAGAATAGATCCAGAGACAAATGGCAGGGGAGGCGGGGGGGGGGGGCGGGTTAGAGAGCAACCAAAGGACTTGTATGCATGCATATTAGCATAACCAACGGACACAGACAGTGGGGCAGTAAGGGCTTGCCCGGTTGGGAATGGCTGGGTGGGGGAGGGGGGTCAATCGGGAAAAAAGGAGACATATGTAAAAATTTAGACAATAAATAAATAAATAAATAAACAAACAAACAAAAATAAAATAAAAAATAGTACGGTGATTTCCAGAGGAAAGGGAGGAGAAGTACAAAATAAAGGGGGAATAAATGGTGATGGAAGGAGACTTGACCTGGGGTGGTAAACACACAATACAATATACAGATGGTGTACTATAGAATTGGGTACTTGAAACCTGTATAATTTTATTAACCAATGTCATCCCAATAAATTCAATTTCAAAATTTTAAAAAGAAACAAGCAAAGTAAAAATAGACACACAGACCACCAATGGAGCAGAATTGAGAGCCCAGAAATAAATACACATGTACATGGGTAAATAATTTTCAATCAAGGAGCCAAAAACATACAATAAAGAAAAGAAAGCCTCTTCAATAAATGGTTCTGGGAAAATAAAAAAGCCACATGCAAAAGAATGAAACTAGACTACTGTTTCTCCTCATACACAAAAATTAACTCAAAATGGATCAAAGACCTAACTATAAAACCTGAAACAATAAATTACATAGGAGAAAAGAGGTACTAAACTTATGGACCTTGGTCTTCGAGAAGATTTTATGAATTTGACTCTAAAGGCAAGGGAAGTAAAGGCAAAAATAAATGAATGGGACTATATCAATCTAAAAAGCTTCTATAACACAAAAGAAAGCACTAACAAAACAAAAAGGTAAACAACTGAATGGGAGTCAATATTTGCAAACAACAGCTCCAACAAGGGGTTAACATCCAAAATATATAAAAAACTCATACAACTCAACATCAAACAAACAATCTAATTTAAACAAATGGGCAGAGGACCTGAATAGACACTTCTCCTAAGAAGACATACAACTAGCTAACAGATATATGAAAAGATGCTCAACTTCACTAGCTACTAGAGAAATGCAAATCAAAACTACAAGATACCACCTCACACCTGTTAGAATGAATATTACCAATAAGACAAGTAATAACAAGTGTAGGAGACGTTGTGGAGGAAAAGGAACCCTCACACCCTTACATTTTGTTAAGAATGTAAACTGTTACAGCTACTATGGAAAACAGTATGGAAGCTCCTAAAAAAATTAAGAATGGAGTTACCATATGACCCAGAAAGCCCTCTTCTGGGTACCTACTTGAAAACATTTATTCACAAAGATATATGCATGTCTATGTTCATTGCAGTATTATTAACGGTGGCCAACATATACAATGGAATACTACTCAGCTATGAGAAAAGACCAAGTACTGACATTTGCGACAATATGAATGGATCTTGAGAATATCATGCTAAGTGAAATAAGTCAGACAGAAAAAGTTAAAAACCATATAATTTCACTCATATGTAATATATAAAACTGAAAGCAACAAAAAAATAAACAAGAAAAACAAACAAAAACTCATAGACAGAGACAACAGTATGGTGGTTACCAGAGGGAAGGGGGGTGGTAGTAGTAAAACCTAAGGAGGCTCAAATATATGGTGATGGAAGATTTGACTTTGGGTGGTGGACACAATGCAATACATAGATGATGTATCACAGAATTGTACACCTGAAACCTATATAATCTTATTAACCAATGTCACCCAATAAATTTAATTTTTTTAAAAAGGGTACCAGGAGAGAAGTATTTCATCGTGTATAGTATAAGACTTTCCTCCTGTGTGTGAGCACACTCTGCCTCCACCCATATCCAAGCCCCTGCCTCTGGCACTCCATCATTCTTCTGCCTCATCTGTTATTCTGTCTCGTCTCATTCCTGGACTTGTACCTCTCTCCCCTCTCCTTTGCTCCTCATCTATAGTCTGTCTTTCTCTCTTCTCACCCAGTACCAGTTCCTTCCTCCACATTATTATTTACTCCCCTCCAAACTCAATACAGGAAAAGTGCTGTTCAGTTTCTGGACTCTTCCAAGGAGTAAAAATTAAATAAATAAATAAAAATATGATCTCCTATAATGTAGCTCTCATTCTCAGTACATATGCATCTGGACATATATAAAACATTTGTTTAAGTTGTAAAGAACAATGCATCTGTCTTTCTTCTAAGACACATCTACAAAGTATTTTTAATACATAAAACACAAACCAGGAAAGTATTTTCCTTATCTCCTAACTTTATATGACAGAAAGGCAAAAAAGAAAGCAAGAGCTTTTAAGTCCGGCAGATCAGTATCAAATCTACCACTTTCAAACTGTGTTGTTGGCCAAATCAGCTTCCTTAATTCAAGTTTCTTAATTTTTAAAATAATAATAATATCCTCTTCCTCATAGGTGGCTACAGAAAATGAAACAGAACAAATGAAGCTGTCATTAGCTGCTAAGATCCATTAAACCTTTTAATCCTTCCATCTTTTGTATGTTTTCTTTACACATAGAATAATTCAATGGGCCTGTTTCAAGTACTTAAACACATATTCATACAAGCATGCATGCATTCATGGCACTTTCTCCTCTGAACACCACAGTATCCTTTGTCCCTCAAATTAGGCCACTATTGCCAGAGAAATTGCCTGATTCTCAGTCTAAATAAAAGTGGGAAGATATTTTAGCATGAGATAATAACTAGGGATCACTTGTTTGTCACAAGCCCCCGTCCTCAGATAACAGACATCTCTGTAACACCCTAGAACTTCCTTGTGTATTAATTTCCACTTGTGATACCAACCACAATATCCCAACTGCCTGAAGAGCAGCTAACTTCACCATGCCTTTGGTTTCCTGTGGGTGAAAAGAGCAACCTTATCATATACCGTATTTTCTGGCGTATGAGACCCCCAACTTTTGAGAAGATTTTCCTGGGTTAAAAAGTCGTCTTATACGCCGGAAAATAAGGTACATAGAGTGATATTCACTAAGTCTGTAGGTCAATTTGAGAGGCAGCCCCATAGTTCTTAAAGAATTGTCAAGCTGATGGACCCAAAACAACTTCTGATGTCACCTGCCTGACACCCTTTCTGAGATGCACTCTGGGCCCAAGAAAATTAATACACTTCCTGACCAAGGAAGGGCTGTTTAAAGAGGCTTGGATCTCTGTCAAATTAGGCAATGGAGACCATACCCACTAGGCTGCACTTTTTTTAGTTAAAGTAATAACCATACTTTGATGCTTAACTGGTGATACTTTCTTGTTTTCTTTTGAAATACATAAAACATAAAGGAAAAACACAGAGACTACTATAATCCTCCCCAGAGTATGTAGCTGAGTCAAATCTTAACAAATTCCTATATTTGATTCAGATCTTTTTCCCCATTATGGATATGGTTGAAGCCCCATGTTTACTTCTCTGAGACCTTATTCCCTTCTCCTTTCCTCCTCAAAGAAAAACAATATCCTGAATTAGAGAATTATTCTTTCCACACATGCTTTCTTACATTTACCACTATAAACAATATACAGCACTGTCTGTTAGCTTGCTTGTTCTAAAATTTGAAATGATATAGAAATGCACTATCATTCTGCAATTCTTTTCTTTTCATTTTTACGTTTAAGATATACCCATTTTGCTTTGTACAGTTCTAGCTCCTTCACTTTATCTACTTTATAGTGTATGACTATGTCATAATTTGATCCACATCCTCCAACTGATAGAGACATTTAGGTTTTATTTGACTTCATTCTTTCAAAGAAAGGGAAATGGGACAAATATTAGTCCTAAGATCTAATGTCTTAATAGTAAGGGAGAAATTAAGAGTTGTCCCATACTCTGCAATAGAGAACTCTCTATGAAGCACATAAACAGACACTGTTCCTCATATAACGTATCTGCTCATACTACACACAGGGACATTCCTACAACAAATTTCAATTTTAACTTCTTCCCTAGTGGAACTCAGCTCCTTTGACCCTTTCTATTTTATCTTAGAACTAACTCTGAAATAATCACAGATATCAAAAATCACTAAATTACTCAATTTTTATTTGTTTTTCACACACTCTTATTTGTTTAATTCCTCTCTCCAGTACCTTGTCCCCTACTGTTGGGCTTCAACAATTTCACACACAGGCACACAAGAATCATAAGATACCTACACTTATATGACCATTTTCAACCAGTTTCATCCTCCCCTGTGAGCCTATATATGATATTATAACTACCCTTTAAGAAATATTGCTGTATTTACATGCTTATCAAATAAACACATTCACTTAAATGACCACTTTTATCATTAAGAGTGATTTTATAAAAATACTATTAACGTGTTTTGAATATAGTATCTAAATATCACTTTATACTCTTATAATTTAACTGCCTTAAAACTTTATTAGAATTTTCCAAAATTACTAATAATATTTTCAGTGAACTCCAACAGTTTTTATCACAGCCTTCTTACTGGCTTTACCAAATATTTGACTAAAATGAAATAAAGGAAAATGTAGGAAACTAAAACGACTTCATTTGCAGTTAAAGTATCCCTTTTAAGGTATCATCACTTCTGATGTGCGCTAGAGCTGCACTATGATCAATGATAAAAGCCTGTCTATCAATTTTCATATACATCTACACTAATAAAAGAGAAACATGCAAATTAACCATCACTCTGCTACACCAAGCCATGCCTACCAGCCAATCAGGAGCGAGTATGCAAATTAACCCAACCAAGATGGCGGCCAGCCACAGAGCTGGAGCAAGCAGGAGGCTTGGGTTGCCCCGGCAATGGAGGAAGCCAAGCTTCCCGCCCACCCTGGTCTCCGCTGAAGGCTACAAAGTTTCAATTATAGAAGATAAATAAATCCTAGATACTTGCTTCCAGCCGGCCCTTGCCTCCGCTCAAGGAGGCGCTGAGAAAAAGAAAAGAGAAAAAAAAAAAGGAGGGGCTGGGACCTTGGGTTGCCGGGAGGTGATCAGGCCAGGATGGGATGGCAGGGGCTGTTGGGGGTAAGCAGGCCGTCAGTGGGGGTCAGTTGGAGGTGATCAGGACAGCGCGGGGGGGGGGGAGGCAGTTTGGAGTGAACAGGCCAGCAGGAGGGCAGTTGGGGGTGATCAGGCTGACGGGGGGGACATTTGGGGGCAAGCAGGCCGGCGGCGGGGGGTAGTTGGGGGTGAGCAGGCCAGCAGAGTGGTTAGGGGCAATCAGGCAGGCAGGTGAGCGGCTGGAGCCAGCAGTCCCGGATTGTGAGAGGGATGTCTGACTGCCTGTTTAGGCCAGATCCCTGTAAACCAGCAGTAGGACATCCTTTGAGGGATCCCAGATTGGAGAGGGTGCAGAACGGGCTCAGGAACACCCCCCATACACAAATTTCGTGCACCGGGCCACTAGTATATATATATATATTAAGCCTAATCAGGAGATGTTTTTTTATTGATTTAAGAGAGAGGAAAGGAGAAGGAGAGAGAGAAAGAAAAATATCAATGTAAGAAACAAACATTGATCGGTTGCCTTCCTTATGCACCCCAAGAAGTGATTGAACCCGCAACCTTTCTTTTGGTGTATGGGATGACACTCCAACCAACTAAGCCACCCAGCCAGGGCAATTTTCTTTTCTTTCTTTTTCTTTCTTTTTATTTTTTGTTAATCCTCACCTGAGGATATTTTTTCCATTGTTTTTCAGAGAGTGAAAGAAGGGAGGGAGGGTGAGAGAGAGAAACATCAATGTGAGATAGACAACACATCAAATGATTACCTCCCGCAGGCTTCCCGACCAGGAGCAGGGAGCAAACCTGCAACCCAGGTACTTGCGCATGACTAGGATCAAATTCTCGACCCTTTGATTCAAGGTCCGACGCTTTAACCATTGAGCTACACTATCCAGGGCACTCGCCAGGGCAATTTTCATACACACACACACACACACACTTACCTGCATAGGTTTCAATTTTCCTTTTATCTCCATCCCTGGAATTTGCACATACCATGTTGCTGCTAAATTTCGCTGTATAGACAAAAGCATGTTGACTGGTTTTAAAATTTCAATGTCATATTGTGGCAAGCCAGCCTGCAAGATAGTTCTGAAAGATAAACAAGAATCTATTTTATATTTTTGAAATTTATATTTTAAAATTAAGACTATCATATTATTTAAGTTTCCACACAGCATTTTCCTAAATAATAAGGGCTGCTATCAGAATTCTTTTAGAACATACTTCTTTTCACAGATCAGTCGAATCAAAGTAAATCAAGGTTACATGCAGAGTTCTCTAAAACAAAGCCTATGCTGATTTCAAAGACATAAATTTCACGAAGTATGATTATTGCACTATTGACTATCTTCACAAGAACTATTTAATAATGGCAAACAGTGCAATGTCTTAAAAATAAATGTTACATCCTCCTCAAACATGGAGGACAAAGAAAATGGTAGTCTACTTAGCCCTCAGTTTTGGTACTTCTCCAAATTGTTGGTACTTCTCCAAATTAAAGGGAAAAACTCATCAAACCCAGAAGTTAAGCAAACATATGGTAACAGTAATTTCTAGCTTGTCTACCAACAACCATTTACACAACCAAGTAAGTACTCTTGTCATTTAACAGAGCCAACCCTTCTCAATTTATATTCAACTAGAGGCCCGGTGCACAAAATTTGTGCACGGGGGTGGGGGTGGGGAGGGAGTTTTCCCTCAGCCCAGCCTGCATCCTCTCCAATCTGGGACCCCTCGAGGGATGTCCAACTGCCCGTTTAGGCCCGATCCTGGTAGGATTGGGCCTAAACGAGCAGTCAGACATCCCTCTCACAAACCAGGACTGCTGGCTCCCAACTGCTCGCCTGCCTGCCTTCCTGATTGCCCCTAACTGCTTCTGTCTGCCAGCCTGATCACCCCTAACCACTCCCCTGCCAGCCTGATTGATGCCTAACTGCTCCCCTTCCAGCCTGTTTGCCCCTAACTGCCCTCCCCTGCAGGCCTGGTCACCCCTAACTGCCCTCCCCTGCAGGCCTGGGTCCCGTAACTGCCCTTCCCTGCAGGCCCGGTCGCCCCCAAATTCCCTCCTCTGCCAGCCTGATCACCCCTAACTGCACTCCCCTGCAGGCTTGATCGCTCCCAACTGCCCTCCCTTGCAGGCCTGGTCCCTCCCAACTGCCCTCCCTTGCAGACCTGGTCCCTCCCAACTGTCCTCCCCTGATGGCCATCTTGTGTCCACAGGGGGCAGTCATCTTTGACCACATGGGGGCAGCCATCTTGTGTGTTGGAGTGATGGTCAATTTGCATATTATTCTTTTATTAGATAGGATAATCCTTTATAAACCTCAGAGAGAATTCCCAAATGTGATATGGTTTAGAAATAAGAAATAAATCTTAAATTTTATTACATTTTAAGCAGCTTTCTTCCATCTACAGAAAATAGCTATATACAAATAAAAAATAAACCTAAATTATTATTGGGTAAACTGTAATTTGTAACAGGAAATGTTTATAGAATAAAAAAAAAATCACATCATAAATTTAGTAAGAAAAAATGCAGATACCATACATACTCTGCTACTAACCACTGATCAAATACCAATAGTCAAGGTTTCATAATTAGAAAAAATAAGGAGAACCACAAATCACTAGAGTATTTTACCCCTGAAAGGAGTCTCTGAAATTCTATTTATACTAAGTAACATACAATTTGATTCTATATTTATACCTGGAGAGTTTCAACTGAGTGAGTTGGATGTTCATTTTGTCAATGACTGGGGGAAGAGAATAATGTTCCATAGTAACTAAGCTAAATTTGTTTTCCACTCTGATTAAACCCAGATCAGCTATCACAGCATTAGGTGATACTGAAGACTGAGGAATGATAATAACTGGTGCTTTCAAATTGATATCCATCAAAAGGCGGAAACTCTTCTGAGCCAAGTCTTTCATGCTGGAAGCAGCTCTTTCTGCAGCCTGTACTGTGGCTGCACTCAAAGCTTCTTTGGCAGTTTGGAAATTATTGAGGAAGTTCTGTTGGAAGAAAGTGATATTTAGAGTTCCCCAAAAACAACATTTATTTAAAAAGGAAAAACTTTAGAAATTATTTACTTTAAAAAATTAAATAAAAGGTAATATAAGAGATGTTATTTATTATTGTGTTTATGGAGAGAGTAAAATCTAGGAAGATACACTCCTAAATATTAATAATAATTACTTCTAGGAAAGAAGAATCTTTTAACTTTCATTTTATATATTTCAGAATTATTTGGTTCTTATGACAAATTTTGGTACTAATTTTTTATTGAATTTATTGGGATGACATTGTTTTACAAAGTCAGACAGGTTTCAAGTAACAATTTTTTTAATCTCCTTTTTATCCATGAATGTTACTCATTTTAAATTCAAATTTAAATGAAGAATGGAGGAGAGCACTTTACTTTTCCCAAATTAAGTTCAAATCTATTTCTCTAAGTCACATGAATAAAGTTATTCTTAGAAACTATGGTTTTATCAGCTTATTTCTGAAGATTTTTTTAAAAGTACTAATATACTCAGGCAGAAGATGCTTAAATGTCTACAATCTTGCTATCATTAATAAGAATCAAAACTTCTTTATTTAGAGTAAGATGGATTTTACCTCAATTTTAACTAAAAACAAAGATTTTTCCCAATAAAGAAAAGATCATTCTTAGAAATATTATTCCTGACGCTCATCCATTAATAAAAGCAACCTAAACTCCCCTCATGCCAAATAAATTACTTCCCTGAAAAATAAAACATGGCCCTCTCCTTCACCCCTACTCCCTTTTTCTCCCCCCTAAGAAAAAACAATAATAACAAAATAAAATATGATAGGTTTAAGTAGAAATCTATGTCTTGTAAGCTTTGAATTTTAGCCCTGCTAAGAGGCATAGGTAGATTTAGCCCACAATACTTGCATGGAAATAAATAACTTTTACAAAAGAATTTTATGGCCTTATTGATCGCAATTATAATCAAAAGCTGTAAGTTCCAATATTAGTCCTTCAAATGCCAACTGATTTCCTTAAAAAATTCTTTTACCTCAATACCTTTAAGGGTATTTCATAAAACAAACAACACTGAAAAGCCCTAAATTTTTTAAAGTACTTTTAAAATATATAACTATGAAAATGTTAACCTTTTGCACTCGGATGTCAAGTGTGACTCGACACGGTTAGCATTAAAATAAAGGAATCGAGAAAAAAGCAAGCGAGTGCAAAGGGTTAAAGCATAATAGTTTACATGTTCAAAACAATGATAACAAAAATTCATTTGGTTATCCTCATGTAGATGATTTCCTTAACTATAATGTTCTGTTCAGCATTTGGGTGTTTACACACAACTCTTTTAGTAAAAATTTTGACTATCTAGGTTCAGATACATAGGCAAAGATATTTGGGCTTCAGTAAGAGAGAAATATATTTAAAAATAAACTTACCAGAAGAGACATGAAGAATTTATGAACATAAACAATTTGAATGCAGCCCACTTTGAGACTAAGTTTGCCATCTACTTTAGACATATCGGCATAGGCCTTTCCTTCTGTGGCATCTGGATAAAGAGTCATTTGGAACCTAAAGACTTCATCTCCCAAAATAGAGACAGCCTAAAGTATTAAATTAACTAGTTACTACATCAAAATATCTGTATTATAGTAAGTTACATCATTACAGAATCTGTGATATGTAAAGAAGCACCATCAAAATAAACTTTCAACAAATTATTAGTTAAAAACATATTTGACAATAATTTTTCCTGTATCTATAAAAATTACTTTATCAATGTAGAGATCAAGCACTTAATTGGTTAGAAAAAACTTACAAATCACTTAGCCCACACACACTGTGAAAGCAGGCTATGACTACATTCATGACCAGTCCCTAACAAGTACCTAACACATGACAGACGCTAAGTATATACAGAACAAATGGATAAAGGCATCTCAAAACCAAAGGTAAAAATAAATTTCAATATAGAAACTCTTTTTTAATTACCTTTTTGTGAATGGACATTAAATCTACATTGGTAACAATGATATCCTGAAGTCTGGCAAACATGTCAGTTTGCTTTGGCTTCATAGAAATGGAGGCATCCATTCCTAAGGGAAACATTACATTTACAAACTTTTCTCCTAATCCAAGTGAACCAACTAAGTGGTACTTAAGTTCAATAATATACTACAAAGATAAAGAATTAATAAAAATTCCTTACTGTTAGACATACTAAAAGTATCAACTTCTATGTATGAGATACCAAGGAAGATTATATCTTTAAGTGCTACAGTTAAGTCATAAATAAAAGTGGAAATGTAAAATAAATTTTTTTTCAAGGAAAATTAATTATAGGTCTCCAAACACAAAATATTCTGTGCGTTGGCAAGATCAGAAGTGGTCATTTAGAAAGACACATATGTTAGTTACATAGCCATTTCATAAACATTACATTATGAAAACTATTGCTCTGAAAACTAAGCATAAATAAGTATAATTTGATGAATAAGTCCTATTCTTTCTATAATAAACTATATCTAAAATACAATCTTGTAAGATTTTTCTCCAAAAGAATTTTTGTCATTCTCATAATTTCTAAAGGCATGATTTCTGAAACAGCTCCTCTGTACAGAAAGAATGCCTGAAGCTAAGATCAAGTAATCAACCAAACCATAAACCATACCAACCATAAAACAGATAATAAAATATTTGCTTAACAAAACAGATTTTTAACCTTTTTAAACTGCTTACGTTGTACCAGGCACTTTTCTAAATATATGTAAGTGTGTAAACTTAATCCTCACAACAATGCCATGAATAATTATCTCCATTTTATAGAAATTGGAACTTGGGCATAGAAAGGTTAATTAATTTGCTTAAGGTCAGCCAGTAAGTGTTAGAGCCAAAACTGAACCTTGGCAAGTTGGCTCCAGACCCACGGAATAATCTGAACTCATCCTTATATCAAGCTGATGGTGGGTAAAGGTTACAAAATTTCTTTTTAAAATGTCTACTCTTGATGCTATGTAAGCACAAAATACAACAATAAGGATAATGACATTTTGTTTGCCCAGTGAGATATTATCATAATACATATTCACAGTTTAAAGTTATATTATTCTGAAAATGCAAACAGAACATAGGAGGTTAAGTCTTAGACTTATCCTGAGAGTTTTAAAATACATGGGAATGTGTCATGTCAGCCATGAATCATAACAAATTTACTTCTAACATTTCGAAGTACAACTCTGAAAAGTTTGCATGAGTCTTCAATGCAAGTAAGCCAAAAGAAATGAGAAATGTACCATGCACACACTCATTCTTCCTTGAGGTCTACATAAGAAAACAGAAATATATACACCAATGAATCATTACTTACCATGTATTCTAATATCTGCAATGCTACATTTCTGATCACAGACCAAGACATTAAATGAATTTAATTCAGCCATGATCTTTAAGTCAAACACATCATCTTGAGAAGTGTTACTGGACACTGAAAAGTAATAGAAACCTTATCATCAGCAAAGTGCAAAGTTGATATAATAAGATGCAAAATATTCTCAAATTCACTAAAATAAAAGTACATTATGAACTATGAAGAACCAAAAAGACCTTCATTAAGATGATATAAAATTAATATGGATTTTAAATCAATTTTCAAATGTCCATGAGACAAAAGCTAGCATATTCCCCTCCAAAATAAAGACAGCCTTTAATAGTGCCTTAAAAGTACAATTTGATAAATGAAAACTTTACTATAATATTTTTTCTGGGGAAAAAAATCCTCTATGTTAAAATTCTAGAATGCTACTGAAGCTAATTGATTTTGAATTCCTTTTAATGTCATATGTTAGATGAAAGAAGACTATTTCATGAAAAACTAAAATTGTAATAAATAGTTGATAAAATACATTTGATTAACTCTGACACATACATGTTATTAACTATAGAATCATTTTTTCTAGATTGTATCCTGTTTCTCCATAAAAAATCCTAAAATGAATTCTATGAAAAGTGAACAAAAGGGCTGAAGTTTAGAAAAATACCAAAAACAGTTTTATAATGTGTATGTTTGTATGTGTATAAGAATCACAATCAAATGGATTCCCTTAACCAACTTGAGTTCAGGTCCTAATTGAGGAATTCAGGATATATTTTCCTAGAGTTCCATTTTGCTTGAGGGAAACAGACTTTTTCCTATAATAGGTAAAAGCATGGGGACAGCAGTCCTTAACCACCAAGATGATAATGGTTTTTTCCCCTTAAGATTTAAAGTAGCATAATCAAACCTTAAAAATCAAATATACAGCATAACGGAAAGACTATTTTTTAATTAAATTTTTATAGTTTATTGTGAACTTAAACATTGCTTTTTCATTTATTCAACAGAGTATGTATCTATCTTATATAAGTATTTCCACAAATGTTAATGTAACAAGTACATTACAACAAAAGTAAAACTTTTAGTCTAGTTTATAGCAAATTATTGCTCTGTTCCCTAGTTAAAGAAAATCTGATCCTTTACACTTGAAAGATGCCAGTAAGATTAATATAACTCAAACTGGTAATGGTCTGAAATTACATTGCTAGATGTTAGATATCCATATCACATGATATGGAAGAAAATTAATTAAAATGATATTTGCTTAAAAATAGGCACTTGTTCACTCAGGATATAAATATTTAATATTTAATAGCATAAATCATATGTTTGAGGAACATGTACCCATATTAGTATGTGATTTAAGCACAGTTTGAAGAGAAACCAAAGTGAGTCTGTCTCTTCCATGAGATTCTTCCTTTTGTGTCTTAGAAAAGCACCTAAAATTGTTGAGCACCAGACAGGTTTACTTGTTGGACTGAAATGGACTTTTGTTACTACGCATGATTGTATTTGTATTTTAATTTCTTCCTTTTTCACCTTCATTGATGTGAACAGTGCAGAGACATCAATGCAAACATACTGGTATATACAGGATAAAATTCACTTTCTTTTGAAACTAACCTAATCTGTCACAGCAACTTTAAGAGTAAGGTGCTAAATATTTATCTTAGCTTGAAAATACAAGTTATTATATGATTATTAAAGTTCAGAAAGAAAATATTAGACCATGAGTCAAAAGTTAATACCAGCTTTGACAATGAGACTTCTGGACTCCCCCACAAGTTGCTTCAGTTCAGATTCCTTCTCGGAAGGTTCAGAGGATGGAACAGCAGATGATAAAAAACCCATGAGGGATAATAAAGCTTCCAAATGAAGTACTAAGTCTAAGGATGAAAATGAAACCTAAGATAATAAACAATTAGAGAGGCAGATGTCAGATATGGTAACATTTTTATGTTAGACTTCCACTTCCACATACACAAGTAGCACAAAATCATTCCATTAAGGGCTTTTTTTAAAAAAAAAAAGAACTCATTATTGTAAATTCAATCTTTACCATAATTCTAACCTCAACAGAACTTGATGGTTTTAAGTAAAGATATAGGAAGTATTATCGGGCCGTACTTAGGTCAGTCACATTACATATGGGTTCTGAGACAGACCAACACTACATGGACTGTGAACAATGTCTATACTGAGCCATGCCATTAGCCTTGTCCTTACATTTGTTTTAATCCTAAAACCAATACATAATTCAAATGTTTCACACTTCCATCAATACTATGCCAAATAACAATTTTTAAGGGAACAAAATTCCCTTAAAAATGTGTTATTTGTGTACTCAACAAGTAATGATTAATTCCTACCTGGGAAACAATCATGCAGAAAATCAAATCAACTCTCTTTAAACATTTTATTTAAACTCTATATGCATTTCTCTTATCTATAAGATTAGAGCTATTATTATTGCCACCCTTATTTTCATTTTAGAATTTACAATCTCACAAGTAAAGTTGGCTATGAAGCTAGATTTACTCATTAATATAACCCCACCTGATAGTGAATTTAAAAGGATTTACCTTCAGTCTCTGTTTGGTATTGTCATGAATGGTTTTAAATTCCGGTCCATCACTGTCTGCCTACAAATAGTGGAGGATTAAATCACTGAGTTGCAAACACTAAAATTTATATATATTATTTTCTTTTCAAAATACTATATGCTATGAAAATACTATAAACATATTTCTTAAAGGCATGCCAAGAAGAGCATGCCAAAAAAAAATGACCACATAAGCATTTCTCAAATTCTGCAGAAGCAAAAACTCAAATGCCACAGGTAGGGGAAAATACTAGTATATCCAGATTTCAACAGACCTTGCTTTGAATGAAAACAGAACTTTATATGCTCTCACTTATTCCAAAACATAGGGTTAACTCCGAAGATTATTGAGATTTCCAGGATTGTCAGATAGTAGATTGCATAATCTACTATAATCAACCAGTTTTAGAATAAAAAAATTTAAGGGAGAAAATTGAAATATTAAATATGGGGGGATTACATATGTTCACATATTTAAAAATCCTATAAATGAAACTAGATACCTTTGTCAATAACATTTTCAGAAGGGGTTCATCAGTTACATTAGAAGAGTTAATAATGTGAAGAGGTTCTCCTTTAGAGTCTAAAAGAGAAAAGGAAGGGGGGTAAATCCATTAAGTCTTTTCAACATTTCAAACATATGTTAAAACAGACGAGCCAGTTACACAAATATATGTTTGCAAAGATTATAGAGCTATACATTAAAATGATGGATTTTACTGTATATAAATCATACATCAATAAGACTGGATTAAAAAAAAAAGAAAGTCCATAAAAAAAAACAACAAACAGCACCAGCCAATTAAAATGCTGTAACATTTGATACTACTGGTATTACTCTGAACAAATCAGACTATATTAAAGAATAAAGCTAAAAAAATACATAAATTAGGGGTTATTCTCAATATAAATTTGCTTTACTTCAAGTTATCCCAGAGAATTCCTATAAACTTTAAACACCCACAGCAACTCTAAAAGTTGGCTTGATCTACTTTAGAAAGTGAATTTGAAAGGTCCAGGTTATCACTAAAGAATTAACAGTATTTTTTTATTTTAATATTTTATTTATACCCAAAACAAAATTTATGATTTTTTAACATCCTGGATTTAAAGAAGCTAAGTTATCCAAAATATTTTAATATTTCCTTCTTCATTTATCTAATTTCAAATCAGATTACCATGTTTAACATTTTCTCAGAAACTAATAATGTATATATCCTTTTATTTTTCAGTCACATTAAATATGGGTTCTAAGACAGACAACACTAAATGGACTGTGAGCAATATCTATACTGAGCTACGCTGTTAGTCTTGTCCTTAAATTTATTCTAATCCTAAAGCCAATATATAATTCAAATGTTTCATGTTTCCATCAATACTATGTCTAATAACCATAGTGAACAAAATTCTCACACCTTAGGGAGTGAGGCTACATAGTGATGTTAAGTTTTTCTTCTATATATTTCTGTATTATTTAATTTTTATTTTTACATATATACAGGAGTGCGCAAAAGTAGGTTTACAGTTGTGAATATGCAAAACATAGTCATTTAATAAGCCTATTATCCTATCTAATAATAGAGTAACATGTAAATTACCACCACTCCGCTACGCTCATGATTGGGCGGCGGGAGGCTGGGGGGCGGGACTCGGGGTGGCCTATCGGGCCATTGAGAGTCACGGATCCGCTGCCACTGAGGGGGGCTACCCTGCTGTTGAGAGGCGCAGGGGGTGGGACTCCCGCCCCCTGCGCCTCTCAATGGCCAGATTCGCAGCCGCTGAGGGGGCCTGCCGTGGACACCCAGCTGCGCCTCTCAATGGCCAGATCCGCGGCCGCTGAGGGGGGCTGCCGCGGACACCCAGCTGCGCCTTTCAACGGCAGGGTAGCCAGGTGTCCGCGGCAGCCCCCCTCAGCGGCTGTGGACCATCAAAAATGGGGGAGCTGGGTGCCTGTCTGCTCCGGCACCAGGCCTTTTAGAAGCCTCCGCCGAGACAGAGGCTTCTGAAAGGCCTGGTGCACCAGCGGACAGGCACCCAGCTTCACCGCGATAAGCGAAAGCGTGTCGGGGACCCTACACATGCATGATTCAATCATGCACTGGGCCTCTAGTAATAATCATAACCGGCATATCTTTTTCCATATGGAAAACTGAAAACCTACTTTTGCCCACCCCGTATGTTAATTTCATTAAAAACAAATTAAAAACACTGATATAATTTTAAAATAAAGAAACAAATAGAAAGTTATTTCCTAGTAAATTAACTTACCTTTTGAAAAAGGGTCCCTGGGCTCTATACCTGGGTATTGTACTTGATTTCTGATTTCCTAATATATCAGTTCTCAAAGCATAATTATAATGACCTCCTGCCTTTTACAAGTACTGAAATGTTTACAAGTACAGACACTGAAGACAAATTTTTTCATTTTTCTCTTAGATATATTCTATTTCATGCTAAATGTAGACATCTAGATATAGTCTTATTTATGATAACTACACTGACAATTTATTTTTAAATATCACATTCCTTTGTATAAATGTAATAAATTTAAATGAAGTAAACAGTTATGGTGACACTAGTAAATGTGCTTAATGTTGATAAAGAGGTAGGGACCATCTGGCTATCTTACTAATGAAACCCTAGGTGATCCTCATGCTTTCACACTGTGAAGCCCTCACACCGTCACAAGATGGCTGCATGCAAAGTTGGGGCCCGGCGGCCACTCCATGCAGCTTCCACTGGGGTTCCTACGGCCCCATGCCTGCCTTGGAGTTCCCATGACCCCCGGCTCTGCCTACCTCTTTGGGGCAATACATCGAGGAGCCCCGAATGGGTGGGCGGGGCATACCTCTTTGGGGCGATTGATTGTGGGGCTCCTGCACTGTGAGAGGGCACAGGCCAGACTGGCGGACCCCACCCCTCCCCCGGAGTGCATGAATTTCGTGCACCGGGCCTCTAGTTCCATGGATAATATACAGACTATACTTCACACTTACCAGTAAACTCAAAGCATCGCATACTAATTTTTTTTAGATAAGCTTTAGCAGTTAGGTCATAGGTTTTAACTCTAGCTTCCACTCCAAGCTGGAGGACATTTAGTTCATGTAAAGGCCTTCCTTTCTTTTCTGCTTTTTTCATCAAAGTAACCACAACCTAGAAAAAAGTACCAGTATTACCACAAACTATTTCATTAGTATACAAGGAAAATAAGTCAACAATTTAACCTTTTGCACTCGGATGTCGAGATTAAAATTACTCTTTGAATGTATCAATAATTTGAAATATAAAAAAATCCAAATAAATAAGTTTGTATGAAAAGAAACTCCAGTTTTTTATTCTAATGCCGCGCTTTATAAAATCTGGGGTATTTAAAAAATTAAATCCCGAGTAGAATAAAGGAATCGAGAAAAAAGCAAGCGAGTGCAAAGGGTTAATAACCATCCATAGTGATATAACCCAAAAATTCACACCATGTAAATATGTTTATTTCTACTTGTGCCTGGAAATTGCCTGGGCTATTTACTTTGGAAGGCACATTTACTTGTTCAGACTTTTAAAGCACTGCCACTAAATTCTAGTGGTTTGCAAGGTAAAGTAAAAAAAAAAAGTATTTCTCCCTAATTCCCAGAAGTCCTAGTCTTGATGAATGGCCTTTCACCCAAAAGTCTGTAAGATAAACGGTCAATTTTTATACTAAACCTAAGGCAAAGTTTTTCCATCTTGACACCACTGACACTTTAGGCTACATAATTCTTTACAGTGAGGAGCAGTCCTGTGCATTGTAGGGTTTAGTGGCCTCTATTCACTGGTTACCAGTAGCTCCACCTCCCCAGATAGTGACAACCAAACATGTTTTCAGACAATGCCAAATATTGGCCGAAGAGAGACAGTGCAAACTGCTTCCCCTATCCCAATCACTGACCTAAGGAAAGGGGATTGTAGTAATATGTATTACAAATGATATTAAAAAGGACTTACAGATTTTCTATGTATATGTTAATAAACCCATTTGCAAATAGAGTGATTCATCTATCAATGTTTCAATTATCAAAGCTTAAAAATCTTTAAATATTAACCAGAAAAACAGCAGAGGTTTAACATGAAGGAAGTTAGTTTCAAAACATGTATTTCAGATCAAAAAAGTAGAACTCATTTGTTTAAATGTTTATTTTTGTTAACTCAGAGAAAGAACACAACCTCTATACAACTATTTAATGATGAAGGGATTTTGGAGGAAGTTCTTGCAAGTCCCTGTATCCGCTATGCTTTCTCACATATTCACAACTTTATGCCCTGTCCTAGCCCCTTTGTTGATTCCCTTTTCTCAGACTGTATCTTACTCTTTTTTTAAAATTCAGCTCAAATGTTACTCCTTTCAGGAAATATTCCCTGATGCTCCCAGACAGCTTAGATGCCCTCTCCCTACCATCACTGCCTCAAGCTCCACTAGGCATATTTTTAATGGGAACACTAGCAAAATTTAATTGTTTGTTTTTTTGTTTGAATTCAGAGTCTGTGCCTTTTACCTCTGTATCCTTGGCACTAAGCACATGCAATGAATATTTCTTAAATGTGTGAATACAGAAGAGAAAAATACATTTAATCTTCTCTCAAGAATCTGCAGATGGAAACCAGATAGTGGTAATGAAACATTTTAAAAATATAGACATACTATGTTTTATTCTATTAAGGATTTCTAAAATCTGCATGGGATTTTCCTATCATCTTTTCCCTTTCCTGTCTTTCCTATATGAAATCCAAAGCAAGCCACCTCCTAATTATCCTAAAATTATCTGAAAAGCACATTATAGGGCATGCTACCATTTTCTCTATGAAATATTATATCCCTCAAATATAATTCATCTTTAACAAACTCTCAAACATTACTACTACATACAAATTACAAATAGCCTATATAAGATTTTCTCATTTATATCAATAACTACAAGTTTATTTTAGTAGAGGTAATTGTAAATATCATTTATTCACCTTACTTTATAAAAACAGATAAAAATTACATACCTCTTTGATTTCAAAATTCAGCAGCACATTAATGATGTCTACAGATCTAATTTCTTCTACTCCAGCTGTTAAAGTATCTTGTGAAATACGTACATCTTGTTGTGATACAGAGATTTCAAGTGGCCCTTTAATTTCACCTAAAGGTATTTAAAAGAAATATATTCACTTTTAAATTCTTTTTTTTCCACAAATACTCACTGAGGACTTATACAAGTACACTCAACCTAGTGCAGGAACTGAAAATCCATAAATTAGTAATACACAGCTCCAGCCCTTAGAAAGCTTATGGGTTAGTAGAAGAGATGTATACTTTAACATACAAACAAACAAAATAAGCAGGCTACACCTAGTCATATTAAATAAACGAATATTAATATAAAATGCACAGAAAGCACAAAACTAGGCATGACACTCTTATGGGAGGTCAAGAAAAGTTTAATAGGAGAGTTATCATTCAAGTGGACGTCTTCACACAAAAGTGACATTCCAGGAATAAGAAGAGAGGTTGTGGAAAACCATAGAGAGATAACATCCCAATAGATTTTTCAAACAGAATGTAGTTTTATATGATTAAATCATAAGGAGCATAACAAGAAAAAAAGAGGGAGTAATTAGAGCCTCTTATCCATACCAAGAAGCAAAGTAAAGCTATACAAATAAAATGTCCGGAAATTTGTACACCTTGAGATGCAATAAAATTGCTCTCTAAACTGTAATACACAAAACTAATAATAGCTATCACTTGCTAAGTGCTTACCTCTGTGCTAGACACTGTACTAAGGGTTATCCATGGATAATCTCATTCAATTCTTACAACAACCTTATGAGATAAAAACTTTATTGCTCTCATTTCATAGGTGACCAAATTGAGGTTCCAATAGATTCAGTACCTTGCCCAGTATTAATTACACAAGATATTGGCAGAGAAACAGACTCACAGGTAAGTGGGACAGAATAGAGAGCCCGGTTATAAAACCACATGTGTATAGACAAATAATTTTTTACAAAGGAGTCAGAAATACACAATGAAGTAAAGATAGTCTCTTCAATAAATGGTGCTGAGAAAATTGAAAAGACACATGAAAAAGAATGAAACTGGATTACAGTTTGTCCCCATGTGCAAAAATTAATTCAAAAGGGATCAAAGACCTAAATATAAGACCAGAAATAATAAGTTACACAGAAAAAAATATAGGTACCAAACTTATGGAACTTGACCCCAAAAGCAAGGGAAGTAAAGGCAAAAATAAATGAATAGGACTATATCAAACTAAATAGCTTCTACACAGCAAAAGAAACTGATAACAAAACAAAAAGTCAGCCAACCAAATAGGAGATGATACTTGCAAACAGTAGCTCTGACAAAAATGTACTTTCCAAAATATATAAAGAACTCAACACCAAAGAAACAAATAACCCAATCAAAAAATGGGCAGAGGACCTGAACAGACACCTCTCCCCAAGAAGACATACAAACAGCCAACAAATATATGAAAAGATGTTCAACCTCACCACCAATTAGGGAAATTTAAATCAAAACTACAATGAGACACTATCTCACACCTGTTAGAATAGCTATTATCAACAAGACAAATAATAACAAGTGTGGAAGATGCGGTGGAGAAAAGGCAGCCCTCATTCACTGCTGGTGGGAATGTATACTGGTACAACCACTATGGAAAATAGTCTGGTGATTCCTCAAAAAATTAAGACCCAGCAATCTCTCTCCTGGGTATTTACATAGGTATATGCACCCCAATATTCAATGCAGCATTACTCAGAGTGGCCAAGACATGGAAAAACCAAAGTGTCCTGCGATAGAGGGCTGGATAAAGAATATGCGGTATATATAAACAATGGAATAATACTCAGCCATAAGAAAGGATGAAATACTTCCATTTGCAACAACATGGATGGACCTTGAGAATATTATGCTAAGTGAAATAAGTCAATCCAAAAGAGCTACGAACAATATTATTTCCCTCATAAGTGGAATATAAAACTGAAACTCGTGGACACAAACAGCAGTGTGGTGGTTGCCAGAGGGAAGGGGGTGGGAGGTTAAGGGTGACGGGAGAAGATTTGACTTTGGGTGGTGGGCACACAGTGCAATATACAGATCTTATAACACAGAAACCCACACCTGAAACCTATATGATCATATTAACCAATGTCACCCCGATAAACTTAAATAAATAAATAAATTCCAGAAACCCAGATGAAAAACCACTACTATTAATTATTACCTTTGAGAAAGCAATTCCTAGGGAAAGGTTTCTTAATTACAGCTTTATGCAAAGCACTATTCTAAACATAATGTGATCCAGGGGAAATAATTCTAGCAATTATTTTGCTTTTATAAACCAATTCCTGGAATAAGCAAAGATTTCTTAAATAGAAAATAAAAATCACTGATTTGTTTTAAAAGATGCATTTACAGCCGAAACCGGTTTGGCTCAATGGATAGAGCGTCGGCCTGCGGACTCAAGGGTCCCAGGTTCGATTCCGGTCAAGGGCATGTACCTTGGTTGCGGGCACATCCCCAGTAGGGGGTGTGCAAGAGGCGGCAGATCGATGTTTCTCTCTCATCGATGTTTCTAACTCTCTATCCCTCTCTCTTCCTCTCTGTAAAAAATCAATAAAATATATTAAAAAAAAAAAAAAAAGATGCATTTACAGAGTGAAAGGTAAACCACAGAGAGGGAGAATATATTTCGGCACATATATCAACACATATACATATAACCAGTAAAGGGCATGTATCAAGAATGAATAAAATTTTTCTATATATCCATTAGAAAAAATACAAATAACTTAATAAAAATAATGGTCAACAGACTTCAATAAAAATGTCACAAAAGAGGGTATCCAAATGGCAAATAGTATATAAAGGTTTTCAATTTCATTAGTAATCAGCAAACAAAATTCGTAGAGATATCAATGCATATCAGTCAGGATGGCTAAATTTTGGAAGATTGACAATATCAAATACTGGTGAGGATGTGAAACAATTGGAACTCTCATATTCTCATTGCTCGTAGGAAAATCTATTTGGTATAATATGGCATAGGTTACTGAAGCTAACATATGACCCAGTAATTCTAACTCCTAGCTATATACCAAATAAAAAACAGTATTTATCTATGACAAATGACGTTTACAATAAAATTCATGGCAACTTTATAATTGATACCCAAAATCCAGAAACCCAAATGTTCATCTAATGTACAGTGGATAAAATAAAATGTTGATACATTCATATAATGACTATGGTGCAGGAATAAAAAGAACAAACAACTGCTACATAGAACATGGATGCATTTCACAAAATGCTGAATAAAGGAAATTTTTTAAAAAAACAACAGTAAATCCTGTATGATTCCATTTATATGAAATTCAAGAAGAGGCAAAACTAACCTATCTGTAGCATTACAAATTACAATGGTAGTTAATGCTGGGTGGATTTGGAGTCAAGGTGGGCACTGGGTATTGATTGAGAAGGGGCACAGGGAGGAGGCCTTCTGTGGTGCTACACTGTAAATGTCCTATGTCTTAATCATGGTGATTATACTGGTGTAAAAATTCATTGAATTGTACACTTTAAGATTTGTGCACTTTACTATGTGTTTTAACATGCAGGCGGTAAAAAGTATTTTTTACCTAGTTCAGGTTTTTTCTTTTAATTGATATATAATTTACGTATAACAGTATTAGTTTCGTATTTAAAAGTTTTTTTTAAATAAAAAAATAATGTGATACCATTTTTCATTTAGCAAACTGACAAAAATTTAAAAATCTGATAACGTGCTCTGTTAGAAAAGGTATATACAAAAAAACCTGGTGGGAATGCAAAATTAGTACAAGTTCTATGTGGGAAAACTGGCAAGATCTGTCAAAATTTAGTTAATGTTATTAAATGTATTCATTAAAATTTAATTAAATACCTTTAACCCAGCAGTCCTGGTATTTCTCCTACACTTATACAAAGATATTCAGTGCAACAAGTTAAGAGTGAAAGACTGAAAACAACCTTAAATGTCCATCAATAGGGACTTCCTAAATAAAGTATAGTACTTCAACAGAATTCAGTACCAGGCAGCCTTAAAAAGAATGAGGCAGTTCTTCTATACATAGTATATACAGACAGATACAGAATGAACAATAAGATACACTGTTAATTTTTTAGAAAGCGAAGTGCAGAAATACACAAACATGCACACACATGCACACATACAGAATGGTACCATTTGCTTTAAAAATTAAATATTATATACATGTATGTATATATGCATACATATAAAACAGCTTAAAAAATAAGTGTGGTAGTTACTTTGTCTTTAAGTCAAAAGGGACATTGTAACCATTTAAACACTCTTTGCATTTTTATTGAAGGACAATTTTTTTCTCTATCTTTGTTGAAGAGCAATGTATAAATCATTTCAATTCTTATAGATATTTTACTACTAACCCTTATTTAAAAATCAGAACAGCCCTAGCCAGTTTGGCTCAGTGGATTCTATTCCAGTCAAGGGCATGTAACTCAGTTGCAGGCTTCATCCAACCCTTGTCGAGGCACATGTGGATGGCAACCAATCGATGTGCCTCTCTCACATCAATGTTTCTCTCTCTGTCTCTCCCTCTCCCTCCCACTATCTCTAAAATTCAATGGAAAAATGTCCTCAGGTGAGGATTAACAACAACAAAAAATCAGAACAAATATGCTACCATAACCTAGTACCAACTTAAATTTTTTTCTATAAATGCAAATTTAATAATTATTCCAAGAATCAACTATCAATCTGAAACCCTTCTTTATAGACTCCTCCTACCTTATGCAACTCAGAAGTCTGGAACTATAACTATTTGCTTAATTAAAAAGCAAACTATGGTTGTATCCAATACCATACTATTTGTTTTCTTATTACAACAAATTGCAATATGTAAATATATACTTGTTTACTTCATTTTTATTGTCTCTCTCCCCTAGTAAATTGTAAATTAGACACATGTTTATGCCACCTACTGTCAGCCTCTTACCAGTCTCTTGTGTTCTTGGTTTCACTTTATTCAAGTCTTCAGTAGTAGCCTCACCAAGATTTTCTGCTAGTATTCTAAATAAAAGATTAAGGTCTTCTTGATTTAGATTAACCTGCACAATATGAAGTTGAAAGATAAAGATATTTCATTTTTAAATGCAACAACTTAAATACAGAACATAACAAGACTTTAAGTATAAATAATCTTAACAAGGACCGAAAAATTATACCTTCATTACTCACTCAAGTATTTCACTACTTATTTCATGTTAAAGTTTTTATTTTGAAAGACAGGAAAGTATTTGGAGAAAAACAATGTGATTTATGAGTCAACATCAGTCCCATCTACTTAACTTATATGATCCTTAGTGAAAGTTAATAATAATTCATCTTATTTTAAAAAATGTGACAACTTAAGGAAATATACAAATTCCACTTTTAAACAATAACAATCTGAATGGAAAAAAAGGCCACCTAAAATATGAAAAATTGGCATTTCCCTCAATGCTATAATTACCTTAGTGGTACTTAGATATCCCTAAAATAAAAGTGTGTATATATAATATATAATATATAGAATGACATGTAATATAATATACTAATAAGTAATTTACATACAGACCTCTGCTAATATGTACATAATACAAATTTAAAAGTTAATTATACTTAACTGAAGATTAAATCCTACTAAAAGTAATCCAGATTTTGTTGGACATCATACTGAAATTTTTCTTACATCAATCAGTAAAAAATTCCATATTTCATTTGTATTTGTACTGAGAAAGTCTTCAGAATCTAAATTTGGTAACAAAGATTTCTTTAAACTGTCATACTTACATTCATTGACTCAAGATGTCCTTTAATTTCCACAACAGGCACCTTGTGGTACCAAGATGCAGCCAGATTCCTATTTACAGAAAACTCCAAGTTAATTGGGTGCAGCAGCTGAATATCAGGATGGGAAATGCCAGGCTGGATCACTGTCCTAATGAAAAATATAATTGATAAATATGCATAAACATAGGGAGCAAATGCAGCATATCTTAAAAAAACACAAAGTCAAAAGTTGCTGCTCTCAATGGACACAGACACCAGGGGGTTGAGGGCATGAGCAGAGGGGTGGGAGGGTGGGGGGTGGGGGGGCCGAAATGGGGGTTAAGGACACATATGTAATACCTTAATAAAGAAAAAAAAAAGTTGCTGCTCTAACACTGATTTTAAATATACTGTTTGGGTGTTTTCTACACTCAGTCTATCAAATCTTATATACCCTAGCAAGGACAGATTAAAATCAGCCATTAAGAAAACTTTTTTCTTTGAACAGAGGATAGATGACAACAAATTTTTTTTAATCCTCACCCGAGGATGTTCTTACCATTGATTTTTAGAGAGAGTGAAAGGGAGGGAGGTTTGGGGCGGGGGGGTGGGGGGGGCAGGGGGAGAGAAACATCGACATAAGAGAAAGATACATGGATTGGTTGCCTCCAGCACCCGGCCAGAGATTAAATCTGCAACCAAAGTACGTGCCCTTGATCAGGAATGGAACCCTCAACCCTTTGAATGTATGCTGACACTCTAACCACTGAGCACAACTGGCCAGGGCAGGTGACAATAAATTTTAAAAAGAAATTCATATTGTTGAATATATGGGGGGGAAACCATCAAGTACCATTGTTCAAAAAGTAATATGTGCATTGGTATAGATTAAAGGAAAAATGTCAAGATGAATAGTATTTACTAAGGAGTTCTTTCCCAGGATTATTTTTTAGACTTGCCAGGTAATCATTCATTTTTTATTCAGGATAATTAAATCTCTTTGGATGGGGTAGAAAATGATTTTAAAATGAATTATGTACAGACTTTCAAGTGTCCTCTAGTATTAGCTCTACCAATACATAATTACTTACACAGTATTCCTGCCAAAAATCTCTAAGGTCAATTAAATCATGAAAAATCACCAGACAAAATTACTAGTCATTTCATGAAAAAACTAGACTGTATTCTTCAGAACTGTCATCATCATAAAAAACAAAGAAAGGCTAAAGAGCTATTCCAGGAAAAATGTCTATCAGTACAAAATCCCCCTTAGCAGTAGAGCATAAAATTAAATGCCATATGTAATCCTGGGTCAAGGGAAAATCCTATATAATAAAAGCGTAGTATGCAAATTTTCCACTCGATGGGGAGGTCATCCAGGAATTCAACCAGGGGGTGGGGCCGGCCTAGGAAAGGGAGGAAGGCCCCGGCCAGCGGTGGTGGTACCAGGCAGCCAGGGGAAGGAAGGGAGGCACCGGCCAGCAGCAGCAGCAGGCAACTGGGGGAAGGGAGGGCGTAACCGGCCAGCAGCTGGCAGCTGCTAGGGACCTACCAGTGCATAAAATTGGTGCACTCAGGGGGGTCCCTCAGCCAGGTCTGCACCCTCTCGCAGTCCGGGAGCCCATGGGGAGTGGGCCTAAGCCATCAGTCTGACATCCTTAGCACTGCCACGGAGGGGGGAGAGATTCCCACCACCGCCGCTGTGCTCACCAGCCATGAGCCCAGCTCAGGGTTTCTGGCTGAACGATGCACCCCCTGTGGGAATGCACTGACCACCAGGGGGAAGCTCCTGCATTGATCGTCTTCCCCCTGGTGGTCAGTGCACATCATAGCGATTGGTCATTCTAACATTCAGTCGATTTGCATATTAGCCTTTTATTATATAGGATATTCTTGGAACAACTGGTAAAATCCGAATACTGACTGCATATTAGATAACTAGCGGGGGGGGGGGGTCCCCTCAACCCAGCCTGCACCCTCTAGCAGTCCGGGAGCCCTCAGGGGATATCCAACTGCCACGGAGGTGGGAAAGGCCCCCACCACCACCGCTTCACTCGCCAGCTGTGAGGCCGGCTTCTGGCTGAGCGTTGCTCCCGCTGTGGGAGCGCACTGACCACCAGGGGGCAGCTCCTGCATTGAGCGTCTGCCCCCTGGTGGTCAGTGTGTGTCATAGCAACAGGTCATACCGCTGTTTGGTCAATTTGCATATTAGCCCTTTATTATATAGGAGGCTAGTATGTCAATGTTAAACTTCCAGAATTTATGTGGAATTTGCATTATGGTTATATAAGAGGCTAAATACCCTTTTTGTAGAAAACACATGCTAATGTGTTTAAGATGTTGATTCTCTTTTTGTTTAATTGAATTTAATGGGGTGATATTGGTTAATAAAATTATATAGGTTTCAGGTATACAATTCTACTGTATCATCTGTAGACAATATGCATCATCTGTATATTGTATTGTGTGTTTACCACACTAAGTCAAATCTCCTTCCATCATCATTTATATCCCCCCTTTACCTTCTTCTACCTCCACCTACCCACCCCTTCTCTCTGGCAATCACCATATAAGATGTCTAAAGTCAAGTGATTTAGCAAAAAACTGTTTCAACTTTCAGTTATAAAATAAGTCCTGGAGACATAATGTACAACATGGTGACTATACTTAATAATACTGTACTGTATATTTTAAATTTGCTAAGAGAGTAGATCCTTAAAGATATAATCACAAGAAAAAAATTTTGTAACTATGCATGATGATGGATGTTAACTAAAGTTACTGTGGTGATCACTTTGCTATATATGCAAGTATTGGATCATTATGCTGTACACCCAAAACCCATATACTGTAATATGTGTATTATACTCAATAAAAAATAAAATATTTTAAATGTCATAAATGATACTACATATACATAGAGTTAAAGCAAATGTAAACAATTGGTGAATCTAGGTGAAGGATCCATGGTACAATCATGATACTATTTTTGCAATTTCTATAGGTTTGAGATTTTTCAAAATAAAAAGTTGAAAAATTTTCCTGGCTAGTGTGGATCAATGGTTGAGCACCAACTTATGAACCAGGAGGTCTTCGTTCTATTCCCAGTCAGAGCACATAGACAGGTTGCAGGCTCAATCCCCAGCTAGAGGCAGCCAATCAATGTTGATGTTTCTCTCTCATCTATGTGTCTATCTCTCTTTCCCTATCCCTTCCTCTCTAAAATCAATAAAAACATTTTTTTAAAATGTTCTGTGCCATAGGAAGATGTTGGGTATGGATTTCAATGATCATAAAATTTCATGGAAAACATTAAATAATACTCAAAGTGTATACCTAGAAAGCTTAAGCTTTGTTAGTTGTACATCCATTCTATCAATTACTGGTGGGTTTAAGTAGTCTTCACCAGACACCAGACTGAACTGATTTTGAACTCTCATTAACCCAAGATCTACCACTACTGCATTGGTGGAAATGGAAGACTGTGGGATGACAATAACTGGTGCTTTCAAATCAATATTGATAGAAACACGAAAACTCCTCTGGGCAAGATCTTTCACACTTGTGGCAGCCTTTTCTGCAGCCTGGGCAGTGGCAGCACTCAGAGCCTCTTTGGCTGTCTGGAAATTGTTCAGGAAGTTCTGTGGACACAAAATATAAAAGGATAAATTCAAACAGAAGACAAGCACATCATTAATAATACCATCATTTTATTTATGAGCTAATTTTTTTCCAATAGATAACTTTCAGTTGAGGGCTATTTTTCAAGAATTGGAAAGGATTAACTGATTATCCACCCATATTTATTAGTTACCTCAGAAGTGCTCATTGTAACTATAGTTACATGGCTGAGGAACAGAGAAAAAAGTATTTTATTTTTTTTTTAGACAAAAATATTTTCAATAGTCTTTGTACTTAAGAATTTGGTTTCATTATGTTTTAGCCAAAATAATTGCACTTTTAGATGAAAATCATTAAATGATTCATATTTCAACTGTTAAAGAGCGAGTCTGACTTCAACATTAATACATAAAGAACATCTATGATCAAAACAATGCATTCCCTAAAATCCGGAGTTTGAAATATTTGCAATGATTATTATCAGACTTAATTATTTCTAAGTTGAGTAGTCAATCTATAAATAATGATTTTACCAGGAATGACATGAGGAACTTATGAAGATAGACAATCTGAATGCAGCCAACATTCAGTGAAACCACACCATCCACTTTGGACATGTCAGTATAGAAATCTCCTTCAGTAGCATCTGGATACAAATCCAAATTAAAACGAAAAACTTCATTTCCCATTATTGACACCGCCTGGAAAGGAGAGATTTGAATGTACTCATCCAAGAGGATAATGACAAAATAAAAGCCCATTATAGAAACAATTTTCTATTAAATTATATTTCATTGATATTTTTAAAAATAAAATATACTTTAAAATAACATTTCATACTCAAGTCATCAAAAAATATTAACTATTACTATCACCTACTTTTTTATGAACTGTCTTGGGATCAACATCTGTGACAATAATATTTTCCAGTCTCGCAAATAGAGACTGTTTTCTTGACTGAAGAAGGAGAGAGGCATCGAGTCCTGAAAAAAAATGTTTATTATTATAATTTCTGAAGATTTAATAAAGTAAGATCTTAAAGATGTTTCTTCCCATTGCATAATTTTATTTTGGGTGTAATACATTTATAAATTTAGCATGGTTTGAACTCCCAATTGATAAGTTGAGATATTAGATATTTTTATTTTTATAAACAATGGAACCTGTTAACTCATCAAAAAATAATTACTGAATTTTCAACCTTCTAAAAAAAAATCTAGTACAAATAGATTATCTTTTGGGATTTTAGTTAATCCTTTACACCTTATATCCAGTCATTTACATGAACACTATAAAAGTTTCATGAACTAAATTCAGACTAATAGATGCACTTCCAGTTTAGAAAGAACAAAGACAACAACTCTAGTTTGTTTCGTTTTTAAATTCTTCAAGAATTTCATTAAACATATTATTGACCTTTAGCAGATCACACTGAGCTAATAAAGATAGAGTCATAGAAAGAAGCTAAATTACTCTTAGCAGCTTTTGCCTAAAAGAATAATATAGCCAGGTTTTATTCTTCATGATAAGGCTGCTCTGCATTTTGTACCAAGATAAAGCATTTTCATAGACCTTTACCTGAATTCTGGATCGTCACTTATCTCAGATCATTAGTAGCATCTCTACATATACATTAGTAATCCTCACCTCCAAGACAACTCTCAGAAAGGTGCTAAATACCAATAAGTGTGGTTCAATTTAATGATCTGAGTCTGATCAACATCTATATCCTAAAGAGTAGGTGTCATGCTGTCCAATTATGTTCTTAATAAAAGTACCCAGTTTTTACAGCTCAGAGCCCTCTATTTGTATATTATTTAGCAGTTTAAAAAAAACCACCTTATCTTTTGAACAAACTGTAATACTATGAGAACTTTACCTTGAATCTTGATTTCAGCAATATTGTTCTTCTCTTCACAAACATTGATACAGAAAGCATGCAACTTGGCAAACAGCTTGAAGTCAATAATGTCACTATCTTTAGAGGATACAATCACTACAAATGAAACAAAGCATTCTATCACAGTGAAATCCTAGTAAACTAAACTCTATTAAGGTTTCTTTCCTATATTAAGTGAATCACAATTCTGTTTTTAAAAAGCGAAATAAGTCAGACAGAAAAAGTTAAGAACTATATGATTTCACTCATATGTGGTATATAAAACTGAAAGCAGCAAATGAACAAACAAGAAAAACAAAAACTCATAGACACAGACAGCAGTATTGTGGTTACCAAAGGGAAGGTAAGTAGGAATAAGAAAGAGTAAAGGAGGTCAAATATATAGTGATGGAAAAAGATCTGACTTTGGATGGTAGACAAAATGCAATATACAGAGGTAGCATAGAACTGTACACCTGAAACCTATATCATCTTATTAACCTACTAGAGGCCCAGTGCATGAAATTCGTGCACTGTGGGGGAGGGAGAGAGGAGCCCCCGCAGCCCAGCCTGCACCCTCTTGCAGTCTGGGACCCCTCAGGGGACGTCCGCCTGCTGGCTTGGGCCCAATCCTCCCCGCCCCCGGTCAGTGCACATCATAGCGACCGGTTGAGCGGCCTTAGCATATAATTAGCATATTACGCCTTAATTAGTTGAACGGCTGACCAAAGGACCGGACACTTAGCATATTAGGCTTTTATTATATAGGATGTCACCAAAAAATTTTAGCAAAAATAAAATTATAAAATTCTTAAACATTTCAAATACTTCTTTTGCTTTATATATTCTGTAGAGTTTTCATTTCTAATAGTGAGATGTGCTACTTTTATCATTTAACAGGAAAGAATTTAAATAAGATAAGGACATTGAAACTCAAAGAAGTTCAATAATAAGGTTTAAGTATCAGTTGGGACTTGAACTGAGTTCTCTCTGATCCAAAATCTAGGCTCCTAATCAATTACCTGCTATCCCTATACCTCTGACCTCATGTCTGTGATTCTTAATTTCCTTATTTGTAAAATGGAAGGGAAAGCTAACCCTCTATGGAGCCCATTCAGGAGCCACTAAGAGGGTATGAAAAGCTCAGTGCAAATGCAGGTCTTTTTCTTCTATTACCCACCAAAAATCATCCACCACCACCACCAAAATAAGAACAAAAACAGACATTTTTAAAAAATTATATTTGGTTTACATGTAAGGCACTCATGAAAGATTTAGTTTAAAGAAAAGAACAAAAATGAGGAAAATGGCCTATAAATGATTACACTAGAAGGTCCCTTAAAATTCCCCAGTTAGCTCTAGAATTCTAAAACCCTTACTAACAAAAAACAAACAAGCTGTTTTCATACCTTTCTGCAGAGCTAAATTTTTTTGTTGCTTTTCAGTTGAAATTTGTACTTCCTTGGTATCACCCATCCTTTGGCCATCTGATGGAATAATGGTTGTCAGGTAATTAATAGAAGAGAGAAGAGCTTGTGTTTGCAGCAACAGGTTTAAAGATGAAAAAGCCACCTAGAGATGTTTAAAAGAGAAAAATTAGTTTCCCAGGCCAATTATAACAGTAGTCTCCAAGATGAAACCAAAAGGCTCTTAGCTAGGCTTGCCTCCTGCCTTCCACAACTTGGAAGGAAGAGATAGGAGAGGAAGATTCACAATACACTCCTTAAATAGGAATATATGGAGAGAAAATTACACTTAACTTACCTCGGAGGTTCATTTGAGTATCAAAGTAACCTAATTAATCTACTTTAGTAGCATAATTATCACAGAGTATATAATCTGCTTGTCATGGCCATCCCAATATTCAACATATAAGTGGGTTTTGGGATCTGCAATTGACTATTTATTTTATGAACAGGTAAGTTAGAATATGAAACTCCAAAAGTCAAGAAATTACTTCAAATGTGACATTCATGAGACTTAAATGTAAAAAGTACAATTACAGCCTGGCCTGCATGGCTCAGTGGTTGAATGTCGACCTATGAAGCAGGAGGTCATGGTTAGATTCCCAGTCAGGGCACATGCTCGATTGCGGGCTAGATCTCTAGCAAGGATGGCATGCAAGAGGCAGCCAATCAATGATTCTCTCTCATCATTGATGTTCAATCTCTCTCTCCCTCTCCCTTCCTCTCTGAAATCAATTTTTTTAAAAAAATTAAGTACAATTATAAGTGAGCTCTCGGTCATTAAATGATCTTCTGAAACCAAAATGATGGTCGTATCATTTTTAAAAAAAAAACACCAAAGAATATATAACATAAAAAAGAAAAATATTCGATTTTTTTGAAACAATGACTCCGGAAAGCTAAGAGGGCAATGCAAATTGCTTTTAAGAATTTTCTAATAGAAAATTTAAAAACTTTTTAAAATTTTTGTTTATATAAAAATTTCTTTGCACTGCTTCAAAACACTTAAGTAGATATAAAAATTATAAAAAGAAAGTTTAACCATAATCAACAGGTATCATATCTCTCAAAAGTGTAATCTAAAACACATTTCTTTCATTTTCTTTATAATGTAACCCACAACTACATTTTGCCTGTTCTTCCTCTACACAACTATCTTAGTATGGCTCCAGGAAGTACTCAACATCTCTCCTTGTAATTCACATAATTTTCTCAGACCTGCATTAAGCAATAGTTATTTAATTTGATATATTTAAAATTGTTCTTTGTAAATCAAAGTTTCCCGTCTATAGCTCTCCCTTCTTTATAAATATCTAGAAGCCTGGTGCACAAAATTCATGCATGGGTAGGGTCCCTAGGCCTGGCTGGCAATCAGAGCCAATTGGGGCCTGCCGGCTGCTGACCAGGACCTTCCTTCCCTGGCTGCCTGCTGCTTGCCAGGACCTTACTTCGTTCCGCACCGCCCCCTGGTGGTCAGCACACATCACAGCGAGTGATCGAACTCCCAGTCTCCCAGTTGAACTCCCGAGGGGACAATTTGCATATCAGGCTTTTATATACAGGCAGTCCTCAGGGTACATCAGACTCGACATACGTTGTTTTGTGGTTACGTTGCCATCTCCCATTTATTTATATTTTAAAAAAAGTTCCGTCATTTCGATGTATGTACATATGTGCTTTATGTTTATTATTTATTAGCTGTACCCAGCCACGCGTTGCTGTGGCTCAGTCTGGTTAAATGGAAAAGAAAAGAGAAAGCGCACGTTTCTAATATGTTTAATTTCACAATGCTTGTGGGTATACAATATTTTCTGTTGTTCCATTATCTGTGCAGATATAGAGATTGTCTGGTTTGCCGACTCTAGAACACGCAACATATAATTGTCCATGTGAGAAGCAATCCGTGTCTAGATCAAAACCGCACAATTCTAAAGATTGGCCCTGAGCTTTGTTGATGGTGATTGCAAACGCCAATCGAATTGGGAATTGAAATCTCTTAAATTGAATGGCATATCCGTTGGAATCATAGGAATGCAAGGAATGAGGACATCTTCACCTTTGAAAGGTCCTGTCAAGATTGTTGCTTCTACGACGTTGCTCATTAATTTTTTTACTGCAAGCCGCGTGCTGTGGCAAAACTTTGGCTGTTTGATATTTTGCAACATGATAATTGGCACGCCGATTTTCAATTGCAGTATGTGTGGTGGCATCCCTGGCAGATCAAGTGAATTCAAAAATTCTGTTGGATAAGTAACCGCTTCATCTGCTTCCACAACAGTGTTGAAGGACTTGTATGTGACTGCCTCGCTTTGAATGTTAGACTGAATAATATTGTTAAGTTCGTAGACGTCTTTGTTCTTGGAAGCAAGAATAGCTTGTTCATTCAGCCAATCGTGATTCTTATAATTGGTTTGAATATTGGGAAATACTTTTTCAACCAATTCTTCTTTTGACGTCACTAAATTTCAGAAGTTATGAGGCAATGAAATTCGTCCTGAGGTCAGATCAACCGGCACCTTTCTGTTCCCAATTTCCAGCAATTGATGTGAGAATATCTCAGCTAATGGATCGTTTTGCAGCTGGACACACATATTTGTAGTTAATTTTAACGGCTTTACGTGTCGCCACAAAGTAGAGTATTTCAGGCAAGCATTTATTTCGTCCGCTGGTATCAATCGAGTAATTACAGGTAAATGTTTGCCTGAAATCTCCTGCAAGCAATATTAATGCGTTCCCAAATGGTCTGATATTTCCATGCAAATCTTGCAATGATCGATCAAGAGCCTCGAGCAATTTTTTGTGCACCATTGTGCATTCATCCCAAACAATAAGTTTGCATTTCTGCAATACTTTTGCCATGCCGGATGCTTTGGAAATGTTGCACATGGGAGTTTCAATGAATTGCATGTCCAATGGCAATTTCAAAGCAGAATGAGCAGTTCTTCCACCTGGTAGCAATGTCGCAGCTATTCTGGACGACGCAAGAGCTAAGGCTATGTCATTTTGGGATCGAATTGCTGCCAGAATCAATCTAATTAGGAACGTTTTACCAGTTCCTCCTGGCGCATCTAAGAAGATTTCTCCAACCGCGTTATTGACAGTTTGCATTATTTGATCATAAATGCCTTTTTGCTCAAGCGTTAGCTTAAGAATATTTGATTGCACATACGACAAAAGATCACCCGTGTTGTAATTTTGTTCACAACGCAATTCTACATCGAACGAAACAGCAGCAGATCAATTCGGTGATGGCATTCCCAATTGATTGAGAACTTTGTTCGAGATTTCTAAGCACAAATCTTCAATCATTATCAACATTGAAATGGAATCATAAAATTGAAAATTTGGAAATCGTAAATGGATCGTAAATCAGAAACACTGAAATGGAATCGTAAAATATTTAGGATAGTGTGTGTTGCTATTACGTTCAACTGATAGCGCTGTTTTTCAAAAAAAGCATGTTTTTACCTGTCACAGGTGTGACATTTATATAATAGTAGGTATAAGGTATATAAAAACACGGGCGTATTAGAATGCAAAGTTGTGTCAAAATTTCAAAGCAATCGGTGAAGAACTTTCAGAGATTTAAGATTTTGAACAAACGAACATTTACATTTTTATTTATATAGATTTAGCACAAGTAAAGGTCAAGAACTGTTATCTTTCTTTTAATTTTTTTTTTATTGTTTCACTTCATTATTGCTGTGTATGTGCTCCATGTGAGTGACGTAGGTGACATATGTGGGTTCTGACTTACTGCGAAAATCGCGTTACATCGCACTGTAGGAACGGATCTCCGACGTAACCCGAGGACCTACTGTATAGAGATTATGATGTGATATAAGTCCTAACAATAGCTTTAGTGCTCATGAACACAGAGCATGGTATCTATGAGTTTGATTTATAATTTTTATTGGTTCTTCATTATTTCATCGAATTACCCAGTCAATATTCCTTTGAGGATACTAGAGACTTCCAGAGTAGGTTATTTTCAAACAGGCTATAATCTTTTAATAGAATTTCTTACCTTAACTGTTTGTTCAGTTTTTTCAAAAGCAGTTTGAAAACTAGGTCCATTCTTATCAGCCTAAAAAAACAAACAAACAAAAGTTCTGAAGAAATTAAGGCCAAATAAATAAATTACTTATTTATGATCTCTAGTTTATTTATATTGTTACAGTTGTATTTTATATATACTATATATTTAATAATATTGTCATTTTAGGTTACATCCAAATAATTTATTATAATTATGCAAATTTGTCCTCTTCAAACATACAACATTCACTTGTGGAAAATGCAGCTAGGAATCAGAGTTATAAACTCTGGAGTTTGGAAGGTTTAAAGGTCATCTAGCCCTGTGGTCGGCAAACTGTGGCTCATGAGCCACATGCAGCTCTTTGGCCCCTTGAGTGTGGCTCTTCCACAAAATACCACGGCCTGGGCGAGTCTATTTTGAAGAAATGGTGTTAGAAGTTTAAGTTTAAAAAATTTGGCTCTCAAAAGAAATTTCAATCGTTGTACTGTTGATATTTGGCTCTGTTGACTAATGAGTTTGCCGACCACTGGGCTAGCCCATCTACCACGTAATGCTTGAATCCCTGTATAATGTCTTTGACAAGTCTATTTTATGATATCTCCAGTGAGAATACCTCTTTTTCTTACAAATTCAATCCTTAGAAAACTTTGACTTAGTGATGTCTTTACACTGAATAAAAATCTATCTCATTGGTTCAAGTTCTACTCCTTGGAAATATACATAGTAAATTCAAAGTTTTACCTTATGTGAGAAGTTTACCTTATGTGAGGCAGTTTTCCTGCCTGCCTGTTCCCATATGTTTTGTGCTCTTCTTTATTAGAAAATCACCACATTATGTTATCATTGTTTTTTATCTATCTCCCTAATAGTCTTCATCTTTGTAACCCAAGTACTTAACAGAACTTGACACATAAAGACATTCAATAGTGTTGAATGATTAAACAAATCAACGAATCTATAATAGTAAAAGCGTAATATGCTAATTAGACCGGACGACCTTCCGGACGAAGCCGGGGCTGCGAGAAAAGCCTGGGTCCCAGGTGCCAGAGGGAAGCCAGTGCCGGCAACTGGAGGAAGGAAGGCATACTCTTGCACAAATTTCATGCATCGGGCCTCTAGTCTTAAATAAAGCTAAATAACATTAGTTCCTTTACCATTCCTCATATGGTAAATTTTTGAGTCCTTAATTCTGGCAGTTCTCTACTGAACCCAATTCAATTTTACTTTATCCCTCTTGATGTAGAATACTCAGACAAATGTAACCTATATATGCAATGAATACAGGTAAGTGAATATACCCTAGAAATTAGAAGTAGGACCTACTTCAACCCAAGATGTTCGATGGCTTTGTAAAAATCCTAGTCTAGTCCTGTACTTAAGTGAAAAAAGAAAGAAGGTGTAGGAATAAAAAGAGAAAGAGTAGATAGCTCTATAATTAAAACCTATGATACACATGCAGAGCCTGTAGTAATCTATTGTCATATTTTTCCTTTCAGGGGATAGTTTGAAGTATACAATAAATATATAAACACTAGAGGCCCGGTGCATGAAAATTCATGCACTGGAGGGGGGGTCCCTCAGCCCGGCCTGCCCCCTCTCACAGTCCGGGAGTCCTCAGGGACGGGAGGCGACCCGGCGATCAGGGGAAGGAGATGCTCCCTTCACAACTCTGCTGCTGCCACTGCCGGCAGTGCAAACATTGGCCAGCCCTGGTTACCTGAGCCTCAGGCGGCCCTGGGCGGCTGGGCAGCTGCCATCCAAGGCTTGCCTGCGCCTCGGGCTGGCCCTGGGTGGCTGGACAGCTGCCATCCAAGGCTGGTCTTCTCTTTGGGCTGGCCCTGGGCGGCAGGGGGTCTGAGGGGACCAGGGGACTCTGGAGGCAGGAGCATGGAGTGGCCAGACCCAGCTGGGGGCAGGCCCACCCTTGCCACGCACCTGCCACCCAATGGGGCTGAGGGGGGGACTGGGTGCCGCCATCTTGTGGCTGTGGGTGCCACCATCTTTGAGGGCATGGTAGTCTATTAGCATACTCCCTCCTTATTGGCTGTGGGTGGCACATCTTTGTGAGGAAGTGACGGTCAATTAGCATATTTCCTCTTTATTAGATAGGACTAGAGGCCTCGTGCACGAAATTCGTGCACTGGGGGGTGATGTCCCTCAGCCCAGCCTGCACCTTCTCCAATATGGGACCCCTAGGGGGGGTGTCTGACTGCCGGTTTAGGCCCGATCCCAAAGGACCCCAACGTCCCTGCCCTACAAGCCTGGTCGCCCCCAACTGCCCTGTGGGATCTTGCCTAAACCGGCAGTCAGACATCCCTCTCACAATCCAGGACTGCTGGCTCCCAACTGCTCGCCTGGCTGCCTGCCTGATTGCTCCTAACTGCTTCTGCCTGCCAGCCTGATCACCCCCTAACCACTCCCCTGCCAGCCTGCTCCCCTGCCGGCCCGATCGTCCACAACTGCCCTCCCCTGACGGCCAAGTTGTCCCCAACTTCCCTCCCCTGCCATTCTGATCGTGCCCAATTGCCCTCCCCTGCTGGCCTGGTCGCCCCTAACTGCCCTCCCCTGCTAGCCTGATTGCCCACAACTGCCCTCCCCTGCCAGCCATCTTGTGGTGGCCATCTTGTGACTACATGGGAGCAGCCATCTTGTGGGAGGGCATGATGGTCAATTTGCATATTACCTCTTTATTATACAGGATGATATGGACTATACCTTAATATATTCCACTTTTAAAAGATCTAATCCAGGTTTGTCAGAAGAGCTAATCAAGTGAAGTGGCTTTTTTTTGGATCCTAGATTAAAGAAAAAAAAAAAGTGTTTCAAATAAATTGCTCTCTTTTAAGTTTAGAATTTTCTAGATGTCTTATTCTTTTTTAAAAAAATTAAGTTTTAAAAGCCTATCTGCCCATATTTACATGGTTATTAAATGCTAAAGTTATCACTGGTGAAGAAATAAATTAATCCAAATCCTTAACCTACCTTTCTCATCCAACTAACATAAAAACATGCATATTTATTTTCTTTCATTTTATACCTGTGTTTTAAAAAAGTTAAATTTCTCTAGATATTTTAAGGCCATGTATGCATTTGTAAGGCAGTAGAAAGACTACAGTTGTAATAATCAGAAAATGTGAATTCTAGTTCATCTCCTTTATCAAAACCCATTTAACTTCAGTTTTCTCAACTATATAAAAAGGAGGTTGCACTAGAAATATATGTAATATCCTGTTGAACTATAAAATTCTTTGAACAAATATCTCATTCTTAACAAATAATATAAATAGTTTTTCTTTGTTTAGACCAAGAGAAGGCTTACATAGAAAAATATTTTATTGGAGTGGAAATGTTATATTTCTTTGAATTTAAAAACAACAGGTACTACCAGATGTCTTCTATATCCTTAAGTAGATGTACCAAAGAACTGCCTCAAGAAGCTGTGGAGGGAGAAGTCATTTATCCATTACTGAATCCATCTTTGTTTTATTATTTGTAGTTCTATAACTCCTGTTTCTGAGACATTTAGAATTTCCCCTTGAAATAACTTTCCTTAAAGAAAAAAATAGCCTAGAAAACTTATTTGTATTTGTTTACCTTAAAATATTAATATAAACTCCATCTTAACAGTGCTAAGAGAAACTTACTAACATATAACCCCTTTTTCCCCGTAAACTGAGATTTATTTTGGTTTCAACTATTTTTGAAAAAAATAAAATGTAGGTATTTTATTTGACTAAAATATTAGGTAATTTTAATTTAAGTGGGTTCACCGATTCTTTCATTCCTTATTTATCTCATGAGCACACAAGATGTACTAAAATAAACTATAAGCACATCTGAAATAAAGAATTTTACATTCCACCATTTTTATTTTTATAACGTGGTGCTGCTTCCCTATTCAATAGAAAGAACAAGGACTTCAATATTATAAACCCAGAAATAAATTTTAGGTTTGGCCATTCAAAAGACGCATGATCTTGAGTAAGTAAACTATTTATCCTTTCTTTGTTTGTAAAATGGAAATAATACTCCCATATAAAAGAGATTTACTAGTATATGGACTCTCCGAGGTAGTAAATCATAGTAGTTAAGAATCCAGATTTCAAGGGTTGAGCCATTAACGAGGATGAAAGACCTTGGATGAATTACATAAAAAACTTTTGCTTTAGTTTCCTCATATGCAATCTGGAGACAGTAACATTGCCTTTTTCATAGCATTGTTATAAGAATTAAATGGGTTATTATTTGAAAAATATTTAGAACAGTGCTAGCTATTTTTTATTATAAACATTGTTATATAAATTAAAGTATTTCAGGCACAGAAAAGTGGTTTTATATTTATTATTAGCTATTGTTTCCATTTTTATGTATATTACCTTGAATTTCATAGTAATCCAAGCTGATTTTCTTTAGGTAAGATACTGCAGTTAAATCAAATGTTCTCACTGTAGCCTCTGTTCCTAATTGAGTAACATTAAATACTAAAATTGTATCTTCTTCTTTCTGTTGTTTGGTAAATTCCAAAATCACCTAAAAGAATCAATGAAAGGTTAAGCAATCTGAATCATACCAAAAAAAAAAAAAAGCAAAAACAAAATCCTTCTTTGCACATATCATCAATGAGAAGCGTAAAAATTTTGCTCACACTTTTCTACCATTAACTTATTTACTATGATTGGAAATTATCATCTAAATTCTATTATTAAGAATTATAACTATATCTATATGAAATCATGATGAAATTTTATATCCATTATTGATTTATATTTTTTAATTTAGTAAAAATAGAATGTCTGGATTCTTCCATAATAAGACTTTCTTAAACCTGTATCTCAAAAAAGAAATCATATTTAGTGATAAAAGAAACATTCTCACTAAAATAAAAACATAAGGATGTTCACTATTATACTACTATTCAAATTTATTCTGGAAATTCACTATTATACTATTATTCAATTTATTTAGCAGATGAAAAATAAAATACATATGTGGCAATTTTTAAAACATGCAAGTTCTTTGACACTCCAACAAGAGATGGAGGGTCTTTGTCCCTTTACATTTGGGCAGGCTTGTTATTTGCCTTAATCACAGAGTACAAAGGAAGTAATACTATAATGACTTCCAATGTCAAAAAAGGCTATGAAACTTCCACCGTAAATGCTCATCCTGAGGGAAGCTAGCTGCCATGCATCAATGGCCAGCCTCATCGGTGAGCCACCTCTGAGCCCCTCTGACACTTCAGGTCACTATAACATCAGTCAAATCTGACTATAAGTATGTAAAAGACTATACACAAAAATTACTAAACTGTACCCTTCCAGAATTCCTAAACCACAAAACTGTAAGCAAAATAAAATAGCTGTTTTGAGCTAATACATTTTGGGATAACCTGTGAGGCAGCAATAATAACTGAAACACTATAAATGCTGAAAGAAAGCAAAAATCAGTATTATAAGCAGTAATAAAACTATATACTTAAGAAAAACCAGGAAGAATGTCACCTGAAAAACAGAATCTATAGTAAAAATATTCAATACAGAACTGACATACAAAAATAAATTTGAGATATATTGATGATTTAAATGAAAACATTGATGTCATAAAATATAAAATCATGGGTATTTTTTGCAATGGAGAATAATTTTCTATACATACACTAAAACTAGGATATAAACACAAAATTCAATAAATTTCACTACAGAAACATTTAAAACTTCAAAATGGCAAAAAAAAAAGTCAAATTGAGAAAAATATTTCAAACAGTACTACTATTTTTTTTCTTAAAGGAGTCTAATTATTTATCACTTTTGTTCATTCATTCAATAGTTAATAAAATATTTATTGGGCATCATCTACCATGTATGAAGTTGTGCCAGCCACTAAAGACATTGAAGTGACCTGGAGAGACAAGGTTCTTGTCTTCATGAAGCCTACATTCTAGGGAGAATGGAGGAAAATGAAGGTTGCTATCTTGTATTGGGGGGTCAGACCTTTCCAATATGATGGCATTTGAGTAAATACTAAAGGAAGTAAAGAATCAAGTTATACAGGAAGAGTATTTCAGGCAAAGGAAACAGTAAGCACAAAGAATGTGCTTTGGTATAAGTAAGGGAGACTAAAAGACAAGTGAAAACAATATGAGACAAGAACTTTGCTCACTACTTTAGCTCCAGTACCTAAAACAATGCCTGGTACATGATGGCACTTGATAAATACTTACTGCAGGAATGAATGAAATATAGCTGGAGTAGAGTGAAAAGAATTCCATGAAAGCCCTTGTAGGCCATAGGAAGGACTAAGCCCTTTGCTCTGAGATGGGAAGCCAGTAGGTAAGCAGTGACATAATGTGACTTTAAGTTTATAAGGATTATTCTGTTTTGAACAACCAAGATGGCGGCATAGGTGAACACCTGTACTTGCTGATTCTCACAACCACATCAAAACTCCAACTAAAAGATAAAACAGATATCATCCAGAACCACGGGAAACATGGTTGAGTGCAAGTTCTACAACTAGAAGGAAAGAAAAAAACACATTGAGACTGGTAGGAGGTGCGGAGGTGCAGAAGTGCGGAGGTACAGAGACATGTGAAACGGGCTGACAACTGGGGGCGCTGTTGTTTTTCTCAATCAGGAGGTAGATACAAGCTCCCGATTGCTCTAAACTCCAGTTCCAAGCAAGACTCTGGGGACCCAGACTCATATGGGGAGAAACTGGACTGTCTGGCATCAGGCAGGAACGAGAGGGCGGCTTTCTTCCAGAGGTACTTGCAGCAATCATTGTTCCTGCACAGGGCCGTGGGACACAGAGACCCGGGGACCTCTCCGGGGCAGGGCGGACTGGCAGCCATTGCTGTTTGCTACGCCCTGAGACCCCACCCCACCCAATTTACAACCCCACCCAAGTTGTGCACAGCAGCTTTTGCATATGAATGGCCTGTTCCCCTGGCAACCTAAAACCTAACAAACTGCAGCTGGGTCAGAGCTCCAAAGCATCCAAAAGAAGGCCTAAGGCCCTGCAGCAGCTTGCATTGCTTCACAGCTGGGCCTCATCTGGGCACTTCCAAACTCCAAACAAAGAGGAGGAATCTGCAGATCTCTCTGTAGTTCCTGCTGGGTAGCATCAGGCAGTGGCTGACTTTTCACCTCCTTAGAGATCCCAGAGCCAGTGTACCCAGTGGTCAGTGTGAAACCATACCAGATTACAACCCTTCACATCCATAAGCGACACACTAAAGGGGTAGACTCAGTGAGCACCAAAGCCCCACTGAAGCAAATCCTGCCTCATAAGGATGTCTCCAGCACAGCAGTTCTCCCATTGTAGACACAGCTGGTCCTCACAGCCAATTCGCCTGGAGGTCAATTCCTCCCAGTTATACCAACACAATCAAGGCTTAACTACAACAAGACTGTGCACACAGCCCACAAAGGGGTGCATCAAGAGTGTCCACCTCAAGTAATTGGGGAGGCTGAGCCACTGGGTCCTATAGGACACCTACCACACAAGGCCACTCTATTAACACAGGGAAGCAGCCAAAATGCGGAGACAAAGAAACAGGTCATAAATGAAAGAAATGGAGGAAAGCAAAGGACTGGATATAGAGTTCAAAACCACGGTTATAAGGTTACTCAAGAATCTTCTAGAAAGCTCCGAGAAATTTAGTGAGACCCTCAAGGATATGAAAAAGGACCAATCAGAAATTAAGCATACATTGACTGAAATAAAGAATAATATACAGAGATCCAACAGTAGACTAGAGGATTGTAAGAATCAAGTCAAAGATTTGAAATACAAAGAAGCAAAAAAACACCCAACCAGAAAAGCAAAAAGAAAAAGAATCCAAAAATATGAAGATAGTGTAAGGAGCCTCTGGGACAAATTCAAGCATACCAACATCCAAATTATGGGGGTCCCAGAAGAAGAGAAAGAGCAAGATATTGAAAACCTATTTGAAGAAATAATGACAGAAAACTTCCCCTACCTGGTGAAAGAAATAGACTTACAAGTGCAGGAAGCACAGAGAACCCCAAACAAGAGGAATCCAAAGAGAACCACATCATAATTAAAATGCCAGGGGCAAAAGATAAAGAGAGAACATTAAAAGCAGCAAGAGAAAAACAGTTAGTTACCTACAAGGGAGTACCCATATGACTATCAGCAGATTTCTCAACAGAAACTATGCAGGCCAGAAGGGAGTGGCAAGAAATATTCAAAGTGACGAATAGCAAGAACCTACAACCAAGATTACTCTACCCAGCAAAGCTATCATTTAGAATTGAAGGTCAGATAAAGAGCTTCACAGACAAGAAAAAACGAAAGGAGTTCATCACCACCAAACCAGTATTATATGAAATGCTGAAGGGTATTCTTTAAGAAGAGGAAAAAGAAGAAAAAGGTAAAGGAAAAAATTATGAACAACAAAGTGACAACAAATACATTATCTATCAACAAGTGAATCTAAAAATCAAGTGAATAAAAAATCTGAGGAACAGAATAAACTGGTGAATATAATAGAATCAGGGGCATAGAAAGGGAGTGGACTGACAATTCTCGGGGGGGAAGGGAGTGTGGGGGGTATGGGAAGAAATGGGACAAAAATCTTACACCTATGGACGAGGATAGTGGGGGGGTGGAATAAGGGAATGGGGTGGGGTGGGAACCGGGTGGAGGGCAGCTATGGGGGGGAAAGAGAAACAACTGTAATAAACTGAACAATAAAGATTTATTAAATTAAAAATAAAGAATAAAAATAAAAGGATTATTCTGGCCCTGGTTCAGCTGGAGCGCGTAGAGAAGGCAACCAATCCATGTTTCTCTCAGACATCAATGTTTCTCTCTCTCTCTCCTCCCCCAACCCTCGTTCCTTCCTCTCTCTCAAATCAATAAAAAACATCCTCAGGTGAGAATTAGAGGGGAAAAAATTTAAATAAATGTCACAGAAATTTTCTAAAGAAAAGAAAATCCTAATTAAGAGTATTGAGCTTTTTCAGAATACATCAGATATACTATAGATCACTCTTATATCAGATTTTACAAAAAAACAATTCATTTTCTTGGAACTGTTTGTGGGGCGGGGGGAGGGAGGGCACTAGGAAAAATAGAGTACCCACATTTTATATATACTTAATGTTTGGGTCTCATATTGGACAGTTTATAAGGATAGTGATAATAAGAATACATTTATTTACAGACAAAATAAATATGCATACCTCTTTAATTTCAAACTTTAGTAGAAGATTAATGAGCTCCTCATTTGGAGCCTCTGCAACTTTTTTTCGTTCTGATCCTTTCGTACTTTTACCAGTCTGTATGTCTCCATCTTCAGCATCAAAATACTCATCATCGGACTCTAAGGAAGAAGATATTCATTTGACTTGAGAGAATGTCCATTGAGGGCTGCATAAAACACTCAAATTTAAATCTCTCAAAAATTAAATTCATTTATTAGATATAATCTTCATATTCAGAGTAAGAATATAGTTTCAATGTTTTTCTAGGTCTCACACAGTGACTCAACCTGGCAAGTAATAAGTATAAACAAAATCAAACTGCCCTATATTTTTCACTTTAGTCTACTCATTCAACTTTCAATAAAATATTTACTGGGTATCATCTATCATGCATCATTAGTCTGTACCAGTCACTAAGGACACCAGAATGACAAGGACAGGCATGATCCTTGTCCTCTTGAAGCTTATATTTTAGTTCAAAATTAAAAGAGATCAGTTAGGCTAGAGCAGTGGTTCTCAACCTTCCTAATGCCGCGACCCTTTAATACAGTTCCTCATGTTGTGGTGACCCCCCAACCATAAAATTATTTTCGTTGCTACTTCATAACTGTAATTTTGCTACTGTTAATGAATCGTAATGTAAATATCTGTGTTTTCCGATGGTCTTAGGCGACCCTCCTAGCAGTTCTCAACCTGTGGGTCAAGACCCACAGGTTGAGAGCCGCTGCTGTAGAGCCTAAGACCATCAGAAAACACAGATATTTACATTACGATTCATTAACAGTAGCAAAATTACAGTTATGAAGTAGCAATGAAAATAGTTTTATGGTTGGGGGTCACCACAACATGAGGAACTGTATTAAAGGGTCACGGCATTAGGAAGGTTGAGAACCACTGGGCTAGAGCTAAACAAAAGAATTGGGTAGTAATTGTGGCAAAAAAAAAAAAGGAGCTTTTTAAAATCCTAAGTATTTTCATTCACAAAAATCCTTTCAATCAAATGAAGAAACTTGGGCTTTAAAAAAATGGGACTCAAAATATACTGCTGGTAAGTAGCACAACTAGAACTAAAACCAGTAAATTACTATAATACTTTGAAAATTCTTTATTTTCTGAAAATGTTCTCTCTATATACTTGGTTTAATAAAGAACATATTACTTTCCTTACCTGATTCCACTCCATCTAGCAACAGTGATGTATCAAGTAGGTCTTTTGTCCTATTTGAAATAACAGGAATTGAGGATACCTAGCAAATAATATAAAAAGTTTCCTTAATATACTAATCTAGCAGGATTAAATATACAGAAATGAAACAAATACTGAAAAAGTAACTACTAATTATTAAGACTACTACCTGCAATTATAAAGGCAGAACAATGTACAACTCTAGTAGATGAGTCTATTTATCATTGTGTGTCATTAGTTGCTATATATTATAATACTAGAGGCCAGATGCATGAAATCAGTGCAAGGGGCTTGGCCCTCACAGTCCCGGCTTCATCTGAAAGGTCATCCGGAAGGACATCCGGAAGGTCATTCGGCTGTTCAGTTTAATTAGCAGATTAGCTCTTTATTATATAGGATAAACTGTGTATCTTTATTATAGGTTCCTGGAAAAGGTATAAGCATTAGTTGGCTCTCTCAAATTTTGTTTCAAAGTAAGTGAAAATCCAACAGTTATATTCAGTTGTAAAGATCAATTACAATTAGTCATCTAGAAATTGTAAGTAAATTTTACACCAATTATTTTATTTTGCAACAATATAAAAATTTCTATATCTAGTTTCATTTAAAACAACAGAGGCCCAATGAACGAAATTCATGCAAGGTGCTCGGCCCTCGCAGCCATGGCAGCTTGCCTTGGCCCTTGCAGCTGCGCCAGCTGCCTCGGCCCTCACAGCCCTGGCTTTGTCCGGAAGGTCATCTGGAAGGACGTCCAGAAAGTTGTTCAGCTGTCCGGGCTAATTAGCATATTACGCTTTTATTATTATAGATATTTCATAAATTTGAAAGACATTTTTCCTTTCACGTATGTATTTTTTATCCCTTCAGTCCCTAAAACTGATTTTCTACCACCACTCTAAAACAGTAGTGAAACTAGGCTACAACTGTTATTCAATGTCATATGCAGTTCTATATAGATTCAACAACATTAAACCTCAAAAGTGCACCAAATAAATGAAACTGACCCTAAAAAATATTTTAAAATAAAACTGTTCACAGAACACTAAAAAAGAACTCATCATAAATACAAAGGTAAAGAGATTTAGCATTTTATTATATCCATTTACCTGTCTCTCGGGAGACTGTTCAGATGATTTCTGTGGCAAGGGTATACTGTTAATCAAACACAGTACATTTTTCATCTTCTGGTCAGAAATTCTCACATGCATCAAAGGAAGCCCTCCTGATACTTTAAATCTAAAAATGCAAGTCAATAATATAGTTTTAAGGTCCAGTTTCTCTATAATAGGGAAGGGGAAAGGATTGGAGAAGAAACTACACGGTAGGGTCAAAGTTACAAATAAGATGTAAAATTTCACAACAAAATTTTAGCAAATCAAATTTAACAATATTTTAAAGGAATAATCATTACCAAATGAGGTTATCCAATAATGCAAGGCTGGTTTAATATACATCTGATAATGAACTATTGATACACACAACATGAATGAATCTCTAATTAATTATGCTAAATGAAAAAAGCCAAACAAAAGAGTTGAAACTGTATGGTCCTATCTATACAAAATTCTAGACAATTTTGACAAATCTACAGTGTCAGGAAACAGACCAATGTTGTCCAGGGAAGTTAGGAAAGGAGGAAGGAGGAAATACAAAGGGGCACAAGGACTCTGGGGGATGATGGATGTGCTCATTATGACTGTGGTGATGGTGTCAGAGCTTTACAAATCAAAACCTACTGAATTGTACATTTTAAATAGATACAGCTTACTGAATGTCAATAATTATATTGTTTTTAAGAAGGCAGCATATATATTTCATAATTATCTACTTAAATTCAAAATTTAGTTCTTACTTTTCATCCCCTTAGATATTTCTCAAGGTTCTTTATAGTTTCATAATCAAAAGAACCTTTAATTTTTCAAGATTTTATTTCATCGATATTGGACCTTGGATTTGATCCATTCAAAAACAGAGATAACCAACTTATATAGAAAGTAAAGAGAGGTGACATATAAATCAAACAAATATTTTCTTAAAAATATATTTCTGCTATAAAATAATCATTTTTTTCTCTTCTTCAGAAATCTAGCTTTCTTCATTAAAATCCAGACACCGATACAGATATATTTCATCTTATTGATTTTAATAATATAAAAGAAACTCATACATTACCTGGCCATTCTAATGTCTTTTTCTACCATTGCCTTGGCCAACTCAACATGAATATCCATGGGTTGCAAAATATGCATAGTTGATGGATGCTGAAATCGACACTTTTTCCAGTTTTCCTCTTAAACAAAAATTTTTATTAATGACCTTTTAAATTCATTAAATATTTTTAAATTTATATATATTTTTTAATTGATTTCAGAGAGGAAAGGAGAGGGAGAGAAAGATAGAAACATTAATGATGAGAGAAAATCATTGATTGGCTGCCTCCTACACGCCCCCTACTGGCGATCAAGCCCGCAACCCCTTGACCAGAATCAAACCCGGGACCCTTCAGTCCGCAGGCTGATGCTCTATACACTGAGCTAAACCGGCCAGGGCTAAATATTTTTTAGATCACCAGATAGCTTTACATGTCAAAACCTACTGAATCTGTGGAAAAATAATCTAGCTTATTAAAAATAGTTAATAAACATATTCAATGGATGTCAACTTTTACTGCTTTTAGCATAAGTTAAATAACCTATATTTTTAAAATAAAGATTGATAGGACTGTGATATAAAAATAATTCAAAATATTTCTTTGGAGAATGTTTATAAAACAGCTGTCATTTTAAAACCAACAGGAAAAGCTCAGAAATGTATTGCCTTGATTACAAAATTAGAGATCAGAGGGGTTGTTGCAATTAAGAAAAAAAAATGGAAAAATGAAGGACAGAAAAAGAGGCTTCTGTGATTCCTAAGTACTATTACACTAGTTTAGCACACAATTCTAAAGCAAAAATGAGTTTTCATGACAAAAAAGTGCAATAATTACTTTTCTTGAAATAGGAAGGTCCCAAAACCAGACTTTCCAATGACTAACAGAATCCTACACATATCTTAACAGATGGCAATGACTAAACATCTTTTTACCACTTATAATTCAAGCAATCAGTATAAAGTACATACAACAGAAAAGGCAAATTAATGGTCTGTGTAGGTACTTCCCTTTAAGGGATAATAGAATCCTAATATATAAAAACTAAGTAGAGCATTATATATTTACATTTTAATAAATCTCATTACTCACGCTAGAAGTATACATTCTATACACAAAGACTATCTTTTCCTTCAATGACCTACTACAAAGTGATATACTCTAGAATATTTGGCAAATACTTACTGCTTCTAGAAACTAAAGAAGTATAGAGAATCAGCAATCTTTACTTAAGCAGTAGAAAATACAAAAGCTTTTGGAAAATAAATTAATTACTTTTAGGTTTTAAAACTATATCCATACTTCTCAGATATCTACAAAAGTAAAAGATGTAATACTACTGAAATAAAAACTAATCTAATATAGTAAAATATTTAAAAATAAAGGCAGCAAGGGAAAACATCATTAAAACATTCCAAAAACAGATTGAGAGGAATGGAGCCAATAGCAACTTCTATTTTGTGTTTTGGGCAGGTTCACAGTCATATTACAAAAAAAAAAAAAATAGGCAATGACTATACATAGATTAAAATGGTGCTAAGTACCATACCCTAAGATGAATAGCCAAATTTTTCATCTCCATTTGTAACTGTGAGAAAGATTTGCAATAATGGGCTTTCTTGTTTGGTTAAGAAACCAACAGGATATCTGTTCAAAATGTTACCAGAGTTGATTTACATGCACACATACACATATATTTACAAAAGCTACTCAACATAATTTCAAGATCCTAAAAATTGAGCAACCTATTACCTGCTCTTGCAAAGAGTAGTTGTACACTTTTTATTTCAACATCAAACTTGTCATATGCCTTATCCATTATTTCCTCCAGAGATGAATTACCAGTCTTCTGCAAACCTTGATCTTTACTGTTAAGCTAAAATGGAGGGGAAGAACTTCAATTTTTTAACAGAAAAGTACATAAATCAATATACTTCAGTTGTGTTTTCTTAAAACTAACTAAAATGAAAACATTGCCCTTAATTCACATTTTGCTTAGTTTTCTGATAATTATTTGCAAATATTTTATTAAAAATGTAATATTTCAGCATATATCTCTAATATGTTTGAGTAATACATTACTCAAACATATTAGAGATATGTAATACAATACAATATACATCCTCACTAACTAGCTAGAAATTATATAGCTGTCTACCTCAAATAATCTGTCTACACATACAACTCTTCCTGGCTCTCAGGAGTTATTGCCACATTGAAATAGCAAGTTTTATTCCTTCTTCTCCCCACTACATATGTAGAATAACTAGTCCATTAGAATTCAGCTCCAATCTCTACTTCCTTTTCCATCTTTTAAAGAAGGATTAATTCAGGAATATATATATATATATATATATATATATATATATATATATATATATATATATACACACACACACACACACACACATATATATGTATATATATATATATATATATATATATTTAAAATATATTTAATTGATTTTTTTACAGAGAGGAAGGGAGAGGGATAGAGAGCTAGAAACATCGATGAGAGAGAAATATCGATCAGCTGCCTCCTGCACACCAGCTACTGGGGATGTGCCCTCAACCAAGGTCAATGCCCTTGACAGGAATCGAACCTGGGACCTTTCAGTCTGCAGGCTGATGCTCTATCCACTGAGCCAAACCGGTTTCGGCAGGACTATATATTTTTAAATCTTCACATTTTCTCAGAGGCTTGGATTTCTACAAGCTTCAATACCCAAACAAAACCTTAAGTTCTCTTATTCTATAAAACACATATTCATATGTGTATCGTTTCCTATTGTCAAAATAAAAAAAATTAACAAATAACACTTTGAAATTAAACTCTGGAAACCTAGGAGTGTTTGAAAACTACTAGTGCTTCTCTCCAAGTAGAAAAAGACAACAGTAATCCAGTCCTCAAAGTCAAATCATCTACTATTACAAACAATTTTAGGTTTTTCTTTGCTTCTTTAATAGCCATAAAATCCTATATAATAAAGAAGTAATATGCAAATGATCGTTACACCATGACACGTAAGGACCAAACAGCAGAAGAGCGGAGCAGTGAGCTACCTATGAGCCTTGGAGAGCTACAGGAGAGCGGGACGCTACAGGAGGTCGGGGCAGCAAGCTACGTGGGGCAGAGGGCTACAAGCGGCCCCCTGAGGCAAGCGGCAGTGAGCTACTTGCACACGGATTCGTGCACAGGGCTACTAGTATATATATAAAATAATAACCTAAGCTGGCTTGACAAAATGCTAAGAATAAGTAAGTCTAGGTTTAAGTAAATTTGAGTGGGGGAAAGCAAACTATCACATAGCTAGGTACCAAGCTAAGCAAAAAAGGGCAGACAGAAATGCCTGTGTACCTACCTGAAATGTACCAAAATCTAAAATGAGAAGATCTGACTTTCTATGGTAGAAGCCTGTGTGTGGAACTATCAGATAAGAAGGCTTCAGATTTATTTTTAAATCAAGGACTTTTCGAGTTTCAATAATATGTGTAAGTCCTAAAAAAAGAAAAAAATGAAAGGTCAGAGGGTCAAGTTGAAATGTGTAAACATATTACTCACAACAAATATATCAGTTGGGAAGTATTATGAAGGATTTTCAATTCAGCAAGTAAAGGAGAATTGTATATGTTCAATGGGAAACAATCAATCTTATCTTCGCACAGCACAGTAAACCCAACATAGCTAGTGCTTTTTCGAGAGAATAATTCATTATTTCTTTAATTAAGTAAACAGATAATTACTTTAATTAAGTAAGATTCAGTTCAGAGATAATGTACAAAAGTATGTATCTTCTGTATCACAGTTTTTTTTAAGAATTGATCCAGAGGGATAGCTTCTACTACAAGCTCAGGTTCTTAAAGGTAATGGCACACAGAATCATCTGTGCCCAATATTATTCTCTTTCTCACTTAGTCTAGCTGGCATATTTGACTTTGGGTAAACCACGTACACACAATGCTACTCTACTGCAGAATATTGCCTGAATTTAAGATAAAGAAAAAAAGCAACCTATACTATTTTCAATATAATATTTACATTAGAATACACAAAATTTTGAATGTTTAATTGATGCTTATGCAGACAGGCAAATTCTTTACCTGTAGCTGTTCTCTCTTTAATTTCTTCCAGCTTCATCAATGTAGCTGATGTTATTTGCTCAAGATCTAAACCCTTATTTGATTGAAAGAATTCAACCACTGCATTAATGGTTTTCTGTAAAACAATTTAAAATATAAAGAAATTATACACAATACTTTCCACATTACAAATTTTTAAGTTTTGGTTTAATTCTAAACAACTGGGCTTTAAACTGAGGAGGTACCTCCAAAAATAGTTTTCCCTCTAGAGTGAAAGAGAACCTAAAAAAGGGAATAGCCCAAGAAAGCTTACTGAAGAAGCAACAAATGTGTGCATATCATTAAAGTAACCTTAAATATATTTTATAGTATCTCTAGTTTTAGCCCTAATTAGCCAGAAGGTAAAACTCCACTTCTTTATATTGAAAATGAATTCCCCTACACTTTGAAGAGGAAATAAGGAAGCTGTTGAGCCCTTACTTACATCCAAAACTTGAATGTAAAAAATCAGACATTTTGCAAAACAGAATGAGTTCTGGGGACTGGAGGTACAACAATGTGAATGTACCCACGATGTGAATCCATTTCTAAACTATACAGTAAAAATAAGTCAGGGATCTAAACAACAAGGTGGAGCCAGCCTGAAGTGATGCAATGAGTGGTGAACCATACACATCCTGTTGGCTAGCTTGAGATGAGTTAAGAGAGTCTAAACAAAAGATGAAGATATTGATACAGAACTCGATCCAGCTCTTTCAATAATATCTAAATGTGAATGTTTTTTTCTCATGTGAACAACACATTAAATTCTTTCAATTATTTCTAAAGCTCTTTAAGTTGGTTCCAAACATTGAGGGGAAAGAAGAATAAGCAAAGATAAACTGTAGTAGTAAGCATGTAACGACTGGGAGTAGTTGGTACAATGAACACGGCCTTTATAAATAGTGGATTCAATTTTTTTAAAATTCACATAAGCATAAATACACCTTATGGTAGAAAAAATCTATAGCACATAAAAAATTTTCAAAATTAACTGAAAAACATGTACTGCTTTTAGAATAAGAAAACAGTGGTAAGTAAATAAATATTAAATATGAAAGAGAGAAAATAAGAAAACCATAAGTCAAACATGTAAGATACAAGATTCACTTTCTCTTTGTACTTACAGCATCATAGATGACCTCCACAGGCTGAGACTGAACAACGAGAGTCTGGTCAGCAGTACTATTCTCTGGATTGGTTTCAAATTCAATTTTAAGCAAAGATGATGCAGTATCACCAATTGAAGCCACAAGAGATGGTACAGTACCCTGCTGTTTCAGACCTGTTATATACCAGTGTTCTAATTTTGCTTCCACCCTGCAATCCAATGAATAAAAAGAAGTGATATAAACACAATTATTTGTAATATAATGGTTTAAAACACAAATTTCCCTTTAAAACAACTCCACTGAGAGCCATGACCCCGAGTCATTACTCAGAGTTGAAATCCAAACTTCTCAACCTAGCATTCAATAACCCTCACAGCCTAAGGTAGTCTTTTTTCTTCTTTTATTTTCCTTGTCATCCACATAAAAAATAAAATAAAATAAAAAACAGAACTTAGTCAACTTCCAGAACACTGCAGAAGTTCCCATAATTGCAGCATGAATACAAGCTATGCTCAATACTCATGAGACACATATCCCTACTTTATGCCACCCTGAACACTCTCCTACCTCATCCCTTCTTCTAGTCCTTTCTATTCAACTAGTTTAAGTCCCAGTTCTCCTATGCCAGTGGTCAGCAAACCGCAGCTCGAGAGCCACATGCGGCTCTTTGGCCCCTTGAGTGTTCTAACACCACTTCTTCAAAATAGACTCGCCCAGGCCGAAAACCAACTTCTGCGCATGGGCCACGAAGTTTCAATCGCACTGCACGTGAGCGCCCACACGTGGTATTTTGTGGAAGAGCCACTCTCAAGGGGCCAAAGAGCCGCATGTGGCTTGCGAGCCGCGGTTTGCCAACCACTGTACCCAGGCCAAGTTTCTCTTCTACAACTGAACTTGTATAGCATTAACAATAAGGTATTAATTTTATAGTACCTTCTAACTTATGAGCTCTCTAATTTGCTAAACAGATCTTAAAGTAACTTTTTTAATATCCTCTCTTATCAACTACAGCATAAAGTTCTTGAAAATAGAAACTTATTGTTCCTATAGCCTTCATAATATCAAATCTATAAACAGTATGCAATAAATATTTATAAAGGATAGAGGAGAACAAATGATGAGCTTGTCATATTACTCTGTAACAAAACAAACTCAAATATAAAATGACTATCGTGACACAAACATACCCACAAAATAAAATTAGAGAAGGATGACTATCAATCAGTTTTTAATGGCAAATAACACTACATCTTTGGGGCTTCAAGTCATACAAAATAAAAATTTAAATAAGTTTTTTAAAACTTACTTAAGTGCTTGTGCTCCTGGTCGCTGAGATACTTTAGTGCCCAGGCCAATTATCTGAATTTTTAGTATTTCTGGAATATTTTTGTTTTCTCTTATTGTAATAGATGTGCTTACTAATTTCATTGTCATTATATGAGCAACATACTAAACAAAAGAATGAATATTGTTAAAGATTAAGCAATTATTACTTTACTTAATAATTTACTCATTTAAACTTGTTGAGTTATAGTGATCTATAAAACATTATGGTAGGTTTCTGTATCAATACACTCACTATAAAAATATATATACATTGGAAAATTCAATACAAATTGCTTGCTCAAATAGGACACTTACAAAATCCAAAACTAATTTCTCTTAAAAGTAATCAAAATAAAATAAAACATTTTGTGGTGTAAGAATTTAATTCAGCAGCTTTCACTAAAGCAAACTAATTCAGATTAATCCTTGAGCTCAAAAACTAGACAAAATATAAAGAACATTTGTTTTATGCCTTTGGAGAGTTAATCACACACTGAGAAAAAAAAATCCTGATCCAAAAATTGATAAGTCAGGATTAGAGGTAGGACAAAGAACCAGGGAGATGATTCTCATCAAACTACACAGTATGATAGCAAGAGAGGAAGCAAAGGACAAAGTATTTACAAAATAGTCAGAAAACAATTAACAAAATGGCAATAGTAAGTCCTTACCTATTAATAATTATTTTAATGTTATAAACTATACACAAGAATTATTTTAATGAACTAAACCATACACAAGAATATTTTAATGAACTAAATAATTATTTTAATGAACTAAACCATACACAAGAATAAACTCCAAATGGATTAAAGGCTTAATGTAAGACTCAAAACCATAAAAATCCTGAATGAATACAGAAGCATAGACATTAAAATCTCAGACATTTCTCGTAGTAATATTTTTTCTGATATATCTCCTTGGGTGAGGGAAACAAAAGAAAAATAAACTAATATAAATTCATCAAACTAAAAAGGTTTTGCACAAGGGAAACCATCAACAAAATGAAAAGACAACTCACTGAATGGGAGAACATATTCACCAACGATACATCTGATAAGGGGTTAATATCCAAAATTTATAAAAAACTTATAAAACTCAACACCAATAAAACAAACACTCCAATTTAAATATGGGCAAAGATCTGAATAGACACTTCTCCAAAGAGGACAATAGGCATATGAAAAGATGCTCAAAGTCACTAATCATCAAATTAAAACCACAATGAGATATCACCTACCACCAGTTCAGAATGACTATCATCTATAAACCAACAAACAAGAAGGGTTGGTGAGAATGTGGAGAAAAGGGAACCCTTGGGCACTATTGGGAATACAGATTGATGCAGCCACTGTGGAAAACAGTATGTAGCTTCCTCAAAAAATTAAAAATGGAATTGCCTTATAATGCAGCAAATCCATTTCTGGGAATATAGCCAAAGAAACCCAAAACACTGATTCGAGAGAATATATGCACCCCTATATTCATTGCAGCTTTATTTATAATAGCCAAGATTTGGAAGCAGCCCAAATCAGTAAATGAGTGGATAAAAAAGCTGTGGTATATTTACACAATGGAATATATAAAAAAGAAGGAAATCTTATCCTTTGTGACAGCATGGATGAACCTAGAGACTATTATGCTAAGTGAAATACGCCAGTCAGAGAAAGAAAAATACTGTATGATTTCACTTATATGTGAAATCTAATGAACAAAATAAGCTAACAAACAAAACAGAAACAGACTCATATATACAGAGAAGGGCACATACCTCAGTTACAGGTTCAATCCCCCAGTCCCCAACCTGGTTGGGGCATGTGTGGAAGGCAACCAATCAATCTCTCTCTCTCTCTCTCTCTCTCTCTCTCTTTCTCCTCTCTCTCTCTCTCTCTCTCTCTCCTACCTCCATTCCACTGTCTCTAAAAATCAATGGGAAAAATATCCTCAAGGGAGGATTTAAAAAAATTAAGAAGAAAACTCATAAAGAAAAGATAATATCTTTAATAAATGGTTCTAGATATTAATCTGGACCTCTAGCTTACACCACTCACAAAAATTAATTTGATAATACAAGATAATACAGTAAAATGAAACAAAACACCTCTAAGACCACCTAAATAATTACCTGCTTGGGTAAAGTTAGGTTGTGGGTGCTCTCACTATAACCAATAGCTGTGAAGAACTTATCTTTTTCCTCTGGAGTCATAAGGTCATCAATAGCTACAAAGAAAAGGCAGTATTTTAAAATCGATTGCTTCAGTTTTACAGGTACAATAAAAAAAAAAAATCAAACCAAACTAACAAGTGCCCTAAAATCAATAAAAACAAATGCTAAAGCAAAAGCAGCCAGGTGATTTCCTCTAATATATTAAAATATCATGTCTTTGCTCTTTTAGATCAAGAAAAAGCAGAGAAACCATTAAGGAAATTCAGGTCTCCTATACGGATTTTGAATTCCCTAAGTATTTTAAAAACTAAGAGAAACTTCTAATTAAATATCCATGTAAAAAGTAATAATTAGGAATGTTAAATGTAGTGATTTCTGAATTTAAACTTTCTAAATTTCACACAAATAATTTTTCTCCAAAAAAAAATAATCAAAGTTTTGCTTTAATTTGAAACACAGAAATGTGCCAGCCTGATGTATCTGCTTATATGTTTGCCACATTGAGCTACTTTTATTTCAAAAGTATGTATCCTATATAATAAAGAGGTAATATGCAAATTGACTGTCACTCCAACACACAAGATAGCTGCTCCCATGTAGATACAAGATGGCCGCCACAAGATGGCCAGCAGGGGAGGGCAGTTGGGGGGGACCCAGGCCTGCAGGGGAAGGCAGTTGGGGGGAACCAGGCCTGCAGGGGAGGGCAGTTAGGGGTGACCAGGCCGGCAAAGGAGGGCAGTTGGGGATGACCAGGCCTGTAGGGGAGGGCAGTTGGGGGGGACCCAGGCCTGCAGGGGAGGGCAGTTGTGGGGGACCAGGCCTGCATGGGAGGGCAGTTGGGGGGGACCCAGGCCTGCAGGGGAAGGCAGTTAGGGGGGACCAGGCCTGCAGGGGAGGGCAGTTTGGTGTGACCAGGCCAGCAGAGGAGGGCAGTTGGGGATGACCAGGCCTGTAGGGGAGGGCAGTTGGGGGGGACCCAGGCCTGCAGGGGAGGGCAGTTGGGGGGGACCAGGCCTGCAGGGGAGGGCAGCTGGGGGTTACCAGGCCTGCAGGGGAGGGCAGTTGGGGGGAACCAGGCCTGCAGGGGAAGGCAGTTGGGGGCGACTGGGCCTGCAGGGGAGGGCAGTTGGGGGGACCAGGCCAGCAGGAGAGGGCAGTTGGGGGTGACCAGGCCGGCAGGGGAGGGAAGTTAGGGGTGACCAGGCCAGCAGGGGAGGGAAGTTAGCGGCAATCAGGCCGGCAGAGGAGCAGTTAGGTACTGATCAGGCTGGCAGGGGAGTGGTTAGGGGGTGATCAGGCAGGCAGGCATGCAGTTGGGAGCCCGTAGTCCTGGACTGTGAGAGGGATGTCCCAGATTGGAGAGGGTGTAGGCTGGACTGAGGGACACCCCCTCGTGCACGAATTTCATGCACCGGGCCTCTAGTTTTACTAATAAAAGCCTGGGTGGTCCTCACGCCATCATGCCGTGATGCCCTCATGCCATCACAAGATGGCTGCACGCACAGTGGGGGTGGGACCCGGCAGCCGCTCCACGCGGCTTCTGCAGGGGTTCCTGAAGCCCATGCCTGCCGCAGAGGTGGGACCCCTGGCTCCAGCCTACCTCTTTGGGGTAATCCATCAAGGAGCCCTGGATGGGTGGGTGGGGCCTACCTCTTTGGGGCGATCGATCGCGGAGCTCCCGCACTGTGAGAGGGCACAGGCCAGGCTGCCCCCCCCCCCGCAAGTGCACGAATTTCGTGCACCAGGCCTCTAGTATATATATAAAAGGATAATATGCAAAGTGTCCCCTCGGGAGTTCAATTGGGAGACCAGGAGGTCAATCACTTGCTATGATGTGCGCTGACCACAAGGGAGTGGCGCAGAATGAAGGAAGGCCCTGGCCGGCAGCTGGAAGGAAGGCCCCCACTGGCAGCTGGAAGGCCCCGATCAGCCCTGATCGCCGGCCAAGCCTAGGGACCCTACCCGTGCATGAATTTCATGCACTGGGCCTCTAGTTATGAAATAAAATCCATCTAACTGACTAAGATATAATTGATATAGTTTGTCTTATCAGCATACAATAAATTACTTGACTTTGAACTTACTTTCAGGAATCAAAGATTCTTCATCTTTTTTCTTATATTCCTTCTTACCCCAAAACCCACTAAACCAGCCTCCACGTTTCTCGCCTGTGTCAGTAGACTTGTTCCTTAATTTCTGCCCGGACCGAATCACCTAAAAAATCAAAATTAAAAAACTTAATTAAAGAGTAAATGTCCTCTTCATTTTCAGGTATAGTCAGGTAAAAACAATGCTTAACTTTTTTAAACACTACATTAGATTAACCATAGTCAAGAAAGACAGTTCCTTCTGAAATGTTTAACATGTCATTAATGTAGTCTATTAATTTACTTTCCACATCTACCAATAGCATTTTACTGCACTTTGTTAAGAATTATAGTCAAGGATTCCAGTGATATATCTCCCAAATTTTTAAGTTCAGGAGCCACTGGGACTGAAAGGATAATGCTTCCACATTCAAAAGTCTGGCCACTGGATGAGTAAATGCAGTCCATGAAAGCCAGAGTATACAGAGGAGACTCCTAGAGGGAGAAGAGCCAGAGAATGGGATATCTGGGTATAAGTCTGCACAAACCTCAGACTAACCTAAGCTTCCTATGTATGAAACTGACCTCAATGAAAGTAGCAAAGGTTCAGACACCTGAAATGAGATATACTAGTAAACCATCTGCACAACTCTCGAACTCCTATACTGTTCATGTACAAAATAGACCCAAACCAAAATGCAAAAATTGAAACAAATGAATTGAGATTTGAACCACTATCCATAAAAGGCATGTGCTAAGACAAAAATATCAACAGTTTCCGGAGGATAACAGGACACAGAGACTACACAATATAATATTCACAATGTCCATAAACATAATCAAAATTACTTGAACTATGAAAACAAAACGAACAAAAACCTAGGAAAATATGACCAATTATCAAGGAAAAGGATAATCAACAGATGCCAATAACCAGATAATCTAGATGTTGAAATTATCAGAGACATTGTAACCTATGTTACATTAGCTAAAGGAAAATACTCTTAAAGTTAATAAAATGTAAGAATTTTTGGCAGAAAAATGAAAACTTTACAGGAACTCAATAGGAATTTTAGACCTGAAAATGGAAATGATAAAGGAAAGAGTAAACTTGAAGAAAGCGCAATGGAAATTTTCCAATCTGAGGAACAGAAAGAAAAAACATTAGTGAAAAAAAATGAACAAAGCCTCAGGAACTTGCAATATAATATCAAAAGTCATAGATATGTATATATGGACATACATATGTACATATACATACATATTTGTTATGTGTGTTCATAAAATCATTGTAAGAAATAATAGCTAAAACATCTCATATTTGGGAAACCTAATGGTCAATTCTCAGTCCTCAGGTCAGTTGACCAATCAGATGCACCTGTCACAATTGATCCCTCCCTATTCCTTGAAATTCTTTCTTCACTTGGTTTTGAGGATTACATTCAGAGAATTTTCCACCTATATCTCTGGCAACTTCTCTATGGTGAACTTTACTGGTTCCCATCTCTCTGACCTATAAACAATAGAATGCTACAGGTCTTTAGAGTCTGCTCTTTTCTAGCTACTCTAACCTAGGTGATTTCATCCAATGTCATAGCTTTAAATGCCATCTGTGTGCTGACCCCTGCTAAATTTGTATCTCCAACACAGACTTCTAAACTCTACATTCACGTATCAATTGCCTACTCCATATATCCACATTAATGTCTAAATGATAGCTAAACTTTATAGGTCCAAAACTGAACTACTCATCTCCTATCTCACCCAAGCTTGTTCCATCTAGTCTTCCCCATCTCATTTCATGGTAACTCCACTTTCCCAACTCCTCCAAGACAAAATTCTTAGTCATCTCTGATTTCTCTCTCTTAAAATCCGAATTTAGTCAGTTGGGAAATAATGGCTCACCCTTAAAACATATACAGAATATTTTTAAAAATTATTTTGTATTTTTTATTGATTTCAGAGAGGAAGGGAGAGGGAAAGAGAGATAGAAACATCAATGGTGAGAGAGAACACTGGTCGGCTGAGAGGGAGAGACAGAAACATCAACAGTGAGAAAGAACATTGATCGGCTGCCTCTTGCATGCTCCCTACTGGGGATCAAGCTGCAACCTGGGCATGTGACCTGACTGAGAATCCAACCTCCAACGGGGACCTCCTGGTTCATAGGTCGATACTCAACCACTGAGCCCCACCGGTTGGACAAAACAAATCCAGAATTTGACACTGAGGCATCACTCCATTGTAACCATTCTCAGCCACACTACCATCATTTCTCAAGTATTTCAAGAGCATCCTAACTAATCTGTTTTCATTTTTGCCCTCCTTTTTACAGTCTGTTTTCAAATTAGCAGCCAAAGGAAGTTTTAAAACCTAAGTCAGATTATATTATTCTATTCATGAAATGGCTCCCTAATTCAGAGTAAAAACCAAAATCCACAAAAATTTAAAATTGCTTTTAAGACCCTACAGCAAGCATGTCAAACTCAAAGGGTAACACGGGCCAAATAAACAAGGTTTAAGTTTATGTGGGCCGCAAAAAAACAAAAACTTCACTTTTCAAAAAAACATAGGTTTATTTCAATAGAGACATGCTGAATACAAAGGGCTAAAATAAATGAGTAATCATTAACATAAAATAATAGAACATTTTAGTAAAAATTAATATATTTTCTTGAACATTAACTTACCAGACACTGAATAACTGCACAAACTAATAACCGTAACACAAATAAACCTATTTTTCTTCTTTTCCGAAAGCAAAGTATTTCCTGTTGCACACACCAAACCAGTCAGTACAAGACTAATGATGTGGCAATTAAGCTGCTAAAATATTCGCTGCTAGTATTAGTGGAGAGAAATGGTGCGCCTGTGCATAAGGGAAATGAATGCAACATGATTATAGTGATCAGTCATTAGCAAAGGTTGCAGTTTGTTATTAATAACTAGAGGCCCAGTGCACGAAATTTGTGCACGGGGGTGGGGGGAGTGGTGGTCCCCTTCAGCCCAACCTGCACCTTCCCCAATCCAGGACCCTTTGGGGGATATCCGAATGCCGGTTTAGGCCCAATCCCTAAACCGGCAGTCAGACATCCCTCTCACAATCCGGGACCACTGGCTCCTAACTGCTTACCTGCCTGCCTGATCACCCCTAACCGCCTCTGCCTACTGGCTGATCACCCCTACCTACTGGCTGATCACCCCTAACTGCCCCCCTTACTGGCCTGGTCGCCCCCAACTGCCCCCCCAACCCCCGCCGACCTGGTCACCCCCACCTGCCCCCCTGCCGGCCTGGTCGCCCCTCACTGCACCCCTGCCAGCCTCGTTGACCCCACCTGCCAGCCTGGTTGCCCCTCACTGGCTCCCCTGCCGACCTAGTCGCCCCTTACTGACCCCCCTGCCAGCCTGGTTGCCCCCAACTGCCCCCCTGCCAGCCTCATTGCCCCCAACTGGCCCCCCTGCCAGCCTGGTCAACCCTCACAGCCTGCTGTTCAGTCATTGGGTAGTCCCTCACTTAACCCCCCTGCCGGCCTGGTTGCCCCACACAGCCTGCTGTTCGGTCATCCATGCTGTTGTTTCAGTCGTGATAGCCCCTGGCTTTTTATATATTAGGATTATGTGTAACAGGATATTGTAAAAATTAAGTTATGAAATTTTTATTGAAACATTTTCTACATACCGTTATATTGGCTGGGCTGAAAAAATATTCGTTGTGGGCCACATGCGGCCCGCGGGCCATGAGTTTGACATGCTTGCCCTACAGAATCTAGCATCCTCCATAATTCCAACAATCACCACTCCAACTCCTCCACCACTTTACTTCTCTGACCACGTTAACCACCATCTCTCCTCACGCTCACCACTCTACTCCCCTTAATGAGCTAGTTACTAGTATGTTCCCACCCCAAAAATCTTTCCATTTGCTATATCCTTTCTGATTGGTACACTTTCCCTCAGGTATCTTTCTGGTTGGCTCCCTCATCTTCTTCAGGTCTTTGCTTAAATGTATCCTTCTTAGTGAGACTTTCCCTGACCATCTTATTTAAAACTGCAACCCCATTGTGATCTCTGCCTAGCCTCAGCATTCTTTATATTAAAAGGTACATTATTTTTATTTACTGTTTATTATCATTCTTCCTATTATAATGTAAGGGATTTTTGTCTTGTTTTGTTCACTTCTGAATGCTAATGCAAATGATAATGATAATGATAATGATAAAGAAAAAGTCACTTATTTAGTAATTATTATATGTCAGGCACATAACAATCTAAGTGGTTTACATCAATTATCATGCACTCCTCACAGTAACTCTATGATGTAGGTATAATACATTAATCCTTTTACAACTGAGGAGACTGAGGCACTCCTGTTAAATAGCCAGCCCAAGGTTACACAAGTATTAGTTGGCAAAGCTGGGGTTAAAATCCAAACCATCTGACTCCCAGGTCCACACTCTTTAACCATAATGCTAGTATAGAGATTTCCAAATGGTGTGATGCAAGAATAACACCTGACCAATGGTCAGCTATACTGACCTCTTTACTCTTAAGATTGAGAAAAAAAAAAAAGCAACAGACAACACAAGAATATCCATCCAGTGTGAATAAGTCAAAATTGTCAGATTGGCAAAAAATACATTTTTGGTATGCCACAGAATTTTAGTAATTACTTTATGTGTGCCATAAGATAAAAAAATTTGAAAATCACTATGCTAGCATGATGGGCACTCAATGAGTATTTGCTAAGTAAATGAATGCACAAATGTATATGCTTCAATCCCATTCAAAAACAGAAGCATGTGTATCAAGTTCTATCAATGTAAAAAACTAAAACAATACTAGTATACAGAAATGTATTAACAATAGTTATCTTTGGTGTGTGACATAATGAGTGGTTTCTATTTTCTTTTCTTTTTTTTGTAGATCAATATTTTCTAACTTTTCTATAATAAGTTGTATTGCACTTGTAATTCATTTTTTAAATACCAAAAAAAGTCATGTTACAGAATAATAGAAAAAACACGAAACAATGCAGACAAGGTGCCAACTGGAAAAATCAGCATTTATGAAACATTATGAACAGATTGATTCCAATTTTGGGGGGAAAAAAGAAGAGAAGAGAAGAAGAGAGAAAGAGGGAAAGAAGGAGAGAGAGAAGGGAAGAAAAAAGATCAGTGAAGTGAAGGAGGAAGGAATGGAGGGAAGAGAAAAGAAAGCAAAGATAAAGTGAAAGAAATGGGGGCTAAGAAGCATAAATAGGTAGGTATGCATGCATGGGAGAAAGACCTAAGAGACTGTATGTCAAAATGTTAACAGTTAGCATTCTGTATTGCTAGAATAATGGATGACTCTTAATTTACTTTCTATTGGGGAGTCGGGGGTAGAGTTCAGAATTTTTGTCATAAAATTTTCTTAAATTTCCCCTTAATGTCACCTTCCCTCTCCCCCCAATATTTCAATTTTTTCCTGAGACAAAATTAAGCAGTGAAAATTCAACCTTTATTCTCAATTAAGTAAATCTCAACAACATACCATGAAACTTACTTAGCTTTCTTGATCCTAGGTTTAAAGGAGTAGTTGTAACATGTTTAAAACATAAAATCAGCTAATAAAAATAATTACCTCAACTTGTGCTTGTTGCCTTGCTAAAATTATGTTAAAAACATCTAGAGACTTCTCCAAATCCTATAAAATAAAGACAAGGAAATTGATCATTAGATAGACTATTTTTTTCTTCAATGATATCCAGGCTTACTTATTAGTCCATGAACAAGCAGTATTTGTGATCTAATGAAAGTTTAAGTATAAATTTGAATATGTACTTGGCTTTTACATTTTTAACTTTTGCAATATAAGAATTAAGTTTTCCAAGAAAGTAAATCCTCAATAAGTATAAAAATAAGAGTTTTAATGAGACATTACAATACATAGGTAGCCATATATGCAAATGGAAACAAGAATATCTAGGAGGGGTATTATCCTATGGTTCTTACTTCTGACTCCCTCTATTCTATATTATTTTACAAACATTGTACTAAAGGCACCATTATAAAACACAAAATTTTTAAATGTAAATTTCTGCAAATCACAAGTAATCTAAAGTAGAAAGTGATTTGGGGAATTTACATAAAAGTATATAAGAGAAGCCCCAGTCATTGTGTTCAGTTGGTTGGAGCATTGTCCTGTTCACCAAAAAGGTTATAAGTTCAACTCCTGGTCAGGGTACATACCCTAGTGATCCCAGTCAGGGCGCATACAGGAGGCAACGGATCAACATTTCTCCCTCATATCAATGTTTCTCTCTCTCTCTTTCCCCCTTCCTCTCTCTCTAAAATCAATAAAAACATATCCTCAGGTTCATTAGATTCCACATACAAGTGAGATCATATAGTATTTTTCTCTGAGTGGCTTATTTCGCTTAGCATAATAATCTCCAGGTCCATCCATGCTGTCTTAACAGATAAGAGTTTCTTCCTTTTTACAGCCATGTAGTGTTCTAAACAAAACCTAATAATAGAACCAGAGTCTGACATGTCAGAGGGAAGGTGGGTGGGGTGTACAGGATGAAAGAAGGTGAAGAGAACAGCCAAAGAACGTATGTGCATAGCCCATGCACATAGACAACAATGTGGTAAGGGCCAGAGAGAAAGGAGGGCACGGTCTGGATGGAGGAGGGCAAAGGAGAGAAAAATGGGGGACATCTGTAATAATGATAACAATAACAATAAAATATTATTTATTTATTTATTTATTTATTTATTTATTTATTTATAATCCTCACCCAAAGATATTTTCTTAATTGATTTCTAAAGAGTGGAAGGGAGGGAGGAAGGGGAGAGAGAGAGAAACATTGACATAAAAGAGACACATTGATTGATTGGCCTGCACACACTCCTACCCGAGCTGGGGAACCTACAACTGAGGTATGTGCCCTTGATGGGAATCAAATCTGCAACCCTTTGATCTGCAGGCCAACACTCTAACCACTGAGCCAAACCGGTCAGGGCAAAAAATAGAATATACTTTTTAAAATATATCCTCAGGTGAGAATTTTTTTAAAAAGTAGCCCTAGTGACCTGGGTGTCAGATGCTCTAAGTGTTATCTTATACACATCTCACAACTCTGTAAAACAGATATTGTTCCCATTTTGTACATGAGAACATGATACCTGAAATGTTTAGAAACTTGGTACTTTTTCTAATATATAATACTGGTGATTGTCATATGCTTCATAGTAATAGGAATTCAATTCTTTTTTAATATATTTTTATTGATTTCAGAAAGGGAGAGGGAGAAACATCAATGATGAGATAGAACCATTGATGGGCTGCCTTCTGCATGCCCCACATTGGGGATTGAGCCCACAACCGGAGCATGTGCCCCGACTGGGAATCGAACAGTCAGCTCCTGGGTCAAAGGTGGATGCTCAACAACTGAGCCACACTGGCCAGGCAGAATTCAGTTCTTTACATTATGAATTTGTGAACTTACATTATGAAAGTTATATAATCAAAGTCAGATGATATTAAGCAATTTGTTTTTCTATGTTTCAAAGGGGGGTAAGACTCTTCTTATCTTGAGAATAGAGCTGTTTTTTATAAATAATAATTTGAAGTATTTTTAAAAAGCCACTAACAAACCTAATAATAAACACCTCGCTAATAATAAGCAGATCTAAACACTGATTTTCTATACATTATTACAAATACCAAACATATTTCTCCAAATCGTTTACAGTAACCTTTTATCTAATATGAGGATGGGTGAGAAGGATTTTTCAAAGAAGATAAAAATTGGGGGGAAATACTGTGCATTTTCCCATAAATTTCTCTCAAAAACAGATCAACTCTATTCTTTCTAAAATAATATTTTAATTCAAATTAAATTTAGAAAAATTAACATAAAAGGATGATTTAACAAACAATACCTTTCATCAACATATGCAAGATATACCTGAATTTGTTTCTGTATTTCTTCTGGGACTTTAGTCTGGGTCAGCTTGGTTTTGTAGGCACATTTATAACGCTTGAGCAACTGCCTGTGATTTTTTATGTTACTCCATGACCACATATGAGTACACCTTCTTATATGAACTTCAAGAATAGAATCAATAGCATATTTCCACCTGCAAATCAAAAATTTTTAATGCACATCTGAATATAGAGGTTTAAAAAAATAGCTTTGACTTTAGACCTAACCTGTTATACTTTTTGTTATTAACTATTTTCTTGTAAGAGCTCAATAATAAGAGTTCAATTTCCCAGTATAATTTTCTGACTTAAATAAATGATGAAATGAACAAACCACTCCAGAAAAAGGGTTTATCAAAGCAAAATCATAAAGACACAAAATGATATGCTGCGCAAAATTAATAGCATCCAATATGGTTAAAACATTGAGTCCATGTCAATGACTAAAGTGCAATAAGACCAAAAAACGTTGAAAGTCTTGAATACTAAATTAAGAATTTGGAAATAATCTGGGAGCAGAAGTACAACAGAATATATATGAAAAAAAGTAACAAGGACATAATATAGAAGATAACACTCTCATGTTTATATAAAAGAAAAAAGTGGCTTCTTTACGTGGCTTTAAAGATGTCTTAACTCTGAGAGTCCCAAACTATATGATTGTATGTTTCTTATTTAAAAAAAAATAATTCTAACTTACCATTGTCGACCATTGGTATGAAGTGGTAAATAAGGTTTATATTTCCTGTAAGGGGCATTTCTAACCATGTAATCCACTGACTCCAAAAGGTCAATCATACTTAAGTACTATTAAGACAAAAACAAACTTATATTGATTAGATTGTACATATGAGTAAACATTTAAGTAAAATAAAGCTACTTAATCGCCCATATGACCACCAATATAACAATTCTGTGTGTCTGGTAAATAGCTCAAATAGATGAAAACACACACACACGTAAGGACTGTAGGTAAGATAAAAAAAGGGGCAACTCTAGCTTCTTTCTCTTTATTTTTCATAATACATTTCTACCTAAGGGTTACCATATGGCTATTCAGCACTTAAAATGTGGATAGTCTGAATGTAAATGTATTCTAAGTGTAAAATATACCTCAGATTTCAAAGGCTTAAGGAAAAAAAAGGATGTAAAATACCTTAATTTTTTAAATTGAATGCATGTTAAAATGATAATATTCTAGACAGGTTAAATAAAATGTTATAATTTTAATTAATTTCATCTTTTGTTTTTACTTTGCAAATGTAGTTACTAGAAAATTTTAAGTTATATCTATAACTTGCATTGTATTTTTATTAGACTACACTGGGTTAAAAGCTCTATTAGTTAAATCCCTGTCCTCTTTTCACTTTCACTTCTCCAGGTCTGTTATCCAAACTCCCTGGGCATATAACCAAACTTAAGAAACAAATTTTGCCGAAACCGGTTTGGCTCAGTGGATAGAGCGTCGGCCTGCGGACTCAAGGGTCCCAGGTTCGATTCCGGTCAAGGGCATGTACCTTGGTTGCGGGCACATCCCCAGTAGGGGGTGCAGGAGGCAGCTGATCGATGTTTCTCTCTCATCGATGTTTCTAACTCTCTATCACTCTCTCTTCCTTTCTGTAAAAAATCAATAAAATATATTTAATAAAAAAAAGAAACAAATTTTTAAAAAGCTGCCAAAAATAACTGTTCTAAAAAAATAAGTAAATAATGTTGAATATAAGAGTGCCTGCTATTAAAATCTGAGGAAGAAAAACACATTAAAATCTCCATCAACCACTGGGAATTAGATGGAAATAATGTCATTCACTATAATTTGGTAAGACTCTGCACTAATAAGGAAAATATCCAATAAAATAAAACTAGTTCTTAAATTTGATACTTTCCAAAAAATATGTATAATACATCTATTTTTAGGAGTCAAATATTAACATAAGAAACAAAAAGGAACCATCAGAATATTGAAGAAGGAATAATCACAAAGAACAAAAGCTGTCGAAATTCAAGGCTTGTCAAAGTTAGAAACATCCAACTGAATCTTACCTGAGGTTTGGTCAGTTCGATGGCAATATTTTGTACTTCTATGCTCCAATCAAGTTTGGGTGTTTTGAGCTCTGTTTCTGCATAAGGATTCATGTAGAGTTTTGCAGAGGCTGATATTGGCTGGAAAACTGAGAACACATGAGAAGTAAGATAACCTCTATATGCTCTTACATATGAATGACTATAAATAATTTTAAGAACACTGTTACTCTGAAAGTAAAAAAAAATTATAAAAAATATGTTAAAAAAAAGAACTACCAAAAAATATTTAGGTATCTATTTATCTGCATAATACCAACAGTCAAACTCAATGGTTAAAGTGGAATCCCCAAAAAGAAAATTGGGGTCCTATGCTTCTAAATAAGAAATGTGCAAAATACAGACAATCTACACTTGGGAATTCACACTCTGTGTAAAATTAGGCTTCTGTTCCTTGCCTCAAGACACTTAATGATTTTATTATGCATTTAAAATACTAATACAAGAAACAAAAAAAAATTTTTAATCCTCACCATCGGACATGCTTACAGAGAGAGAGGGATGGATGGAGGGAGGGAAAGTGGGAAGAAGAGAGGGAGGAAGGGAACTAGGGAGAGAGGGAAGGAGGGAGAAATACCAATTGGTTGCCTTCCATGGGTGCCCTGAGAGGGGGTCGAACCAGCAACCCAGGTTTGTGCCCTGACCAGGAATCAAACCGGCAACCTTTCAGTGTACAGGACAGGGCTCAACCAACTGAGCTACTCTGGCTAGACAGTAGGAAACAAAATTTGATTAATTTCTGTCTTATTTAATCACTGCCAGAATTTAGGAATAGAACCATGAATAAAATTTATGTAACCCAGAAGAAAATTGCTTACTACTTTACAATTTTCAAAACAATCACTGCACATATTCTTAGAATAAACTAAAGGAAATGTTTTTAAAAGTGAGAAGTAGTATGAAAAGGTGTATTAGGATAACAGAGCAAAGTAAAGTGATAATTATAACTTACAATACTATTAAAATTATATAAATTGTGATACCTTATAAAGTGTTCACAGTTTGCATAATAGTATAAAATTTCAACTAATTTAGAGGTTATTTATAAGTGAAAGATGCCTAAGAATAAAGTTGGAGAATTTTCTGAACTAGTTCTTTCACGAGTAAAAATGCTTTCACAAACTAACAGCATGTGAAAACCTTGTCATCAGTAAATAGAGAGGCCAATGAACATAAAAGAGAAAGTGCCAACTCTTCAGCCATAAAAGGATATGAAGAAAACAATAGTGAACAGGGTGATATAAAATACAGAGAACATGGGCATAAAATTCGAGGATGAGCATAAAGGGATATAGTAAATGCAAACAAATCAATAGCTTCGGTAGACTAATAAAATGGAAATGGAGAAAACAGATGAGATAAATAAATAAGCAGGAAGATTTGTTAGAGATCTATTTAAAAAGAAATAAAGGCGAGGCTGCCAAGGAAAACTCACATAAAACAATCTCTAATGTGGTTGGTTTGTCTTAGCACTGCAATAGTGACATGCTAGGGGTGAGACTGAATACCAAGATCTCAGAGAAATAGTTATAAAGCAAAGCAAAGAAAACCTAATTCCTGAAACAAAGAAGCTGATAGCAAGGTAAGAAGGAAATGTGGAGGTCAAATGGGGTTAGCTGTTAGGAGTGAACAATAGCCATATTGTCCTTGTCTTCCTTATTCTTCAGCAGTGTGTGTGTTATAATCTATTCCTAAATAATTAGTTATAATTCAAACATGCTATATCATAAAATTAAGGTATAAAATTAATACCTTCTCTTTGTCAAAGTAATTTTATCAGAAAAAGTATACTAAAATAAAGTATTTAATACCAGGCTTCCTAAAACATAAAATAAACTTTTACCATTACTTACTATATTGATGGCTTGGTAGAATATCATTACTTGTAGGAATTTCACTTTTCAGATGATCCTTAACAAAAAAAATTGAATTATATGAAAATTAAAAATAAAATATTGAGCCACATATACAAAAAAAAAATACTTGGTCTTACATCAGTACCTTTATTTCCTCTTTGTAATTAGCAATCCATTAAAAAAAAACACTAAACTTTATTTACAAGTATATTTCTTTAGAATAAAATATAAAAGTATATAATTTTTTAACTCTAAATATCTAGAAATATTATAACATTGTGTTCCCCACTAGTAATCCATTAGAAAAAAACACTAAACATTATTTATAGATATATTTCTTTAGAATAAAACATAGAAGAAATTTTTTTTATAATTCTAAATATCTAGAATTATAACATTGTGACTTTAAAATATATATATATTTATATATAAATGTCTATGAACTGGGATCTCAAACAATTTCTAGACAAAGGCAAATTATTTGTATTACAGTATCTGAGAAATAAGAGACAGAATCTTAGAATTAATTCAGTTCCAAAATTCAACAATTCTTTACTCCTCTAAGTAAACATGACTAAGACTGGCTTAACACACTGAAGTTTTAAGTTAATCTTTCACTGTTCGATAAATTATTATCACAAATGCCTAAAAGATTTTTTTACTGATTTTTTTTTTTGAGAGAGAAACATCAATATGAGAGTAAAACATCAATTGGCTGCCTCCTGCACACCCCCTACTGGGGATCAAGAGTCCGAAACCTGGGCATGTGCCCTGAATGGGAATCAAACCGGTAACCTTTCAGGGCACAGGACAAGGCCAATCAACTGAGCTCCATTGGCCAGGGCTAAGAATATATTCTTTAGATTTGAAAGGTATCATCTTTTTTCTTTTTTTTTGTACTAGCAATACCGCTCTTTTTTTTTAAAATATGTTTTTATTGATTTTAGAGATAGAGAAAGGGAGGAGAGAGATAGAAACACCAACATTGATTGGCTGCCTCCTGCACACCCCTGACAGATATCGAACCCACAACTCAGACATGTGCCCTGACTGGGAATTGAATTAGTGAATGGGTCGCTGCTCAACCACTGAGCCACACCAGCTGGGCAAGGTATCATCTTTCTTGACAATACTCTTCAAGTAATCATTTTCATAAAACACCACAATGTAACCAGATGCTATCAAAATGGTGTAAAAAATCCTAAGCACAGTTTTGATTCAATAGTATAGGTTCTCATCTCACTGCTTAATGAATGATTTCACAAAGATCTTCAAAAACAAAAGTGCTTTTTGAAAGACAGAGTGGATACCAAAAACTGTGTTTTATACTTCTGATTTAATTATATACAACTTCAGCAAAAGACTGATAGCCTGTCTTCATTAAGGATCTTCTATGTAAACAAATATAGTGTAGTTAGCTCTTCCAGATAAAAACAGAAATTACCAAGATCTGCTCCCTTGATCCCTGGTAAGACATGCTGCAGTTTACGTTCCAGTAGGCACTAAGGCTATCAAGTCGGATAAGCTATAAAAGAACAATTGAAAGAGGTCAAGCAACTAACACATTGAAGTTATGAATAAATATTAAAATATTATTCTCATGTTCAATATCCCAAATTATCCAATTGCCATTTTGAGTTTATAAAGGAAAGAAAATAATGCAAAAATGGAGGAAATAATTGCTTCTCAGCCTTTTGGCTAAGATCAAGTGTAAAAATGGGGGGGAGGGTTTGAATATTATTCTCAGACTTTATTATTAATCCAGCATTTGCTAAATTGTGCTTCCAGGAACACTACTTCAAAGGGAATTCATTCATACAATTATCAAATATTTATTGAGAATTTAGTATTTAATGGGCCCTGTACATGTTCTGCTAAAAAAAAAAGATATGTTTCCTCCAGTGGATAGGAATGGGTGTTTTGAGGGAGGAGTGAGTGGAGCAGATTCTACAATCAACAAGGTGGGGAAAGCTACTTACTCAATATCACTCTTGAATGTTCACAATGTTTATTAGTATATTTAAAGTATTCTGAAGTTGTATAGTTTAAAAAAAATTAAACATGCCTATTTAACTATGTACCAAATGCTTAATACTTTTAGTCTGTAATCTTACTTGACCAGAGAATATTTTTCTACAAATCTAATAATACCTCAATTACCTAATGCTCCATAAAATACAATCTGGGATATGTTAATTTTATGCATTTTCTTTATATGTTAGGTGAAGAACCTAAACCTCAAAATAGGTAAGTGGTTTTGTTTTAGAAGGTTACACAGTAAGTAGCAGTGCCAAAACTGCTCCATCAAGGTTTCTTTAAGAAAATACATTAAGTTTATATCTAGAAATTCAAGAAATGTTTAATCCAGTCTAATACCTTGTATATAATTTTGTCTGCTTCATTTAACACACATGGAGTCCAGTGTTCATTTGCAGTCTAAAAGAAAAAAAGAATTGTGAAATGAAATATATATACGTATATATCTCAAAATAATACTCTAACATTTTTAAATTATAACTAAGTAACTTAGGAAGAAAACACATAGAGCTAATGTTAGCTGCTGTTAGCAATCTGTTTCTTTATAACTTTATGACAAAAATCAAAGGAATAACAGTAAAAATAGAATTGAAGAGGTTCTAATTTAAATAAGTTATTTCACCCACAAAATAATTATTGAGTACTATGTGTCAGAAGTATGGAAGGAATTGGGTATGAATAAAAACAGAGAGCTTGCCTATAATCTATTGAAAAAGGTCCACTTCTTTTTATAAAAGATCAAATAAATAATTATTGCAAAGTAAGAAGAAAACCAGAATATGGAAATTGAAGAATGACCATGTTTCCAGAAAATCAGCATGGTCAACAATACCAAAAGCTGCAATATAATAAACTAAATTAAACTTATTTGGCAGCCAGGGCATTATTGATGAACTTGTTAAGAACAGTTTCAATGGAGTAGCAGAGTCAGAGTACAGTAGGTAGGGAGTCAACAGGAGGTGGGGAAAGAAAGATAGCAAAGGTAGAAAATTCTCTTAGAAAGTTTCCTTAGAAAGAAAAGAAAGAGAAGGCAGGTAGTTAGATGGGGCCTGGGTAGAGTGGGAAAAGGTTAAAAAACAGGCTTTTTAGATAAGTATCATATGATCTCACTCATTTGTGGAATATAATAAACAACTAATGAACAAAAATAGATCCAGACGTAGAAGCATCCAACAGACCATCAAACCTCAGAGGGAAGGTGTGGGTGGGGGTTGGGGGTGGTGGTGGTGAGATATCAACCAAAGGACTTGTATGCATGCATATAAGCATAACCTATGGACACAGACAATGGGGGGGGGGGAGATGAGAGCCTGTGCTGGAGGGCAGGGGTGGGCTGGGAGAGGTCAATGGGGGAAAGGAGACATATGTAATACTTTCAACAATAAAGAAGTATGAATAAATAAATAAATAAATAAATAAATAAATCAGGCTTTTTAATTTTGCTGTACAGGAGATACTTGCATGTATTTAAATGCTTACAAAAAGAAGTGGGGTGGAGGGTGGGAGAAAGGAAAGGCAGAGGGAGAGGAGTTGAAGATTTAGGAAAGAGAAAGAAATGGATGGAAAGAAGTAAGGAAGGGAAGCAAAGGGGGTAAGGGGACGGCTCCTGAGGGCATGTGGAAGTATAGGATTCAGATCAGAGGTGGGAAGATTACCTATGGAATTCAATTACAAATGGAAAGATACAAGAATGATATGGATACAAAAAGAGGTAAGTTTGCGGTTGTTATAATAGGCAATGTAGTAGTTGAAGCAGGAAATAAATGAGCCAGCCAATGTGCCAAATGCTTTACACAAACAATCTCACTCAATCAACACTAAAATATAGATACATTTTATCAGTACTGTATTTTATTTCCTGTTGCATCAGTGACTGAATGAACATTAGACAGCAGGAGACCAACATGGTAACCAGTTACAGGTGCTTTCATCAAATATTAGGTGTACCAGTTAATAATGCAGATTTTTTTCAATAGATGGAGTTACACATATGTTGATATATCTGCAATTTTATATGCATGCTATTTTGTTGTATTGACAGCAAGCTTCAAAACTTCATATGTCAAATTTGGTGAAGGTGTTAACATCATAGAAATTTTTACACTTAAAAATGTCAAATTTCGTGCCAAAAAAAGAGCATTTGTGGGAAGTTTTAATTCATTACTTAATTTTGAAGAAAAAGTTATCGTATACTTCAGGAAGCTAATGGTGAACATGCTCCATCTCAAGATACTTGTGAATGCTGGTTTAAACACTTTAAAAGTGATGATTTCGATGTGAAAGGCAAAGAAGGTCCAGGTCAACCGAAAAAGTTTGAAGACCAACAATTACAAGCATTATTGGATGAAGATGCATGTCAAACTCAAAAACAACTTGCAGAAAGATTAAACGTTGCTCAGCAAACAATTTCCGATCGTTGACAAGCAATGGGAGAGATTTTAAAGGAAGGAAAATGGGTGCCACATCAACTGAACAACAGACAAATGGAAAACCGAAAAGTCATCAGTAAACTGTTGCTTCAGTGGCACGAAAGAAAGTCTTTTTTTGCATCAAATTGTGACTGCCGGTGAAAAGTGGATTTATTTTGAGAATCCCAAACGCACAAAATCATGGGTTGACCCAGGTCAACCATCAACATCAACTGCAAGGCCAAATCGCTTCAGAAAGACAATACTCTGCATTTGGTGGGATCAGGAAGGTGTGGTGTATTATGAGCTTCTAAAACCAGGTGAAACCGTTAATACTGATCACTACCAACAATAAATAATCAATTTGACCCAGGCTTTGATCCTGAAATGACTACAATGTGCCAGAAGACACAGATTATATGAAACAAGTAATTTTGTTTCATGATAACACACCATCACACACTTCAAAACCAGTTAAAGAGGCATTAAAAGATCTTGCCTGGGAAGTATTAACCCAACCGCTGTATTCACCAGACCTTGCTCCTTCAGATTACCACTTGTTCCAATCCATTGCACACTCATTTTCTGAGCAGCACTTCAAAACATACAAAGTGGAAAATTGGGTCTCTGAATAGTTTGCCTCAAAACAAGAAAAGTTCTATTGGGATGGTATCCACAAACTACCTAAAAGATGGGGGAAATGTGTAGCTAGCAACAAATATTACTTTGACTAAAGCACTTTGATGTTTCTCTTGACATTATCTTGTTTTCTTTGATTACAAAATCCGCCATTACTAACCGGTACACCTAGTATAATGAGGAGCATAAAATAAGGAATGATAAATTCACAGAGGAAGGTAAAGAAGGAATGAAATAGCAAGGTAATAGCTTACACAAGTATTAAAACCTGAATAGAATTCCAGGCAGACAAAGGGAAGGGTATAATATCGACAAAGAAAACAGTATAGAGTCTGAGCAAAGATACAGAGGGGCCCAAACAACAGCACACACTAAGACAGGTAGGTATCATTCTCATGCACAAGTATGCCTGTCTGTCATCAGTCAATGGCAGTTATTTGTTTCGTATTTTTTCTTTTGTCTGCTAGAAGCTCAATGTTAAATACCATGCTCACTTATGACTAATGTTAGTCTAAAATTTCTGGAACAAGTATCTCTCTACCTTTCACAACACAGATTCTGGTCTCCTTAAAGATATTCTTTATCAAAAGCTACTTCAAATTCATTTTGGAAACATGCAGAGGACAAACAGTATATTAAACACTAGCTTCCAAACTCCCTTTCCTGTTTCTCTAGTTCTTTTTCTTTAATGTTTCTGCTTTGGTCTTCAACTCTATGTATCTCTACTTCTCTGCATGCGTGTATCCTTCTCAAGGCCTCCATGTAAACATGTCCTTTTTCTCTTTCTCTGGCAGTCCACTTCTCTTTCAATTTTTTTTCTCTTCTTTCTGTACTAAGCCCTATCCATATAACTAATCATAAGGCAAACATGTACTCAGTACAATTTACTGTTCACTGTCCTTAACTTTATTTTTTTTTCAATTTTTTTATTAAAGTATTATATGTGTACATATCTTACCATTGCCCCCCCCACACCCCACTCCCATATATGCCCCCACCCCCCAGAGTTTTGCATCCATTGGTTATGCTTATATGCATGCATACAAGTCCTTTGATTGATCTCTTATCTCCCCCACCTCTCCCTAACCTTCCCCTTGTAATTTGACAGTATGTTTGATGCTTTACTGTCTCTGTATCTATCTTTTTGTTCAAGTTTATAATGTTCTTTATTATCCATAAATGAGTGAGATCATGTGGTATTTTTCTTTCATTGACTGACTTATTTCACTTAACATAATGTTCTCCAATTCCTCCCAGGTTGCTGCAAATGATGAGAATTCCTTCTTTTTTATGGCAGCATAGTATTCCATTGTGTAGATGTACCACAGTTTTCTGATCCAGTCATCTGCTGACGGGCACCTAGGCTGTTTCCAAATCTTAGCTATGGTGAATTGTGCTGCTATGAACATAGGGGTGCATATATCCTTTCTAATTGGTGTTTCTAGTTTCTTCGGATATATTCCCAGGAGTGCGATTACTGGGTCAAATGGGAGTTCCATTTTCAGTTTTTTGAGGAAACTCCATACTGTTCTCCACAGTGGCTGCACCAGTCTGCATTCCCACCAGCAGTGCACGAGGGTTCCTTTTTCTCCGCATCCTCGCCAACACTTGTCGTTTGTTGATTTGTTGATGATAGCCATTCTGACAGGTGTGAGATGGTACCGCATTGTTGTTTTGATTTGCATCTCTCGGATAATTAGTGACGTTGAGCATGTTTTCATGTGTCTCTTGGCAGAAGGAAGGCCAAGAGACACTGTCCTTAACTTTAAAACATTTCCTACCCCTTAGTTGTCCATAAAAGAAAAAAAGTCTAACCTGGATATATATACATGCTATCCTTAAAGACCTTTAAGAGAAAAGCCAAACTACATTATAAAATAATCATAATAAATTACTGATATAGATAGATATAGATATAGATATAGATATAGATATAGATTAGATAGAGATGATAGAGATAGAGATAGAGATAGAGATAGAGATAGAGATAGAGATAGAGATAGAGATAGAGATAGAGATATCAGTATGGTACACACACACGTACATATAAACATATAAACACATAAACACATATAAGCTATTTGGAAATTCCATTTACCTAACCAAGAATGAGAACATGACTCTATGGAAATTTATCTTCCCCTACTTTCCCACATGGTTAAGAGACAGCTTTTCATTCTTTCAGAATATTTGCTACTGTGTTTGGATATTTGTTAAATTCGAAGACAAATCAAAATTAATTAGAGAATGTAATAGCATCACTAAAAATTTTGAACTTCTGGAAAAGCTATAGAAAGATTATACATAAAAATAAAATAGCAATTTGTAGCAATAGTTGATTTTAGGCAACACTCCCTATGACTTAGGAATAATATTTTACAGGTTCCACAAATATTTAAAATAAGTCCAACATTACCAACAAACTAAGTTCTCCCAGTGTGACACCAAATGAAAGGGGCCGCTTTGGATCAGTAACCTATCAAAGAAAAAAAAGTAACATTAAAATATACTGATGGTGAAGGTGAATCCATGCTCCACTCTTTACGATAGGCAACACAGGGCAATTAGTTTACAAATAAGTTACACAAACCAAATGGATATGTGGAAAAGAAAGAGAAGGAAGCCAAAACATGACTGGGATTATCCATATTTTATAGGCATGATACTCATATACCTTCCCAGTGAATCTCTTTTCTTAGTATATGAAAAGACTAACTACAACTAAACAGATTCTTGTCTAGATAGTTACAAAGAGAGAGTGTCTTTATGTATAACATTAAAGATGTTCTTCATAGATAAATAAAACAAAGGATCACAGGTAAAAACACTGCCACAAAATTATTTTTGAAACAGTTAAGATTTTCACATTTAGAAATGTGAACTGTCTCTTTTATATATATATATATATATATATATATATATATATATATATATATATAAAAGAGAGTTTCTAACTCTCTATCCCTCTCTCTTCCTCACTGTAATAAATCAATAATATATCAATTATATATATATATATATGTGTGTGTGTGTATATATATATATATATATATATATATATATATATATTATTGATTTATTACAGTGAGGAAGAGAGAGGGATAGAGAGTTAGAAACATCGATGAGAGAGAAACATCGACCAGCTGCCTCTTGCACACCCCCTACTGGGGATGTGCCCGCAACCAAGGTACATGCCCTTGACCGGAATCGAACCTGGGACCTTTCAGTCCGCAGGCCGACGGTCTATCCACTGAGCCAAACCGGTTTCGGCGTGAACTGTCTCTTTAAGCTTTAATTTTCTTGACACTTCAAAAATTTTCTGTTAGAAAATGCCCAATATTTAATTTCCCTAGTCTCTTAACCCCAAATCTGCCAATGTTAAACTTTTGTTTTATTTCTGATCTTCAATACATGTTAAATTTACACACAATAAACTGTACCACTATATGAAAATATCATTGTTTTAGACATCTTAAAGATGTCCAAAAGTCACAGTTTTTTGGTTGTAAGAGGAACTAGAGAGTGAAGAAAAAACATAATGTTCTAAATCATCCAATAGTGACTCCAGAGTTTAGTCATATAAACCTTCCTCAAATAGGAAATATGCATGATCCGGTATAGCTGAAAAACACCAATAGCTTTTTGAGCTTTGTTTTTAATATCAGAGATATTGTGATTGTGGCAATACATTTTCCTTTATTCCCACACTCATCTTTTTATACTTACAGATAATTAGCTCAAAATAACTTGGAGCTAATCAGAAGAACTTCAGTAAACCACAACTCCTCAGTTGCCAATGTAATACCCACAAACTACTATCATCCAATTAGCATTTTTGTGATAAATTATTATCCATTCCCTACCCCACTTCCTATACTATATTTTTCATTATCCTTCTAGATACAATAATTAAGGTTACCACATGAAAGACAAATGCTATAATAGATTCCTTTTCATTTTTAAATTCCTTTCCTTTTAGATTCTTTTAGTATATTTTGTCACATCAATTTAAATATAAACAATGTTATTTATCCCACTCCTGTACATCTCTGTATTCTTTTAATTAATGAGAAATAATGTACTTTTCTAATTGCACTTGCTCAATAAAAAAGCTTATTTTAAGTTCAAACTGAGTTTCTCATTCATCAATATGTGGGATGGGGCCTAAACCAGCAGTCAGACATCCCTCTAGGAATCCGGGACTGCTGGCTCCTAAATGCTCACCTGACTGCCTGCCTGATTGCCCCTAACCACTCTGCCTGCCTGTCTCATCACCTCAAACCACCCACCTGCCTGCCTGATCACCCCTAACCCCTCTGCCTGCCTCCCTGATCACCCCTAACCACTCGTCTGCATGCCTGATTGCCCCTAACCACTTGCCTGCCTGCCTCATCACCCCTAACCACCTCTGCTTACCTGCCCAATTGCCCCTAACCACTCACCTCCCTGCCTGATTGCCCCTAACCACTCACCTGCCTGCCTGATGGCCCCTAACTGCCTCTGCCTGCCTACCTGATCGCCCCTAACCGCCTCTGCCTGCCTGCCTGATCGCCCCTAATTGCCTCTGCCTCAGCCCCCGCCACTGTGGCTTCGTCTGAAAGGACGTCCAGAATGATGTCTGGAAGGCCATTTGACTGTCCGGTCTAATTAGCATATTATGTTTTTATTATTATAGATTTACACTCATAAGTGTCCCATGAAAAAAGCACAACACAGAAAAAGAGAAATGGTAATGTACTCATTAGGAAAAAAAAATCTTGTATTTAAAACTGGGTACAGATAATCCACATATAGACATATCAATCCTATATAATAAAAGCTTGATATGCTAAGTGTCCAGTTGTTATCCAGTCGTCCATTCAACCAATCAAAGCATAATACGCTAATAATATACTAAGGCTGCTCAACCACTCACTATGATGTGCACTGACTACCAGGTGGCAGACAGTTGACCAACAGACCAGTTGCTATGACATGCACTGACCACAGGGGGCAGACACTCAATGCAGGAGCTGCCCATGGTGGTCAGTGCGCTCCCATAGGGGGAGTGCTGCTCAGCCAGAAGCTGGGCTCATGGCTGGCGACCACAATGGTGGTGGCGGGAGCCTCTCCCGCCTCTGCGGCAGCGCTAAGGATATCCGACTGACAGCTTAGGCCCGCTCCCCATCAGTCAGACATCCCCCAAGGGGTCCCGGACTGTGAGAGGGCGCAAGCCGGGCTGAGGGACCCCTCCCTCCCCCCGCAAGTGCACAATTTTCATGCACCAGATCTCTAGTATTAATGTAAAATAAACATTAAATTACTAAGCTAAACTAAGGAACCGAAAATTACTTACATCATCTTCATATTTAATGTGAATGTCTGTGATTTTTACTTGTACATTTTTAATTACTTGAGTTGCCAATTTTTCCAAAAATGTATCCTTTTTAGCTTCTTTTGGTTTATCTATAAAAAAACAGAAAAACACAAGCTCAAAAGTTGAAATTCTCACAAAGCTCATAATCAATGACCAAAGGATAGCTGAGACACTACTCAATGGAAATTATAGGCTTTTCTAGTGTCTTTGTTTTATTTTAGATTTTAATATACATTTCCAACTTAAAATTTATTTTTGAAGTTACATTATAAACTAACATTCATTTTACCTTTGATGACAGAAATTAAGTGGCAATGTGTATAAATAACACATGGCATAAAAACTACTTTTACCTACCTTTTGAGCGATCAAGACCTTTAAAAGGTTTCTTAAAATGTTTTTTGTGCTTTTTACGCTTACGTCCTTCTCAGTGGAAGCATTTTAGTGAGAAAAGGATAAAATTCAAGTTAGCAGACAAGAGGACAGAAGAGAAAACAAGAGCATTCTTCCTGACATCAAATTTTGGTACAATTCACCTTATTTGATTCTAAGCTGACCTGTTATCACAGCATAAACAGAAATTCACAAACCTTACTTAGTCTAGGAATAACCTTCTTTAATCTAGAAATAACTTGGCAGGTACAATTATTCAAAAATTAATTAAAATATACATATACAATGCCCTTTATAATATTTATGACTTTTCACAACACGAAGTTTAATTTTAATTTCAATGTTACCAAAATATTGGAAATGTAATAATGACAAGTAAAGTTTTTATAAACACGTGGTAGGAACAAAGGAACACAAATGTAATGAATGGGTAGGTTACCGACAATGACTTCCTCTGGATAATATACCTCACAGAAAAATCCTTTAATGACTTAAGGATATAAACACAAAAAAGACATAAAATGTACATTGAACTGTACATTGAAACTGGTTTAATAATTTCTTTAAAACCTAACCCTCTTTTATTTGGCACTGCCTCACTTTATTAAATTACCTAACACCTATCTTATCCAAATTACAAACCTTTACATTCAACTAGACATCAACTCTAGTCTGTACCCTTGAAGCAGTCTCTGTATACAGTCTCCCCACCTTCTAGTTCCCACTCCACTCCTAATAAACATCCTTCTATACTACTACCAGACTGTTACTTCTAAAACACTATTCACAGCTTGCTTAATCCCCTGCTCAACTTTTTTTAAAGGCTCTCTACAGCCTTCCAAATAAAATAAAAAGTGTTTGCATGACACAAACATCCTGTCATGACCTGACATTAACTCCCTGTCCTGTTCTATCTCCTACCACTCCCCCTTGCACTGGATACTTCAGAAATATTATTTATACTTTCCAAGATAAGAAAAACTTTCTAATGCCTAATGCATCTACATGTGTCATTCCCATCCCCTCCCTGAACTTCTTCACTAGGAAAACTCCAAGAAGCTTCCAAATCTCAGGTCCAGCACTATCTGAAGCCTTTTTAACTATTCCAAGCATCTATCCCAGGACCAGACTTCCAAAGCAGTGATTACACTGTATTTGAAGTGTTTTCACAACTGTCTTGCCTCCAAGGCTTCATTAAGATAGGAATTACCCTTATAACTGGGTACAGAGCATATAACTCTTCAAAAGAATAAAAAAATATACATCTGAACATTACCAGTATAATAAAATATATAAGCCCCCTTAATGTTATATACTAGTATATTTGAAAGAATGTACATGAAATTTAGCTTGAAATATTAAATTTTTTTCTTCCTCGATACTTTAAAGCAAATTGTCCTTCCATTACAAAAACTAAGAACTAAACCCTATATTACAAGAATAAGACCCTGAGTTTCAAGAAGAAAAGACTTAATAAATACATAACAGAATGTGGACTTTGCTATTATCAATATTGCTTGTCATAGTGATGGTCCCTAAATATTTTTCACTCATAAATAAAACATTTAGAAAAAGACTGAGTTCTTGACAAAATACCATTTGAAAAGAAACAAAAAGGAAAGCCAGAGTAGGCTTGAAAATGGCCAGAACAGCTTTCAGAGATAGAGGGTCAGCTGGCTGGGTTTAGACTCTCCCATATTTGTTCTTCTCACCTGAGCTCCCTATTTTATTTCTGATTTCACATTTGTTCTAGCATCATGTTGCACCATTGATCTCAATGTTAAGTGCACCATGTTTAAACCTCTCCAAATAACTTCAAAATCTGAGTGCTACACAGTTCTTTAGAGAAAGTTTCTATTTTTAATCTGATAAATAATAAATTTATGATTCTCAATCACTCTTTAAAGCAGGTCTTAAATATTTTGATCTCACATAAAATTTGAGAACCTTAAAGATATTTTTATTGGTGTGGATTACAACTATTGATATTTCCATACTAGAAATGAAAACTGAGAAATTTTTTAAATATTTATTAATTTTTAAAAACCATTACCTGATAATATGGTTAACATATATTTATGAAAATTAACTATATTTGCCAAACGAAAGGTTGTAGTGAGGCAAATGAAATGATTTTACAATGTTACAAATCTCTTTAATGACTGGCTTAGAAGACAGGTTGAGTTGCATATATGTTTTTGCCTTAGATCTGGTGAAATATCTTGTTTAGATTGAAGTACATGAAGGAAATCTGAACTACAGATATGTAATAATAAAAGGGATAAACATCTTTTCATGGCCTTTTCATGAAATTATAAATACTATACCCAAACTCAACAAGTGGTACCGTATTTTCCGGTGTATAAGACGACAGGGCGTATAGAAGATTTTCCTGGATTAAAAAGTCATCTTATAGCCGGAAAATACGGTAGTTTCTTAAAGATTAGTTTCATCTTAAATTCTGAAACTCTATCAATAAATTTTTCATTCAAATTAAAATCAATTGGTCTACTTTGCACTTTTAATGGATTTTTACACATGCCTGATTTCTTATCATGCACTGGTAATATGGAAATATTACTTCATTGAACTATGCAAATCTTCCGAATGATGAGTCATTTCATTATTTAGTATCAAAAATCACGTTTATTAACATTGCTAACAATCTCATCAGAAAATTCTTTAAGTACGAGGAAGCTGTCAAGCTCTAGATGGCAAATACAAGTTTCCAAATAATTCTAATCTTTGCTCAAAAGCTCAAATTTTATCATGACAAACATTGTCAACTGTTTTCCTTGAATTTGTTTTACTGAAGTATCTACCAAACACCCAAATCTAAATGCTCTGTCAGTCATTCTTTCAAGTAAAATGGTTTTCCTTGAAAAAAGAAACTAGTTCAGCTAGGAATACAAACAACTACACAAGTACTTTTCTTTCAGACAATTATCCTACTTCAGTGTGTATAAGTGCTTTATGCATACTTCCTCTTTTGTCACATGACATATTAAAGACACACATAATCAAGAGCTGAGGTTTATTAAAATTTTCCTACTTCATCAAGAGCATTCATAAGTAAAATTGGTGGGGGGGGTAATTTAATTTAATTTAGTTTTCTACTGGGAGTGCATGGTAATCAACAATACAATAGCTACTAGTACTGTTTGGTGCCACTGCCTTGATTCATGCTAAGGAACCCAGTAATTTTACTCATCATTAATCTTTGCACCATCAGCACCAAAGTCAACACAGTTAAAAATCAAAAAATGCCTTAGTATTATTATGAAAATAGTTTTGACTTTTTAAGGGCCAAGGTTCTAAAACTGAAAAAATGACATCAAATAAGAAGGAATATACATTTAAAAAATTAAAAGATGAAAGGATCATAAAGTACACATTAAGTTACAGCCAATTAAATGAAGATATCATCAACAAAATTATTTTCATTTCAGAATCATCAATATTCCAGGTCTATTTTTTACCAGGCTAAGGTATCTTTCTTGAAAAAAAACAGGAAACTCTGAATCAATTAGGTATTCCTTTATAGCAACCCCTATCTGTTAGGGTTTTGTTTTTTTTTAATGATACTATCCAATGATTCTGTTATACATTTAAACTAGAGGCCCGGTGCACGAAATTCATGCATGGGTAGGGTCCCTAGGCCTGGCCAGAGATCAGGGTCAATCGGGGCCTTTTTCATTCCACACTGCCCCCTGGTGGTCAGCGCACATCATAGTGAGCGGTCGAACTCCCAGTCGGTCAAACTCCAGAGGGGATAATTCCTATATTAGGCTTTTATTACATAGGATGAGCCACTGGAATTCATTTATATCTTGGAGGCAGGTTGCTCCTAGTAGGATTAGATAACACTGCCCATGGCAGACCACAGAAAGATGGTCCAATTATAACCAACAAAATTGAACAATGAGACATAGTATCTCCATGCTAAAACATACAATCTTCTAAGACTAAATCATGAAGAAATAGAAAATCTGAATAGATCAATTACTAGTAAGGAAATTGAATCTATAATTTAAAAAAAAAAAAAAGAAAAAACTCCCAACAAACAAAAGCCTAGGACCAGATGGCTTCACTAGTGAATTCTATCAAATATTCAAAGAAGATTTAATACCTATCCTACTCGAACTCTTTAAAAAAAAATTCAAAAGGAGGGTGTGCTCCTATGCTCATTTTACAAAGCCAACATTAACCTGATACCAAAACCAAAAAAGACACCACACACACACAAAAAAAATTATAGACCAATATCTCTGATAAACACAGATGCAAAAAATCTTCAACAAAATATTAACAAACTAAATTCAGCAATACATTAAAAGGATAATATACCATTACTGAGTGGGATTTATACAAGCATGAAAGCATGGCTCAACATCCACAAGTCAATCAATGTCTTACATTATATTAACAAAATGAAGGGTAAAAAATCATATGATCATTTCAATAGATGCAGAAAAAGCATCTGACAAAATTCTACATTCATTTATGATTTAAAAAATACTCATAATAAACTATTATAGACAGGACATACCTCAACATAATAAAGGCCATATATAACAAGTTGACAGCTAACATCATACTTGTTGGTGAAAAGCTAAAAGCTTTCCCCTTAAGACCAGGGACATTACAAATTCACCACTCTTACTCAACATAGTAACTACTGGAAGTCCTAGCCAGAGCAATTAGGCATGACAAAGAATAAAAGGCATCCATATTGAAAAGAAAGAATCTATTGAACAAAATAAATTAACAAACAAAATATAAACAGACTCGTAGAGAACAGACAAACAGCTGTCAGAGGGGAGGGAGGTTGCAGGCTGGATGAAAAAGGTGAAGTGATTAAGCAAAAACAAAACAAAACTCACTGACACAGCCAACAGCATGGTGATTAGCAGAGGGGAAGGTGGATGGGGTGATAGGAGAGGGCACAGCGGGGATAAATGTTAATGGAAGGAGACTTGACTTGGGGTAGTGAACACACAATACTATATATAGTTGATGTATTATAGAACTGTACACCTAAAACCTATATAATTTTATTAACCAATGTCACCCCAATAAAATAACAATTTTTTTAAAAGAAAAACTCACTAATTGCTGATAACATGTTTTCATAATATAAAAAACACTTAAAGACTCCACCAAAAGAACTGTCAGAACTAATAAACAAATTCAGTAAAGCTGCAGGATACAAAATCAATACGTAAAAATATGTTGTGTTTGTATACAATAACAATGAACTATTAAAAAGGTAAATTAAGAAAACAATCTCATTTATACTTGCATCAAAAAGAATATAAACCTAGGAATAAATTTAACCAAGGAGGCGAAAGACCTGTGCACTGAAAAATATAAGACACTGATGAAAGAAAATAAAGAAGATACAAATAAAGAAAAGATATTCCATGCTCAGGGATTGGAAAACTTAATATTATAAAATTGTTCATATTACCCAAAGCAAACTACAGATGTCATGCAATCCCCATCAAAATTCCAAAGGCATTTTTCACAGAAATAGAATACTAAATTTTTTATGAAAACAAAAAAAGAGAAAGAAAAACAAAGCTGGAGGCATCATACTCCCTGATTTCAAACTGTATTACAAAGCTATAAGAATTTTAAAAAATATGGCATTAGCATAAAAACAAACACACAGATCAATGAAATAGAATAGAGAGCCCAGAAATAAACCCACACATATATGGTCAATTAATTTATGACCAAGAAGGCAAGAATATACAATGGGGGGAAAACAGTCTCTTCAATAAATTTTGCTGAGAAAACTGAACAGCCACATGCAAAAAAAAGGAACTAGACACCTATCTTAAACCATATTCAGAAATTATCTCAAAATGGACTAATGACTCAAATATAAGACAGAAAACATAAAACTCATAAAAGAAAATGTAGGTGTTGCTCTTTGCAATATTTCTTTTTTCTGATTCCAAAGACAATGGCAACAAAAGCAAAAATAAACAAATAGGACATCAAATTTAAAACTTCTACAGAGCAAAGGAAACCATCAATGAAATAAAAAGGCAACCTACTAAATGGGAGAAGGTATTTGCAAATCATATATCTGGTAAGGGGTTAATATCCAAAATATATAAAGAACTCATACAGCTCAATAACAGAAAAACAACAAACAAACAATCCAATTAAAAATGGGTAGAGAATCTAAATAGGCATTTTTCCAAAGAAGGCACAGATGGCCAACAGGCATATGCAAAAATGTTCAAATCACTAATCAACATGAAAATGTGAAACAAAGCCACAATGAAGTATTATCTCACACCTGTCAGAATCGCTATTATCAAAAGGACTAGAGGCCCGGTGCACAAAATTTGTGCATGGGGGTGGGGGGGGGCCCTTAGCCTGACCTGCACCCTCTCCAATCTGGGATCCCTCTCGCAATCCAGAACCACTGGCTCCTGAGCGCTCACCTACCTGCCTGCCTGATGCCCCTAACTGCTCTCCTGCCTGCCTGATGCCCCTAACTACTCTCCTGCCTGCCTGATACCCCTTACTGCTCCCCTGCCGGCCTGATGGCCCTAACTGCTCTCCCCTCCTGACCTGATCCCCCTAACTTCCTAACTGCTGTCCCCTGCCAGCCTGATCCACCTAACTGCTCTCCCCTCCTTGTCTGATCCCCCTAACTGCCTATCTGCTCTCCCCTCCTGGCCTGAACCCCCTAACTGCCTATCTGCTCTCCCCTCCTGGCCTGATCCCCCTAACTGCCTATCTGCACTCCCCTCCTGGTCTGATCCCCCTAATTGCCTATCTGCTCTCCCCTCCTGGCCTGATCCCCCTAACTGCCTATCTGCTCTCCCCTCCTGGCCTGATCCCCCTAACTGCCTATCTGCTCTCCCCTCCTGGCCTAAACCCCCTAATTGCCCATCTGCTCTCCCTTCCTCTCCGCGCCTTCAGACCCCAGCGCAGCAGTGCTGAGAGCTCTCCACCGAGGCCCCGCCCCCATCCTGACGCCCCCCCCCCCCCCCCGGGCAGGGCGGCATGGTGGGCCTGCACATGCCTCCGCCAGGGGAGCCATCCCCATCCTAATACCCCCCTCCGGGCCAGGCAGCATGGCGGGCCTGCGCACCTCCGCCGGGGGCGCCGCCCCTGGTGGCAGCCTCATGTCCTGGTGGCACAAGTCCCTGCCCCCGTCCCCGCCCACCAGCTCCTGCCTGCGCATGCCTCTGTCGAGAGTGGCCTCCGCCTCTGAGGCAGCATGACATTAGCGCTGGGCAGGCCTGCATGTGCCTGCACTGGGGGCAGAAGTCCCCACCCACCAGCTCCTGTGCGCGCGCAGCCTGTTGACTGGTCGTGACTGGGACACCGTTAGGACCAATTAGCATATTACCTCTTTATTATATAGACTAGAGGCCCAGTGACAAATTTGTGCACAGGTGGAGTCTGGCCACCTGCCCCATGGGGGCCAATCGGGGGCGGTCCGGTGTGGGGGGGCCATGGGAGGTTGGCCAGCCGGCCCCACCCCCGATCAGGTTTGGGGGGACCAATAGGGGCGGGGCCAGATGGGGGAAGGGGGGCTGCTTGCCCCCAACTGCCCCCGCTGCCAGCCTGATAGCTCCCAACTGCCCCTCCCCCCCCCGCTGGCCTGATCGCCCCCAACTGGCCCCCCCTGCCGGCCTGATCACTCCCAACTGCCCTCCCCTCCTGGCCTGATCGTTCCTAACCGCTTCTGCCTCAGCCCGCCACCATGGCTTTGTCCGGAAGGATGTCTGGAAGGTTTCCCAGAAGGTCTCCCAGTCTAATTAGCATATTACCCTTTTATTAGTATAGATAAGAAATAACAAGTGTTAATAAAGGTATAGTTAAAAGGAACCCTCCTGCACAGTTGGTGGGAATGTAAATTGGTTCAGCCACTATTGAAAACAGCATTAAGGTTTCTTGATAAAGTAAAAACAGACCTTCCATAAGACCCAGCAATTCCACTTCTGAATATTTATCTGAAAAAAATCAACAACAACACTAATTTGAAGAGATATGTGCACCCCTATGTTCATTGTATCATTATTTACAATAACCAAGATATGGGAAGAACCTAAATGTTCACGATGAATGGATAGAAAATGTCCTGGATGTGCTGGATGAATAGATAGAAAATGTACTGGATGTGCTGGATGAATGATAGAAAAGATGTGGTATATATACACAATGGGATACTACTCAGCCAAGAAAAATAATGAAATCTTGCCATTTGCAACATGAATGGATCTTGAAGGTATTTTGCTAAGTGAAAAAATTCAGACAATCAAACCTCGGTTCTCCAACGTTTCCCATCTCAAACAATTCGGTTCTCCACCAAGTTGCTCACAGAAAAAATGTCTTGGTTGTTGACCAAAACGTCAGTTTTCGACCTGACAACCTTTTCATGCTTATACCTCAGCATGACAAAAAGCATCTCTCAGGCAACAAACAAAGGAGAGAAAGCTTTTGTTGCTGGGAAATCGATTAGCACAATTTTAACCCTTTGTATGCCATAAGCGTCTATAGACACAAGCAGCAGACCTTCCCCACACACCATGCGCGTCTAAAGCCGCAAACCTCACATATCAACTCTGGTCATCCAATTTTAAAATCAGACTTGTTAGTGACATCTCTGGGTTTGTAAAGAAAATTATGGTAACTTAAATTCATAAATATTCCAGTGCATATGGAAGAAATTCCAACTTCGTCCCGTTTTGGACACATGGCAGTTAACTGGTTAAAGCAGTGGTTGGCAAACCGCGGCTCGCGAGCCACATGCGGCTCTTTGGCCCCTTGAGTGTGTCTCTTCCACAAAACACCACGTGCGGGCGCGCACATACAGTGCAATTGAAACTTCGTGGCCCATGCGCAGAAGTCAGTTTTCGGCCTGGGCGAGTCTATTTTGAAGAAGTGGCATTAGAAGAAGTGGGGTTAAAGCATAAAGAGGCCATCAAGGGTGCTAACGTTGCTAAGGGTATGAAAGTGCTCACAAACCTACAATCACAGGCAACTGAATAGGTAGAAAAAATGTTGTTGATTGGATAAATGAAAAGCAGTTAGCAAGTGATAGCATTTCTGAGGCAGTGACATATGAAAAATTCCTTTAAAGCTAGTAGAGGATGGTTTGATAAATTTAAGAAGTGTTTATTTATAAATTAAACAGTACATTAGACATGTACTGTATATAAGAAAGGTTAAAACAGGGAATCATTTGGGGGTCTGAAAGGAATTCAATTTACATTATTTCTTTTCTTAAATATATTTTTACTGATTTCAGAGAGGAAGGGAGAGGAAGAGAGAGATAAAAACATAAATGATGAGAGAGAATCATTGATTGATAGGCTACCTCCTACATGCCCCCAATTGAGGATCAAGACCACAACCCCGGTATGTGCCCTGACCAGGAATTGAACCTTGACCTCCTGGTTCATAGGTTGATGCTCAACCACTGAGCCATAACCAGCCAGGCTCATTTTACATTATTTCTAATGGGGAAAAATGATTCGGTTTTCAAACAAATAGCTTCTCAAACAGCCTTCTAGAATGAATTAAGTTCAAGAAACGAGGTTCCACTGTACATTATTTCTCTTACATGTAGAATATTACAAAAAAAAATAATAAAAGAACAAAAAACTCATAGATACACCAGAACATATTGGTGGTTGCCATATGGAAGGAGAGTTGGGGGGGATGAAATGGGTAAAGGGGGTCAGGAGGTATAAACTTCCAGGTATGAAATAAATAAGCCATGGGGATGTAATGCACAGCATGGTGACTATAGCAAATTTTAAAGTTGCTAAGAAAGTAAATCTTAATAGTTATCTTCAGAAGAAAAATAAAATTTTTATAACTTCATAGGGTAATGGATGGTGACTGGACTTACTGCAGTGATAACTTTGCAGTGGATATAAATGTTGACTCATTATGTTGTACACATGAAACTAATAGAATGCTGTGTTTCCATTATACTTTAATTTTTTAAAAGTTAGGAAAAAAATTTTAAATGTTATCTATAGATCAAACTTCAAGCTTCACAGAGCAGTGAACTCTGTTTTACCCCATGAACATTCAGCATGACTGTGGAAGGTAGGGGAAAATAAATGATGGTAAAATGGAAAAACATGAATTACATTTCCATATTTTTTGAAAGATGGCACGTCATCAAATGGGCTCCATTAAAAGCACATGCATGGATAAAAATATAATTTTTATATAGCTGGATATAATTAACCATGCATACCCACCAGGCTTGATGTCCTTGTAAACAAAGTTTTCCAAGCCATATATGAACTCCCCTGAATGTGCGCCTGCATCCGCATGGCAGCAATAACCAAAATGCAAAGCATTTAAAAACATCTTTAATTTCACATGTAAAACGTCTAAACTTAATTCTAAGAATTAGAAGTCATGTAACAGAACAAGTAAAATTCAGTAAAACTATACTTCTTTTTTATAAAAACTGGTATTTCTAAGGTAACATTCAAATGACAACATTTTAATTCTTTGGACATACAAACTATTTTCATAATATTAAAACAAAAATTCTTAATAATTAAAATTGTAACAATAATTTCAAATTAAGCAAGACAGACAAATATGAATTATGGCTAATGTCTCATTAAATTACTTGACAAATTTTCAAACAGAGCAAGTCTGTTATTTTGGTTCCCTTTTGACTACCACTTTGCCCATTTTCAGAATAAACCATTTTCATATTTATACAATTTTAGTCAGCTGAAATTAACTTACTTTACTGTCTGAATCCTTCCTATGCATATGATAACTAGGTAGTACCATCTCCCATTTCCCATCCCAAATCCAGCCTAGACACAGCAAGTTTAACTTTCCTAAAATAGCTCTGATCAATCAAGTCACTCCCTGATTTTTTAAAGAAAGAAAAAGGGGCAAGTTACTGACTCTCCCACTGGCTAGATGAATATCCATTACTCACAGTTAAACATATAGGAGCTAGAGCAAGACTGGATTCAAATTCTAGCTCTATCATTTTCTAGCTGTGTGACATGGAACAAGTTATTTAATTTTCAGCTTTTTCAAATATTAAATGGGAATAATAACAGCTTTTAAATCATAGTTATGACAGTTAAATGAGTCAATTCCTATAAAGTGTTTTGAAGAATCACTGACAAATAGCAAATGCTCAATAAATGTTAGCTGCTATAGTTCATAGTCATTATCATTATCATAGCATTCAAATATCTTAAAATTTACCTAAACATAGCTTTCTAACTTACCTATAACTACACTCTATCAAACTCCCAAATTCTTAGCTGTTCACATACATGTTCTATACCAGTGATGGGCAACCTTTTGAGCTTGGTGTGTCAAACTTCGCCAAAAAACTGAGCATAATTCGGGTAGTGTGTCACTTTGAGGAAAAAAACATTATTTCGCGATATTTATAGTTTAAATAGCATAAATGTATAATTGTTATATATAATTGTATTTAATAAACCTCAGCGGCCGCGTATCATCAGAAATGGCTACACGTGTCAGTGCTGACACGTGTGTCATAGGTTCGCCATCACTGCTCTATACTTTTCCACCATCACTGTCCCCTCTACCTAGAATGCCCTCTCTCCTTTCTCATCCTTTAGACACAGCTGAAATATATACCATCAGTGTCTCTGTGATCTCTTTGACTAAGCATATGTCCATTCTGAACCCCCTTAACACTCTATCTGTATTTCTTTGATGGGACCCAACACTTTCTCATATTGATTATTATGCATGTCTTATTTTCCCAGCTACAGTGTAAGGTTGTGGACAGTAGGATCCAGGGATTTTCCAACAATGCATTGAGCAGATTAGCATCAGACTTCTCAAAAGTACCTGTAAGCTAAAAGGTATTGCTTTCTAAACTCTAATTTTAAACCTAGGATTCTCTCTCCTGCCAAATCAAACAAGTGTGGAAGTAATGCCGGTGGTCTTGATCCAGCATCTAGAAGGGTTCAGCAATCTGGAGAAGGCGCTGTGCATAAATTAAATAAGAGTCCAGAGACAAAAAATAATTTTGAAAGGCATTATAGGGAGTCAGAGAAGACTTAGCTAAAGGAACTAAGTTCTCCTTGTCTCAGGACCCCTTGCTTTTTATTAACACAATTTGTCCTAAGGCAAGGTGGAGATATACACTTCAAAGGCCAGGGTTTGTATACAGAAGCATGGTCAGATTGAAAGAATTACCTCCAGCTGTTCAGGTGTTTGGCCAGGAGGAGGCAATAACATGTAGATTAAGGTGCCCTCAGCTGTCTGGCAGCAAGCAATCAATTTATGCATCCTTTTCAGGTTTGGGAAAATGCCTTTAGCCATTCCCAGATGATTCAGCCCTGCTGACATGCTGGAATTGGCTTCCAGCATGGAAGTAAAATACAAAGACTCTCAGACTTGAAAGAATTTTAAAAACTAAATCCAGTGCATCCTTTCTTAAAAGTTTTTAGATATGATCCAACCATGAACAAAGTAACAGAAGAACAAAAGGCAAGAGACCCGGGAAATATTAATGAAATACAGAAGAGAGATTAAGACCAGTCCCAAGATGACAACTTTTAGTGTAGCAGGACTAAAAAAACTCCCAATTCAACTGAAGATCTCCATGAGAAAAAGGGGAAGAGGGGAGGGAACCAATAGATGGGTTTGGGCAATTGGAAATAATGATAGTCATATAACAGATTTCAAATACCCTGTGAAAAAAAATTAAACACAAGTTTACATAAAAGATTAATAAGCAAATAAAGAAAATAACAAATTCAAGGAGAAAACCAGTTGCAAAAAGAAAATATAAGCGTAATACATCATTTGACCTATGCAGTGACAATACTGTCAAAGTAATGTAAATTTTTACTAGTAATTGGCCAAAAATTGTGAAATAACCATATTTTGGAAAAAAATGGAGGAGAATTTAGGGTAAAAGGAGATGGTAAGCTCCTTGACTACCATAATAGGAAATCCTAGGTAATGCCTTACATTAATAACGTAGATAGTGGCAGAATGTTAACATTCCTAAAATGATGGTTCCCTCTAAGGAGTGAGTCTAAAGGATACAGAAGGGTGAAACTGGGGACTGAGATTTTTCATCAGAAGTCTTTTTGGCAAAACTATTTGATTACAAAATGTGTTTTATATTATTTTTATAAATTTAACATTTTAAATACAGAATCTACAGCATTTGAGAATCTTTTGGCCTCGCTAAAAATTTAATCTTTTATTTTACAATAGCCCTTCAGAGAAAATAAACTCTCTACAATGAAATAAAAAGAAAAATATCAAGGAGTTTATTTTTACAATTACACAAATTCTCTAGAAATAAACTCATAGTTATATTTCAATGTCCTTTTTCCCCACATGATAGTGGACCACATTCTATTTTACCAAATGAAACAAATTAAGTAAAAACCCTTCTTTACAGCAGATTAGCATGAGCACTTTGTTTTCATTTTTATCATCTACTGCTTAGAACTGATTCATTTTCTCTTTTCAACTGAGTCTCTATACATGTGTAATGGTGCTTTTGTGCTTTTAAAATCAAAAGGTAATTGGGAAATAATAAGTCTGAAAAATAAACTATAGTATTTAAGTAGTAACTATTAATTAATAATGGTGAAATGTGAAGTATCAGAAGGGCCATGGTTGTCTTTTATCATCACATGAATAATCTATACTAATAAAAGCCTATGTGGTCGTCACGCCCTCACACCGTAACAATCCATCACCAGGAGGCTGCTTGCGCAGCGGGCGGGTGGGCGGGACTGCGTGCACAGCGAGGCAAGCACAGGTGGGCAGGGACTTGACGCTGTGTGCGTGCCTCGGAAGCGGGTCCCCGCGGCTCCGCACAGAGCCAGCCTACCTCTTTGGGGCAATCCATCAAGGAGCCCCAGATGGGTGGGCGGGGCCTACCGCTTTGGGAAGATTTATCGTGGGGCTCCCACACTGTGAGAGGGCACAGGCCAGGCTGGGGAACCCCCCCCCCCCCGAGTGCACAAATTTCATGCACCAGGCCTTTAGTATTATATAGCGAAGATGTGACCCATATTCATACAAACTAGAAAAAAATTATTTACATGCAGTCAAGATAATTAAATGTATTTCTTGTCAATGAAGGAAAAATAATCTCTGGCAACATATTTCCTCAATTCTAAACTCATCTCTTTTATCTACTTAGAATATTTTTCTGACAAATCTAATATAATAATGTTAACCCTTTGCACTCGCTTGCTTTTTTCTCAATTCCTTTATTCTAATGCTAACCGCGTCAAGTCACACTCGACATCCGAGTGCAAAAGGTTAAAACTGAGTTTCACTTTCTGAATTTCAGTTCTATCCCAACAAAACCTAAGTTTTATCATCCAAGAAGCTACAATGTAATTATTATATACTAGGGATCAAGTCCTCAACCCAGGTATATGCCCTGACTGGTAATCAAACTGTGACCTCCTGATTCATAGGTCAAAGCTCAACCACTGATCCACACCAGTTGGGCATAAAAAACAATTTTAATGCGCAATCTATTTTAAAGATAGATTTCTTATGGATTCAGTTAGATGTCAGCAGATTAAACTAAGAAATCTTATTATATCCAAACTAGGAGCCCAGCGCACAATTCGAAATTGCGTGGCGCCGCCCACCCTCGAGTCGCCGGTGCGGCCCTGCCTCACTCCCCAGGCCCCACAGCAGCCACAGCCACTGCCAGTCCAGCCCTGCCTCCCTCTCCAGCCCTTGAAGCAGCTGTGGCTGCTGCTGATCAGGCCCTCCTCCAGCGCAGGCGCACGGAGACCCCTGCCGCCTTGCCCCCGACGCTGCGCATGCAACCTCCTCCTGTCCGGTCGACCCGTTATGGTGTCCCAGTTAATTAGCATATTCCTCTATTATATATATAGATATTTCTGTTATTTCTAACTCAATAGTTGTCATACCTTTTAAGAGAGACCAAAGAGAAATGTCTTAGCAGTGAGATAAAATAGTCACAGAAAAATGTTGTCATTAAAATATTTATAATCAATATTTTGAGATGATTTTAAAAGAAGATTCTTTCTTTGAAACAACAGTTTATGAAGGTTTATGAAAGCTTCCTATTTACAGTGCACTGAATATATCTAAAATATAGATATATCTAAGTTTATCTAGAACATAAACTTATAGTACCTTTCTCTGCTGCCTTTTGAAGGGCTTCTTCAATTCGGGATAGCTCTTTCTGTTTAATATCTTGCAAAGACTTTTCTTCTTTTTCAGCATCATATTTAATACCTAAAAATAGTTAATTCACAAATAAAGAAATGCAATTAATAAGTAAATAGGAAAAGTTCAGCCTCATGATTGTGTGTGTGTGTGTGTGTGATGTGTCATTTTTTGTAAGTAAAAGAACAGGTATAGTCTTTAGATTAGTTTTACAAAAAATTTAACCATAAGTGATTTCTATTATATTTACAAACTTATATCAAAAAGGAAATGAGGGAAAAATGAAATTAAAAGGGAGAAAAAAAGATATGAAAAAGGATAAGTGGGGAAAAGCTGAGTAGAAAAGTAAAAGAAAGAAGCAGGGGGAGGGCAGAAAATATGTCAGAAAATGTCCAGCTATTATATCTGAGTGGTAAAATTATAACTACAAAAAACATATAATATCTAATATCAGCTGGTATCAGTACAGATTGATAAGAAGTCTTATAGAAAGTAATTTAAGATTATGAATCAATATCAACAATCATGTATATATCCTTTTTATCTAGTAACCTCATTTCTGATCATGTATCCTAACGAAAGAATAAAAAAAGGCACTGTAATAGTAAAAACAGCAAGCAGCCCACAATGAAGTAGCATACAGCCTTTCAAAACTCACTATCATCATGAAAACTAAAACATATCGAAGTACATAAAGTGAAAAAGCCAGATCTATATAGTATATATAATGTGATAAATGCTATATCAAATCAAGTATATATGTGGTAAAGACTGGAAAGCAAAAAAAAAAAAATTTTGTTTTATAGTTGTGAAAATATAACAATTTTTCCCTAAAATATCCAAACTGTCCTTAACATTATATTGTTCTTAAAACTGAAATAACATTAGTAATGAAAAGTATTACTTAAATAAACACCACTGCTTTAAAACATTCATTAAAATATTAAAATATTATAATTTAAGAATTACCTCTTTTATATACATTTTTGAGGGAATAGTAATTCAAAATCAAAAGCAACAAAATGGGGGAAAATTTTTTCCAATATTGAAATCTATAGATTAACACATCAGTGCATTTTTAAAATATCACTTCATTTCATTCCCCCAGCATAAATCTGCCTAATGCATCTTAACTTGATAGAAAGCCTTAGTTGCAAAATAATTATTCATACAGAATAGAATCAATCTAACAAATGATTTAAATTATTCTTTCCAACAACATAAAAATATTTTATACTAGAGGCCCAGTGCACGGGATTCGTGCACAGGTGGGGAGCGTGGCCTGTGGGATTGGCCCGCTGTGGGAGCGCCGCTCATTCTGGTCAGCCAAGCAGCGCTCCCCTGTGGGAGTGCACTGACCACCAGGGGGCAGCTCCTGCATTGAGCATCTGTGCCCTGATGGTCAGTGCACATCATAGCGACTGGTCAACCTGTCATTCTGGTCGTTCCACCATTCGGTCGCTGGGCTTTTATTATATAGGATACAAATGTGGTGATATATAAGTGGGTGTACATGTAAAATGTATGTAATTATGTGCATATGTAGGTATATGATTACTTTATTTAAATTATCTTCTATTTTACTAAACATATAAAATAGTTAACCCAGGTCACATTCCATTGCACTGTGATATTACTGAATGATTACAGCCTAAAATAACATACTTGCTCCAGGAACAACAAGCAGGTATAATCCTTCCAGAGTCGCAACAACTGCTTCTCCATAAAGATTCTTCCAAGGAATCTTCAAAGTTAATTTATCTGAAGAAACATAATTTCAAACTTAAATTCTTATTTGGCTGCTCAAAAAGATATACATTTCTCACTTTCCATTAAGAGGAAAAAGTATAACAAAACCATTCATGCATATAGTAAGTATATCATTCAGAAAAAAATGAAAAAATTTCAACATTAAAGATTACAAAGATCTTTTTCATATTATATTCCTTTTAGAAGTGACTATTCACATTATGCTTTATACTTTTCAAACTTTGGTAACTATTATTTTATTTAACATTCCAATTGTAAGAAGGATGAGGCAGCTATTACTTCAATTCTTTAAAAGAAGAAAAAAAAAAGAAAGGAAACTCAGTCCCCGAGTTAACTGCCTAAGACCACCAAAGTCATCAGTGAGGATGCTGGAACCAGGAATTTCTCATAGCACTGTTTTTTCTGATATATTTTCTCAGGCAAGGGAAACAAAAGAAAAACAAACAAATGGGACTACATCAAACTAAAAAGTTTTTGCACAGCAAAGAAAACATCAACAAAACAAAAAGGGAACCCACAGTATGGGAGAACATATTTGCCAATGATTCACCTGATAAGGGGTTAATTTTCAAAATATATAAAGAACTAATACAACTCAATACCAGAAAAACAAACAATCCAATTAAAACATGGGCAAAGGACCTAAATAAACACTTCTCCAAAGAGGACATACGGATGGTCAATAGACATGAAAAAAATGCTCAAGGTCACTAATCATCACAGCGATACAAATTATAATCATCTCACACCTGTCAGCATGGCTACTATCAATAAATCAACAAACAAGTGCTAGTGAGGATGTGGAAAAAAGAGAACCCTTATGCACTGTTGGTAGGAATGCAGACTGGTGCAGCCATTGTGGAAATCAGTATGGCGTTACCCAAAAAAAAATCAAAATGGAACTTCCTTATCACCCAGCTATTCCACTTCTGGGAATTTATCCAAAGGAACCCCAAACACTAATTCAAAAGAATATATGCATGCCTATGTTCACTGCAGCTTTATTTACAATAGCTAAGATATGAAAGTAGCCAGTAGATGAGTGGATAAAAAAGCTGTGGTACATTTATACAATGGACTAATATTGGGCCGTAAAACTGAAGGAAATCTTACCCTTGTGTCAGCATGGATGGACCTGGAAAGCATTATGCTAAGTGAAATAAGCCAGGCAGAGAAAGACAAGTATCATGTGATTTCACTCATATGTGGAATCTAATGAACAAAATAGACTAACCAGCAAAATAGAGATAGATTCATAGATAGAGTGCAAGCTGACAGCTGTCAGGGTGGGGGGGTTAAGGGGTTAGGAAGCTGGGTGGGAGGGATAGAGCAAAAAAGATAGATAAATACATAAAAATTGTTTTCAAAATGTCCTTCCATTTTAGAGGGTAAATCTCTAGCCTACTGTCAAAATCTTCAAAGTATATATGTATGACTACATCCTATATAATAAAGAATATGCAAATTAACCCTCACGCCAGGGATGGGGCAACAGGGGCGGGGCTGGCGGCCGTTCCGCGTGGCTTCTGCCGGGATCCCAGCAGCCACTTCCCGCGGCTTCTGCCGGGGTTTGTGTGGCCCCACGTGTGCGCTGCAGGGGCGGTGCCCGGCAGCCGTTCTGCGCGGCCCAGAGGCGGGGCATTGGGGCAGCATTCCAGGACTCGGGGCCGTCCCGCAGCGCACCAGCCACTCGGGGCGGTCCCATGGCTTGGGGGGGGGTGCGTGGGGAGGGGTCCCAGGTCTCGCACGATTTTGTGTGACGGGTCACTAGCAATATATATTAGGTTAAGAACTACAAAAGCTCTCATCAACATAACCAAAAAAACTCACATTTTTATTCAAAGTAAAAAAAAAGATGTTTTAGATTAAATAACAGGAAAAATAAAACTAAAAGGACTAAAAATATATCAAATGACGAGAAGTACTTACCAATTTGGCCAGCCTTGACTTTAAAAGGAACATCAAATTCACTCTGCAAAGAAGAAAAAAATGTAAAAGACATCTTAAATTATTAAACCTCTCCAAAAAAAATCACCTCTGTATCATTGCTTAAGTATACAACCATCTCTAAAGAAAAACATGAAACAAATTTTCTGTATTTAAATAACTCATAATGGATGTTTTATGGCTGAAACAAATAGTTTTTATTAACTTAAACTTTGATTTTGAAGAAAGAATTCACGAGAAAAAAAATTATAAATATAAACAATAGAAAAAGAGTTCGTAGTTAAAGAAAGCAATTGAGTTATCTAATTGTTTTAATAAACCAAACCAAACCAGATGGAAATTCCATAAACTCTTAAAATAATAGATGAACACTGTTTATCTGAAATACTAGAATAGGAAGAGTTCCTTCACATAAATAAGTTGAAAAAAAAATAACTAACCAATTCTCTCTCAAATAAAATATTTAGTAAATGAATAAATAAAACAACCTTAAAAGGAAAGGCAGATTCCCAGCATAGTGTTTACCAAATTAGCATTTACATTAGATTACTGACAATTACCAGTCAATAATAATGAACTTTTACTTTCTAGATTTCAAACCACTGGAAAGTACAAATAACTTTTTTATGCACAGAGTACTAAACAATAAATGATATTCACAATGATCACTTGAGTTATTATAATTATTAAAAATTGAAATAATGACAGTAGCCTTTCTGTTAGGTGTACCATAGTATATACTAATACTGTGGAACCTCAGTTCTCAAACTTAATTCATTCCAGAAGGCTGTTTGAGAAGCAATTTATTCACAAATCGAATCATTCTTTCCCATTAGAAATAATGTAAATTGAATTAATTCATTCCAGACCCTCAAATGATTCCATTTTAACCTTTCTTAAATACACGTCTAATGTACTGTTTAATCTATGAACAAACACTTCTTAAATTTAACAAAACATCCCCTACTAGCCTTAAACAAATCACTTTCACCACTCATTCTAGGGGTGTCTGTCAGGAGGTCAGTATGCAGCATCTTCTCCTGCTGTCACTGGCTAACTACTTTTGGTTTATCCAAATCAACAACAGTTTTCTACCTCTTCAATTGCCTGTAATTATTGTTTCTTTCACACCATTAGCAATGTTAGCACTCTTGATGGCCTCTTTATGTTTTAAAATTGTGCTAATTGTCCATTTCACCAGCAACAAAAGCAAACACACACACACACCATATATTCACAGCATAAATTCATGAGATGTTAGCCATAAATGACTCAGATGCATTTTCTCCTTTGTTTGTGGCCTGAGGGATGCTTTTTGTCATGCTGATGTATCAGCATGAAAGGGCTGTCAGGTAGAAAACTGAAGCTTGTTCAACAACCTAGACATTTTTTTCTGTGAACAATTTGATGGAGAACCTAATTGTTCCAGATGGGAGATGTTCAAGAACTGAAGTTTGACTGTACTATCAAAATCTGGCAAATGAGCCCTAACTGGTTTGGTTTAGTGGATAGAGTGTCGGCCTTCTGACTGAAGGGTCCTGGATTCCATTCCGGTCAAGGGCACATGCCTGGGTTGCCAGCTTGATCCCCAGTAGGGGGTGTGCAGGAGGCAGCTAATCAATGATTCTCTCTCATCATTGATGTTTCTATCTCTTTCTCCCTCTCCCTTCTGCTCTGAAATCAATAAAAAATATATATTTTTTAAAAATCTGGCATATGAAATACAGTACTTTAGTTAATAATTAACTAAAATAATCAATTTACCCAATCTCTGATTGCTCAAGCGTTCTAGGTGAACAGGAATTGAACAGAATACTAATAGTTTTTTATAAAAAGTCTCTTTTTAGACCAAAAAAAATCCTTACTCATGATAAAGGAGCAGCTCTACCCTTGGGGGGATAGGGAGAATAAACTCATATGAATTGATATTATAGAGGATATAAACTATAAACTAAACACTTCTAAAAGGGTGACCTCATGCTCATAGTAATCTTCCTGAAATAATTTCTCACACAAAATAAGTGTAAAGGATCCATATTAAAGCAAAACCTCACCAATATGGTTAATTTGCAATTTAAATTAATGGAGAATATAAATTACAAAATACTTTATTATATTTAATTACAACCAAAATTCAAATTAAGCTAACACAGAGTTCACATCAATTCAATGTATGTTAAGATATATATCCTGTCACCACAACTCTATTTATACTTATTTCCTTCTAAAATTAAGAGAAAAAAATAAGCTTTCATCCAATCACTAGCAATAGAATCTTAATTTCTAAATTTTGGGATAAATTTTAAAAAGTTGGCCCAGTGATTAAGTGTCAACCTATGAACCAGGAAGTTATGGTCTGATTCCCCCTCAGGGCACATGCCTGGGTTGCGGGCTCAATACCCTGTGGCAGTTGTGAGCGAATCAATGATTATCATCATTGATGTTTCTATCACTCTCTCCCTCTCCCTTCCTCTCTCTGAAGTCAATAAAAATATTTTAAGTCATAGCACCCTACATAAAGGGAGGGAAAGAACATTTAAATATTCTGAATGCCCACTACTTGCCAGGCTCACTTTCCATCTTATTCAAGCCACAAAGGCAGAGAGATATTACATTGTTTTATATTACTAACTCCACTTAAAAGATGATTAAACTAATGCTCAAAAAATTTAGAAACTTGCCAAAAAACAAACAGCTGGTAAAAGGCAGAGCTAGCACTCAAACCCAGATCTTCCAGATGACAAGGTCCATGCCCTTTCCACTATGCCAAACTTAACAAAATTTAATGTTACTCCTTGTGGCAAAGTTCTACTCCTAGGATCTTCAATATCCCCAATTTGCTTCCCTCAGATCAGTCATGGGAGTATTTAATATATAATGCTCTCCCTAATAACGCATTTCATCATGTAGAAATCCAACCAGAAGTCAAAAGCAAAACTTTAAAACATACAATAGATTCATTAGAAATATGACCTATTAATTAAAGAACAAAATCATTCTTCAGTGATTTCATAAACTCAAATTAAGTTTAATATTTTAGCTAAAGCATAACAGGGGGTAGAGGACTGAGAGGATGGGGAGAGTGTTGTTTTGTTTTCAGCTCAATAGTAAATGACACAAACTACTCTCGGGAAGCTAGAGTCTGAAAAAAAATCTATTTTACCTCCTTTTTTTTTATCTTAGAGAGAAAGAAACATCAATCAGTTGCCTCCTGCATGCACCCCCGAGCTGGGACCAAACTGCACCTGGGCATGTTTCCCAGACCAGAAATAGAATCCACCACCTTTTGTTGTACAGGATGACGCTCCAACCATCTGAACCACACCAGCCAGGGCTATTTTATCCCTTAATATTACCATAATATTATATGACTGAACTTGAATATTTTCAAAAATACAATTATTCATTAGATTAAACTGTTAAAATCAAGGTCTTATTTACCTGAAAAATATGCAAAGATATTTCTGAAGACAAAGGCCTACTACAAAGCTATGTAGTCAAAGTAGGTCAATAAAAAATATTCTGTTGCCAAAAGATACCATTTTGATCATCAGGGAAAAAATATTTCTAAATCTTAATCTCAGATTTTCCTACAGCAAATAGTTAAACAAGTAATCCTTCTTTGAGTGACTCAACCACTTTATCTGGCACCTAGTACCAGATACTTTATTTACCAAGGGTTTCTAAGAGCTTACCAAATTAAATGAGTAACATAGTTAAAAAACTTACCAGAGCATTTTCTTTTATCTTTAGATTATCTAAAGCCACATTACCTTTTAAAAAAGAAGAAAAATATAGTTAATATACTAATAAGTAAAACCTGTCATATGGCAGTACTAACTACTACACTAAGTGCTAAGAAGACAATAGTGAGCAAAGCAAACTTTAAGAACTTAAAAAGCTATTGGCACAAAAGATTTGCTATATGTGCATAGGAATTGTTGGTTGTAGCACACTTTAGATGAGTCGAATGCAAAAGAAATTACAAAATATTTAAACTGCCTAACATTTAAACAGACAATGAGAAAGAATTTGGAAACTTTCAGCCTAAAGAAGAAAAGAAAGTATCCATCATTTTGAATAATTAATTCAAAATCTCAAAACAAGGACATAAAGAGATGACTACTAGAACAGATCAATTATTTATCCTTTCAGGATTCTTTCTTTAATTATGTTGTCAATGAACATTTTCTATAGAAATATGGTTTTGGTCTTTTAAAACTCCAAACATCCTACCTTTCCAATGATTTTTGTTTGAGGTTCTAACATACTTTAATTAATCCAATGTTTCTTAAATCTATTCAGGTATTAAGTTACAAAAACTAAAACCATAATGATACTGTTACGTTACTCAAATTTTAAACACTGTACCCATACTGTATTTGTCAATACACAATACTTATATATTCTTGCTTACCTAGAAATGTAAGCAAAAGTTTTCATTTCACTCAAATCTCTAAATGTTGATAAAACTAGTGTCAACATTAAATGCAATCATAAATTCTTCAGTTATACATTCTTAATCACTCATTACACATTTATTTTTGAACAAATACTATGCTTCCTATGTTCTCCATAAATATTTTTCAATCAAGTAATTTTTTCCTCATAGTATTTTGGAGTGAATTAAAAATACATTATACTAGAGGCCTGGTGCATGAAAATTCATGCACTGGAGGGGGGGGGTCCCTCAGCCCAGCCTGCCCCCTCTCACAGTCCAGGAGCCCTCAGGGGCAGGAGGCGACCCAGCGATAAGGGGAAGGCGATGCCCCCATCATACCTCTGTTGCTGCCACTGCCGGCAGCGCAAGCCTCGGCCAGCCCTGTTTACCTGAGCCTCGGGCGGCCCTGGGTGGCAGGGTAGCCACCATTCGAGGCTTGCCTGTGCCTCAGGCATCAGCTGGGCAGCCACCATCCGAAAATTGCCTGCGCTTTGGGCGTCAGCTGGACAGCCAACATCCAAGGCTTGCCTGTACCTCGGGCTGGCCCTGAGTGGCTGGGGGGCTGAGGACGGGTCCAGCCGCACCATGTGCCTGCCACTCCTTACCCCCCGGCGGGGCTGAAAGGACTAGGGGACTCTGGCAGATCTGAGGGGCCTGGGTGCCACCATCTTGTGGCTATAGGTGCCGCCATCTTTGTGACGGCATGACAGTCCATTTGCATATTCCCTCTTTATTACTCCATTGTTAGAAATTTGCTTTTCCCCAGACCTCAGATTTACTCAAGCATTTATTAAGCACCTACTCTGAGTTAGGTGCTGGAAAGAAAGAGATTATTAAAACAACATCCCTTCTACTGAGGAGCTCACAGCCTAGCAAAGGAGATTAAATTTCTAAAATTTTGCAACTATTCTACTGGCATTCCAACAAAAGAGTTTACAGGATGCAAAGTAGGAACCACCTCACTCTGCCAAGGAAGATCCAGAACTTCACACAAAAGTTTAGGCTAGAAAGCTGAAGAAATATTTACCATGTGGATAAGAAAAGAGGGCAGACATCCATGAGTAAGACATTTTAGAAACCACAAGTAAAGATCTGGTTAGCTGTAGAGTGTGAGAAAAGAATAAGAGATAGCCCAGCTGTGGTGGCTGAGTGATTGAGTGTCGACCTGTGAACCCAGGAGGTCATGGTTCGATTCCCCGTCAGGGCACATGCCTGGGTTGCAGGCTTGATCTCCAGTGGGGGGCATGCAGGAAGCAACCAATCAATGATCCTCTTTCAACACTGATGTTTCTATGTCTCCCTCTCCTTTCCTCTCTCTAAAATCAATAAAAACATATAGAAATATTTTTTAAAAGAAATGGGGAAACAAAAAAATGTAAATTCTTATATGCATGCATACCAGTCCTTCAGTTGATCTCTTAACCCTCCCCCGAACCCTCCTCCTATTTGTAATACTTTAAACAATAAATAAAGGTAAATTCTAATGTCAGTATGACCTCAATATGTTTTATATAAATTGCTTCTATATCTGATATCTACCTTATCTATAGATACACAAAAAAATCTTTTCCTTTTACTTAGCGCCTAGCAAGCAAATGTATACATTGAGTGGCCAGATTATTATGATCTCTGAACGCATAATAATCTGGCCACTCAGTATATATCCTATATCATAAAAGGCTAATATACAAATTGTCCCCTCAACCAGGAGTTCGACCGCTCATGTCCCCTGCTCCTGGCCAGGCTGGCTGGACCCCACTCATGCACAAATTCATGCACCGGGCCTCTAATATATATACAGTATATATACACATATATATACTGAGTGGCCAGATTATTATGCGTTCAGAGATCATAATAATCTGGCCACTCAAGTGTATATTTCCTCTCTGAAAAATGTGAATGTTATCTATCAAACCGTAAATATATCAATGAAATAAGAATGATACAGTCAAAAAACTATTTGCAATGAAGGAGGAGCCACTAGCCTTAATACAAAGAAAAGGGGAGGAATAACAGCATATTTCAGATTAACACCAGGTTAAAAGTGCATTCACTCATTCAACCAGTAGATGAGTGCCTTATCTAAGTAAGGCACTGTGCTAACAAGTATTCTTCCATTAAAGTACATGTTTTTCTGCAGATACATATATAGGAGTTACACTGTCCATCTATGAATATCAGAAGTTCTATTAAAATAAAAATAATTTATAAACCTAAAATTAAATACCCTTCCTAGACAACCATTTTATATTTAACTGAATACTGAGAAAAAGGTTAAGATTTAGTTTTCCATTTCTACATCAAGATAACATGATAATTTCATACACATGCAAGTCACTTTACTGCTATAGCCAGATTACCTGGGCTTAAGAATACATAAAGGCCATAGGAAGTTCCTGAAAACCTGAGGGAAGGGTAAATATTTGTGTCTAATCTTTTAAAAAAGGCGGGGGGCAGGGAGAATGACTAATAATTGGAGATGGATAAACTTAATTTTGTCAATAAGGAAGGCATTAAAGCCAAACCCTCAATCAAGTGTCTCTAATTCCATGAGGTTTGGAATTTCTATAAAGTAATTTCCTGCTATGATGGACTGACAGGCCCAAAGGATGAGAGTAAGCAGTAAGTGTAGTCTGTGCATCAGAAGAGAAGGTTTCTGATTTTGACCCTATATGATTCTCCGTAATAAACTAGAAACATTTTTGGATGAGCGTACATGGTTAGAGAGTTCAACATAAAGTTTCTAAGCTACTCTTGAAGGATATTTTAAACACCTTGAAATGGTAAATACCTGATCAAAATTTACCTAATAATCTTTACTAATGAACCAGAAGATGAAAATGAAAGTAAATCCATTAAATTAGCAAGTAACACCAAGATAAGCAGAGCTGGAGTTATTTCAAAAAATAAAATAGGAAGAAAACATAGTCGATGTGAGAAGAAGGCTGGGAGAGTTAAACACACACACGACATTTATTTTTGTAGAAATAAAATGTTCCTGAGAAATCAAAATCCTATCTAATAAAAGAGTAATATGCAAATTGACCATCACACCAAGACACAAGATGGCCACCAGAAGATGGCCTGCAGGGGAGGGCAGTTGTGGGCAATTAGGGGTGACCAATTCAGCAGAGGAGGGCAGTTGGGGGTGACCAGTTCAGCAGAGGAGGGCAGTTGGGGGGGGGACCAGGCCAGAAAGAGAGGGCAGTTGGGGGGGGGGGGGGACCCAGGCCTGCAGGGGAGGGCAGTTATGGGCAATCAGGCCAGCAGTTAGGGGTGACCGGGCCAGCAGAGAAGGGCAGTTGGGAGTGACCAGGCCAGCAGGGGAGGGCAGTTGGGTGGGGCCAGGCTTGCAGGGGAGGGCAGTTAGGGGTGACCAGGCCAGCAGGGGAGGGAAGTTAAGGGTGACCAGGCCAGCAGGGGAGGGCAGTTAGGGGCAACCGGGCTGGCCAGGGAGTTGTTAGGGGGTGATCCGGCTGGCAGGCAGAAGCAGTTAGGGGCAATCAGGCAGAGGCAGGTAAGCGGTTTGGAGCCAGCAGTCCTGGATTGCGAGAGAGATGTCCCCATTGGGATCGGGCCTAAACAGGTGGTTGGACATTCCTTAAGGGGTCCCAGATTGGAGAGGGTGCAGGCTGGGCTGAGGGACAACACCCCCCTCCCCGTGCACAAATTTTGTGCACCGGGCCTCTAATAAATAAATAATAGAAAAAGAAATGTTTGATAAATTATAAAAAAAAACCAGGCTTATTCCATTATTATGCCATTACCATTTTATTTTGGTTGGTATTTTTGTTTACATTAACAAGAAAGAGGAAAGCGAAACGCTGTTTTAGAACTTCACTCGTTCTTCAGTGATGTGAACAACTTCTTGATTCAGTTGAATCAGATAAGAGGTTTCGAATACTGGAAGATTATTTCCTAGATTTTTTTCTGCCATTCACATTTTTCTGTCATCACTGGTGCTGGCATAATATGGAATAAGCCGGCCTAGGTCCAAGAATAACTTTTAAAACACAAAATAGCCTATAAAATAAATGTAAGAAATATAATGCTAACATTAAATACCTCTAGTCATAAATAATCTATCTGAACTTTCACAGAGGTTTAGTTATACCTTTCTTATGGCACTTTACTATATAAATCCCCAACCTGATTTATAAACTCCAGATTCTCTTCATCGTAGGTGCTCAATACATATTGACTTTATTGATTTAGAATGCATATTACACTGTGATAGAAACAACTACAAGACTATAAATCTTTATATTTTAGAAAACACTCTCAGATCTATTACATTACTTGATCCTCACAGCCTCCTGGTAAAGGAAGCAGGACATGTACTAGTATATTAAGCAAGAGAAACTGAGGCTTAGAGAGATTAAATGACTGGTCTAAGAACACTATGTCAACTAGTAAGTGGTAGAACCAGTGCTCAAGTTCTGATTCCCAATGCTGTGTTCAGAATATCACACTATCCCTTCCCCCATTCCCCCTCAAAAAAAACAGAGCAGAAAGGGTAAAGGATTTTAATTGGAAGATAATTCTATCTCCCTGGAGGAAAAAAAAAATGCCATATAAGAATTAGACTCAGCATTAAGAGGCATGTGTAGTTGGTAGATCCATCTCTAGTCTTTGCATTTTAAGACTGTGAAGAAATTCAAAAACAAAAAGGGTAACTAAAACCAGTACAACGAACAAGACCATAACCAGAAAGGCTGGATAGTCAAGGTTTATATTAGGAAGATTACCAGAGCAAAGGACAGTGCCACAGTTGAAAATATACAAGCAAGAGATAACACTGCAAAATGGTCATTTCAGTTGTGTGTTTTTTTTAACTCTGCATTCTTCCAACCCAGCTGGTGTGACTCCGTAGTTGAGCTTCAACCCATGCACCAGGAGATCATAGAAATGCCCGGGTTTGGGGCTTCATTCCCAGTAGGAAGTGTGCAGGAAGCAGTGGATCAATGATTCTCTCTCATCATTGATGTTTCTATCTCTCTCTCTCTCTCTCCCTCTCCCTCTCCCTTCTCCTCGCTGAAATCAATAAAAACATATTTTTTAATCTACATTTTTCCAAAAACAAAAGACAGAAATTCACAATTTATAATTTACAACTATTTAGGATCATAAAGATCTTTAAAGCCTAATCTCCTGTCACTTATACATGAAAAAATCAAAGCCTAAAGTTATACAATTAATTTATGACAGTGCTAAGAATAAGAACCTATATCTCCTGACTCCCTGGTCAATATTCCTAACATAAAACATACAAGTTAACCCAAAACTGTGATTAAAAACAAAAACAAAAAAATGAACCAACAACAAAAATCTCATGCCTAGTCCATGAAACAAGCTTTGTATATCCTATGTAATAAAAGGCTAATATGCTAAATGTCAGATAGGCTGTTCAACCAATCAAAGCATAATATACTAATGATATGCTAAGGCCGCTCAACCGCTCACTATGACATGCACTGACCACCAGGGGGAAGACAGTCGACCAGTCGCTAAGACGTGCACTGACCACAGGGGGGCAGACAGTCGACAGGTCAACCAGTCGCTATGACATGCACTGACCACCAGGGGACAGATGCTCTGACCGGTAGGTGAGCTTGCTGCTGGGGTCCAGCCCATCAGGACTGAGCGAGATGGGCCAGACTCGCCCTGGAGCCCTCCCGCAGTCCCTCCCTGGTTGGCCAACCTCCCACGTCCCTCTCCAGCCACGATCATGCACCGTTGGGGGTCCCTCGGCCTGGCCTGCGCCCTCTCGCAATCAGGGACCCCTTGAAGGATGTCAGAGAGCCAGTTTCGGCCCAATCCCACAGGCCAGGCTGAGGGACCCCACTGGTGCATGAATTCATGCACTGGATCTCTATATAATAAAAGCCTACATGACCATTACGGCGGAACAACCAGGACAACCAGTCACTATGATGCACACTCCCACAGGGTAAGTGCCACTCAGCAAGAAGCCGGGCTCACGGCTGGCGAGCACAGAAGTGGTAGCGGGAGCCTCTCCCAGCTCCATGGCAGCACTAAGGAGCAGCGAGCCGAGTGGTAAGGAGCAGCAAGTAGGCAGACAGTAAGGAGCAAGGGGTCCTGGACTGCGAGAGGGATGTCCGACTATTAGCCCGACACCAGGAGCAGGCCTCAGCCGGCAGTAAGACATCCCCCAAGGAGTCCCAGACTGCAAGAGGGCACAGGTCGGGCTGAGAGAGCACCCCCCCCCATGCCCCCAGTGCATGAATTTCATGCACTGGGCCTCTAGTTAGAAAATAATGAAAAAAGAATATGTGGTGCTTTGTATTTTTTATTTAAGAATTCCTTTATGTATCTATAACATAAACACTCATTTATTTAAAAGTATATTAAAATATTCAAACATTCATTTTCCAAATAAGTGAGCTGCAGTAAATTACTGATCATTTTTTTAAAGCACAAATCAAATTATTTTAATAACTAATGTTTTAGTAAATACTGAAGAAAATATTGTAGGGATTCATTTCAATTGAATGTAGCTATTTAAACCAAATTAACCAATCTAGACACCTTTCAATAGGAATGCACAGTGAATTATCTTGGGAGGGGAAAGTGGGAGAGGGGGGAGGAAACAATTAACTCTTACTCTTTCCATTTCCCTACTGAAACAGGAAGTCTTGGCAAAGAAAGCTGGAGATCTGCCACGTTACCACTGAACTTTCTCCCTTTCAAGTACACTTCACAGATCTCATACTAGTGAGTAATGCGGCAGAGCTTCCTAGCAGGAAGGTTACCAAAGTACCAACTTCCATTTTTATTTCTATAAAAAGGGTGAATTTTAAATTTTTGATGCTATATAAATATGTGGAAAAGTGTTTTCAATTTAAATTTTAGGCACTGCTTTAATTGATGATAACTGAGCCTAAACATATTACATTACAATATTGAACTTTTTGTTATTTATTTTATTTTTTTTAATATATTTTATTGATTTTTTACAGAGAGGAAGGGAGAGGGCTAGAGAGCTAGAAACATCGATGAGAGAGAATCATCGACCAGCTGCCTCCTGCACACCCCCTACCAGGGATGTGCCCGCAGCCAATGTACATGCCCTTGACCGGAATCGAACCTGGGACCCTTCAGTCCGCAGACCGACACTCTATCCATTGAGCCAAACCGGTTTTGGCTTGTTATTTATTTTATATGTTATAGACAAGCTAATAAGAAATGTGACCTTCACTAAATCAAGTGTTAGCTGGGGGGATAGGACTAAAAAAAATACCTCTACAAGTTTAGAAATACCTAGATATGCTATGTTTTATGTGTCATGGTAAAAAGAAGCAAAGAGGCCTGCTTTTTCTTGCATTCTCAAGCTCCCTGCAGCTATCTATTAAGACAATCCTATCCTATATAATAAAAGGCTAATAGCCAAATTGACCAAACAGCAGAACGACCGGTCACTATGACACGCACTGACCACCAGGGGGCAGACAATCAATGCAGGAGCTTCCCCCTAGTGGTCAGTGCACTCCCACAGGGGGAGCGCCACTCAGCCAGAAGCCAGGGTCATTGTTGGTGGGAAGCGGGCCTAAGCCGGGAGGCGGACATCCCCCGAGGGATCCCGGACTGCAAGAGGGCACAGGCCACGCTGAGGGACACCCGCCCAGTGCACGAAGGTCATGCACCGGGCCTCTAGTTTAATATATTAGATTTGGATTCACAAACATCAACAAAAGACTGGAATTTATCTTCATTTATCTTGTCATATTTCATGACTGTGGCCTCTGCTCACCAGTACTGAGTAAAGAAAAGGAAAAATACATTATTTGACTATCATTTCTTACCATGAAGACAGAGCAAGGAGCAGTATGACTTATCTAAGAAAGGAGCACACACTGCTCTGGTCTTGTTCAAATCACAAAAGTTTAGTCAGAAAAGATGACCCTGAATAAACCTTTTACAGATAAACTACTGATCACTGTTCAGTAATTTGCCAAACACCATACAAGTAGGCAGTATAGAAGATGGAATTAGATCCCAGGTTTCCTCCTTCCTTATGCTGCTCCAACAATATCTGGCAGCTGGTGGAAAAGTATCAGGGGTGAAGTGAAGGACAGACAGCACAAAGATCAGCAGGGGCTCAGCCTGGTTTGCAGATCTACAAACTCTGAGGGCACTCCACCTGGCTCCTACTCCTGGTCACACCTGACATCCAACACATCACAGCCTCTAAGTATATTTACTTATCAAATGGAAATGAGAGCAGCCGAACTCTGAATGGAGGATTTTCCTTACTTTCCACAGTACATCAATTTGAAAAATCAAATTGACAAGGGTTCTACATAATATGCAATACTACTTGAACCAAATTGCAAAACATCTGCCATTTCAACATACCTTTTCAAGTATTTGTTACTCTTAAAACAATTATAACCTGGACACACCTCAAATAGCCAAGGGCTGTGCAATTTATCTCCCAGTAGCAGTTTGTGAGAAACAAAAATCTAGATAAACCCTACTTGCCTTGGCAGCAATATGCCCACCAGGCACTTTTCTGAACCTTTGAAAACCTGACTTACAAGCTAACTAGCAGGTAATATAAGTAATGTAAGTGTAAATTCAAATGCAAGTAGGTTTTGTTTCTTTTAAGAAATTTGTTTGGGAAATAAGAACTGTTTGTGTGGTGTTAGCTTTACACAAAATTATCACACTATAGAATATGAAAGCCTTATCAATAAAGAAATTTTAAAAAAAATAAAAATTAAAAAAGAAGAATATGAAAGCCTTGAAATCTGACGTCTTGAAGAAACATACTCATGAAAATAAAGTAAAACAAAGCAGGTTGTTTTCAATCACTCAGCCAGGTTTGTTTATCATCACTATTTCTATCAGTATTAACAGCTTAAAAATTATACTTACTAAGGATTTTCACATTATCTCTCAGTGTTATTTCTCCATTCCACAGATAAGGAAACTAAGACTTAAGAATGCTTCTCCAATTTAAAGACAGTATCTACATATAACTTCCTGATTCTAGACATTCAAATAAATTTCCCCATCCTTCTCACTCTACAACTTTTTTTTTTGTGGATGTCATTGTGAAATATACATGCATATATATATATATATATATATATATATATATATATATAGTTCACATATGTGTAATTGCAGTTAACCCTTGAGCAAGGCAGATTTTAAAAATCCAAGTGTAAGTAGACCCACATGGTTCAAACACATTCAAGGGCCAGGTTTTTGTTTTTTAACTAAAAATAAAGTCAGGAATAAATTTTAATATACTGTATTTAATCCAATATAATAAGATATTATCACTTCAACATGTAATCAACATAAAAGTTGAGATATTACATTCTCCCTCCTGAATATTTTCTCAAAACTTGGTTGTATTTTACACGTACAGCACTAACCACATTTCAAGTGCTCAATAGCCATAGCTTGCTGACTGAATTAAAAGCAGTTCCATCCTTTTGAGTAATTCTCTGATTTCCCTCCAAGCCTGACAAAAATTCCCAAAACTCTTCGTAGAGTTAGAAAGTATCCCCAATGACCCCAAAGTGTGACGCATCTTTAGTGCAAATAATTAAGCTTTATGAAGAGTTACTACTTTAGTGCAAGTAATTAAGCATACTACTTACTGTCTACTTCTATACACAGCCCCTAGGATAGAAAGGTCGGCGTACATTCTTGGTCAGGCACCTAACTAATGAGGATGCTGGTCGTGGCTTGCCTTCCTTCCCATCGCTACAAAACAAAACAAAACTGAAAGTCCTCCTCTTTGGGGGGGAAAAGTAAATACGAAGGAAAGAAATCACTTTCTCGGAAGCTGACAGTATTAGGAGTAGGAAGCCCTACTGACACGCCTTTTGCAATGATCTTCCCCTGCCCATCCCTTCCCAAGCCCTGCAATCCCAGAGAAGACAGCCAGCTCCTGGTCGCTATAAAATGCCAAAGATAAATGCGAAATGCAAGTTCCCTTTTCTCTTTCCTTGATGCCACTTTCTTTGAGCGTGTGCGACCATGCAACCATCCTCGCTTCACGTGACGCGGGAGCAGAAAAGGTTTTTATTTTTGTTTTTTATGCTACGGAGCCACAGGGGCCACGCTGAGGGCTGCGAGGCGAGACCCCCCCCCGCCCCCAAGGGAGGCAGGTGGGACAGGGCCAGGGCTCGGGCCTCAGGGGTCCGGGCAGCGCGAGCGCGACTAGCCGCATCTCCCACCCGCGCCGGCCCCGGCACCTAAGGGAGGGGGAGGGGGAGGCGGCACTGGTCTCTCGGCGCCTCGCACCTGCCGGCTGGGAGGGGGGCCCGCGCGAGCGCCCACCCCGGAGGCGGGGTCTCGGCAGCGAAGGGAGCAGGGCCCGGGCAGGACTGGGCGTGGAGCCCGCAGCGTGGGCCCCGCAGCCCGCGCCCGCACCCCGCCGGCCGCGCTCTCTCGCTTACCGCCCCAGATGCCCAGCTTCAGCTGGGACTTGTCCAGGTTCTCCACATAGTCCCCCAGGAAGCGGTTCAGCAGGTCCGCGACCACCGACTCCAGCACCATGGTGGGGCTGAGGCGGCGGGGAGGGAGGAGCCGGAACCGCGGGGCGCAGCTGAGGGCGGCGCAGCGCGCGGCGAATGACAGCCCCTCCGGCGCCGCCCCGCCCCCGCCGCGCGCGTGACCCGGCCTGTGCGCAGGCGCGCCGCCGCCCGGACCCGAAGGTGCGCGGACCCGGCCCCAAAACTCGCCGCCTCGTACAGCTGGCACCCAGGGCCTAGGGTGGGCGGAGGAGCGGAGGGGAAGGTGGCTTCGGGCCTGCCTCGGCAGCCGTACCCGAGCGCTGCACGAGAGGGAAAGAAGTCAATGAAAGGGAGGGCAGGAGTCACTGAGCGCGGACATGTGTGGGGCCGTCTGCTTGCCCGCCGTCATCTTCTGTGGATCTCGGGTCCGCAGAGCTCCACCATCTCCGGGGAGAGCAGCCGCGCGGCGCCTCCACTGGAGCCGGCCCTGCTGCGCGGCGCTCTCCAGACCCGGAGTCCACCCAGTACACCTCCTAAGCAGCCACCCGCCCCCCTCCGGGTGGGGACTAGGCTCCGCACCCTTGTTCTGTCTGCTACCTGTCAACTCCGCCTGGGGCAAGGTCTCCGTTTCTTTTTGCTTCCCGAAAACATAGTTGAATAATTTAGAAGTGGGTGGGGTAGGAACAGAATCGCATCATAAGATGGTACATAGAATGGGAACTGAACCTGCATTTTGTTCTTAACTCATTATTTTACTCCCTTCTGTGTTTGATTAAGAACACAAAGAACAAAAACGTGGTACTTTTTTTGTTTATATGTGGCTTACGTGATATTAATGTATGACTTTCTTCCATGCTATCATTGAACTGTCTCTGGTGTATCAAGACATTGAGAGTAAGGCTTTTATAATTCAAGGGCTATTTATGTTAGTGAATTTTACCCGTTGACAAATCAATTCTGTTTAGAGAACTGGACGTTTTTTCTAAAATATATTTCAAAAAGCTGTGGAGATACAGTAAAGAAGTAAACCTCAGAAATGGTAGATTATTTGTAGTCCTTAGCATTTATTAAATGCTTAGCTACACATTACTTCTGAAAAACTGTGAGAATTGTTCTTAAACAACTGCTATAGATTGACTGTGTCCTCCCAAATTTCATATGTTGAAATCCTACCCCCTAATATGATGATACTAGAGGCCTGGTGCACGAAATTCATGCACGGGGGAGGGGTGTCCCTCAGCCTGGCCTGCACCATCTTGCAATCTGAGACCGCTGGCTCCTAACCTCGCCTGCCTGCCTGCCTGATGCCCCTGATAGCTCCCCTGCTGGCCTGATCGCCCCTAACTGCCTCTGCCTGCCTGATCACCCCTAACCTCTTTGCTTGCCTGATTGCCCCTAACTGCTCTCCCCTGCCAGTCTGATTGCCCCTAACTGCCTCTGCCTTGGCCCCGCCACTATGGCTTTGTCCAGAAGGAAGTCCGGAAAGTCACCAGGAGGATGTCTGGTCTAATTAGCATATTACCCTTGTATTAATATAGACTAGGGGCCCAGTGCATGAATTCGTACACCTTGAAAGGAACTGTGGGCCTCAAGGCTGTGGTGGGCATAGGGGCGGGTCTCGGCCCATCCTGCTATGGCCTCCTGTCCCCTGTCTGCCGGCAGCCCCACTCCCACTGCTGCCGCTCCCACACGCTGATGGTGCTGGCCCCCTTGCACCCACTGACACCGCGGAGTGATTAGGGCCGGCACCAGCAGCAGGTGCGAGTGGGGGCTGCTGCCCGATCACCCCTCAGGAGCAAGGGAAGGTGGAGAAGCCCTGAGGGGTAACTGGGGCCGGCAGCCACCGCTTGCACCCACTGACGGCGCCAGGCGATTGGGGCTGGTGCCAGGCGCCGGCAACAGGTGCAAGTGCCGGAAGGGACTGCGGAGTGTGGGAGCAAAGAATTTTCAGTAACCACCAAAGGCTCGCCCCAATGACAGTGACCGGCGCTCCACCTTGGTTTGGTGCCCCTGCTCACTTACTCCACCATCCCACCACAGCTGATGCCTGCCATATTCCGCGCATGCCCCTGGTGGTCAGCGCACATCATAGTGACCAGTTGTTTGGTGGTTCAGTTGTTCCACCATTCGGTCTATTTGCATATTGGCCTTTTATTATATAGGATTAGGGTGGTGGGGCCTTTGGAAGGTAGTTGGGTGATGAAGCAGAGCCCTTGTGAATTGAAGGTACCCCGATAAAGGAGAGGCAGAGAGCTCCTTCCCCCGACTGCCATGTGAAGAGATAGCAAGGAGACCACCATCTATGAACCAGGAAATGGGCCCTCACCGGACTGAGTTGGCTGGCACCTCGATCTCGGTCCTCCCAGCCTCCAGAAATGTGTGAGATAAATTTGCATTGTTTTTAAACCACCCAGTCTATGATACTTTGTTAGAGCAGCCTGAAAGGACTAAGATAGGATCAAAAGAAAAATTGTCTTAAGTTCAAAGTCTACTGAAGAAGAAAATAAAAAGTCAAATGTCTATAATAGGTTATATGTAAAATTGATATAAAAGAAAAAACCAGTACTAATCAGTACTATTGTTGTATCGCAAATCAGCGAGCTGGACAAGACGCCTTAATGAGCCAATTAGTTAGGAATCATCTTTATTGCGCACAGGTTCAGAGCAGATTACCTCTGTCAAATTCGGAACAAACACAGGAGGGCTATATCCTTCTAGTATCTTTGTGTAAGTTATTTTTGCAGACAGCTTGTAACCTTGAGTACATATCATATCTAGCAAACACCTGTCATATCTATACAGACAACTTGTAACCTTGAGTATCATATCATATCTATACAGACACCTGTAACCTTGAGTATCATATCTATAAAGGCACCTGGCATCAATATCAGCGTATCAGTCCCTTAAGTTAGATGGCTAGCTTGCAAGGTCAGACAATTAAGTTTATCTTTTCTATTCAAGCAAAAAACAAAGTTATTTTACAGTCTAAAAATAACAGAGGGACTAGCAAAAATAGCAGAATTCTAAAACAGCAGTTTCGAATAGTTTTTCCAAAGGAGAGATTATTATTATGCTTCACTATCAATACCCACCTTAATCCTCCATTCCTTCACACAGAAAATTAATTCTTTACCATTTGTTTTTCTTATCTCAGTCACCCTGACAAAATACCTAGGAGGCATTTAGCACTTCTTTCCATCACCATCCACAACGAACTAATAGCCAAACATGTCCGTTTTGTTTTTGCCATATTTCCTAAATTCTCTTTATGTCTCACCTGGACCATTCAATCACCTTCTTACTGGCTTCCTGGCCTGTGAATATTTCTCTCTTTTCCGCATCCAGCGCAGCTAGAGAGCGGTCCAGTTCCTGAGTAGGGGCTGCTGGGGATTGAGAAAATGAAAGAAAGAGACAGACACAGAGATAGAAAGAAAAGGCTAGGGCCCGGTGGGACCACTGTCCTCAGATGGAGAGACAGGGACCCAGGGCCAATACAGGATGTTTATTTTATACAGAAAAAAAAAAACAACAGGAAGTTTTACTAAAAGTCAAGACAAAGGAGATTATGTGCATTCTTGGGTGGGCCCGAGTTGTATTCATTCCTGGTGCTTGGATGGATTTAAGTAACAAAACCCACCCCCTGGCACCTGAGCTGAAGGTCAAGCTGACAACACTCCTGCCTCTGGCAAAGTGTGTTTCCAGGACTTGGCTTTGCCAATGCCACTGGATTCAGCTGACAATAATTAAAGAAATGCCCAAATGCCTTCCCAGGCGCTGTCTACACTGGCCTTCAGTTTTTCCCTTCTTCATCCATCTGCACACCACCACAGAAGCTGTTTTCAGCACAAGTGAGCACAGGTTGGTCACCGTATCAAAAGCACCCAAAAAGTTTACAATGTTCAGAAAGCCCTCCTCAATCTGTCCCCAAGTTGTTCCTAGTCCACATGCCCTCTTCCAATAATCCCTCTCTCCTTATACACTCCCACCAACTATGCACTGAGGGGAATACAAAAAATAAACAAATAAATAAATTCTGGATGGGATAGCCTCATTCATCATACAAAGTTTGAATAACAAAGATAAAAGATGCCACAGGCAGAAAAGCAAGGTCAAGCGAATGGAACAGAGGTTGGATCTGGTTGGAGAAGTGGACAATACTAATCCTTCTCTAATAATTCCTTGTATTTCTATACTTTTGAAAGAATAATGCATATGGGTGCTTTTATATACATTATTCCATTTTATTAATACTTCTTCAGTTATACCTCATGAGCTATCATGCCATTATTATGCCAAGGTATGCATTTTCATGTAATTGTCACAAAAGATTTGTAAGGTAAGTAATGCAGGTTGTAGGATTGTCTCCATTTTATAGTAAAATTAAGGTCAGGAATATTAAATTACTTAACCCAAAATTACACAGCAGGTATTAATTTCCTCCAGCTTCCTAAGCATTGCCACCCTCTTTTCTTTCAATAGTTAGTTAAATCACCATTAGGCTACTAGTACTTCTCTGAAATCTTCTTTTAATAGGTTAATGACAGAATAGGAAATCTCGGAGTGGAAAATTCAGCTCAAAATTGTCAGTATAAATACTATTACCATATAATATTAACATTTTAATATTTTTATTTTTAAGTATGTTTTGTGCACACAGTTATGCCCCAAATTTTCCATATTTCTTAAAGAAGAAATTTACAGTCCTTATCCAAAACAAACTATAATGTCAGGAAACATCACTAGCACGTTAATGTAAAGCACAATACCCAAAGGAATTTAGATACAGAGGTAATGCAAAGAAAAGGAACATTCTGGTAATTATAGTTCTTAAACTAATTCTGACTAAGAACAATGAGAAGGCCCTGGCCAACTAGCACAGTTGGTTAGAGCATCATCCTGATACACCAAGGTTGTAGGTTCAATCCCCGGTCAGGACAAATACAAGAATCAACCAATGAATGCATAAATAAGTGGTACAACAAATCTCTCAATCTCAATATGTCTCTCTCTCTCTCTCTCTCTCATCAATAAATAAAAAAAATTTAAAAGAAGGACAAAAAAAGGCAATTGCAAAACTAACCTGCAATGAGAGATTAAGCAATAAACACAGATGAGCAAAACATTTTTTTCTATTAAAAACAAAAATCAAAATTAGTGACACTTTAAAAAATACTCTTATGGAAACTAAATATATATATATATATATATATATATATATATATATATATATATATATACAAAATGGGTTGTGAAGGCCTGGGGTGGGGGATGGGGGCAGACTACAAGGGGTCAATGGGGGAAAGGGGGGCCTTTATAATATTTTCAACAATAAAGTGTTTTTTTTAAATACAGAAGATCACTGAAACCAAAAGCTGGTTCATTGAAAGGACTGATGAACCTTTGGCCAGACTCATCAAGAAACAAAGAGAGAGGACCCAAATAAATAAAATCAGAAATGAAAGAGGACAGGTAACAGTCAACATCACAGAAATACAAATCATTGTAAGAAAATATTACCAAAAAATAAACTGTATGCCAACAAAATAGTCAACCTGGGCGAAATGGAAAAATTCCTAGAATCTTCCAAAACTGAATCAGGAAGAAGCAGAACATCTGACTAGACCAATAACAACTAATGAAATTGAAGCAGTAATAAAAAATAAAAATAAAAACTCCCAGCAAACAAAAGTCCTGGACCACATGGCTTCACAGGCGAATTTTACCAAACATTCAAAGAACTAACACCTATCCTCAAACTATTCCAAAAAATTCAAGAGGAGGGAAGACTTCCAAGTTCTTTTTATGAGAGCAACATTATCCTAATACAAAAACCAGATAAAGACACAACAAAGAAAGAAAATGATAGACCAATATCCCTGATGAACATAGATGCTAAAATCCTCAACAAAATATTAGCTAATTAGATCCATCAATATATTTAAAAAGATCACACACCGTGATGCAAGGTTGGTAAAATATTCACAAAGCAATAAATGTGATACATCAAATAAACAAAATGAAAGATAAAAATTACATGATCATATCAATAGATGCAGAAAAAGCATTCGATAAAATCCAGCACACATTTATGATAAAAACTCTCAGCAAAGTGGGAATAAAGGGGTCATACCTCAACATAATAAAGGCTATATAAAAAACCTACAGCCAACATCATACTCAATGGGCAAAAACTAAAAGCATTTTCCTTAAGATCAGGAACAAGAAAGGGATGTCTGCTTTCACCATTTTCATTCAACATAGTACTGAAAGTTCTAGCCATAAAAATCAGACAAGAAGAAGAAATAAAAGGCATCCAAATTGGAAAGGAGAAAGTAAAACTGTCATTATTTGCAGATGACATAATATTGTATGTAGAAAAACCTAAAGACTCCAGCAAAAAAACACTAAATCTAATAAATGAATTCAGCAAAGTTGCAGGATAAAAAAATCAATATTCAGAAACTGATGGCATTTCAAAAATTAAAAATGTAAAAGACCCACACCATGACACATCATAATTATGATGGCAAATATTCAGGACAAAGAGAGAATCTTAAAGGCTGCAAGAGAGAGAAAGAAAGTTATATACAAGGGATCTCCCATTAAATTATCAAATGATTTCTCAACAGAAACACACCAGGCCAGAAAAGAATGGAAGGAAATTTACAAAGTGATGCAAACCAAGAAAATGAATCCAAGAATACTCTATCCAACAAGACTATCATTCAAAATTGAAGGGGAAATAAGGAACTTCACAGACAAAAAAAAGACTAAGGGAGTTTATCACTACCAAGCCAGCAATGCAAGAAATGCTAAAGGGACTGGTATAAAAAGAAGAAATATAAAAGGTAAGAAGGAACACAGGCACAAAACATAAAAATGGCTACAAACAAGTACCTTTCAATAATAACTTTAAACGTAAAGGGACTAAATGCTCCAATCAAAAGACATTGAGTGGCTGAATGGATAAAAAAACATAACCCATATATATACTGTTTATAAGAGACCCACTTCAGAAAAAGGGACTCACACAGACTGAAAGTGAAGGGATGGAAAAACATCTTTCAGGCAAATGGAAATGAAAAAAAAGCTGGGGTAGTAGTACTTATATCTGACAAAATAGACCCCAAAGTAAAGGCCATAAGAAGAGATAAGGAAGGCCACTTATAATAATAAAGGGATCAATACAACAAGGGGATATAACCCTGATAAACATATGCACCCAATGCAGGAGCACCCAAATACATAAAAAAAAAAAAAAAAAAAAACTCCTGGAAGATATCAAGGGAGAGATCGACAACAATACAATCATAGTATGGGACTTTAATACACCACTGACATTGCTGGATAAATCCTCTAGACAAAAAATCAGCAAAGAAACAGCAATTCTAAATGACTCACTAGATCAGATAGACCTAATTGACATCTTCAGAGCATTTCACCCCAAAACCACGGAATATACATTCTTCTCAAGTGCACATGGGACATTTTCAAAAATAGACCATATATTGAGTCACAAGCAAAGTCTCCCCAAATTCAAGAAGATTGAAATCATATCAAGCATTTTCTCAGACCACAATGGCATAATATTAGACATAAACTACAGTAAAAACATTCTAAAAAATTAAAACACTTGGAGGCTGAATAGCATGCTATTAAACAATGATTGGGTTACCAATGAGATCAAAGAAGAAATTAAAAACATCCTGGAGACTAATGACAATAAAAACACAACAATGAAAATGCTATGGGACACAATGAAAGCAGTCCTGAGAGGGAAGTTTATAGCTCTACAGGCCTACCTCAAAAAAACAAGAAAAAATGGTAATAAATCATCTAACTCTACAACTCAAAGAATTAGAAAGAGAGCAACAAGAAAAGCCCACAGTGAGCAGAAGGAAGGAAATAATAAAGATCAGAGCAGAAATGAATGACATAGAGACCAAAAAAACAATACAAAAGATCAATGAAACCAAGAACTGATTCTTTGAAAGGATAAACAAGATCGACGAACCTCTAGCCAGGCTCACCAAGTAGCAAAGAGACAGGACCCAAATAGACAAAATCAGAAATGAAAGAGGCAAAATAACAACAGACCCCACAGAAATGCAAAGGATTGTTAAAAAATACTTTGAACAACTCTATTCTAACAAACTGGACAACCTGGAGGAAATGGACTTATTCCTAGAAAAATACAACCTTCCAAAACTCACTCAGGAAGATTCTAAAAATCTCAATAGGCTGATAACTATGGAAGAAATTGAAGCAGTCATCAAAAAGATTCCAGCAAACAAAAGCCCAGGGCCAGATGGCTTCAAAGGGGAGTTTTATCAAACATTCAAGGAAGAACTAAAACCTATCCTCCTCAGACTATTCCAGAAAATTCAAGAGGAAGGAACACTTCCAAGCTCCTTCTATGAAGCCAGCGTCACCCTAATACCAAAACCAGATGAAGATAACACAATGAAAGAGAATTACAGGCCAATATCCCTCATGAACATAGATGCCAAAATTCTCAACAAAATTCTAGCAAATAGGATCCAGCAGTACATCAGAAAGATCATACTCCATGACCAAGTAGAATTTATCCCGGGGATGCACGGATGGTACAATATTTGCAAATCAATAAACATGATACATTGCATAAACAAATTGAGAGATAAAAATCACATAGTCATATCAATTGATGCAGAAAAAGCATTTGACAAATCCAACACCCTTTCTTGATAAAACTCTCAGCAAGGTGGGAATAGAAGGATCATACCTTAACATAATAAAAGCCATATATGACAAACCGACAGCCAACATCATACTCAATGGACAAAAACTAAAACCAGCCAAAACCGATTTGGCTCAGTGGATAGAGCGTCAGCCTGCGGACTGAAGGGTCCCAGGTTCGATTCCGGTCAAGGGCACATACCTTGGTTGCGGGCACATCCCCAGTGGGGGGTGTGCAGGAGGCAGCTGATCGATGTTTCTCTCTCATCGATGTTTCTAACTCTCTCTCTCCTCTCTCCCTTCCTCTCTGTAAAAAATCAATAAAAAATATATTTTAAAAAAAACAAAAAACTAAAACCATTTCCCCTAAGAACAGGAACAAGACAGGGATGCCCACTCTCACCACTCCTGTTCAACGTAGTGCTGGAAGTACTAGCCATTGCGATCAGACAAGAAGAAGAAATAAAAGGCATCCAAATTGAAAAAGAAGAAGTAAAATGTCCTTATTTGCAGATGACATGATACTGTACATAGAAAACCCTAAAGACTCCATCAAAAAATTATTAGACTTAATAAATGAATTTGGCAATATAGCAGGATACAAAATTAACACCAAGAAATCTATGGCATTTCTATACACCAATAATGAACTTACAGAAAAAGAGACTAAAAAAGCAATCCCATTTACCATTGCACCAAAAAAATTAAGATACCTAGGAATAATTTAACTAAGGAGGTAAAAGACCTATATGCAGAAAACTTCAGGACACTGAAAAAAGAGATAGAGGAAGACGTAAACAGATGGAAGAACATACCGTGTTCATGGATTGGTAGAATCAACATCATCAAAATGTCCATATTACCCAAAGCAATCTATAGATTCAATGCACTCCCCATTAAAATACCAACAGCATATTTCACAGATCTAGAACGAACTTTCCAAAAATTAATCTGGAATAAAAAAAAGACCTTGAATAGCTGCAGCAATCCTGAGAACGAAGAACAAAGTAGGTGGGATCTCAATACCAGATATCAAGCTGTATTACAAAGCCACTGTTCTCAAAACTGCCTGGTACTGGCACAAGAACAGACATATAGATCAATGGAATAGAATAGAGAACCCAGAAATCGACACAAACCACTATGCTCAATTAATATTTGCCAAAGGAGGTGTGAACATACAATGGAGTCAAGAAGTCTCTTCAATAAATGGTGTTGGGAAAATTGGAGAGATACATGCAAAAAAAGTGAAACTAGACCACCAACTTACACCATACACAAAAATAAACTCAAAATGGATCAAGGACTTAAACATAAGACGGGAAACCATAAAAATACTAGAGGAATCCACAGGCAGCGAAATCTCAGACATATGCCAAAGCAATTTCTTTACTGATACTGCTCCTAGGGCAATGGAAACTAAAGAGAAAATAAACAAATGGGACTACATCAAAATAAAAAACTTTTGCACAGCAAAAGAAACCATCAACAAAACAAGAAAGCCCAACTGCATGGGAGAACATATTTGCCAATGATATCACTGATAAAGGTTTAATCTCCAACATTTACAGGGAACTCATACAACTTAACAAAAGGAAGATAAACAACCCAATCAAAAAATGGGCAACAGACCTAAATAGAATCTTTTTGAAAGAAGACAGAAGGAAGGCCAAGAGACATATGAAAACATGCTCAAAGTCACTAATTATCCGAGAGATGCAAATCAGAACAACAATGCGGTACCATCTCACACCTGTCAGAATGGCTATCATCAACAAATCAACAAATGACAAGTGCTGGTGAGGATGCGGAGAAAAAGGAACCCTCGTGCACTGCTGGTGGGAATGCAGACTGGTGCAGCCACTGTGGAGAACAGTATGGAGTTTCCTCAAAAAACTAAAAATGGAACTCCCATTTGACCCAGTGATCCCACTTCTAGGAATATATCCCAAGAAACTAGAAACACGAATCAGAAAGGATATATGCACCCCTATGTTCATAGTGGCACAATTTACCATAGCTAAGATTTGGAAACAGCCTAAGTGCCCATCAGCAGATGAGTGGATTAAAAAACAGTGGTACATCTACACAATGGAATAATACGCTGCGGTAAAAAAGAAGGAGTTCTTACCATTTGCAACAACATGGATGGAGCTGGAGAGTATTATGCTAAGTGAAATAAGCCAGGCAGAGAAAGATAAATATCACATGATCTCACTCATTTATGGAAAATAATGAACAACATAAACTGATGAACAAAAACAGATCCAGAGACAGAGAAACATTGATCAGAACATCAAACCTAAGGGAAGGTAGGGGAGGATGGGGGTAAGGGGAGAGATCAACCAAAGGACTTGTATGCATGCATATAAGCCTAACCAATGGACACAGACAACAGGGTGGGTAAGGGCATGAATGGAGAGGTTGGGGGGGGGGGGTAATGGGGGAATAAGGAAACATGTAATACCTTAATCAATAAAGAAATTTAAAAAAATAAAATAAAACCAGGTCAAACTCCCCCCCCCCCAAAAAAAAATTAAAAATGTAAATAAATAACAACTCTTGCTTAAAAAAATAGAAAAATAAGAAAGTCTAACTTCACACTACCCCTTACCTACAATCCATTCCCCAATCCTGGAGTTTAAGAAAAGCAAAAGGGATTTGGGGAAAAAATAAAGCAGAAATACTGAAGAAAGCTAGAGAATAAGCATAACACCATGGACAGTCAGAGAAGTTAGGAAGGTTAAGTGGCAGAAAGCATGGGAGTGAATTGCAAAGGGTTAGAGCCAGGGGAAAACGAACATCATCTGGTTAATCCAACCCTCTGATTTGACAGATGGAAACACTGAGTAGAGGAGAGAATTAAGGGACATGTCAAAGTTCACAAGTTAGTGACTGTCAGAGCTAAAACCCAAGTGTCCTGACTTCTGGTCTGCACTCTTTCCATTACTCCATACTCTAATTCTGTTGAATGATAGATAACTCAGAATAGCAGTATTTTATTTGATTGTAAAGTCATCTTCTTGCTTTCCTTGGCATCCAACCTCATATACTCATATATATACACTGAGTGGCCAGATTATTATGATCTCTGAACGCATAATAATCTGGCCACTCAGTGTGCGTGTGCGTGTGCGTGTGCGTGTGCGTGTGCGTGTGCGTGTGCGTGTGTGTGTGTGTGTGTTAGAGGCCCGGTGCACGAAATTCGTGCACAGGGGTGTGTGTCCCTCAGCCCAGCCTGCACCCTCTCCAATCTGGGACCCCTCGAGGGATGTCCGACTGCCCATTTAGGCCTGATCCCGGTAGGATTGGGCCTAAATGGGCAGTCAGACATCTCTCTCACAATCCAGGACTGCTGGCTCCCAACTGCTCGCCTGCCTGCCTTCCTGATTGCCCCTAACCACTTCTGCCTGCCAGCCTGATCACTTCCTAACCACTCCCCTGACAGCCTGATTGATGCCTAACTGCTCTCCTGCCAGCGTGTTTGCCCCTAACTACTCTCCCCTGCAGGCCTGGGTCCCCCACAACTGCCCTCCCCTGCTGGCCATCTTGTGGTGGCCATCTTGTGTCCACATGGGGGCAGCCATCTTTGACCACATGGGAGCAGCCATCTTGTGTTGGAGTGATGGTCAATTTGCATATTACTCTTTTATTATATAGGATATATATATTAGATGTCCGGTGCATGAATTCGTGCATGGGTGGGGTCCGGCCAGCCTGGCCAAGGGGAGGGGCCATGGGCGGTTGGCCGGCCTGCCTGCTGGTTGAATTCCTGGTCTAGGGGACTATTTGCATATTAGCCTTTTATTATATAGGATATACACTGAGTGGCCAGATTATTATGCGTTCAGACATCATAATAATCTGACCACTCAGTGTATATATGAAGTCTGCTTTAAATTGTTTAGTTTCCTTCTTCTCTAAGAGTACCTCTGGCCTCCATGGTTGATGATCTATTTATACTCACTTCACAGAATTGTTTGCCAGCTCCATTACTGGAAGTCCCCATAGCTATAGCTGTGAGCTCAGAATGACCGCAATCTTCCTCTGAGTAGATTTGTTTTCCAGGCACAGGGCCTCAATCTGTGACATCATCCTCCCAAGTACCGCATGGGTCGTGCTTCCAAAATAAGGGCTTAATGTGGTCACAAGGGACCATGCAAAGGCACATCTCTGCTGTTTTCAAGAAATCTTATACAGGAAATGCTGCTAACGTGTTATTGAAGAAGGTGAATTGTTAACTGAAACAAAGCAAATCTGTTTTCCTGGCCGAGAAGAGAATTGTTTTTAAATGAATCTATGGATGAATCAGCTAATCCCGGGCCAAGTAAACCTTTATAATAATAACCAGTAACTGTTAGCTAGCACTTACTGTGTGAGAGGAATTTCATACATTTTTAACTCTCACAACAATCTCATGTGATAGGTATTATTACCTCCAATATACAATGTGGGCTCAAAGAGGCTAATTGACTTGCCCACAGTCCTATAGCTAAAAAGATTTGAACCTAGGACAGATTCACTCCAAAGTATATATTTCTTTACCTCTACATCATTTCTCATGCCTTGGTGTGTTTTTTTCCTTTTTCCCACCACAACATCACTTTCTTTCTTTTTAAAAAAAAGTGTTTTTAGACATATTTTTATTGATTTCAGAGAGGAAGGAGGAGGGAGAGAGAGATAGAAATATCAATGATGAAAGAGAATCATTGATCGGCTGCCTCCTGCACACCCCTACTGGGGATCGAGCCTGTAACCCAAGGTATGTGCCCTGACCTGGAATTGAAGAGTGACCTCCTGGTTCATAGGTTGACACTCAACCATTGAGTCACACCCGCTGGGCAACATAGCTTTCTTAACTTCTCAGCCAGCTTCTCTGATTGTGAGCCTCAGCCTTTTAACCAAGGACTCTCTGGGCTCTTACTTGCAAAGCTAACAGCATCTTGTCTCCTGAGAAAAGTTAAGTCAAAACACATGCATGTGACCTGCAAGTATATAATTTGGTAATTATTCTCCCAAAGATTTAGCACTGGCTCCAGAATTTTAACCAGGAATGGAGATGATATAAAGACCTTAAGTAACTAGTCAAGGTCATGGTAAACCCAGAAACCTACCAACCCTGCCCCCCAGACTAAATATATAAATGATGTCCAGTAGTCTCTCCTCATTCCTGCTTTTGCCATATGGAATTCAAATATTTCATCCTCATCATTTTATTCCTCTTCTGACAAATATACATAGCTGATATGATCTTGTACAGCCTGGACCCACCTACCTAATAAGGTGGTCGGAACCCAGGAAGCATTTAGCAAATATTGCTTTGAATGAATAAATGAATTAATGAACATTTTCTCCCTTCTGTAACAATAATAAATATGATATCTGGCACTTGCGTATGTGGGGCTCTATGCTAACCTCTTTATATGCATTGTCTAATTATATACTCATACAACTCTATAAGTAGATATTATGATGATGATGATGATGATGATGATGATGATGATGGGTCTCTCACTAATCCCATTACCTCCCAAAGGCTCCACTTCCTAATTTTACCTTTGATACTATGGCTTAGAAAAGTTAAACTTGCTCAAGGTCACATAGGGAGCCACCATTCTAATATCAAAACCATATCTGATTTCAGACCCAGTTTTCTTAATCACTATATTCTACAACTTCCCTTCTATTTTTATTAAAAATAATGATCACTGCTTCTATGCATGAAATCATTTAATTTATGAAAAATTACTTGGAGAAGCAATTAATTTACAAGTCAGAACTAGCTAGCATACACCCAAATTCTGAACAAAATGCCTCAGATCTCTTTCAACCTGAGCTAGATGGAAGTGGCTCTTACAGAATTAACATATGTAACTTTCAAAAGGAATGAAAAGGCTCTCTGAGTGGGTACAGCCTAGAAAAGCCAGATGTGATCAAGGTGCCTCCAAAGGATGATTCCAACAGCCCCATTGTATTCAGGAATGTATTTTTTCAATCAAAATTCAGTACATATAACCCTGGCCAGTGTGGCTCAGTTGGTTGGAATGTCCTCCCCTACACCAAAAGGTGGCAGGTTTGATTTCTGGTCAGGGCCCATACCTAGACTGCAGATTCGATTCCCTATTGGGGTGCCTACAGGAGGCAAAAATAGATGTTTCTCACATTGATGTTTCTCTCCCTCTCTCTTAAATCAATTTAAAAAGAAAACACATATCCTCAGGTGAGGATTAAAAAGCAAAACAAAATCAGCACTCACCAAAAAACAACAAGAAAAGACCAACTCAGCACAACATGGCTTAAAAAGTGGGTTGTTAAGATTTTTAAAAAATATATAGAGGTATACCATACATATCTTACATGTAATTGTTAAATGTATGCTAGATTATTTTTTTATATTTTTTTAAAAAATATTTTTATTGACTTCAGAGAGGAAGGGGGAGGGAGAGATAGAAACATCAATAAAGAAAATCATTGAGCTGCCTCCTGCACGCACCACATAGGGTATCGAGCCTGCAACCCCAGCATGTGCCCTGACAGGGAATCCAACCTTGACCTCTGGTTCATAGGTGGAAGCTCAAACACTGAGCCACGCTGGCTGGGCTATGCTAGGTGACTTTTTACATAAGGCTACACCCCTGTAACTCCACCCAGATCAGTGTGGAATATTTTCAGCACCCCAAAAGGTTCCTGGTACTCAGAGTGATCAACAAAGGGGAAAAAAACACTTACATCAGAACAGAAAACCGTAAAGCAAGTCAAGAAACTTTGAAAGCTGGGCAGTGAAAGGCCGAAAGAGGGTATTAAGTAAGAATTAGACAAACCGACTTTTATCTTCTCTTAGTGGTAGGTGTAGAGTGCTGTGCATTCACATTGTGTCCCTAGATGCTCACTATGACTCTTAGACATAGTAAAGATTTAACCCTCTTTTGCACCTGATGAAACTTGTTCAGGGTTTCTGAGGTCAACGTAATGTTAACGAAAAACAAACAAACAAACAAAAAAACATTGAAACCTGTAAAGAATTTTTGTGAGTTTATTTGAGCCAAACTGTGGACATATGCCAGGAAGCAGAATCTCAATGAATTGAGATAATGCTCTGGAGAATGGAGGGTTACATCTATATTTATACATTGCAATCAAAGGAAAGGGACGTAGGTGGGTTACATGAAATCCATTGGTGATAGATTAAGGAGGTGGGATAAAGCAAAGCCCGGAAACCTCTGGGATAGGGTAAAAAGTGAAATGATGGACATGTGCTTCTTTACAGAGATGGATACAGGATACTTTAACGTAATTAACAGTTGACAATTAACTTGATAACAATAACAATGAGGGAATGTCCCGGTGCCATTTGTTGTGCCCTGAGGGGTCCGGGGTAAAAAGGAAGTTATAAGTTACCCAGACATCTCACAGATGTGTTATCTCAGAGGCAAAAAGGCAAATGGGCTCAGTAAAGAAGATCTAAGTTGATCTTTGTCAGGGAAAATATTGGCCTAGGTCAGGACAGGACTACCCACTATAACCTGTTTGTAGTTAAATATTTAATTTTCACACCATCTTTTGTGGTTATTTTAGGTCTCTGAGTTTGCAAGACTTGCCACGCAGGCCTCTCCTGAGCTTGTCAGGTTAGCATGTGGCTCCTTTTGTCCACAATCCCCACACGAAGCAGGAGAGAAAAAGAACTGGAACTCTTGAATTTGCATAGCAGATCCAGCCACGTGGCAAAAGGAACCAGGTGGGGGGCGGGGAGGGGGGGGGGGAGGAGGGAGGCCTGGAGTCAAGTTACCCAGCAACCATTGGCCGGCGTACCAGGCTCCACTTATAAAGGCTCCAGCCCGATGTCCTTGGACTGCTCTACTGTATTACCCCGCCCGTGCGCCCTTTGAGTTTCCCGCAGGCTGCGCGCCCCTGAGCCCCTCCTGGTAAGTGCCCCAGACAGAATCGTGCGAGGTCCATCTGGCACTGGACCTCAGGTACATAGGGTGGGACCCAAAGCCTTGCTTTAACTCCCCGGGACTCGTCTGAGGCTCTTTGCCCCTAAAAAGGGAGACCAAGCTGAGTGTTCTTGGGAGGGGGGCGGGGTAATTATTTCAATAATCAGAACTAGAGCAATAATCCAAGGATTCAGGGAATGATTGCACAAGCATCGAGGACAGCGCGAGGCCAACATTTTGATAGTCTCTGCCTTAGGCCAGCTAGGGCGGATCAGATTAAAGCAATAAGCCCCGAAATGTTCATGACTACTGAACGGAGACTGGACAAATGAAGAACGATTGTCAGGCACCAAAGCATAGTTTGCAATAGCAGCGTGGGGGCGGCGGTGGGGGCACAGTTTGCCTAGTCCCGAAGGAGGGAGGAGAAGGCACCCCAAAAGTAGAAGAAAGGAGATAGGAATTGCTGTGCCCTGCAGGGCTCACGCTGACAATCCATGTGCGCTTGTGCGTTGCAGGCTGACCAGCTCCAACAGAGGGCAGCCCAGATCCGGCACCTGCCTCCGGATGTGGTGCCTGGAGCGGCTCGGCTTAGGTCCGGAGCGCCTCCTGCGGGGCGGGAACGGACGTCTCCAGGGTTGGGCCAGAAGAACCACTGCCAACACGCCCGCCCAGTGTGCAAACGTGCTCACCCCAGACCGCATCCCAGATTTCTGCATCCCCCCACGATTCGCGCCCTGCCCCGTGCTGGCTGCACACCGGGACTCGTGGGTTAAAAAAGCTGGAACTGACGACGGCGCGGGGCGCACGGACTGGGACCCGCGCTCACAGGCCGCGCTCTCGCTGCCTCACCTGCCCCGCGCGCGCACCGCCTACGGCTTCTGCGCACTCCTGGAGAGCCCGCACACCCGCCGCAAGGAGTCGCTCTTCCTCGGGGACCCCGGAACCCCGGCGCTCCTGCAGCCGCCTGTGCTCCGCCCGCGGGCCCACACCTACGGCGGCGGCAGCGGAGACGCCCCCCTCTGGTCCCGCTTCACCACACCCGCAGCACTCGGCGGCTCCCGCCCGCCCCGGAACACGCTCGCCCCGCAGCCCCGCGGCCACCGCCCCCTGCGCGCCCCCAAAGGGCTGCTGAGCCGCGCGCTGCAGGCCCGGAGGAGTCACGGCCTGGCCCGCACCCGCTCGGTGTCCAGCGGGGACCTGGACGGGGAGCGCTGCTCTAGCTCGGGGTCCCGCTCCGCGTCCCCTCCGTCGGACTCCGGCTCGCGACCCGAGTTCCTGGAGGCCGAGGGCACCGTGGCTCTGGGTCGCGCCGGCGGCGCCCTGCGCCTGGCCGCCGAGTACAGTCCGGCCAGCGGGCACCTGCGCCTCCGGCTGCTCCGCCCCGAGGGTCCGGCCGGAGGAGCCTCAGAGCCCTGCGCCGTGGGCTGCCGCGTCAGCCTGGTCCTGCAGCCGCCCGGCAAGACGCGCCAGCAGCGCAGCGCCGTGGTCCGGCGGAGCCGCAAGGCCGCCTTTGACCAGGACTTCTGCTTCGACGGGCTGTCGGAGGACGAGGTGCGCCGCCTGGCCGTGCGCGTCAAGGCCGAGGCCAAGGGCCGCGGCCTGAAGCGGGGCCGCCTGCTGGGCCAGGGCGAGCTGCTGCTGGGCTCCCTGCTGCTGCTCTGAGGGCGCTCAGGCCCTGCCCGCGGGGCGCTTTCTGCCCGCTGGGGACTCGAGGACACTTGCCAGCCGTTTTGTACAAAATAAACGTGTATTTATTCTTCCACTGAGTCCTTTATTTAAGTCCAATATTGGCAGAGATGATAGTGGCTTAATTATCACAGTAAAGGATGTGATATTTTGTGTGGATACCTTCAAAATTCATTTTAGCAAGTGGTATGGTGTTCTGCAGTAGAGGTTCCCAATGCAGACAGCAGATTCATTGCATTTCTTTTGTTCCCCACAGTAATATTGGGAGATAATGAATTACATGACGTATTAAAACTAGAGGGTGCCTTGGTGATCTATTTGCTCCATTCTCTTCATTTTACAGTTTGTTTATTCCACAACATCCACTGAAACCAGCTTAGAGGATGTATTACTTTTGAAGCATTGTTTAAGACCCTGGATAAGAAAATGAGGCCAAGAGAGGTGAAGTGGCTTGCCCAAAGTCAACAGAGAATTATTAGGAATTCCTAGGTGATACTCTTGGCAACATCTTGTTGGAAAAGCACTGGAGGAATTAAAACCATTTTCGTATTCTAAGCTTAAACAGCATTGTAACCTCATTTCATAGATGAGGATATTGAGGCACAGAATAAGAGCGAGTCAGGATTTACACCTGAGTAAATGCTGTACTCATTAATCTCAGTAAGTAGTACCACAGTGTCTCAATGGGTTATCTCAGTAATGTTGTGAGACTGCAGCTTATATCTAAAATTGTGGACTCTGAGGTGGGTCTCCTCACATTCCTCACCCACTAGGAAACCAAATCAGTTAAATGAATAATTTATCTCATGCTAATGACTTCAGGCATTGAGATGAGCTGAGTCTAAGGCTCTAAACGTTAGAGCAGTGGTTCTCAACCTTTTTAATGCCGACCCTGCTAGCGGTTCTCAACCCACAGGTTTGAAAACCGCTGCTGTAGAGCCTAAGACTATCATCGGAAAACACAGATATTTACATTACGATTCATAACACTAGCAAAATTACAGTTATGAAGTAGCAACAAAAACAATTTTATGGTTGGGGGTCACCACAACATGAGGAACTGTGTTAAAGGGTCGCGGCATTGAAAAGGTTGAGAACCACTGCTTTAGAGTCTAAAGAGAAAGCTAACTGGCCTCCAAAGAGAAAGGGATGCCAGCCATAATAGCACCATGTATGCTAATGTGACAAGGCAGGGAGTCAAGAGTGTATCTATAACATTGTCCTACCTCTAGCTTTTGATAATAATAACTTGAGGCCTGGTTCCTGAATTCGTGCACAGGTGGGATCCCTCTGCCTAGCCAGTGATTGGGGGTGATCCGTTTGGGGGAGGGGATGGGGGGAGGGTGGCCAGGGGCAGGGACTGCATGAGGTTGGTCCCAGCAATAAGCTAACCAGCGGCCAATTCCGAGAGGAATTGGGCTCCCTCTTCCCTCCTGTCTGGGTCCGGGGTGCGGGTGAACCAGATTCAGGGCTGTAAGGGCCCCAGCAGCAAGGTCTGGGTCAGTGCACGTCATAGCTACCTGCCTGTGGTCCAGTCATTCTGGTTGTTCTGGTCATTCAGTCGTAAGGTCACTTAGGCTTTTATATATATAGATAGGTTTACTATGTTATAAAGAATGATTTTTCTTCATCCATCCCATTCACTGCCAATCAGGCATATTTCTTCCTTTCTTATGCATATAGGAGGAAATGTGCCTTAAGTGAGGGTTGAAAATATTTAAATATGTGGTGTGGTGTTAAAGATAACTACATTATCAGTCTTGATTCAGAAATGGTTTCTGCTTTCATTAAACTGTTGACAGTTTTATTCATTGATGCTCATGAAAAATGCTGTTTTAGAAAAGTTTCCATTTCAGTCACAACTCTGGTATAAAATGAAAATGGATTATTGTGATGGGTACTTATAATGACAATCATTAAATAAATGTGAAGAATAAGTGAGAATTCATTAGCTGTCAAAATCAACCACATCCAGAAACTAGAATTGGTTACCAAATGAATGATGATATAACAGCAGCTCAGATCATGTGCTCTTCTATCTACTCTAAGTCACCATTTTTAGGCCTTCAAGGCAACAATTATTTTTAAAATGATTAACCTTCATGATTTTAGAACTTGTAACTAATGCTGACTTCACATATATAGTATTTAAAAGGAAAATTAATGGAGAGTGAAAACCATTTGGCTAATACAAGATTATTGTGGGGTTTTATTTTTCTTGGTGTGTGTGTATGTGTGTGTGTGTGTGTGTGTGTGTGTGTGTGTGTGTGTGTTTCCCAAATAAAAGCAGATCACTTTGATGGCTTAAATAGTAAAATCTTACTCCAGAAAACATTGCAATCACCATTGTCACTAGATTATATATAAGTAATAGTTTGGTGGCAGAAGTGTCATTTTATTAAGAAGGTAAATCAATGCATTTCAGAAACCTAAATTTTCCATGAAATAATAGTGGGCTTTTCCAGATTTCCACTAATGTCAAGTTATGGTTGGTCAAATAATGTAAAAACCTAATCAATATAATTTTTAAATGACTAAAATATAATCAGAAATCACAAAACCAGGAGTTTTAAAGAACAGTAAGAATCATTTTGTGCAAAATCATGTAAAATATAAAACAACCAGAGAGGCAAATTGTGGATATTTTCCTCTTCAACCTTGGATCACTAGGAGAAACATTTTCACATAATTTATTTTACATCACTGAACTAATTTGAATTTTTTGCATTTCAGAAATCATATTTGCAATAATTTTTTTTATGGTAACATCAGCCTTTTGGGGACAAATTTAAATTTGGTTTATGCTTTGCTGCCCTCTACTGGATCCTTCATGTGTTTTGTAAGGGGGTCTGTCTCCTCAGTATTATTAGACCATCTCAACTGAATATAAAGACGGATCTAGTGCCAGAACCCAATGACTTGAAGATTGTGCTAACGCAAGATGATAATGAAGATTCACATCGCAAAATAACAAGTGTCCTTGTGTTTGTCTGGTCTGTACTTTGGGGTTTCCCTAAGAATACCTTCTTAGATAAAGTATCTACCTTGCAGCTTTTCCAGCCTTTATCCACTGGTAAATTCTGGTGGTAAATTCTGGGGAGGGGAGGCATTACCCGATGATTAAATCTCAGTCTTTTCTTGGGCCTTTGTCCCTGGGTTGTGACCTTAACAAATTTTGTTGTGGTTATTTTTTACTTTTTCCTCTCTAGGTGAGATGGGAAGCATAGATAGGTTGGACTTGAGTAATTGCTCTTCTCCCCAAGTCAATAAGGTTTTGGTAAAATCTTTTCTATGTAGACTAGACTTTGTTAGAGATAACACACTGGGAGTTTTTCAAAATGGTTACTACTAAGGTTTTTGCTTACTTCTTCACCATGAGAACCTGGTGGAGTTCCTGGAGGTAAAAGTATGCTAACCACTCCTTCCCACAATCCTAATGTCTATTCAATAGCTTTTTTGGGGAGAAATTTGTTTTATTGATGTCAGAGGGGAAAGGAGAGGGAGAGAGAGATAGAAGCATCAATAATGAGAGAGAATCATTGATTGGCTGCCTCCTGCATGCCCCCAGTGATCAAGCACACAACACTGGTATGTGCCCTGACCAGAAATTGAACTGTGACCTCCTGGTTCATAGGTTGACGTCAACCACTAAGCCACCTTGGCCAAACTCAATAGCTTTAAAGTTCAATGAGTCACTGATTTTCTTTCCCAAAGCCATTAATTTTATCATTTAAAACCAATACAAGTAAAAATGATCTATCTTTGAGTAGGATCACATCTTGGGAGAGTCAATTAAAGGAAATAACGATTACATCATTAGAGAAAAGTCTGAATGGAGATAGGACTGGTAGACACTTGTTTTTCTCCTAGGTAGGTTAATAGAGATAACCTTTGTTAAGGAGTCAACAATCCCTCCTTTCCTTTCTGTGTCACCCTGCAGCTGGTGGAGCAGAAATATGAGCTCTTTAGTGACATCAGAGCTAGACAGGGCTACAGATCCAGTTTCTATCAGTCATTAGTCAAAAAGCCACTTCATTCACAAATCTGGTATTGAATAATGGGCCCTGGGTACTCTGTAGCAACTCTACAAGTGTTGGTTGTTGATAGCAAATTTATATTTTAAGAAGAGTTTATATTCAAACTTGGAGGGATATGAATTCCAGATCTCAGCTGTCATTTCTATCTGTGTCTCTGGGTCATATTAAATAGCCTTTCCAAATGTCATTTCTTCATTAGTAAAGAGGCAGTAATATTACCTACCACATGGGATTTTTTGTGAGGGTTAAAGGAAATAATGTATTCAAAGTCCTCAAAGTAATTCCCTGTTATGTAGAACTACTCAATAAATATTAGGACTTTTCATAATGGATGGTGTTACAGGACTTTCCCCCAAACTTCTAGAATATCCAATAGGTGCATATCCTGTAGCTGGGATCCTATAACTAAGAGATTTAATAGATAAGTTATACTTGTATGAATCATTTGAGAAACATTACAAAGTACCAAAGTCTGTGTTACAAACAACAGTACTATAGACAAGGATTCTTAAAAAGACAGAATTGGGTTCTGACTAGGTGGATCAGTTAGTTGGAGCATCCTCCCACACACCAAAAGGTTGTGGGTTCAATTCCTGGTCAGGGCACATACCTAGGTTGTGGGTTCAATCCTTAGTTGGGGTGCAAAAGAGAGGTACCCAATCAATGTTCCTCTCTTACATCAATGTTTCTCTCTTTCTCTCTCTCTCTCTCTCTCTCTCTCTCTCTCTCTCTCTCTCTCTCTCCCTCTCTCTCTCTCTCTCTCTCCCTTCCTCCCTCCCTCCCTCTCTCTTGTGAGGATTTAAAAAAAAACATAATCGGGAAATGAAAAAGGTTCTGACATTTATTTCATACTCACCATATCCCCAACACTACACTAGAGACACATTAATTATTAGATCCCTTTGTTCCACAGATGTGTGAGGAAGGACTTTAACTCCTGATGCTCAGAGAAGGTGCATGTTCACACAGCTGGTAAAGGGGAAGCCAATGATTTGGAACCATATGAGTACGAACACAAAGCCTCTGCTAGACCTTGGGTACCACCAAGAGGTGGGCTGGATTTGGTTTTAAAGAGAAAAGAGAGAATGGCAGCCTTAGAAAAAGAACTAAGTTTTGGATCCAAGATACATAAAATGTGTTCTTGAAACACTGCTTTTTGGGTCCCCAACAGCTCCTGGGAGCACCTTTGGTGATCATATTGCCATGTGCTAAGAACTTTGACTTGCTGACTTCTTAGCACATAAAACTAAAATACAGATATCATTGTGCCTTGCAACAATTAGAAGACAGCAGCTCATCCTATGTCAACAGGTATGATTTATTCACTCATAATATCACATTACCCGTGGATAACACTATTTCTCCATCTTTTTTATTTTTATTTTATTGATTTCAGTGAGGAAGGGAGAGGGAGAGAGAAATAGAAACATCAATGATGAGAGAGAATCACTGATGGACTGCCTCCCCACTGGGGATTGAACCTGCAACCCAGGCATGTGCCCTGACCAGGAATTGAACCAGGACCTCCTGGTTCATAGGTAGATGCTCAACCACTGAGCTATGCCAGCTGGGCTATTTCTCCATCTTTTAAGTACATTTTACTGCATGATTAACTATGTAAGTAAAGGCTAAAAGTTTAAGCTTTTCTGAAAAGTTGATATATCAAAGCCTTATGTTCAAGAAAAAATGACTAGTTTTGAACCAAGATAGATATATTACTTTTTATTTTATGTAACCCATCTCTCTAAGCTTGAGACTTTCTTTATTAGACCAAAGTCCTGAAATTTGACAAATATTTACCATCCTTAAACATTTTAAAACACTTCCAACATCAACTTGAAGAAGCAAGTTCATGAAGAATAATAGAACTTAAAACTACAAGTCAACTTAGAAACAAGTTGCTCAGTACCCTTATTTTATAGGTAAAAAAAGTAAGATCAGAGAGTGAAAGGTTTCTCCAGTATGATATTGCCAGTTAGTGGATTTCCTGACTCCCAAACTAGAGCTTTCATATGCCATAATACTAACTACACCGGTGAATAGTTAGGTTTTTGTATTATTAAAGAACGTTTTGAAAAATGATGACCACCAAAACACAACCATTCTTCTGCCACTCTGATATAAATAATTTTTTTCTTTGTCCACTACTTATTTTCCCATTTTTGTTTATAAGTATACCTATTTTTATATGGTTCCAAGAATATTATATATACATACTAATTTTTTCTATTTTTAATTTATGGTTATAATTAAGAGTTGCTCATATTTCTATTTGTCTTTGGTACCATAGCCTTTGAACTATGTATATAATAATTAATGTATAAATTTCCTTATTTTGAGGTTTTTTATTTTCACTCTCCCCAATTTATTTACTTTTTTTTCTTCTTTTGATTTTTTCCTCAGAATAAATTCTAAGTGATGAGATTTCAGGATCAAAGGCTATGATCATTGGTATAGCTCCTAATACACATTGATAAGTTGCCTTTTTTCTTTTATGTAGTAAAATGGGGAAAGGAAGGACAGTGGGGGTAGGGAGAGAAAATTCCTAAACTTAATGGCTTGTGATTATAAAGAACCGAACCTGTTTGTAGAGGGCACGGAATGCCCAGAGATAACATGGCAAGTGAAAAGGAATAAGGAAGGTTTGGTTGCTATGGTAAATAAGACTATTACTGTTACACATTAATGGGTTTAGGAACTCTTTTTGAAAGGATTCCCTGGCTTGTGTTGCTTCCAATCAAGAACCTCCCCTCTCTCTCACATCAAGGTCTGGTTTACACACCAGCCTCCAAAGAGCAAATATGCTATTTGTGTTGGGATTTAAAAAAAAACCACAAAAAACAAAAAAAGACTTCCTTTAATTATTGTTTTGTTAAGTGTCCACTTAAGTGCCTGGAGAGAGAACCAGGAAGAACAGAATTAGCTCAAATGAATCAAACTCAGTTTTAAATAATCTGAGGAGAATAAACTAATTCCATTGCAAATATGATTTTAGACTTAATGCTTTTTAAATCTAATTTTCATTGTGAATGTGACTGGTATATTTTTCCATTGCTGTATTTAACCAGGGAGATTTTGTGCACTTACTGACTCTTTTCATTTGTATGAAAGGTGCAGATTTTGGCAGGTAGTGAGGGGAAATATGTACTTTAACAGATTTGGGGTATCCTTTTTGGACCTCATTATAGAAAGACAAGAGTTTAAAACTTACAAACTGAACTGAAATGTCAGATATTTCACAATCATTAATTAAGCTGTCACCCCTGGCCAACCCAATGATATTAAATTACAATGTCAACAGTGTTGTAGGAATTCTCTGCTTTCCAAACACCTGAGTAATCTCAGTCCTAAAAGGGATGGTCATAGGTGTTTGTGGAGCACCAAGTATGAGTTCAGCAACTGTGTCAGGCACCGTTGGGTATATTAACAATGCAGCGTGTTTAGTGATATTGAAGAAAGAGTAAAAGACTCTGGTTCTATACTCCATGAGCAAGTCACTTCCTCTTTGGCCTTTACTGCAGGAGTGCTATGGCAAAAGAATAGTAAAGTCTGGGCTGCGGGATAGAAGGGGGAAAGAGCTCTGTGATTGATTAGCTATGCCTGCATCCTGTATCAATTCACAAGGAAGTGTGGATACTACTACTACTACTACTACTACTACTACTACTACTACTACTTACTGACTCTGGGCTCTTGAATTCTAGGCTCTGATATTCCTTGATGTTAATGAAGAGAAGATTCTTGCTCTAAGTAACTTTAAATTAGTTTGGGAAAATAGGAATTACAATGAATAAATCAAGATGGATTCATTATAAGGGCTAATTTGAATGGTACAGATGATAAATGTCAAAATCCAGAGAATATGAAAATCAATAAAGACTTGGGATAATCAATAATATTTTCTTGGAGGAAAGAACATTGGAGTTGGGTCTTGAGGAACAGGACATGATAATAATAATATAAATAGTTTAGAATTCACATATCATTTTGGCATATATTATCAAATTTTGAGAGGATTTCAAGTGCTTTTTATATTTTCAGGATGTTTTTTATTTACAGTTCACAATCATTATAATATTTAATCTTCACAATAATCCTGGAGGTAGGTATCATTAGCCATAGCATACAAATGAGGAGCCTGCAGTTTAGTAATGATAAATCGCTTTTTCAAGAAACATTACATTAATAAAGGACGTAGTGGGGAAATAGACGTATAGTCTAGACCAGTGGTCGGCAAACTCATTAGTCAACAGAGCCAAATAGCAACAGTACAATGATTGAAATTTCTTTTGAGAGCCAAATTTTTTAAACTTAAACTTCTTCTAATGCCACTTCTTCAAAATAGACTCGCCCAGGCCCTGGTATTTTGTGGAAGAGCCACACTCAAGGGGCCAAAAAGCTGCATGTGGCTCGAGAGCTGAAGTTTGCCGACCAAGGGTCTAGACCTAGACTAAGGTAGGTATTTCAATTAGGGGTGAGTATAAAAAAAAGTGTTCCTATTAATTTAGGAAAAGACTGATAGTTATGTAACCCTGGTAACAAGCAGACTGGTATTAAACCTGTTTAACCGATCAACAAGTTGCTGCAGATGAACATATTTTTGTAGGCCAACCCAATCAGTGTCAACCCTCACTTCTGGCATTTAGCCAGTCAGGGATGGATTCACTTCGATGAACATTCCTCAGAGTGACAGCCAATCCACAACATTCTCAGATAAGTAACCAAGTTTCTACAGATAACTTCACCACATTTATGCTTCTAAAGGCCTCCAATCCCTGAACTCCATGCTTCTCCAAACTCCTACACCATATTATCAGACTGCCGTACTAAGAGAGACAGTCTGCTCAGCATAGTTCTCTCTTACTACATACAATACACAATTCAGCTTTAAAAAAGATTTTTTTTTCAAATATTGAGTGGCTCTTTTATGATCTTTTAATGCTTCTAGAGGTTTTGCTAAGATCATTTTGAAACTGGCTTGACAGTGTTCCAGGAAACTGTCAGACCAACATGGGCACTCATTGGGCCCCCTGTGCCCAAACCCCATTTGTCTTTCCGATTCTGTTACCAGGTGAGTCCGTCTCAACAACAATCTAAGTGTTAACTAGTTTCATTGAGCTCTCACCGCTCATTATAAGCAAGTAGGTCTCTCCCTTGCTTCGGTGACTTGCTAAGATTACTAGGGTTAGGTCTTTGTATTAAATAGTGAGATCTCTTGGTTTAGAGATGCACCACTTGGTAAATAATTAGACTTAAGACTTTGTATAAAGTCATTAGCACCTTTTTGTTTTGAAAGTATATCATTTGATAAATATTTTTACCATAAACCTTCTTATTCTCCTGTTGTTTGCGTTGTTTTGCTATTGTCTACATGTGCTTTAGTTTTGTTTTGTCTTTTTCCATGTGCTTTAGTTTTGTTTTGTCTTTTTCCATGTGCTTTAGTTTTGTTTTGTCTTTTTCTGTTAAATGTTTAAGAATGAAGTCCATAAAGAAGAGATCCAGGCATAGGCCTGCTAAGTCTCCAATCCAAGATAGCTCTGAAGACTAACGATCAGAAGTCCTCTAAATCGCCCTAACCGGTTTGGCTCAGTGGATGGAGCGTCGGCCTGCGGACTGAAGGGTCCCGGGTTCGATTCTGGTCAAGGGCATGTTCCTTGGTTGCGGGCACATCCCCAGTGGGAGTGTGCAGGAGGCAGCTGATCGATGTTTCTAACTCTCTCTATCCCCCTCCCTTCCTCTCTGTGAAAAGTCAATAAAATAAAATAAATTTTAAAAAAGAAGTCCTCTAAAGAAGTCCTCTAAATCAGTGGTCGGCAAACTGCGGCTCTCGAGCCGTGGTTTGCCGCTCTGTTGACTAATGAGTTTGCCGACCACTGGGATAGGGGCTTACTCACAAGGAACAACAACAGCCTATAATTATTGGAATTGAGAGTCTAAGGTCAGTGGTCGGCAAACTCATTAGTCAACAGAGCAGCAAACCGCAGCTCTCAAGCCGCAGTTTGCCGACCACTGCTCTAAATCAAGCATTTCAAATTCAAAGGCTAACACGGTCCAAATGAATGAGGCATGCGGCCCTCTGGCTGCAAATTTGACATGCTTGCTCTAAGTCATGGTACAATTTGTGGAAAAGCTATTGGTCAAACTTTGCTTCAGATCCCCTGCAAAACCTTTATTCAGACATTCACTTTGCTTGTTCCTTACCTGAGGTCCCCGCTGAGTTGTTGATCATATGATCCCTTCCTTGCCTTGGTGTGGCTGGGGTACGGAGGTACTATTGACTGATCACAGCAGCCTCTCTCTTTTCTTTTCTTTTTTTTTTTATATTTTATTGATTTTTTACAGAGAGGAAGGGAGAGGGATAGAGAGCTAGAAACATCGATGAGAGAGAAACATGGACCAGCTGCCTCCTGCACACCCCCTAACGGGGGGATGTGCCCGCAACCAATGTACATGCCCTTGACCGGAATCGAACCTGGGACCTTTCAGTCTGCAGGCCGACGCTCTATCCACTGAGCCAAACCAGTTTCGGTGCAGCCTCTCTCTTTTCATGTTGAGTTTTTCTATAGCAAAGTCTCGGCCTCCTCCTAAAAGAGCTTTTGCTTCCTGTATAAAGCCATATTCTTAAGATTCTTACATTTTCTTGGTAAAAGTAAAACATTTTGACTTAGAGCAGTGGTTCTCAAACTTTTTAATGCCACGACCCTTTAATACAGTTCCTCATGTTGTGGTGACCCCCAACCATAAAATTATTTTCATTGCTACTTCATAACTGTAATTTTGCTACTGTTATGAATCGTAATGTAAATATCTGTGTTTTCTGATGGTCTTAGGCCAGGGGTCCTCAAACTTTTTAAACAGGGGGCCAGTTCACTGTCCCTCAGACCGTTGGAGGGCCGGACTATAGTTAAAAAAGAAAAACTATGAACAAATTCCTATGCACACTGCACATATCTTATTTTGGAGTAAAAAAACAGAACGGCAAAACACCCGCATGTGGCCCGCAGGCCGTAGTTTGAGGACACCTGTCTTAGGCGATCCTGCTATCGGTTCTCAACCTGCTGCTGTAGAGCCTAAGACCATCGGAAAACACAAATATTTACATTATGATTCATAACAGTAGCAAAATTACAGTTATGAAGTAGCAACGAAAATAATTTCATGGTTGGGGGTCACCACAACATGAGGAACTGTATTAAAGGGTTGCGGCATTAAAAAGGTTGAGAACCACTGACTTAGAGTAACAAGTTGTTGTAGGGAACTTTTGATAGAAAGACACATAATCAATATTCCCTTCTTTAATTGGTATCCCAGGCCTCAAAACAAAAGCCTAAATGGAAGACAATCTCTTTCAAAGCCTTTGTAACCTTCTAAAACCTACACTTGCATTTCTCTCTCTTTCTACTCAACTTTACCTGACCTCCTTAATAAGCTACCTTTTCTTCAAGGTTTTCTCAGGGAAAAAAAAAAATCCCACTGTAAAATGACTAGGCCAGAAAGAGATTTATAGAAGGCAAATTAAAACTCTGGTCTAGAGCCGAATCAAGGGCTATAATTAAGAAGTTTCCTGAACTTCAAAACACAGGCAAACTATTGCTACAGAATTCAAACATTGTTAGATACTTATTGTCCTGAACTATAGATCTATCCTAACTAGTTCAATTATTTTTAGTCCCTCAGGTGGAAAATTATATTTTAAAATATCAAGGTAAAAAAAGAAAAAATATAAATATCCCAGCTGTATAAAATTTTAATAAATAGAAAATATACTACATAAGATAGTTTCAGAAGTCTTTTTTTAGATCAAATTAGATTCAAGTTTGTAAAGTAACAATGTAATGTTATGTATTTGTAACCCAAATTAAAAGTAAAATAATTTTTTTTAAAAATTGGTAAACTAAAGATTAAAAAATAAAGTTCAAATAATTTCAAACAGTATTCTGGGGTGAACCTAATCCTATATAATAAAAGTCTAATATGCAAATTGTCCCCCTCGACCAGGAGTTTGACTGGGAGTTTGACCACTCACTATGATGTGCGCTGACCATCAGGGGGCAGCGTGGAACATGGCGGGTGTCAGTGATGTGGTGCTGGCAGCGGGCAGCAGTGGAGGTGCTGTTGGCCCCAATGGGCCCCGAAGAGAGCAGGACCTCAGAGGGATGGTGAAGCAGGTGAGAGGGCGGCACCAAGCCAAGGCAGACTGTAACAGGGAACTGGGGGTGTGTGGCATTGACCAATCTCCCATGGTGCCCAGGTGGGGGCTGCGACCTCTCACTAGCTACCTGGGGGCGGGGGTGTTGGGGATGGAGGTGCAGTGAGAATGCAGGGTATCTGCTGAGCTCGCTCTCACTCCCCCTGTTAGCCTTCCCCAGGATGCCAGGGCTCACATGCCAGGGAAGCCCCCGTGCTCAGGTGCCAGGTGCCTTCAAGGAGCCCACCCCACACCCATGTGGCTTCTTTCAGGTGAGCTGGGCTGCAGCCACCAGGACCACAGGGGCCGGTCTGGCTCCCTGTGGGTTCTCGTAGGAGCTGGTCTGCGAGGCAGGCCAATAGAGACCACACTGCACACCTGGCTTCCGTGCAGTGCCCCTGGGTGGCTCAGAGGCCCATGCTGCACCCCAGCCCGCAGCATCCAGCTGCGCTTACCGCATCTCCGCATGGGGACTTGGGAGCCGTGACTCAGGCAGAGGGGGATGCATGGGGGCCCAGAGGCCCAGAGGCCCAAGTCTCAGAGGTCAGCTGGGACCTGCCCTTCCACGCCAGACGCTCGCACTTCGATCAACTGCCAGGCCTAGGGACTGTACTCATGCACAGAGTTCATGCACCAGGCCTCTAGTACTGAAATAAAAGGGAAATTTGCCCTCTCTTTTTGTAAATGGGCTTAAGTGTGAATTGAGGGATTTAATAAGGAAAAAATAAAATGGTAAATTGCCAACTTGAAAAATACTTAATATGGAGATAAATATTCCAATAGCCTTACTGAGAAAACACACTAGAAACCAATATAATTTATGGATCTCTAGATAAAACAACCAAAGGGCCTCTCTTCTGTAAGATCTGAGCCTGTAGACAGGGATACCTAGAAGGAGGATCTCCAGTATAATCCTGTGAGTAGCATTATAATGTAGTTCCTCTGTGTCAAACTGCTTCCTAAACAACAAAATATCACTGAACTAAACATTAGCTACTCCTCTGTGGAACTTGTTTTTCTTCTTCTTTTTTAATTTAAAGTTGGAAACAGAACAATGTCCACTTTGTGGCTAGATGATTGACCAACTGCTTCCCCATAAAATGCCATAAAGGAGAAAAGAAGGGGGGGAGGACTTTGGAGGAGGAAAATACAGAACAGATGGTGATGTTTACCACTTCCTTCACCTTTGCATACGTGGGCAATGCCTGCAAAATTTCTAGGAACGTGGGGTTGCCATAAAGAAGAAAAAAAAAGCAGCTAATCATTGGTAATAACAGCATCAATAAACCTAACCACACCTGGGCTGGTTGAGCTGGAAATAGAAAACTCAGCTTATCACATACTTATAAACCTGTCACTTGTGGAAATCAAAGCTTCGAAAAAGGGAGAGCGACTTTGCAGAGCACAGCTCCTGTTACTATTTCCTAACAGAGAAATGCTGTTGTTTCTAAAAGCAGGTGTAAAGATTTAAGACAGGAGCAGGAAAGGCATTTAAGTGGAAATGATGAGTGTGAAACAGACTGAGGAAGGCTGAGATTGTGTATCAGGAGAGATGGGTCATCTTCCAGTTCTGCTCTAACTGGATGTGTGACTCCCCTGGTCCGGGTTCCCCCATCCAGGTAAAGGGAGGATTGGACCAGAGGGTTTCTGAATGGGCTTTTTAGCTGCTGTCTTTTCTTCAAGTGGAATCCTTTTCAGAAGCCTAATATCAAAGCTGATTTAAAAGATGAAGTTGCCCTGGTTGATGAAGAGGTGATAGACCCAGAAACCCATTCATTCATTCATTCATTCACTCATTCACTCACTCATTCACTGATTCAGCAAGCATTTTTTGAAATCCTATTAATGTGCCAGGTAGTGTGCCAAGGCTTGGGAAACATCACTGAACAAATCAGACAAATATCCCTGCCCATATGGAACTTACTTTTTAGCAAGGTGGGGGCAGACAAACAAGAAACCTAGTATATCAACCAATTATGTGGTATGGCAGAAGGTGATATGTAAAATAGAAAAGAAAAAAAAAAAAAGTAAACCAGAGGAAGGAGAATTCAGAGTGCTCAGTTGGTGTGGGGGAAACAGAGAAGGAATTTAGGGAAGGCCTCATGAGAATGTGAGGTTTGAGCAAAGATTTGAAAAGGCAGTGAGGAAACCACGAAGCATATATCTGGGAGAAGAATAGCCTGAGCAAAGGTCCTGCATGGAATCACACCTGCACATTGCAGGGATAGCGAAGAGGGGGTGGCAGGAGTGCAGAGAGTGAGGAGGAGCGCAGTGGGAGAGGAGACTGGAGAGGTAATGGGGGGGTGGGGTGGAGTGGGGGCTAGACTGTGTAAGGCTTTGATGAATCCGGTCAGGAATTTAGCTTTTTTGCAGAGTAAAATGGGGAGCCACTGAAGAGTTCTGAGGCAAGAAGTGGTGGCCTGATGTAATGTTTTAGCAGGTTCGCTCTTGCTGCTGCATTGAGAATAAACCAGATGGCATTGGGGATGAAAGCAACACTTAGGAGGCTATTGCCTAATTCAGGCCAGAAACGAGGTGGCGCATACCAGGGCAGTAGCAGTACCAATGGTAGAAACTATGTCCCAGTCCCACCCCTCTGCCTCCTGCTCAGTCCCACAGCTGCTTCCGGGGTACTTCCTGGAATCCCCCTGACTTCTAGGAATACAGTTTGCAAATCTGTGGGTGTCCTACTGGCTCTGGTCCCCATCTCCAGGGGAGCTAGAACAATAATGTTCAAGGAGTAGCCTATGATCTGATGGACCTAACTTTTTTTCAGCCTAAAACATTTAAATTTTGGGTAATGAAATATGTTTGGGCTTAGAAGTTATCACCAAAGTCTACCCCAAACCTACCTCCACCCTAGCATTCTGGCTTTGAGAATAGCCTCATAGGCCTCCCTGCAGGCAAGTGGTCTCTGGTGTGCATGTTCCATCCCTGCTTCTCCTCTGGATGATATAAAGGGTACAGCATCCACTTGTCACCTCAAGACCCTCCACAGGCTGTCTCTATGCTTTCTGCACTGTCCTGTGATAACTCTATTACAGGTAGTGGGTTCTCAAGGGAAATAGGTTGTTGTGATTCAAATCTGTGCCAGTAATTCCACAATCTCTCTATATAAAAGCCTAAGCGACCCTTCTTCAACTGTTCAACCGTTAGACTGGTAGCAATGACACATACTGACCACCAGGGGGCAGACACTCAATGCACCGGCATGGAAACATGGAACATACTGATGAATCTCAGAGGGAAGGAGGTAGCGGGGAGGGCAGGAAGAGATTAACTAAAGATCTTATATGCATACTAGAGGCCAGGTGCACAGATTTGTGCACCAGTGGGGTCCCTCGGCCTGGCCTGTGGGGATTGGGCCGAAACGACAGTCCGACATCCCCCAAGGGGCCCTGAATTGAGAGAGGGCGCAGGCCAGGCCAAGGGACCCCACTGGTGCATGAATCCATGCACCAGGCCTCTAGTACTTACTATAACAGCAAAATTGCCAAGAGGTTCAAGATAGATGGATGTTTGTTTTGTCACACTCTATTTTGAACCGTTCTCTTAAATTATATTCAGAAGGCACCAGTGAAAATACAGACATGAACAGAAAACGTTACCAGTAATGAAGCCCATAGGACATAGCTTGGCCCAAATCTGCTTAGTTAGGAATAATTGTTGAATAAAAAAACAGTAACATTTAACCCCACTGTTTTTTCTATTGCCTTTTGGCATCATTTCTTTTATGAAAGTTACTTTTTGAGCACTCAGTATTTGCAAGGCACAGTGTAGGTGCTTTCCATATATTATCTCAAATTCTAACTGCAATCTAGAAACGTAGGTGTGACTTATGTCCATTTTACACGGGAGACTCTGGAATGTCTCACAGCTATGGGAGGCAGATAAAGATTCTGAACCCAGTTCTGTCCACCTCTGCTACTCTGCTCTTTCCTTTTTTAAAACATTAGGAATTGGCCCTATGAGCTCATGCACAGCCGCTTGCAGAGGGAAATGATCTACTAATGGCTGTCACCAGCTGACAAATGATAAAGCTGTTCATCCCAAAGATGACTCTAGAAGCTTAAGCCTGGTGATCTTTGTGATTTCACTAAGCCCGGAGGGCAATTAGCACTGATTCAATAAAGGCCGAAGCCCTCACCGGATCACTTGTTTGTATCTCTTCAATAAAGTGGAAATGTCAGCTGGACGTGACGCGCCTCATCCTGCCATGATATTTTGAAAGAGACGACTGTTTTCTCGGAACTCACATTTCCTCTCCGGCTCCCTCCCTTTCCCACTCCTCCCCAAGTCACCTCCTGTCGGAGCAGTTGCTGGGAAGAATGGCAGGTTTCCAAATGCTGAGCCAGGAGTGGGAAGTTCCCCAGAAAGTATGCCTGATATTCAGTTCTGCATTTTTTTTATCTTTATAGAACAAAAACATTTAACTGTAGGTTTCCACTGACATAGATATTATAAATTTAGGGAGTAAAAAGCAAAATTCCAAATGAGCTTTCTTGCCATATGCATCTTTAATAATACTTATGAGAGGAGACACTGAGTTAAAACATGGCAGACTTCCCCCACAAATATTTAACCCACAAGTACCTACTGTATACCAGCATCTTTAGAGGATGCCAGGGCAACAAGGGATCCAGGATTCATAGAACTTAAACTCTACCTGGGAAGGCACCAGAAACATTTGGAGACCACCTGGATGGTAAGAGCTAACATTTACATAGCTATTTTTCATATGACAGAACCTGCTCTAAATACCTTACATATAGTAACATATTTAATAATTAACATGTTTAATCAGGAATTAGTTACCATATTTATTTCCATTTTACAAATGAGTAAACTGAGGCTGGGGTCACACTGCTAATAGGAAGCCAAGCTAGAATTTGAACCCAGACTCTTAAATACAACTTTGTACTGCTTCTCATGTTAACTACTCGGTAAAGTGGTCATAAGTACAAATAAAGCTGTGACACAGAAATTCACTGTGGCCTGTGTAATGCTGGAGGGCTTCAAGGAGGAGGCATGAATTCCTGTGTCTGCATCTCTCCCACTGGAAGCTTAGAAACCTGACTGACGCTCTGGGGTCTGACTTCCTCAACTTGAATCCCAGCTCTACCTCTTACGAGCTTTGTGACCTTGGACCCATTTCTTAACCTCTCTGCGCCTGTTTCCTCAACTATAAACTAGAAGTAGTGATTGAATCTATAAAAATTCTGTAGTGGCTGTGAGAACAAAATATGACACTGGAGGTAAAGGGCTCAGTAAAGCTTAATACATCAGACAAGCTCCGTGAGTACTCACTATTGTAGTTCATACTATTATGGTTTATTACTGGTTATAGGATATGGATAACTGTCACCTTACACTGGCAAGGGGGTACACAAGGGTATTGTCAAGCATGGCAGAAATGTGGATTTTCAAAAGATGCTTGACCACAGCAACCGCAGTCTATGTCCACCCTCACCCTCCGCCCCCCCATCTCCTCCTCTCCTTCAGGCTTCTGCCGTGGAGTGGTGGGGAAAGGAGGTGAAGGCTATGGCTGTCAACATTTCCAGCATATTTCAAACTAGCCTAGTGACCCCAAAAGAAAGAAGAGCAACACAATCCCCAGGGAAGCCTTTGACTGTGACCTCCCTAAGCTAACCACTGTGGCCCTGGGTTCAGCAGTGGGCAGTGGTACCAAGAACCACATGGAGAAGTGGAGGGGCAGTTCATGTCAGGAAAGGGGTGCTGTCCCAGAAGAGAGAGGGCATGAATGGGAGACAAAAACAACAGATGTGAGTCCTCCAACACCTACCATCAGTACATAAAAACAAGCTTACTTTGCCACACCTGGATACATCATTTTAATAATCAAATAGCATTCTCTGTGAAGAAAAAAAATTACTATGTATAATAACTTGGAAGCTTAAAATCAAAAGCAACAACAAAGTAAAGAAGATATTCTGTCAATATAAAACAAATTTTAAAACATTATTCAGATCATTGTTAAATTTATAACTTTCTTTTTATCAGTTGCTTAGGTGTTGTTGTTTTTATTGATTTTTTAGAGAGAGGTAGTGAGAGGGAGAGAGAAACATCAGTGAGTGAGAGAAACATTGATTGGCTGCACACCCCCTGCACACCCCCTACTGGGGATGGAGCCTGAAACCCAGGCATATGCCCTGACTGGGAATTGAACCAGCAACCCCTTGGTGCATGGGATGACGCCAACCAACTGAGCCACACTAGCAGGGTGGGACCTCCTTCTTTTTATAGTTGAACTAGAGGCCCAATGCATGAAATTCAGGCAAGGGGCTCGGCCCTCGCAGCCCCTCGCAGCCTTGGCCAGCCCTCACAGCCCCTTGCAGCCTCGGCCAGCCCTCACAGCCCCTCGCAGCCTCGGCCAGCCTTCACAGCCCCAGCTTTGTCCAGAGGTTGCCTGGATGGTCGTTCTGCTGTTCGGTCTGATTAGCATATTAGTTCTTTATTATATAGGACTAGAGGCCCTGTGCATGAAATTCGTGCATGGGTGGGTCCCTCAGCCCAGCCTGCACCCTCTTGCAATCTGGGACCCCTCGGAGGATGTCTGACTGCCGGTTTAGGCCCGATCCCGCAGGCGGGATCGGGCCTAAACCAGCAGTCGGACATCTCTCTCGCAATCTGGGACTGCTGGCTCCTAACTGCTCGCCTGCCTGCCTCATTGCCCCTAACTGCTTGCCTGCCTGCCTCATTGCCCCTAACTACCTCTGCCTGCCTGATCGCCCCTAACTACTCACCTGCCTGCCTCATTGCCCCTAACTGCCTCTGCCTGCCTGCCTGATCGCCCCCACTGCCACAGCTTAGTCCAGAATGACGTTCAGCTGTCCAGTCTAATTAACATATTACACTTTATTATCCTAATATATAAAAACCCTGGGTCATAACGACCAGTAAAGACCAAGGCTCGACCAATTGGAAGACCATCTGCTGCAGGTGTGGTGCCCCAGCACTGAATGCTGAGGGAGCTGTGAATCAGGGCCAGAGAGGCCTGAAGAAGGAAGCAGGGACTGATCTGTTGCCTCTGTGGCAGCTTTTAATCAGCACTTGCCTCTCTCTTTCTCTCCCAGTCTGGCCAGCAGCCGTGCCTCCATTTCTCTCCAGGCCTTCACCGGGCTGCTGATCAGTCCCGCCTTTCTGATCAGGCCCCATTGATAGGCCCAGAGATGATGACTGGCATAGGAACTGAACAATCAGAACCAAATCTGGGTGCTGTGGGGAGCCAATGGCTGCCTCACAGGCAGAGCTTTTGATGCTGACTGGCATAGAAACTGAACAATCAGAACCAAATTGGCCAGCAGAGGAGGGCAGTTGGGGGTGAGATCAGGCCTGCAGGGGAGGGTAGTTGGGGGCAAGATCAGGCTGGCAGGGGAGGGCAGTTGGGGGCAACCAGGCAGGCAGGCACGCAGAGGCAGTTATGGGTGATCAGGCAGGCAGGCAGGTGAGCAGTTAGGAGCCAGTGGTCCCAGATTGGGAGAGGGATGTCCGACTGCCGGTTTAGGCCCGATCCCTTGGGCCTAAACCGGCAGTCGGACATCCCCCAAGGGGTCCCCAATTGGAGAGGGTGCAGGCTGGGCTGAGGGAACCCCTCCTCCGTGCATGAATTTTGTGCACCAGGCCTCTAGTTATAGATAATATCCCTGTGTGTGTGTGTGTGTGTGTGTGTGTGTAATATTTTCCTAATCCGTATATCCATCAATGAACACGAAGGTTGTTTCCATGTCTTGGCTATTATAAATAACACTGCAACAAACATGGGAGTGCAGATATCTTTTCAAGATAGTATTTTTTTTTCATTCAGGTATGTACCCAGAAGTGGGATTGCTGGATTATATGATAGTTCTATTTTTAAATTTTTGTGGAACCTCCTTACTTTTTTCCATAGTGGTTGAACCAATTTATATTCCCCGGTCTTGAGTTCTTAAGCAAGGAAAAAGATATTTAGGTAATATGGCCATTTTAACAATGTTAATTCTTCTAATCCATGAACATGAAATATCTTTCCATTTCTTTGTGTCATCTTCAATTTCTTTCAACAGTCTTGTATACATGTCCTTCACTTCCTTTTAAGTTTATTCCTAGTTATTTTATCCTTTTTGTTGCATTTGCACATGCAAATGTTTTCTCCACTTCTCTTTCTGATATTTCATTGTTAGTACATAGGAATGCAATGGATCTTATTATTTCACTCATATGTGGGATATAAAACCAAAAGCAACAAATGAACAAATAAAATAAACAAAAAAACAAATTTATAGATACATACAACAGAATGGTGGTTGCCAGAGGGGACAGGGGGTGGAGGGAGAATTAAGAGGATAAAGGGAGTCAAATACAAGGTTACAGAAGGAGATGACTTCAGGTGGTGAGCACACAATAGAGTGTGCAGTGTAACACTGATTTCTCAAAGATACACCGATCAGAAAGCTGTACACCTGAAATTTATGTACTGCTATTAGCCAGTAATATCCTAATAAATTTAATTTAAAAATTAAATAACAAAAAAGGACACTTATTTACAAACACATGCTCTTGGGGAAATACAGGCAAATGCTACTTGGACTTTTACATTTACTTTTAGAAAAGGATGAAGATGTAAAAAGTGATGAAGGTTAAAATAAGATAAACCACATCCATGTCCTGATTACTCTCCTTGGTCATGCCATGAGAGAAATGAACGTCTGCCTGTCTTGAACGACCTTGCATCTGCACTGTCTTCCTTTGTCTCAGAATCCCCTCGGTGTGAGGGTTGGGAGAATGCAGAGCCTAGCTGTCACCACAGAAGCTGAAAAGGCCAGACTCGTTTTTCCAGCCTCGTTTGTAACTAGAGCAGGAGCCTGTGCGTGACCTTGGCATGGCCACTCGATGTCTCCAGAGATGGACTCGGAGAAGCAGGGCCAGGTGACAGCAGCCCAGGCTCTCCCAGGCAGGGGCGGCAGTGCCAGCATTAGGGCTTATGCTGCTGCAGCATCTTTATTGATTGGGACTCACTGAGTGGCAGATGTGCCCTGAGCTCTTGTTCTGACTACACAGATTCCTTTTGTTCCCCTCATATTATAAACTGATTCTCCAGTCTCCCTAGAAATCCCATAAGAAATGGATATTTTTCCAATAAATTTATTTTCTGCCTAAATGACTGGAGTCTGTTTTAATGGCTTATGACCGAGAACCCTGACTAGTATAGTGAAGGATCCCAGGCCCATCTTCCTAAGGACTTTGCATGGTTTGCTCATCTTCCTGGGATGGGAACTTTATTAGTGCACTTGAATCATGAGAGCTGTGTTGAGGAGCTCATAAAGGAAGATATGATTCTTGCGTTTATGTCAAAGGGGTAATTAAAGTCATTGATTTTTTTCTTATTACAAGCCTGTAGTTTTCCCTGAGAAGGGCACAGCCTATGTACATTCTTAGCTGAAAAGTAAAAGAAAATCACCAGGAAATTACTAGAAGAAAATGCTCAGTAGACACTCCAAAAAAGTGATATATCTTTCAACCTGCCCCAGGATAAAATTAAGTCTCTTAAAAGGCAAGAGGTTGTACTTTCCCAGCAAGACTCCGGTTCTAAAGGAGTTATGTTTATGTAGAAGGAAATCATATACGCCCCTCCTTTTTAAATGTCTAAGTTGCTTTATCTTTCCCCAGATCCTTATATCTCACACATTTTATGACATTAGTAGGAGTCCAGTTGAATCTCTATTGGAAAACCATCTGCAGGGAGATTAAGTACATTATCTAACATCATGTTGCTGACCTAAAGCAGCAACCAGGGCAATATGCCTTTTTTTACAAACTTCAATTAGGAGCTTCTCAAGGGGCCATGTCTTGATCTCTTATATTTATTTCCCTCTTAGTGCTGAGAACAGAGCCTTACACATAGTAGGTGAGTAATAGGTGCTTATTAATTTAATTCAGAGTCACTTAAATCCCTGGAATGGGGGGAAGCAGCAAGAAGAATCCTGCTAAATAAGCAGTTATCATATTTGTGGTAAAAGTTTAGGGGACAATGTATTGCTTCGTCTCAGTGTGGCACGTGATGGAACCTCTGCTGCTCACTCTCTCTATTCACATCCCAGTCAGTGGGCTCTTGGCCACTGTTCTGAAAGGGAGAGTGTACTAGTAGGTGAGAGAGTGAGCCTTTAATGACATGCAGGACCACAGCAGCTGGATCTCATCCTAGGAAAGCCACACGGGCCAGGCAGCAGGGAACAGCTGTTGTCTCAGTCCTTGGAATTGCCCACAGCATGCCAGTGTAGAGGAGAGATAGGCTACATATGAAACAACTGCAGAACAGGCAGACTAGACCCCTTCATGGCTTAAAGCAGTGGTTCTCAATGGGATGGTATATCTCAGAGAGCAATCGATAATTTGAGGAGGATTTTTTGATTAGTACAATGATTGGAGGAACACTGTCCACATTTGGTGGGTAGACTGAGAATTTTCTCAAATCTGGCTTCATTTTTTAATGTTACAGCTGGTATTTAGTGGAAAAACCTTTTTATAATTATACTAGAAGCACGGGGGGAGGGGGGTCCCCTCAGCCTAGCCTGGACCCTCTCCAATCCAGGACCCCTTGGGGGATGTCCGACTGCTGGTTTCAGCCTGATCCCAGGGATCGGGCCAAAACCAGCAGTTGGACATCACTCTCACAATCCGGGACCACTGGCTCCTAACTGCTCACTTGCCTGTCTGCTTGATCACCCCTAACTGCTCCCCCTGCCAGCCTGATCGCCCCCAACTGCCCCCCTGCTGGCCTGATCTCCCCCAACTTATCCCCCCACTGGCCTGTTTGCCCCCAACTGCCCCCCTCTGCCAGCCTGGTCGCCCTTTACTGCCCCCCTCTGCCAGCCTGGTCACCCCTCACTGCCCCCACTGCTAGCCTGCTGATCAGTCATTTGGTCGTCCCTCGCTAAGCCCCCTGCCGGCCTTGTCGCCCCATGCAGCCTGCTATTTGGTTGTTACTGTGAGGGCACTGTGACAAATTTGCATATTACCCTTTTATTAGTATAGATGAGCCTAGAACCTAGCTCTGTTTTGCATATAACATGAAATTGTTTTTGCCGTGTTTTCATATAAACACTGATCTTTCCAAGAATACAACTATTATGCAAATCAGAGGACATTTGTGCTTTGTTTTATTTGGAAATATACCAAGAGGGTGCTCATCATTGTGGAGAATCACACCACATGCTTGCTGTGTGCTGTACACACCTTGTTAGTCTGCACTTTCAGCTGTCCCATGGAGAAATGTAACAAAAGACATCTGAGACTTCCTTTAGCAGGTTTAGCAGATTCTTTAGCTGATTAAGATCCAAATATTATTAAAATATGCAATTTTTAATAAAATTTTTAATAAAATGCAAGAATCTCATGGCAAATCATTAATAAAAGTTTTTACTATTTACAACTTTACCATCATTATTTATAATTATTTAGAATGACGATAAATAAATCTAGTATTGAAGTTTATTTTAGGGTTGCCTTTATTCCCCATCTTACCCTAGTAATGACCTTCAATGTCTACTCCTGAGTCACTGCTCTTCTTTCCAGTCCACCTTTTATTCTCTATCACTTATTGAAGTTTATGGTCCCCAAAACCTTTATTGTGTATTAGAGGTCCAGTGCATGAACTCATGCACAGGTGGAGTCCGGCTGGCCCATGGGGGTTGGATTGGGGTCGGGACTGTTGGGAAGAAGATACAGGGGGAGATTGGCCAGCCAGCCCCACCCCCAATTGGGGGGGGACGATTGGGGGTCAGTGGCCAGGGAAGGGGCCATGGGTGGTTGGCTGGCCGTCCCTGCCCCTGATTGGAGTGGAGGGGGGGGGTCGATCGAGGGTGAAGCTGGCTGGGGAGAGGGATCGCAAGCCAATCAGGGTGGTGGGGGCCCATCATGGGGGGGGTTGGCCAGAGGGAAGGGCCACAAGTGGTTGGCTGGCCAGCCCTGCCCCTGATTGGGGTGTGGGGGCTGATCTGGGCGGGGCTGGGCTTCAGGAGGGGCTTCAGGAGGTTGGCTGCTGGCTCCTCCCCCTATTGGGGTAGGGGGGGTAACCAGGGGTAGGGCCAGCCTGGGGGAAGGGCCATGGGGGGTTGGCCACCCGTCCCACCCTGGATCGGGGTGGGAGAGGCCAATCAGGGGTGGGGCCAGTAGTGGGGAAGGGCTATGGGAGGTTGACTGGCCAGCCCCACCCCCCAGTCAGGCTAGTTCGCTGGCTGCAGTGGGCGTCATAGCGACCAGTCATTACGGCATTCCTGTCGCTGGCTTTTTATATATAGAGATTAGAGATGGACTAAAAATAAACCACACAATTGGCAGGATTTCAAGATAGGAAGCGTGTTTTCCATGAAGCTGTGTCACTTCTCAGTCTACCTCATAACCAGGGCAATAACTGATATTACAGCTATAAATAAGTCCCAGCTCATTAGTGAGGCTTCCTCATTTTCTCCACTATGTCAGTATGTACTTTATCTTGGCATGTTATCTCTACGTCAATTAAGGTTATTTCCCGCTTTCTCTTATCACAGAAAAATAATTCTGGTCTGTTCTTATTATGTAGCCTAACACTAGTTCCTACTTCAGTGTCCTTTACTGCTCTTTCTCTCTCCTTTACATCTTGAATATTGAGTGGGGTCTTATCTGGCTCCTTCTCTTACAGCCCATCTCATTTATTATGCACAGGTGCAACCATCTTACCAATTCCTGATGTCTTCTGGTGAAATCCTATCTTACATTTATATGTTAAAATAAATTGTATCATTATTGCATTTATTTTGTTTCTCCATTATATTATAGCTGTGGTGTTACATTCCTTTTTTAAGTTATAAGCATAGGTAGGTTTACTAGCTATGAATTTTATTTCAGCACATATGTCATCTATACTAATAAAAGGGTAATATGGATGTCCTTCCAGACAAAGCCATGGTGGTGGGGCCGAGGCAGAGGCAGTTAGAGGGATCAGGCCGGCAGGGGAGAGCAGTCAGGGGGATCAGGCTGGCAGTGGAGGGCAGTTAGGGGGATCAGGCCAGCAGGTAGGTGAGTGGTTAGGAGCCAGCAGTCCCAGATTTCTAGAAGGATATCTGACTGCTGGTTTAGGATTAGGCCTAAACTGGCAGTTGGACATCCCCCAAGGGGTCCCAGATTGGAGAGGGTGCAGGCCAGGATGAGGGACCTCCCTCCCCCCTCCCCCATGCATGAATTTCATGCACCAGGCCTCTAGTCTATATATATAAAAGGCTAATATGCAAAGTGTCCCTTCAGGAGTTCAACTGGGAGACTGGGAGTTTGATCGCTCGCTATAACATGCACTGACCAACCCGGGGGGTGAGGGGGGTGGGTGCGTGTGTGTGCACAGAATGAAGGAAGGCCCCAGACAGCAGTTGGAAGGCCCTGATTGGCCCTGATCACCTGCCAGGCCTAGGGACCCTACCCATGCATGAATTTTGTGCACCGGGCCACTAGTTGAAGAAAGAAGCTGCCAAGGCCAGGTGAAGAATACACTTTGGCTGGAACACCCCTCCCCCCCCCCCCACCTCCCCGCCCCGGGTATCCTTTCTTACAACCAGGCAAGACCTGTATTTGGCCACAGCCACTGCACAGCAATTAAATATGCATGGGACGGTGGAGCTGGTGACGGAGTGCTTCCTCCCTTCCTTCCCCTTTGTTAACAAGGCTCAGCTAGCCCTGTGCTCCAGGCAGTGACGTCAGTCCACTGCACAGAACTGGAGCTGGAGAGCAGTTATGATGCTGCTTTGCAGAATTAGGTCATCCAAGATCCAGAGCCTGTGTTCTCCATGGAGCCCGCATGTCAGTAGTTTCTCAGACACTTTGATTGTTTACCCACTCACTCAGCTGTAGTTATTTATATCAGGTAAACATGTAGCAAGGTGATCCAGCTGAACCTAATTAGGATTCAGACCATGACTCTGGGCCTATGCCCCACCCACCCCACTGTATCAGTCAGGGACCAACCAGAAAAATAGGAACCATGGGACTTTAATGCAGGAAACAAATTACACAAGTGTTATAAAAGCAAAGAACCAATAAAGTGTGATGAGGCAACTCAGAGATTAGCTACAGCAGGCAAGCACTCTGACCTCTAGACGAAGGACAAACAGGAGAAACTGAAACTATGGTGGGCCTGTCCAATAGGAGCTGGAGCCACAGAGGAAATAGAGCTGCTGCTGGAGATGCCTTCTGAGTTAGAGGGAAGCCAAGAAATACTCCAGCTTCTCCCTTCTACCCGCCTATCTCTTCCACCCGTACCTCCCATTGGTAGCAGCCAGCTGATGTGGGAACTTGAGAAACAAACCTGCGGAGGTCAGCTACCTTTGCTGGCCCCCCTACTCTGCTCTCTATGACCCTCCTCCCCAATGACACAGAGCTAAGAAGGGGAAGAGAAGAAGGAAACATCCTAAGAGCAAGCAAGCCCAGGATACACCAACCCCTGGTGTTTCTTGGCATGTGTTGATAAGGAGGTAGAGAGATTAGAGCTAGAGATGGTAGCTTATCAACCCTCGAAATCAGTAACTTTCAACCTTTTTCATCTTATGGCACAGGAAAACTAATTACTAAAATTCTGTGGCACAATAAAAAATATGTTTTTTTGCCGATGTGACAAAAAAAGTATAATTTTGATTCATTCACACCAGATGGCTATTATTGTGTTGGCTGTTGTCTTTTTTTTTAATTTGATAGTCTAAGGCAGTGGTCGGCAAACTCATTAGTCAACAGAGCCAAATATCAACAGTACGACGATTGAAATTTCTTTTGAGAACCAAATTTTTTAAACTTAAACTTCTTCTAATGCCACTTCTTCAAAATACTCTCCCAGGCTGTGGTATTTTGTGGAACAGCCACACTCAAGAGGCCAAAGAGCCGCATGTGGCTCGCGAGCCGCAGTTCGCCGACCACGGGAAGGGAAAAGAAGTCAGTGCCCCTGACTAAATAGTTGGATACTTATTGCATGTCTTAAAAATTCTTGAGGCACACTGGTTGAAATTTGCTCCTCTAAATTAAGGAATGTAGGAGCTAGTAAGGGATATATGCCAGGATTTTCCATGATATACTGCTACTTTCTCAGTAAATAAAGCTATGAGTTGGCCTGTGTGATTTTATGTGACAGAAATTCCTCCAAGCATACGTGTAGGGGGTATTTTCTCTGGTTTCAGAGTTGATGCAAAATGTCTCCGATTTTTATCTTCCTTGGATCATTTGAGTCAGTCTTTAGGCAGTTGTACATCTGTTCTTTTGCTCCTGTTTCCCAGCATTCTCCCAATAGGTCCAGATCTTTGTGAGTGCAGGGCAAATTTCCAATAACCGACTCCAGAGGGCCATATCTCTTCCAAACCCAAATCAACAGATTTTAAGAATGCCTTAATTGTTTTTTCATTAAAATGCCATGCATAGAGAAAGGGAGATGGAGCCTAAAGAGAGGTATTTGCAAGTGGTGTGATGTTTGACAGATAAATTAACAGGGTTTTTTATTTTTTAATAAACAGTTTTAAACTTTAGACTCCTCAATGCTAAAATAGGGATATCTAGCCTCTTCCACACTGTCAGGATGTAATAGGTATCCAACAAATAGTAGGTATTTGAATTGTGACAGTATTTAATTTTCACTGAAGTATTTGTGGCAATAGATGAAGACAAATATTTGGTTAAACTGCCTTAAAAACAGAAGAGTCCTCAAATTCAGTGGCTTCCTATTTTTTTAAAAATCATGACTCACAATAAGTAATACATTTATATAATAATACATTTCATGTATGAAATAAAAACAAAATGTTGCATGGAACATCCCTTACTCTTACTACATTTGATGGATGCTGATATTTTTTATTCTATGCCATTCCATTCCATTTCCTAAAAAAATAAAACCCTGGTCATGACTCAACATGCTCCAGTTGAGTGGAAAATTCTCACTCATTAGATTCTTTTTTTAAAAATGTGTTTAAAAGGAAGTCTGCCTAATTCATTGACGTCAGAGGAAGTCAAGCAGCTGTGGACAACTCAAAAGCTCTCCAAGAGCTTAACATGAATGAGAACCCCAACCTTACCTACACTCGTTGGGTTTTACTACCAGAGCACAAGTTCTAAATTATGCTTTACAAGTGCTTGTCATGTAACATTTGGGCAACCTCGGATAAGTCCCATTGACATGAACCTGTCTCTGGGCTGAGTCATTTTAAAAATGGCATATGTCCCAACATCTCTATTTGCGTCCTTCGGGAGAGCATTAGTGATTTTTCTATTTTAAGCAGTGAAGGATGTGCCTTTGCATTCTGAGGCAATTTCTGAGCCCTCTAATTGCCAACAGCTTTGGTGCAATAGGTAGGCACTTAGTGAAGTCACATTATAAAATGAGTTGCTCAAATATTTAATCAGCTGTGCATGGGTTCCTTCTGGATGGAGTTCTATCCGCCATGGCTAGGAGTTGCTATGGGTTACAGCTCCCCTGTCAACTATGAGAAAGCTGGATTTGGCAGACAAATTCCATTAATGGCTTCCTCTTGATTAAGAAAAATTGGCACATCAGACTCTTAGACTAATAGTAGAAAGTTACGGATTCTTGTCACACCTCTCCTTAATAGTTTATTGGGAAATTATCAATGTTTTCCTTACTTTCATTCATTCAGAGGGAAGAGTGCATATTCAGAGGTGGATCCCATTCAACTACGAGTGTGTGCTGGGAGCTTTCATAAAGGTTAAAATAATTTGTCCATGAGGAAATGAGATTAAGAGCATGGGTAGTGAGGATAACCTTTGAAAGGAGGAGAGACACGTTTTTGAGACTAAATATAAACATTTATATTTAAATGTTTTTAAATGAAGCAGTTGGAAAATGAGAAAGATTCTCTCTAATAAGCCCCACCACTTTAGTAAAGTATAAGGAGTCCTGGTTAGAGAGGGCTAGCAGTTTGGGGACCTGATTTAGAGACTAATGATTTGCAGAAATCTTTTTCCCAAATTAAAAGCTTAATATAGTTCACTAAAATAAAATAACAGTGAAACAAGCTTAAAATAAAATTTGTCCAAGAATATCCCTTCGGCCAGTGAAAGAACTTTGAGACTCTAAGCCCAAGTCTGTCTAGCTCATTTTGAGTGCCCATTATGTGCCAGGCATTGTTGGGGAACATGCAATATAAGCAAGATTTTTTTAAGGAGCTTGAGGTCTAGTGGGGAAGATAGATCCATAAACATACTAACATAGACTGAGCAAAGGACTGGATTGGAAAGTACCATGGGAGATCATAAGGCTGCATGACTAATTCTGTTTTGAGTTTCCTTGATCTCTATATATAGATGGGGATTCCCCCTGTCATGGGAAGTTTGAGAAGCAAGATTAATACAAATTACAAGTGAGACTCCTATTGAATATGAAACTTACTTTTTACTCATGAAATCGAAGTATTTAAAAATGTTGGCTTTTAAGAAGGGCCCTCCCAACTTAGACATTCTATGTGACTTTAAGTAGATGGGCCATTGGCTAATATTTAGTAACCTTTTTGGCTGTAAAGTCATGTGTTGTTTTGCCCTTGGCTAGGCCCATCATTTACTTTTAAAGGTTAAGAAGCTGGATGTCTTCCCCTTTCTAAGATAATCAAATTCATTTTTTTTATTCATCTTCTTCAGTTCCCTTCCTGTCTCTCCTTTCCTTTGGCAGTAACCTTGGCATCTGTCAATGTTATAATGGAACATTAGTTCCCTTTTCCCAAAAGGACCAGAGAAGGCAAATTTAGCTCAATTTCGCCCTCTTTCCAACCTAGCTCACATACTCCTGCAATCCTTTGGACATTTTAAATACTTGTTCAGACCTCACATCTTCTCAGGAGAGAGCAAATGCCTCTTCCCCAAGTTTCAACCAAAGATTAATTGAGTGTGGAGAACGCTGAGTCTCATGCCAATCCCAGGGCCAAAGGTGCTGGCCAGGAGGAATGCAATGTTCCAGTATTGCTGGTCTCGGGTATGGGACATGTGCTCCAACCTGGACATTCAGAGGGGGATCCCATTCAACTACATAATAGGAGAGGGGAAGGAAGACCCAAAACACTGTCAGTAGAAATAGGGTGAATAGATGCTCGGCTACCCCAAGATAGCTACCAGGAGTATATGAGGCCCTTCCTAAGCATCCCAGAAACCTTGGAGAGGGCATTTTATGTTTTATAAATCTGCCAAAGTCTTATATTAGATAGTTAGAGGCAGTGAGGCATTATCTAATATGTAGTTTATGTTGGGAAATGAATGGGATAAAAGGTAAGAGATCGAATCACCACGAAACTAATGAAGCTCAAACTGCCCATATTTGACAGTAATCCTAAAAATGTTACATGACATTACCAATAATAAACAATGACACTGAAACTAGCTTTTCTACACTACCGATAATAAAATATTTTAACCTCCCATACTAAAGGAAAGGCTATCACTTTCTCCTCTCTATAACAATGATATTGCTAAATCATTGCAATATAAAGATATGATCAAATAGTATGCAGCCAAAGCATGGAAAAAGTACTTAAGAGGTGTGTCAGATATTAATAAAATGGTTTGCTGTTTACTTGGATTTTGTGTTTGGGGCATTTGTCAGGTCTTTTCAATTTGTTATGACTTCTTTTCTCATTTGAGTTAATTCACATTTATACTTATGTATTTGTAATTATGTGTTCACGTTCGTAAAGAAAGTGCTGAAATTGTGGAAGCTCCAGACCTCACAGAACCTGCATCCATCCCTGCATTCCTTTTATGGCGGGATACAGAGGGCGGCCTAGAGCGTCAAGCTCAAGTCTAGTAGTCCCAGCAGTTCCTGGCCACACATCCTCACACCACAAACCCAAGGAGAAGAAAGTCTGCATTCCCGCTTCCCAGCTTAAGCCCTAGGTTCACTCTTCTTGGACCAGCTCCATTGCTCACCCCTTGAGCCAACCATCCTGTGGGGAAGGGATGTGTGTCTGGTTTAAGCCAATCACGACCCATTCTGGAGCTGGGGGTAGGGTAGTTCCACTCAAACCACATAGTTAAGAATAGAGACAGAGGGGTTGTTTTCAAAGGCAACTTTGCCAAGGAAGAGTGGAATAAATACTGGACAGAAAGCAACAGGTATCCCTGAGCTGGGACTCGCCTCAGGTGTGAAATTGGAGGGGGCCCCAAAAACTCAACCACAAGTTAAATAATAAAGATTGAACGTGCAGTGACCATGGAAATGTGCCTCTCAGGCTCTTGCCGGCAGGAGGATAATTAGCTGGTGCCCCCAGCTGCAGCCTCTTTATATTCACCGCCATGTTTGCACAAGACCACGCTTCCTGTGGGCTGCTCAAGAAAAGTAAATTAACCGCCTATTAGGTACTAAGTCAGTGAGTCTCAACTCTGATTATATTACAACAAAATTACCAGTGGAGATTTTGTTTTTTAGTGCATTTCCTGGGCCCCATCTCTGCAGAGGGTAACTGTGCTTGAGCACTGGTGTGTCAGGTGCTGGGAGTGGGTAGGGTGCTGAATGGGGCAGCCTCTGCCCACCAGGACGTGACGCCCGCAAAGCCTGTGGATGGAAGAGCAGCCACATCAGGTTACCACACCCTGGTTAAATCAGTAACTAGAAGGAGGGGCTGCAAGGAGGAGTTGTTGTGAGTGTTATCAATCAGTAACAAACAGGAAGTTCCACAAGGACAGGCTCAGAGACTCAGACTCAGCTTGCTTTCTCCCTCAAGGTTTCCTTCCCTGGAGCTTAGTCCACGTTTCTCCAGGGAACAACCGGAAGATGGGAATCAGCTCAGGGTGCAGTGTGATTCCCTGCGAAGGCCAAACCTGAGCACTAATGAGTTCAGCCCTACAGTGCTTACCCAGCTGCCTCCAGTTTCGTCCGGCGTCTGTCCCTCTTGGCGGGGAGCACACGCCTCGGGTGTCCTGGCAAGCACAGTCTCCTAGTTGGAGCAAAAGGAAGAGAGGCTGCGGGCTTTCCCTGTGCCTACTGTGCGATGGGAAGCGAAGACCAGGCTTTCCATCCCCATTTGCCTTTTACCAGGCAGAGCACTTAGAGCAAATTATTTAACTTCTCGGCATCTCAACTTCCTCCTCTGTCATTTGGAAAGAATAGTATCTACCTTGCAAAGTTGTTACCAGGATGAAGAGATGACACATGTGACAATGTCCCCAAGCACAGTGAGTTCAGAGTTGGGACTCTATGAATACTGAGCCCCCCACCCCACCCCAATTGCCAAGACATTATCTTCTCTAGAATTAGAACAAAAATTCTGTTGTCAAAACCATGAGGAATATCAGAAAATTCCAGTTTACATTGTCCTTGAAATTCCCGTTCTGTCCCTTGTTTGTACCCAGAGGCTCCACAGCAGCCAAAACCAACTCTCTGGGAAGGTGCTAATGTCAACCTTTCCCACCTCATGTGAATTTCTACTTCTCTGGACATTTCTTCCAAACGCATGGCATGATAACTGTTCAGTCTCATTGTAGAAAAGAAAGGCTTTGCCTCTTGGTAAAGAAAGCCACATCAACAGCAACAACCCTTCTGGTGGCCCCAAATCACACCAAATAGGGGCCTCCCTCGTACAGGAGTGGCCTCAGCTGAAATGGCAGAAGCATAAGGTCCATTCTCCCAGGGGACTGCAAGCATGTTTAGTAGGAAAGATCTCTCGTCTTTTAAACTAAATCTTACCTTGGATCCTGATGTTTATAAAACATATACATATCTTTTATTGATATGCATCTATTTTAATTCAAACTTATCATTTCTGTTCATTATAATCTGAAAAATGTATAAACAAGAGGCTGTCTGGGAGTTGGGACATCAGGTGAAAGTTACGTTTTCTAGCACCTACAATAACTTGTTGTTTCGGTTCCTCAGTTTCAAGAAAACCCAGCCACACAGGTACCTGTTAATGTTTCCAGTCTTTCCACAATCTTCTGTCAATCTTAGGAGATGCCTTGATAAATATGTCCTTAAAGCTTGAAGATTATATACGTGGCAATAAGCACCCAGAAGTCACCATCATTGCTCAAATGATCTGTAACATAATATTTGTACATCGCAACATGTCTGGCATTCACTAATCGTTGCACAAGTGAGAATTACTCTGCACCGAGAGTGTGTTCCAGGCAGATGCATCTGAGTTTGGCAAGGCCTGGGATCCAGGGAGACACCCAGGAGCTCTGCTTAGGCACAGCCCTGATTTTAAGACAAGACCGCTGAGCACTGGCAGCCTTCCAGGTCAGTGCACATCTACACGATACTGAAATGTATGCATGGGAGATGTCCAGACAAGATGGTCTCCAAGGCTACAGAACAAGCTCACATGGAACTACAAATTAATGGGCTCATCTCTCCTGTGGTTAAAATTAGAATACAATCTATTTGATTATTCTTGCCGTCTTCTTACTGTTGAAAGACACTTGAATATTTCAGTGAGCTTGCAGGTCCCCTGAAGCATCTCTGCAAAGTGGTTGGAAAGCTCCTGATCCCTACCCATCCCAGCCCGATACAGAGGGAGAAACAAGGCCCAGAGAAGCACGGGGTCCTGCCCAGCTCACACAGCCCACTAGCGGCAGAACCACAGAGAGAACCCAAACCTTCAACAGCCTCCTCTATCAGTGCTCTTACTACCACCCCACGGTGCCAGGAGACTCCCGCACACCACAGTGAAGGCAGCGGCAGACACGCAGCCAAGCACGGAATCCTTTCCCACACGGGAGAGAACAGTCCCGAAGTGACCAGAGGCCTTTATGACTCAGCCTGTGCGGTGGAGCATGGAGAAGTAATGGTTTTTGTTGTTTGTTTTTTAGTTTGGTTTGGTGTTTGAGAAAGACAGAAGCCAAGATCCATCACACCAAGGGGTGCAGATGCTGGGTCTGCACTGGGGAAGCCCCTCAGTAAAGGTGGGGAAGGAAAAGGACGATGCCCCACGGACTGGGTGGGAGGTGGTGTGTAGGGGGCCAGGTTTGAGTCTGGGCCAAGAGAAGGGCGAGCCCAGGAGGCTTGCGGCAATAATCTCTCCATCTGCCAGATAGTTGTCACAGCTATTCTAAGCACTGGCCCGAGGCCAGCTTTTGTTGATTTCAGCAATAAAATTACATGTTCCAAAGCTCATGTGTGTTTTTTACCATAAATAACAAAGAGAGCTATTAAAGAATGTCAGATTTGTCCCTCTGTTTAGGACAATGTCCTGTGTATTAATATTTGTTTGGCCTCTACAAATGATTCATTTGGGGCATCGGAATTACTGAGTCACTGTCAGAGTAATTTATTCACATTTCTCTCATTATTGTGTGTTCTCTGCTTGAGCCAAACACTATTCATGTTTCTCCCTGTACGTGTTAATATTAAAGTCACCGATGAGCTCTGTTTTCTCCCTGCTGAGCTGAGACGTGGTAAACATGAGAATAAAATACAAAGCCTTTCCAGCAGTAGCTGTGAAGCTCCGTTTTCAAAGGGTAAGCCCACATTTTCTAATCATGGAACCAACGGACAATTATCAAACTTTGAATTAACAAATAAATTCCAGCCCTAGCCAGGTTTTCTCAGTGGTTAGAGTGTTGGCCCGTGGTCAGAAGGGTCGTGGGTTCAACTGCCAACCAAGGGCACATACTTATTTGCAGGCTTGGTCCCCATCCCTGGTCAGGGCGTGTGTGGGAGGCAACCATCAATGTGTGTCTCGCTCACATTGATGTCTCTCTCTCTCTCTCTCTCTCTCTCTCTCTCTCTCTCTCTCTCTCTCTCTCTCTCTCTCTCCTCCCTCCCTCCCTCCCTCTTTTCCCCTCTTCCCTCTCCTCCACTCTCTCTGAAAAAAAATCAATGGAAAAAATATCCTCTGGTGAGGATTTAAAAAAAGGTATAATTAAAAAATAGTAATAATAACTTGCACCTTCGTTCACACCTCAGCTATTTAAAATGCTTTTCTTGTGCTGCCTCAGTGAAACCAATTGTCCCTTTCTTCCCACAGGCACCTTCGCACTGCCCTGGGCTCAGGAGGCAACTCTGCACCTTCCTCTCTGGTCAGACCCTCCTCCCCGCCAACCCCCCGCAGCAAATACTGTCATTTTATCCCTGTGCAACCTGGGAGCAAAGCACAGAAACCCTCTCCAACTAGCTCAACAAAAGCCGGGAACTATACTGGGAGGGAACTGGGATATTTCTTAGGAAGCTGAGCTCAGGAGGAGACAGGACCTACCTGGGGGAACAAGGTGCATTTTCAACAATTTAAGGAGACACATTGGTAGGAGCATCATATGGCTTGTGTTGGAAGGTTAGAGGAAGTGTGATATAGGGATGGCTCTGTCCAACAATACCCATAACTGACACGCCAATGGTCAGGTCTGCGACTTGTAGAGAAGATGGTCAAACAGTGGCATACATCCACCCACCAGTGCTTCAGGTCCTGCCCCCAGCCAGACCCCAAGCTCACCATCACACACCCAGGTCAGGCTGATGGATGTACTGATGTTCCCAGGTGACTGTGGCTGCACTCTTGGCTCTGGGAAGTCCAAACTGCTTAAAATCTAATTAGCTTCTCTAAATTATTAGCTTTTCTAAATTATTTCTTAAAAGCTTGCATAATCATTGTTGAGGGTGATTTTATGACTTCATGTACAAGGTGTCTTAGCTCTATATTGCCCCCAAAACGGAAGACCAAAAACTTGTATAGGATGAGAAGGAAGCTTTGCATCGTTAATGCAATGCTTACAGGTACTGCTGTGGTATGTTCTCATGCTGGGAGGGGGTGACCTCTCCATGTGCATCTGGATTTATGGTTTAGTTTCTCCATCATTTCAAAAGTATGTTTATCTATTTTGAAAATGTGTGTATGTTTTTCCAAGGCATTCCCAAAAATCTGAACCAAGAATATCCATGAATGGAGGAGAGCAGAATAGATGCCTGAAGTCTGGAGAAGAACTAGGTCTGAATTCAGGGAGATCTGTATAAACACCAAGTCTGAGAATAAAGGGGATGTGGGAAAGGCAAGAAAGTTGGCCTACATGGTTGCTAAGAAGAAGATGGTTAGTGTCTAGAGACACCTTGACCTGTGAATAGGAAACATAGACAAATCTTATTTGAACTCCCAGGAGCTCTAGGTCAGTGGTCAGCAAACTCATTAGTCAACAGAGCCAAATGTCAACAGTACAACGATTGAAATTTCTTTTGAGAGCCAAATTTTTTAAACTTAAACTTCTTCTAATGCCACTTCTTCAAAATAGACTCTCCCAGGCCGTGGTATTTTGTGGAAGAGCCACACTCAAGGGGCCAAAGAGCTGCCTGTGGCTCTCGAGCCGCAGTTTGCCGACCACGGTTCTACATCATTTCCTTGAGGGGAAGGGAGTTGTTAAGTACAACCATGTTGCTGGAGGCTATATTCCATCCCCTGAACAAGGGGATAATCTATTGAAATAATGGCCCTGGAAGGACAGCTGTTGGCCATGACCTGCCTGCCAGCCATGGAGCTGTCAACCCTGGCTCCACCCTCTTTGTCAGATTTTCCTGTAGGAGTGTTTGCCCCTGACCCTGCATTCCGCTGCAACCAGCCTATTGCAGTGGAGAAAATAAATGAAAACGAGGAAAGGAGAATATGAAGCAAGACACCCAAGAATCCACTGGTCCTCCCAACAACATGAGAGTCAGTATCATTGTCCCCTTCACACTAGAGAGGAAAGGGAAGCTCAACGAGTTAAATAAACCTGCCTGAGGACACAGTTGACTGGTGGCAGTGCCAGGATTCAAACCTGAGTCACTCTGGCTTCAAAGCTTGTGAGCACTAGTCACCATCTCCATTCCCAGGGGTTACTTCATTTCTCTCATTTGACTATCAAGTAGTAATCAACTTGCAACTCCCTCATGTCTCATCCTTTCAATTGCCATCACCCACACACATTAACACAGAGCAGGCCCTGATATGTATCTCTTGGTCAGCAGTCATTCTCTCCCTACGGATGTCTGTCCCACTGTTGGTCCTTTAGTCTAGCACACCATCCATGCAACCCATCCATTCAGCCCAGAAGGTGGCCCAGACTGTACCCAACACCCTCTCCTGCTCCCACTCATTTTTGCTCTGGTCCCATCTCCACTGGACTCCCGGCAGTGTGAGAGGCTCTATGGCCTGTACCATGACCCCTTGTCCCCATTCCCACCCAACTTGGTGTTATACTGACTTCCCTGAGTTCAGACCTAGTTCTACTCAAGACTTCAGTTTGGTCAATGCCTCTAGTCCTCCAGTCCTTGCTACCATGGAGCCTGGTCCTGTGACGATGGCCTGGCCATATCCCTGCTCTGTGAGATTCCCAGTATCTCAACAAGTCCTCCCTGCCCTGACCCTGCTGCTGCCTCTCACTCTCCTATAGTCATGACCTTCCTATTCAGATTCATGAATATATCTCTCTTTTTCCCCATAGTCTTCTCCTTTAGAAGCTAAGCATCCTCATAGTACTATTTAAAAGGAAATAAAGGTCATTGGGCATGACTTACAGTGAACCACTGCTGGCTTTTGATGAATTTCTTCTCGCTGGACTGAGTTCACAAAGCATTCATTTAACACTTAGTTGCAAAGTTTCTGGACTCCACCTTCTCTCCTTTTTTGACAATTAGGACAGTGTCTTCCTGTCTCCAATCTTTTAGGACTTTCCTCTTTTCCATAATATCTCAAAGACAACTGACAGGCATTAGAGTCCATTTGAATGTGATTTGCCTGAACCAGGATATGAACTTACTCAAAATAGTCAGGTGTTTCCCTGCCTTTCCTTTCCCTAATCTTGGGCTTCCATTTCCTGGTCTCCATGTTTTTCAGTCTGCAGATTCTATCAAGCTAACCTTTATAGAATAGCAAAGTTAAAAAACAGTTGTGTTTCCTCTTTGTCACCTGTAAACATTACATCATCCACCCCAAACAATAGGCTCCTGCTTTTGCAGTTCTTCCTGCTTTGAATCAAATAAAAACAACAGTCATTATTAGAGTTCCTCAAGCCTAAGTTCATCCTGCACTTTAGTCATCCCGACTCTGTTTTACAAATGTATTTGTTGATTCATCTCTGGGACAAACTTTTACTAGGAAGTCTACAGGGAACCAGGCCATGCACTGGAAATATGAAGCTGGATAAATCATAGCCCGATTCTCAGAAAGCAGGGAGATAAATTCTTGTATTTAACTTGCTCATAATTAAATCAGCATTTCTCCATCTCGCCCCCAATTAACATAATTAAGGTAATTACATCCTAGTGATGCATTTTCCTTTTGCCAAATTTTGGGATTTGCATAGTTCCTTCTATACACCTTCTCAGCAAACAGAGAATCACATCACTGCTTTGGATATAATTAGGAAAAACAAAAGGGTTACTGGAGAGAAAAGGATGATAGCTCACATAGCAGAGCAGGAGTAAAATTACTTTCAAAGCATCCTGGGGAGAGATAAAGAATGACAAGGAAAAGTAAGCCAAGTCATTTATCTGCATTTCGTCATTCGTGAGAAGGAAGTGAGTTAAGGCATGCATTTAAGTGGGCTTCTGGGACAAGATGGGTACTGATGACAAGAGTCACCAGCTTCAAGTCATAACATCAGACAAAGAAACTCAAATACCTCTAGTTATGTGTATAAAGTTAATGTATACATAAGCCTATCGTTGAAACTGCAATGAAGGCAGATTCTAAAACATTTATAAGGAATTAGTACTTAATGTTTGCAAAAATATTACTGATGGTTTAGTAATAGTATAGTTGCTATTATTTTAGTGAAGTGCAAAAAGAAAAATAAGGTTGTTTTGTTGATATATGACCTCAGTGTCTGCAATTCTGTTCTACAAAGCTTCAAACTATTTAACTCAGAATTCTCCCACCCTGAAGCCCACACCTAGTGTGTGGGCTTAAGAACTTGATGTATCTCTATCTAGGAGCCGAGTGGGCATGGTTGTAGGAAGCAGTGAGAAGACACTTTCATCCTCCCAACGAAAGTTTCACCTTCTGCTCAATGTGCTTCCTTCCCTTCTCTCTCCTACCAAGCTAGTTCTGCCGTGACGTGTTTAGAATATGGGGTTACTGACTTTAATCTCGGTCCATCCCAGGCCACTCCAGAATTCAGCAGTTTGGGAAACATATTTTAGCTCTCACCTTCATCAGTACTGTGACCTGATTTGCCTTCTTCCCACTTACTCATCACAACAATGATTCAGAAACCTGTTGTTCTTGTAGTAATTCACACTTGTGTTATTGTGTACAGGCGTTGGCCCTGACTTCCTGTTATGCACTGCTCTTATTTTTACCTGAACTGGGATTAAATGACGGAGCCAATAGCAAAAGTGGAACCCAAAGTCCCTGGAAATCCTTGGGCAGAATTGGTCAAATAGCTTTGGACTTATGGTGTTTTCCTTTGATGGAAGCTAGGGTAACAAACAACATCAGTAAGAGGTGTCTGTGGTGTGACAGGAAGAAGGTAACAGCTGAAGTCAGATGACTACTTTCTGCTGAATTTGGAGATGTTTTTGTTATCGAGATGTAATTACCACAAAATTCTCCCTTGAAAGGGGTACAATTCAATGGTTCTTTTATATTCACGAAGTTGGGCAATCATTACCATTTTCTAATTCCAGAACATTTTCATCACTCCCCAAAGTAACTCTATCCTCTTAGCAGTCTCTCCCTACGTCCCTTTGCTGTGTGTCAACCCCATCTAGATATGTCTGCTCCTCCTCACCCTATCTCCCCTCTCTCTACAACCCAGGTGACCAGCCAGGTCACCAGAGATGAGTCCCTCTGGCTGAGCACAAGACCGGAGTTATTGTCCTTTCACTAGCCATAAGGGTGGCTCTGCCACCCAGCACAATGTCATCTCTGATGGAGAAGTCCCACCAGGCTGCTACAACTGATATCCAGAGTTCACCGGGATGTAAGCACATGGAGAGGGCAGGAAGCCCTGAGTTCGAGCTGCCTCTCACTGCTGGCACGGTTCTCTGCAGTCCAGCCAGGCTAAAAAATTAGGCCTGTAGGATTGGCTCTGGCCAGGCAGTGCAGTTGGTTAGAGTATCATCCCCATACACCAAGGTTGTGGATTCAATTCCCAGCCAGGGCACATACAAGAATCAACCAATGAATGCATAAATAGGTGGAACAACAGAAATTGATGTTTCTCTCTCTCTCTCTCTAAAAAGAAACAAACAAAACTCAATCGATTAAAAAAAGCAAGAAATGGGCCTTCAGGATGTATAAGGACAGCTTGAGGGATTAGGAACACTGCAGTGACCTCAGCTAGGGCACAAGTGTCCCCCTCCGATCTCACCACACTTCCTGCATTGCTCCTGTTGAACAGAACACTGATTCCCTAGCCCATGTTCTGAGCCTGAGGAGCACAAATGCAAGGGACACCTCTCTCTTTTCCATTATTCCCTCATCCCCTGGGAAGACTCAGCACCACCTTAAAAATATGTAAACATAATGCAATATATTGTATATTATAGTGTAACTAGAGGCCCAGTGCATGAAATTTGTGCACGGGGGTGTGTGTTCCTCAGCCCAGCCTGCACCCTCTCCAATCTGGGACCCCTCAAGGGATGTCCGACTGCCCATTTAGGCCTGAGCCCAGTAGGATCAGGTCTAAACAAGCAGTCAGACATCCCTCTCACAATCCAGGACTGCTGGCTCCCAATTGCTTGCCTGCCTGCCTGCCTGATTGCCCCTAACCGCTTCTGCCTGCCAGCCTGATCACCCCCTAACCCACTACCCTGCCAGCCTGATTGATGCCTAACTGCTCCCCTGCCAGCCTGTTTGCCCCTAACTGCCCTCCCCTGCAGGCCTGATCACCCGTAATTGCCCTCCCTTGCAGGCCTGGTCCCTCCCAACTGCCCTGCCCTGCTGGCCATCTTGTGGTGGCCATCTTGTGTCCACATGGGGGCAGCCATCTTGTGTGTTGGAGTGATGGTCAATTTGCATATTACTCTTTTATTAGATAGGAGGATAGAGGCTTATTGCACAGGTGGGGGCCAGCTAGTTTGCCCTGAAGGGTGTCCCGGATCAGGGTGGGGGTTCCCTTGGGGTATGAGGTGGCCTGGGCGAGGGGCCTGTGGTGGTTTGCAGGCCGGCCACAGCCCCCAGCGACCCAAGGGGAGGCCCTGGTATCTGGGCTTTATTTATCTTCTATAATTGAAACTTTGTAGCCTTGAGTGGAGGCCTGGGTGGGCCAGGGTGTTCTGAAAGCTTGGCTTCCTCCATTGCCGGGGAAACCCAAGCCTCCTGCTCAATCTGTGGCCGCAGCCATCTTGGTTGGGTTAATTTGCATACCCGCTCCTGATTGGCTGGTGGGCGTGGCTTGTGGGTATAGTGGAATGATGGTTAATTTGCATATTACTCTTTCATTAAATAGGACTAGAGGCCCAGCACATGAATTTGTGCACAGGTGGGGTCCCTTGGCCTGGTCGTTGATTGGGGCTGATTGGGGGGCGGAGGGGCCAGCCGGCTGTGGGGAGGGATCGTGGGAGGTTGGCTGGCCACAGGAGGTTGACTGTGGGAGTGCACTGACCACCAGGGGACAGCTCCTGCATTGAGCATCTGCCCCCTGATGGTCAGTGCATGTCATAGCAATAAGTTGACCAGTCATTTGGTCATTAGGTCGTTCAGTCACTTAGGCTTTTATATATATAGACTAGAGGCCCAATGCACGAAATTTGTGCAAGAACAGGCCTTCACAGCTCCAGCTGCCTCAGCTCTCATGGCCCCGGCTGTCTTGCGGCCCTGGGGCCCCACCCTCTACCCAATGGTTGTTCTGGAAGGTGGTTCCAGAAGGTTGTTCCACTGACCAGTATAATTAGCATATTACCTCTTTATTATATAGGATTTGCAATCCTACCTAATAATAGACAAATATGCAAATTGACCGTACCTTCGCTATGCCCACGATTGGCCAGGAGGTGCGGGGGGGCGGGACTCGGGTGGCCGGGGTGGCCGATTGGGCCGGCGAAACGCTGAGCTCGCATCACCAGCGGCGGCGTGAGCTCAGCATCTGTGCCATGGCTGTGCTGCGGCACAGAAGGGGCCTCTGGGGCAACGAGCTCACGTCCCGCCGCTGGACCATCAAAAGCGGGGGAGCTGGGTGCCTGTCCGCTCCGGCACCAGGCCTTTCAGAAGCCTCCGCCGTGCCAGAGGCTTCTGAAAGGCCAGGTGCACCAGTGGACAGGCACCCAGCTCCCCTGTGATCAAAAGCGAAAGTGTGTAGGGGACCCTACACGTGCATGATTTAATCATGCACTGGGCCTCTAGTATATTATAACATAATATACAATATATAGTATATAGTTACATCTTTGTTTTTGTCTGTTTCTTCAGTAGAACATAGTGTCCAAGAGAGCAGGGCATGGGTTTCTCTTCCCCACCATCCCACCTCCAGTGCCTAGAATTGTGCTAAAACAGAGTGGATGCTCTATAAACATGTGGTGAATAAATGAGGGAAAAAGGGACAGGAAAGTAGGAAAGTGGCATGGAGTCAAAGTCCAAAATGCAACACACATGAGTTTGTCACTAATGTGAGAAACTCCAAATGTCAAGGCTCACATGTCTTTAAAATTAATATTTTTATTATGTTTTAAAATGTTGTACTTCACGGCACTTAGCACAATGGGACCATTGTTTGGTGAGCCAGCCTCAAAGCCAGAGTTGGCTGCTTCAATCTCCTGGCCGCCCTGCTGTTCTCAAGACTTGGCTTTCAGTCCTGCCCAGCCATGCTCAGCTGGCCCTATGTGCCCTCAGAGACTCCATCTCCCTGGCTGAGCCCACATGCAGACTCAGAGCAGGCATCTGGCTTTTCTTCCCTGGCATTACTGGTTCTACCCTCAATACAGCATGGATGGGCCAGCCAGTTGTTCTCCCAGGACAGTGTGCATAAGGGGTGTTGAAGCCCCACCAGAAATGCAGTGATATGGAGAACATCGTAGTTACTGCAACTCCTCTCAGTACTGTATCTATACTAATAAAAGGGTAATATGCTAATTAGACCGGATAGACTGGACATCTTCTGGACGTCCTTCCAGACAGGAAGATCAGGCCAGCAGGGGAGAGCAGTTAGGGGTGATCAGGTCAGCAGGGGAGAGCAGTTAGGGGCAATCAGGCAGGCAGGCAAAGGTGGTTAGGGGTGATCAGGCAGGCAGGCAGAGGTAGTTAGGGATGATCAGGCAGGCAGGCAGAGGTGGTTAGGGGCGATCAGGCAGGGAGGCAGAGATGGTTAGGGGCAATGAGGCAGGCAGGCAGAGTGGTTAGGGGTGATGAGGCAGGCAGGCAGAGTGGTTAGGGGTAATCAGGGAGGCAGGCAGAGTGGTTAGGGGCAATCAGACAGGCAGGCAAGTGAGCGGTTAGGAGCCAGCGGTCCCAGATTGTGAGAGGGATGTTTGACTTCTGGTTTAGCAGGGATCAGGCCTAACTTGGCAGTCAGACATCCCTCGAGGGGTCCCGGATTGGAGAGGGTGCAGGCCTGGCTGAGGGACCCCCACCTCCATGCACAAATTTTGTGCACCGGGCCTCTAGTGTAGTAATAAGATGCTACATACACCAAGGGGTGTGCTCTGGTAACAACAGGTAATAAGAACCTCAGCTGCTTTTGAATTTTTGCTTGCTAGTGAGGTCTAGGAGTTTGGATCCAGAGTAGACCAGCTCAGGCCAGTGAGAAGAGGCTCTTGGTGGTGACAGACCTGCTTCGTTTCTCTTCTCCCAGGCAGGCTGATTTATTATATATATTTTTAATTAAATTTTTTTTCAATAATAGTTTACATTCAGTATTATTTTGTATTAGTTTCACAGGCGACTTCTTTAAATGAATATTCAATAACTTGTTGAAGGGGCCTCAAGGTGCCCATTCACCTCAGTCCACTCTTGCCCCCTCCCTCATACCATAGCTTACAAAGAGTCATTCCTAATCCATCTTAATTTCCAGTCATGCCCCCAACCCCATAACGGTTTCAGGTACTCAGAGCTACCACTGGGTACAATGACATTTGTTTTAGCCAAATTTCCTTATGATAGAAAAAAAGTCCAATCTGTGTCTGATACTACACAAGAATATCCCAGGCTCGGCCACAAATTTCATTTCAAGGGTTCTTCATGGAGCATTTGGGCAATTTCACACCAAGTCTTTTTACCCAATGGGACCTCTGTTTCTTAGCATCTGCAGTAACCTAGGCAATTCAAATGTAAAAAGAGAAAGTAAAGGCAACGTGGAAACTGGGTCAGCAACTCTTAATCATCTTGCACAGAATCTAGGTCAATGACAATTTGCCATGGAATACATTGGGGTAGATCCAGGCGAGCTTGATTTTCTTGACCTTTCTAAATGAACGCATTCCCTTTCACCCCTGCCAAAGAGAGTGGAAAAACAATTTAAGAAGTAGGTGTACCAACATTAGCCTTAACAAGTTGGACAACCTGCTTGGCACTGGGTTTCATTGGTCACCAATTGCCAAAGGGCATTTGGATGGTTGGTCTGTAGATACCATGAGTTAGTTTATAACCCAGAGTTTTCAGGATAGAGGCTCTTTATCTTTCTCTCTTACCTAAACAGCAGAACAATAACCAGAGTGTGCTTAACAATAAAAGAATGAGGGTAAGCAAATTTGATTTTAAGGCCATGACGTCAAACAGGGTAAACCATCAGTTTGGTCTTGCATGTGGTTCCATGCAGGTTTGAGCCATACTGGTTCAGCCAGTGTCAAACTCTGAACTCCCTGATATCCACCCTATAGACACACAAGGAAGAGTCTGTTAGACTAGGAAGTATATTTGCCCCTCAGGCAAATATATAAAATAATCTGTTCCTGAAAATATGATTGTGGCAAACATTGTTTTGTGCGCTTAGTCTTATAGCAGGAAACAATATTTACTCTGGCCTTCCCTTAACAAACCCATATGGGCTACTAAAAGCAATTTTTAACAAAGTAAATTCAAATCACACATATTCCATCATCCAAAAACGCCACTTCTGGTTTGCTAGTAGTGGTTGCTAACATTTTCCAAAATCTCTTGGTTATGAGGTTACTCTTTCCTTGAAGATTCAGGTCAAGCAGCCTTCCTGATTCCTACCCCTGTGGGTAGAATTGAGCACTTTGTTTCCTGCAGTTCCCTGTACGCCGCTGGGGTGCATCCAGTTTGTCCATGTCTGTCTCCCCTACTGTTTCTTGAGCTTATTGAAAGTGAAGGTCATATTATGACTATTTTATCTTCTCAATGCTTAGTATAAAGCTGGCACCAAATATGTTCGTTGAAACAGTAAGCAAAGTCCCTTGGAAAGCTGCAGAATATATGGTTTCTGTAGTCAACTTAATTTTTTTGTTAATCCTCACCCGAGGATATTTTCCCATTGATTTTTTTTTGTTTTTAAAGAGTGTAAGGGAGGCAGAGAGACTGAGAGAGAGAAACATCAATGTGAGAGAGACACATCGATTGGTTGCCTCCCACACAAGCCGTGCAACCAAGGTATGTGCCCTTGACTAGGCCAACGCTCTATCCACTGAGCCAAACCAGCTAGGGCTGCAGTCAGCTTAATTTCTTTCATTAACCAAACCATGACCAATAATCAAGATTGAAAAGAGTTAAAATATAGCCCGGCTGGCATGGCTCAGTGGTTGAGCGTTGACCTATGAACCAGGAGGTCAAGGTTCCAGTCCAGGTCAGGGCACATGCCCAGGTTGCGGTCTTGATTCCCAGTAGGGGGTGTGCAGAAGGCAGCCAATCAATGATTCTCTCTCATCATTGATGTTTCTCTCTCCCTCTCTCTTCCTCCCTTGAAATCAATAAAAAATATTTTTTAAAAAGAAAACAGTTAAAATATAGACAACAATAATTTCCCATTTTCTTCAGCCCACAAATTTTTCTTCTAAATAATCTTTTCCTTCAAAGAGCATTTATTTTTTAGATCCTTTTAAAAGTTTATGTTATATAAAGCTATAAATTATACAGCAATGGGTATAATCATCAATGCAACCAGATACTGTGTTTTTGTTCAGGCTCTGACACTAATCAACAGTGTAGCATTAGGAAAGAATTCTGGAGTTGATTATTGATGTCTGTTATGGATGTTCGTGAAAAAGAATGATGGTAAGTGTGTTACATGTTTGCCATCCTTTTATAAATCTCAAGCATTCCTTTCAAGTTCTAAACTGATTTATTTTTAGTAGTTCATGGACAACCTCACATCTTTTTATTTATTTTTATTTTTAATCCTGAGGATATTTTTATAACCCAAGGATATTTTTCCATTGATTTTTAGAGAGAGTGGAAGAGAGAGGAAAAGATAGAGAGAAATATCGATGTGAGAGAAACACATCAATTGGTTACTTGCTGCACACACCCTGACCAGGGCCCAGGGCCGAGTAGGAGCCTGCAACTGAGGTATGTGCCCTTGATTGGAACCGAACCTGGGACCTTTGGTCTACAGGCTGACACTCTATCCACTGAACCAAACCGGCTAGGGCTATGCTGCATCTTTTTTTTTTTTTTAATTGTTTTTATTGATTTTTAGAGAGAGAGGGAGGGAGAGGAGAGGGATAGAGAGATAGAAACATTGATGAGAGAGAAACATCAATGATGAGAGAAATATCTTTGATGGGCTGCTTCCTGTATGCCCCCTACTGGGGATGGAATCCTGGGCATGTGCCCTGATTGGGAATTGAACCAGTGACCTCATGGGTCGATGCTCAACCACTGAGCCACACTGGCTGGGCTACCCAGAATCTTTTAACATGTATAATATGTATATTATATATGACCAGGATGCATTCAGTAGTTACTAGTTTCTGGCACCTTGACAAATATTTTGCATAGATTGTCTCATTTCATCCTCACAACATTGCTGTGGGACCGATGCTACTATTATTCACACTAGACAGGATGAAGAAACTGAGACCCAAAGAATCTGAAGGGCTTTCATGGCTGTAATAGTGAAATCGGGATTCACACTCTGAGAGTTTCCCTCAGAAACTGTGTTCTTAGTCACTAGGATGAGGTAGTTGTTGCACGCTGGCTTCTTTCTCAACAAAAAGACAAAGATAAAGGCTTCAATAGCAGAAAAAGAAGCATATTCAGGGGTTAGGAAACTGCTTTGTTTTCAGTATTTTACTGACAATGATTTGCAACCTTAAGTACCACAGTACAAATATTGACTGTTCCTGAGTCACTAATGTCATAGGCAAGCTGTTGGAAATGCATGTGTCCCCGGGAAAATTCAGATGTATATAGTCGTTTTTCAGTAGTACCACGAGTTAAAGAAGTTGCGATATTTTAGGTAAATGAAACTGAAAATTGTTCCTTATCTCCCACTTACATGTGGAAAGAATGGTTAAGAACTTCAGTTGGGGCCTCAGTGAAATAGGCAATTATTCTAAGTTCATTGGTCAGCAAGTTCTCCCATGACACGCCATCCTCAGCCCCTCTCTGTCCCACACTCCCTGACACTTGACAGCTTATCTTCTCTCTCATGTGTCCGCGCCGTTCCTGGTCCTTTAGGCCAAGTAGACTCACTCAGGTGTTACACCTCGGCCAGTCCACAAAAGCAAGCCTCACTGCTGGAAGCTTTGCTAGGCTCAGAGCAGAAGAGGCTTGCTTTCGTGGAATTCAGCATGAGGAGTTAGCCAGGATGGCTACATAGTACCAGTTCTTCAAGTTCAAGTGACTAATAGGTGGAGCATGAGACCTGGTCACACTTGCTTTCAATGAAGGCCGAGAATATCCCCCCACCCCCCCCCCCTTTACCCCCAATCTGCAAAGGTTTGAAAAAGGCATTCTCACAGTGCCCAGCAGGTGAAATGATGGGCAAGTTGCTTCACAGAGGAAAATGCTATCTTTTGTATATTAATTTCCTTCTGTCCTTACTCATGATTACCCCGCTCACTCCTCTCAATGCAAGATTAATCCTTATGTCATCTATGCTCTGGACTTGATTCTTTTAAAAAATTTGCTTTCGCCCAGGCAGTGTGACTCAGCTGGTTGAGTATTGTTCCAAGCATGAGGAGGTCACCGGCCTGATTCTCGGTCAAGGCACATAGTTTGCAGGTTCTATCCCCAGTAGGGGGCATGCAGGAGGCAGTCTATTGATGTTTCTATCTCCCTTCCTCTCTCTTTAAAATCAATAAAAACATATTTAAAAATAAATAAATATATTAAAATAAAAGAACTTGCTTTCCTCCTATCCTGAGGGTCATAGTTTTAAATTAATTTCCAAATACTCATTCACCACACTAATGAATTCTCTGTTTAAGAAACTAAGATATTACAAATAAGGCTAAAGTTAAGTAGGTAGTTAAGAATATGGATCTTGAAGGAGAGGCCTGGAAATAATAGCTTAAATGGTTATTGAAGTTGTGGTCATCGGTGAGATTCTGGAGAAGTTTTCTTCTCTATCTTAAACCTTTTAAAATGTTTAAAGTCTTCGTATTACTAGCCTCAAATCACTCTGATCTTCAGAATCAAAACCCACAAACAAAACCAAAGCAAGTCGCTTTCTCCTAGTCCTCCTCTAGTTATCACCTGTCTCTTTATCACCTCTCATCTCATTCACCCCTTCGAAGGTCTTCTCTGTATCCTCCCACTTCTGCGGTTTCACTATGATGCATTTTGCTCTTATTTATGTTGGGTCAGACCTCATGACAAACAGCATGTACTTATGACAAGAGTTTCAATAAAAACCCAAGGGTACTTTATTGCTGCCTTTCACTACCTTTGACCCCGAGTGCTGGGAGTAGGACTAAGGAAGCCAGAAGACACCTGACACTTACACCCAACCAGCTGTGTTCTGCGCTAGACAGAGTGCAGGCGCCCTAGAGGGAAAGAGCAGCTTATTCCCGCTCGGGGAACATAAAACATTTGCATCCGGAGTTCCCAGCATTGGCAGCGCTCCACTGAGCACTTAGCACAGCTGGAGAGCTGGTCATTGCTAAGGTAAGCACTTCCTTTGTCAAGAGCTTATCTGGGCATAATTGTGATAACTACCAGAAGTGTGCAGCAAGCTCCCTTCTCCGCTTCATCCCAGACAATCAATCATACTTAGGAGTTCACTCTCGAATCCTCATGTACCATGCAAACATAAAATTGTTTATATTTTTAAGCCTGAGATCCTTCTAATTTACTCGGGTGGCCCTCTAAAAGGAGTCTCAATATCTGACTAGTAAGCCAGTAAGTCCCCATGGGAGCATGGAGAAGGCTTCAGAGCACGCGTGGGTCACACATGAGAAAGTCAACAGGCTTAGGAGATGGGGAAGGTACGCCAAGCAGGGGCAAAGGGATGGAGACAGAAAAGGGCACCTGAAGGATCAGGGAATGGCGGAGAGTGAAGGGCACATGATGGACAGGAGGTTGAGAGAGGGTTGGACTGGGCTAGCTCACAAAGGACGTTGCCCCTGGATTGGGGAGCTCATCAACAAGAGGGGTGCAGAGTCTGTGTCTGAAAATTCACCTTGAAGCCTTGGGGCCATGACAAGCCCTTCCCTTGTCCCCTGATTAGTTGTTGGGGTGGTTCACTGCAGACCAGAGAGAGGAACAGGCCTCTACTTTGGCACTCTCAGGGCTCCCCCCCCCCACCCCGATTTATCTAAGCCAAAGCCCAACAGAAGTGACAGGGCCTGTGCACCCCTGTGACCTCCTCAAGTGGGTACACCCTGGCCTGGGAGCTTGTTCCCTCTGCAGACCTTAGCACTATAGCCATAGTCAGGAGGCTGGGGATTTTCCTCTGTGTTAAAAACACTTCAGTTTCGCTTAGTGCCAGCATTTGCCAGGTCTCAAAGTCTAGAGCCATCCACAAACAAGGCCCGTTCAGATAACTGCCATGAACCCCCTGCCCCCCTTAAGCTAACAAAAACACTCTTATCTCGCAGCCAAAAAAAAACCCCCATCATTGTCCAAATGCACCAACTTCCTATTTTTCCTGGCCTGCGGCCCCTTCTTCACTGCCTCCTCTCAGTTTCCCAGCAGCAGCCAACATCCCCTGCAAGTTGAGCAGCAGGGCAGGCAGGTTCCACCCTGAGTGTGCAGGACACAAAGTGTGGGAGGAGACTCCGTGGCCGGGTGGGTTCCTCGAGTTCTCCAAGAGCCAGAGGCATTTACAAGGCTGGCTGGGGAGCCAGCCTGCTCTAATAAGCATTTTGACCCTTGGCTGAAGTCATTGCAAATCACACGTGTTCCACGCTTTGGGGTTTACAAAGCTATTTTCATATCTATTACCTCTTTATCCTCACAACAACCCAGGAGGCAGGATCTGATTTTTGTTTCAAAGATGAGGAAATCGAAACTCAGAGAATTTAAATGGCCTTTCCCAGATCTCCTGGCAGAGTCCGGAAGGGAATTTACAGCTTCTGACTAAATCCTGTGGGCTTGGCCCTACACTTGATATCACAGAAAGGAAAACTGGCTTTGATAAGCCTAGGAGATTGTGAGTGAGCGCACACACATGTAATATACACACACAACTGTCATGGTGCCCATTCCACTTCATACTCATATTGAATGAACCAAAGCACTTAGCACAATGCCTGACATCATACAATGCTTCACCTGGGAATGAGACCACCTTAAAATCACTGTCCATTTTTATGAATGAACTTGACTTCACACTGAATGGCAATTATTATTTTTTTAAATATATTTTATTGACTTCCCACAGAGAGGAAGAGAGAGGGACAGAGAGCCAGAAACATCAATGAGAGAGAAATATCGATCAACTGCCTCCTGCACACCCCCCACCGGGGATGCGCCCGCAACCAAGGTACATGCCCCTGACCGGAGTCGAACCCAGGACCCCTGAGTCCGCAGGCCGATGCTCTATCCACTGAGCCAAACCGGCCTCGGCGTGAATGGCAATTATTTGGTTCCAAGTCCACTCCCCTCACCAGACTGTGAGCTATTCAGGTCTCCATAGTGCCTAGGATACTTTTGATGCTTATGACATATTTTTAAAAAAATGAGGATGAGGGGCATGAGGCCAGATAAACTTACTAGGGCTTTTATGCTAATACTAGAGGCCCGGTACAAGAGATTCGTACACTCAGGGGGTCCCTCAACCTGGTCTGCGCCCTCTCGCAGTCCAGGAGCCTTCGGGGGATGTCTGACTGACTTCAGTCAGACATCCTTAGCGCTGCCGTGGAGGTGGGAGAGGCTCCCGCTACCACTGCTGTGCTTGCTAGCCATGAGCGCTTCTGGCTGAGCAGTGCTCCCCCAGTGGGAACACACTGACACCAGGGGGCAGCTCCTGCGTTGAGCATCTGCCCCCTGGTGGTCAGTGCACATCATAGCGACCGGTCATTCTACTATTTGGTCAATTTGCATATTAGCCTTTTATAGGATTAATTCTGCACAATCGTGAGCTCACAACCCCTCAGGTCAGGCTCAATAGGATGGGGTGCATGGAGTAGGTATACAGAGACATACTGAGGTGCATCAGGTAAATCTGGGCACTAGGTACCAAGTGCAGGTGCAAGGGCAATATTGAGACAGGAGGCATCTTGAAGTGAGCAGGGGAGAGGCCCAAACTGAAAATGGCAGAGCTGATGGGCAATGCTAAGAAGACAGTGATGGGACAGCACCTGGCCTGGAAAAGGAAGAGCTAGGCAGTCTGCCTGGTTCAGTAGGTCTAACGGGGCCCTTCCACTGGGAGATGTTCTCTCTGGTCCACACTTACTGCACATCATCTGGAAGGTGTTCTGTTCTCAGCTCACGGCTCTAAGAAACAACGTGTGGGAGATAAATCTATTAGGTGGGAATAGAGACTTGGATGAAAGGAAAGGACACTATGATTCTTGGTAATCCCTTCAATTTGCCCTTTGTATAGTGGCCTGTCCTAACCCCTTATTGAAGTTATGGAAGCAACACATGAGTGGGAAACTAAACAATTTTTAGAAATAGCCAATTGGGAACAAAGTGGAACAGCAATCAGTCCCACCTTGCCAGGTAACTGGAAAGCCATTAACATTTTTTTCATCTCCATATTAAGAAAAAAATGCCTCTGCCAGTCAGTCACTCAGAAAATGAGACATCATGGAGGCACTTGCAATAAGTACTTGAGACAAAGGCTTCTCATCAGCAGAGCAGAGCCTATGAGAACTGAGTGCCCAGGGAGGCTGCACCTGGTGTGTAGGTATGCTGTTCAACTGGCACAGCAGAGGCAAATGTGGGCAATGGAGGAGAATGAGGATGCTCACATGACACTGTCAGGGCATGCCAACCAGTGAGTGGAACCCAGAGACAAACCGGGCTAAAATTTGAGACAGGCAGAAGAGATCTCTCCTCCAGTTCCGAGTCAAAGCCCCTTGAAGAGAACAGGGTAATGGGCAGTTTACTAGAAGAGGGATTTAGGTATAGAGACCAAGGTCAAGGCTCAGTGATAAGAATGGGGTATATGGGAAAGGGGAGTGCACTTTCTCATCAAGGGGTTCTCAATGCCCAGAACCCAGGACTGAAGCTGGTGGAAAATCACGTGCCTCCATTTGGATTGGACCAGGTGATTGGGGGTGACAGGTGGGAGGGAGGGAGGTGAATCCTCTGTGTAGGAATTAAATGATCACCAATTATGGAAGGAGAGCAAATTATAGAAGCTGGAACCCAGGTATTGACACTATTGGATAATCTCAAACTGAGCTAAAACTCCTTTGTAAAATGAGGTTAGTGTTGACTTATTTTCCTTAGAATCAATGTTCTTCCAAGATGGAATTTTAGAGACCTTGGGACAACAGCCCGCCACAGTCTCCTTCCCTGAAGTCACCTAAGGCAAAAGGGGGCAATGACGACAACACCTTCCATTGCTCCAGGAGAGATGAAAGTCTAAACACAACCAACCAGAAGAGAAACTCGGGCACTTTACCTCCATGACACCCAGGAGACCAAAGTGTGGCAGCAAATGGACTGGCTTCAAATGATCCATCTCTGAATCCCAGTCCTGCATAGACTTGTGGGCCAGGAATGACAATGGAGTGATGCCAATCTCAGTTCTGGCTGAAACTCCAAGACAATAGGTACCATTACTCCCACATTCCAAAGTGAAATACTAGACAGCCTATGTGGGATTTGAGAAAAGAAGATTCAGAGACAAAAGCATGTAGGAAAGGAAAGAAGTTTACTTTTAAAAGAGCTCAAGGGAGTTAGACTTCAGAAGGACGGGCTGGCAAAAATAAAAAAATAAAACTAAATCTGTGGTACATATTTACTGGGGAAAACACTCTCAGGGTTAGCAAGGTTACCTCCATTATATTAGCCTGTCATGGTAGAAAGCAGCGACTTCCCCCACATGATTATCGTAGCCTCAAAGTCATAACAAAAGTTCAGATGTCAGCCTTGCAAAAGTCAAGGTAAAGTTCTTGCTAGAGTCCGTAGAAGTCAAATGACAGCTCCCCCCAACCTTCCCACTCCGCCACCCTACGCCACCCCCACCCCCGTCTGGAGTCTGGAGAAGAAGGGATTACAGAGGCTGGAAACCTATCTTTACTGGAGAAGTTCAAGGCTTTGTTTATGGAGGGGACTAGAACCAGACTTAGTGAGCTGATTATTTTTGTCTTATCTCCCAGTGCAACCTGGTTTGGTCCCCCCAACCGCCACTGTAAAAAAATCATGTGCCTGTTACTTAAACAGCAGCAGGGCAAAGTGTCGATTTTGTTTTCAAAGGAGGTGGCTGAAACCCTGTTAGCACTTGCAAACCCGAGTTGAAGTTGGAGAGCTGGAGGGAACTTGGAGACCTGAGCGTCTCTTTAAAGAACTGCCAGCGCTGAATCCCAGCCCCCACTCCAAAGAGGAAGGGATGTGGGGGGATGGGAGGGAAGGCGGGTTTCTTTCCCACCACCTCTCCTCAGGTGCATGAAAGGCTTGCTCAAAGGGCTTCCATTGGTGGGAGAGACCGCTGAAGAGGAGAGGCTGGCAGGAACAGTCTGGGGCAGCGGAGTGGGCTGAACCTCCTGGAGGTCCAAGGAAGTGTTGGTGTTTGCCCAGGTCCAGATGGGGGCCCTGGCAGAAAGGGCTTACCTGCGACCTGGAGGTTCACCCCAGAGAGTAGCCTTGGCAGAATGAGGGCTGAAGTTGTACTGAGACAGAGGGGTGGAGAGAGGAGCTGCCAAGAGACCAGCCAGAAGACACAGCTCCACCCCCAGCAAGAAATCCACAAAAGAGAAAATGGGCCTTAAACACTTGCCAAGTCAGAGGAAACTAAAATCAGATAAATGCTGGTCAAATAAGATCCTCCTGCCTTTTGTCTTCTTTCTCTCTCCACTGCAGCTCTGAACATTTTTAATATGCCCCAGTTTATCTTCTAACAATGGGTACCTAGTAGATGTTGAATTAGAAAGTTGAGGCTATGACTTAATAAATTTGGCTCCTTGGGCATAACATGGAAATAACTTTTCATTAGATTAAGAAGCAATTTGGGGAAGACAAGAGTTCCTTCAGTGGTTCTCAACCTTTCTAATGCCGCGACCCTTTAATACAGTTCCTCATGTTGTGGTGACCCCCAACCATAAAATTATTTTCGTTGCTACTTCATAACTGTAATTTTGCTACTGTTATGAATCGTAATGTAAATATCTGTGTTTTCCGATGGTCTTAGGCAACCCTGCTAGCGGTTCTCAACCTGTGGGTCGCCTACAACCATCGGAAAACACAGGTATTTACATTACGATTCATAACAGTAGCAAAATTACAGTTATGAAGTAGCAACGAAAATAATTTTATGGTTGGGGGTCACCACAACATGAGGAACTGTATTAAAGGGTCGCGGCATTAGAAAGGTTGAGAACTACTATACCTAGGGAGAAGAGAAAGCTGCCAAAGAATTGCTCAAAAGAGCACAAAAGCTTTGCTGTTGATAGGATTATAACCCTTCCGAAGTAGAGAAATCTCAAAAATAATACTCGCTACACCCAAAGAGGATGTCTAATTTTACTAAAGAGCAAGCAGCCTTCCATGTTTGCTTTGACCCCTTAGCTTTGCTTTATTTCACTTGGAAACATATACTGAATCTTTTTATTTAAAATAAAATGCTTAAGAAGACATTTTTTTTTTTTTACAATGAAGAAATCTGAGTATGTTTGTAGGACAAGGGGAAGAAACCAGTGATGAAAGCAAAAAATAAAATATATTCTTTAAAACTATAATTATGAAGATTGTGAAAATGTATGACATTGTAGGAAGTGTACAACTGTAATTTTGAAAACTAAGCAAAGAGACAAAGATGGAAGGGAATATGAACAGATTCTAACTGCTGTGGTAAGGTGGTAGGTAGATAGCGCCTCTGATTTTAAACTTTCTGAAATGTTAGCATAGCCTTCAAATTGAAATAACCTCAGTAAGTTATTTTTTATAAGACAGTACAACAAAGGCATATTATTTATAATTGGGGACCCCAACACTTATGATTCTATTTCTTTAGCTTTTCTACTGGTCATTATTCCCACTATTGCTATCTTTATTCTTAAAAATTTTACTAGGATTCCTGGTGGTTTTATTAGACCTCCCCCTGGTGTCACACTTAAAACTTTCCTCATTCAGGTTAACCCATCTCTTTAAGAACTCTTTTTATTTTCATTAGTAGACATCTTTCACTCTCTTTATCATTTTGACAATTTGTGGGTAAGCCCCTGAAGCCCCTATTCCATCACAAATCTCCACTTTGATACAGGTCCACACTGTTAACACTGCACAACTACATCATCAGAATTCTTTGAAAACTTTGGAATTAAAAATATCCCATAAAGATACTGTTTACAAAATACTAAAGAGTGGTGGAATTGTAATGGGATTATCAAGATACTAGTATTTAGAAGAAAGAAAGAAAAGAGTAACCAATAGCAACAGAGCCCTTGTTTCTCTGGGCAAGCAGAAAGAGAGGTGGTTAAGAAATGTGGTTCAGGTAACTTGTTACCAAGACCTGAAAGCCTTTTTTCCTTTAAGACACGTGTCCATTAATATCCAGTGGAAATGTAAATATCTTATCAAAAGACTGGGTTCGGCTCCCACATTTCATTGATGTCTTTCTTTCCCTTTTAAAAGTTGACCTCAGAGGCCCTACTGTTATCTCACATGAAAGAAAAAAAACAAAACAACAAGTGAAATAATCTTGTAAATGATTTCTGTGCATAACAACCCCTCCAGATCCACATCTTTCCATAGCTGGGTAAAGAAATAATTATAATTCTTGCTCTTACAATTGTTTTGGCCCCTGGGCTTAAAAAATATCTTTGCTCACTTTATTTCATCCAATTCTCACAGTACATTGAGAGTGCTGTTATTATCCTACTAGAGGCCCGGTGCACGAAATTTGTGCACGGGGGCATTGGGGGAAAGGTGTCCCTTAGCCCAGCCTGCACCCTCTCCAATGTGGGATCCCTCTCACAATCCAGGACTGCTGGCTCCCAACTGCTTGCCTGCCTGTCTTCCTGATTGCCCCTAACCGCTTCTGCCTGCCAGCCTAATCACCCCCTAACCACTCCCATGCCAGCATGATTGATGCCTAACTGCTCCCCTGCCAGCCTGTTTGCCCCCAACTTCCCTCTTCTGCCGGCCTGGTCACCCCTAACTGCCCTCCCCTGCAGGGTTGATCGCCCCCAACTGCCCTCCCTTGCAGGCCTGGTCCCTCTCAACTGCCCTCCCTTGCAGGCCTGGTGCCTCCCAACTGCCCTCCTCTGCTGGCCATCTTGTGGTGGCCATCTTGTGTTCACATGGGGCCAGGATCTTTGACCACATGGGGGCAGCCATCTTGTGTGTTGGAGTGATGGTCAATCTGCATATTACTCTTTTATTAGATAGGATAAAGCCCTGGTGCATGGGTGGGGGCCAGCTGGTTTGCCCTGAAGGGTGTCCCGGATCAGGGTGGGGGTTCCCTTGGGGTGTGGGGCGGCCTGGGCAAGGGGCTGGTGGTGGTTTGCAGGCCGGCCACATCCCCTGGTGACCCAAGCGGAGGCCCTGGTATCTGGGGTTTATTTATCTTCTACAATTGAAACTTTGTAGCCTGGAGCGGAGCCAAGCCTTCTGCTCCCTCCGTGGCGGCAGCCATTTCTGTTAGGATTTATGTATCTTCTATAAATTGAAACTTTGTAGCCTTAAGCGGAGGCCTGGGCTGGCCAGGGTGTGTGGAAAGCTTGGCTTTCTCCATTGCTGGGGGCAACCTTAGCCTCCTGTTCTTTCCAGCTCCATGGCTGCCGCCATTTCTGTTTGGATTTATGTATCTTCTATCATTGAAACTTTGTAGCCTTGAGTGGAGGCCTAGGCTGGCAAGGGCAGGCAGAAAGCTTGGCTTCCTCCATTGCCGGGGAAACCCAAGCCTCCCTCCTGCTCTCTGTGGCCGTAGCCATCTTGGTTGGGTTTATTTGCATATTCGCTCCTGATTGGCTTGTGGGCGTGGCTTGTGGGTGTAGCAGAGTGCTGTTTAATTTGCATATTGCTCTTTTATTAGATAGGATTTTATAGATAAGTAGACCGAGGATCAGAGAGATCAGTGGCTTTACAATGAAGAGACCAGGCCCTTGAATCCTGGTTAGGGATCTCCACATTGCACACTGAGTGTGGGTAGATACTACCATGGCAATAACATGGAGGCTACAAACAGTAAAATAATCAACACAGGTGTAAATCTAAACTATTTTTTCATATTCTGCACTGAGACTTCATATAGGTTCTTTCCACCTTCTAAAGAAAGAATAATTATTTCAAAAGTGAATCATGATCTTGTCAGAGCTTTGGTGTCTCCCTCGACCTTTTGCCTTTGAATTGAGCCAACTCATCTGATTGACCCCACTCTCCTTTCCAACCCTCAATCTGATTTTAGTGGGACCTCAGGCCCTCCCTGAGACCCACATTCATTCTCTGGTTCCCTCTGTCTCCAGCACTCTGGTGCCCTTCAGCTCCTGTGAACCTCCCCAACCCTGCTCTGGAATTTCAGGAGCTTCAGAGGGGAGGCCACACTAAACACTTTGGCCTTCCTGGGCCCAAATGAAGAATCTCTACATCTCTCCCATTGTCTCTGAATCATGACAAGGAAGTCTAGACCTTCCTTACAATGACAATCATGGGGAGCTAAGAAGGACTCCTGGGCCTGTCCTATGCACCCAAGCTGGTGGATTCAGAAGTGCCAGTGGAGAGAGAGGTCCTTGAGCATGGGCTTTCTGGGAGATAGAGGACATGAGTATTTGGTGAGAAAAACCTAAAATGAAAGGCACATGTGCTGTTACTGTAACTGAGAAGTGGTGCAGAGCCTAGAGTCCAGCACTGCCTTTAGATCCATCTTCCAGAGGAATCCAAGTCCATGGGAGTCTATGGCAGGGAAGAGTAAGAGCATCTCCAAAGTGTCCCTAATGCTCCCTGACTTGACCAAGAGCCACCCTGTCTCATATACTTCCCTTTCCCAGTGAGACCTTCTAGACCCAGCTTCCAGCTCCATGATTATTTTCTTGTCATTTGATATGCAGGAAACCAGGAAAATAACTTCTTTTTTTATGATATCTAAAGTCAAGTTTTTTAAAATCATATGATTTTAGCAAACTACCTAGAAGGCGATCTTTTCAATCTTTTTTATAACTTGAAGGAACCCAGACCCATCCATTTGCAACATACATTTCCTGAGTACCAACAAAAAGATGAGTGATGTGTTTGATAGAAAGAAGTATGCAGCATGGTCCCTGACCACCAGTCTTGGAGCGATAGGACACACAGGCATGTGGGACTCATCACCTTGTTACATTGTAATTCAAGGCAGCAGATGCTGGTCCAGACTCTCGGACACCGCCTGTTTCCAGGCCAAAGCTGCAGGACCTGCACCAGCAGAGTCAACCTTCCTCCAAGCTCCAACGCCCTATTTTGACCCAATGTGAAAACACTTAACCAGACCAGCCACACCTTGTGGAGTTCAGCATCAAGTCGTCTTAGCAGCTAATTTAGCCCCAGGTCTGATACCTTGATTGCCGCTGGTATTTGAAACACCCCAATTCTTGCTCAGGTCTCATCTCCTATATATTTCCCATTTGACTCTGGTGCCTAGAAGTTTCCTTTATCCTCAGCCTCCTATTCATGGCACCAAATTTTCCTCCAGAACTCCAGAGTGCCCCCAAACCCAGATTCCCCATCGACATGCTCTGCATACAGCTGAACAACACATCTTGTGGTGCTCTTGTGGAAAAACAAGAGCAACAAAATGATAAGATATAGCAGCCATTGAGATCCAAGTGTCTCATGTTACCCATCAGAAACCTGCTTAAGTGACACCTGCAGCAGCTGCATGTCATTGCCCTCAGACATAATACCCCATTGAAAACAAAGCCAGACACTGGCTTATGTAACCCAACCCCAGGTTTTTACCTAGGCCACCTGTTTCTCTAGAAACTGCCAACTCAGACCAAAGTTCAATCTGGTTATAATTCCAACAAGCAGCTGCATTTCTGATAATTAGTTATCAAATGAACTATGACCTTGACACCTGCCAGGGCAGACCAATTCACAAGATTTTAGAGAGCACATGTTTTAAGATTTTGTTTTGTTAGTCATGTTATTTTTAAATCACATGATTTTAAACACTTGACTTTAGATATCATAAAAGTCGTTTTGTCTGGCTGTTTCCTACAAAAAGTGTGTGTTGGGTTTAAGGTAACTCAGTAATTCCATATTTAAACATGGTGAATTCAGAGTTTAAACTCAGTCAGTTCATGATTTTCCACCTTTCTTTACCTTTCATCTCTCTTTCCCATGGGGAGGTGTCTGTGCCAAGAGCCATTGTCAGGAGCAGTTGGCTCTGCTGAGCAGTGGCTTCGTGGTTGGTCCTCACCTCGTCGTCGTTTACATGAACTAGCCTCACTGTGGATGGTCATGCCTCACCATGGCTTCTGGCCCCTGGGTCCCCTCACTCTGCTTCTCCATGGTTCTGATACCAGGCCTTTCTGGGTGAACCAGCTGGCTCTCAGCTACTTCTGAGCCCTTCTTTGGCTGCCATGAGAATTCTATAATTCTTTCTTGTGCCTCTCAGGCCATGTCACACATAGTGGGCTTCCCCTAGTTCACAGCACTCCTTTCTCAGCCTGGGTGTCCTCCCATGCAGGCCCCAAGATGAGGCATTCTTTTATTTACCTTGAGTGTGATTACCAATGTTGTCAGAGATCTAAAAAGAATGGATCTATAGATATAGACATGTTTCCTTGCTTCCTTAAACAGTTTACTAGAAATAATCTGATCATACATTTACCAATTAAAGAATATTTATTGAGTGCCTCCTATTTTCCAAGTACCATTCTAGGTGGGGAGATACAGTATTCAGTAAGACAAGGCATGAATCCTGATCTTGTGGAAATTTGATTCTACTGTGTTAAGACAGACAATAAACAGGATCTCATTTCACAATGAAAACTGACCTTATTTTGATTGTCACATCTAAACAACCCATGAAATATTAAACTCCGCCTTCCAACCCCAAAACAGGACATTCCTGAAAGCTTTGTAAGTTCTGAGCAATTCTCACGGTATGAGAATTACAAATTCCTAGTATTGTCCTGTGGTTTGTTTACCAGGGTGTTAAAAAGTACAGAAAGGACCTTTTTAAAGACAACGTAAGTAGTTATCCATTACTAAGTGCTTAATTTGTGCCAGGCATTATGCCAGAGTTTTTGCATGTATTATCTCTAACTCTCAGTGCAATCCTAAATTAGGTAGGTATTATTGTTATTATTATTAGCCCCACTTTGCAAATGAGAAAATTGAGATTGATATACTCTGAGTCAATTACCTGAGGTCACACAGGTCTTAAGTGGATGAGCCTTAATGAGACTCAGATGGGCTGACATCACTCTACCTCCAAAAAAATTAGTAGGAAAATCCATAAGAAGAAAAGCAAAATTTAAAAAGAAAAGCAAAGCAAACTTAAAGAGAAATAGAGAAAGTTTGTTAAAACTAAATAAATAGAGGTTTGTTAAAGCTCAAGTTTGTGAAAACACAACTGAGGACCAAGCAGAAATGATAAAAACATCTCAGGAAACATAATACAGGAAGGTGTAAAAATAGAATCCATTTCACAAATATTCAGTTCCTGGGAACAGACCTGGAGGAATTGGGCTGGGGGTGGATGGGGAAGCAGACCTGGTGCAACTAACTGTTTTGCAGATCCTACTAGGATGTGTGCCCCCAACCCTCCTGCTCACAGGCTCTCCTCCTTGTTCCTCACACCCCGAGACGGAACCTGCCCTCTCCAGCTCCAGTAAGCCAGCCTTCCAACAAGATGGAGACCCCTTTCTTTGCATCCTCAGCCTTGGCCTGGGCCCAGCCTCCCAGGCACATACAGGTTACCACAGGCCATTCTGTCAGTCCAGGCCCCCCCATGCCCTGAGCAGACCCAGTGAACCTCTATGAAAATCAAATTCTCCACCTGGATCACCTTCCCTCATGATGCCCTGAATGTGTGTAGAAGGGAAGCGCCCTGTGAACTGAGCTAAATCCCATCAGGGCGAGTCCCAGGTGCTGTGTTCCCACTCAGGCAGCCAAGAGGGAGAAAGAGAACACCCTAGCCCTGGAGGGGGCCCTTAAAAATCAGAGCTAATCAGCCTTCTTCATCTGCACATCTGCCTCCTTGGACAGCTTCCACTTCATCTTGCCTTATAGATATGCCTTCTCTCCTATAAGATTCTACGTTCCTTGAAGGCAGGACAGAGTAAGTGCCCCATAAACCTTCTCTAATGCTCCATAAACATTCCCTCCTTTTTAAAAGAGGAGGAACCCCATTTTCTCCTCTATTGGAGAATGGGAACCCAGTGGTGGCCTGTGGCAGTACAGGCTATAGCACACTTTGTAGGAGGCTGAGAACATCAGAAAACCTCCCCTCCTCCCCTCCCTCCACCCTCTCCTATTTTCCTCACCTTTCCCTTTCTGTATTTCTTTTCATTGGAACAAAACTGACATTATGGCCATGACCACATTGTGGTGAATGGAAACACAAAGAACAAAACTGATTAAGCTGTTTGGAGTTTCCTGTCACGTGATCAACATGGAAACAACCTCACATCAGATGTTCCATTCAGGGCTCTTGAAGTTTTTTATACTCTTCTTCTGCTTACTGGTGTGTTATTTGTCCCCTTTCAAAGAATGTAGCTACTTCTTATTTGATGTTAAAGTGCCCTTAAGATATCAATCTTCAGAAAAGATTCTGTTTGGTTCCTGGTGCAGAGTAAACTGCATTAGGACAGTCTCTCTAAGGCAGGCGTCCTCAAACTACGGCCCGCGGGCCACATGCGGGTGTTTTTGCCGTTTTGTTTTTTTACTTCAAAATAAGATATGTGCAGTGTGCATAGGAATTTGTTCATAGTTTTTTTAAAACTATAGTCCGGCCCTCCAACGGTCTGAGGAACAGTGAACTGGCCCCCTGTTTAAAAAGTTTGAGGACCCCTGCTCTAATGCCTGATTTGTGCAGGATTCACTTTTTCAGGCTTGTGCTTGGAGAAAGGTTGTGAGATGGATGAAGTTTGTTTTCAAATTCTCTGTTTTATCATCTCATTGTCGCTCAACTCCCCAACACACCTGTTCTGGCCCGCCGCAGGACCCCAGCCCTTCCATCTGGTCTTCTACAGAGATGAGCTAGTATTAAGAGCTTGATCTCTCATGCCAGCATGCCTGGTTTCAAACCTAAGCTCTGCCCCTTCCTAGTCATGTGACCTTGGGCAAGTTACTACATTTCACTGTCATTCAATTTGCTCATTTGCAAAGTAGGAATATGTTGCCATGAGGAAGAACTATCTTAATAAATTCAGAGGATTTATAACAATGCCTTGTACTCAGAATGAATTGATAAATAATTATACATTTTTAAATTGCAGCACCCCACCCAGATCATTCCTCCAAAAGCAGTGCCAATAACTGTCCATTTCAACAGAGTCCTGATCTTCTCCCTGATCACACTTCTCTTTCCTTCCTGTTCTCATCCCTTATGCCAATTACCTCCTTTGACAGTCTCAGGCAGACAAAGCTGCTCCTGGGCTGCTTCACTCTGCCCGTCACCCTCCTCTTTTCACTCCCCTGTCCACTTGCACCACCCACTCCTTTGTCAGTGCCCTTGGCTCCCTTGCTCCCTTGCCTTTCTCTGATCCCAAACAGCTCTGCGTATAGGTTACATGTATCAGCTGCAGCGTGGCCTCCCCTGCCCAGCTCACCAGGAAGCCTACAGCCCATCCCGGAAGATGCCTACCCCCTAAGGCCTTCAGCCCCAGGGCGATTTGACAAGACCTCAATAGAGGCTTCCTACCTGGCACAGGGGAGTGAGATACCCTGTAAGCCTGATCCTCTGAAGCCAGGGCTGGTTCTGCTCTGGGAATCTGAGAGACCCTGCACTGCCCTTGCTCTCTTTCTCAGAGGACCTCACTTCCAGAAAAAGCTTTGGCCTTTTTACCACATGGGACAGAGTCCAAGCCTTCCTTGCTGAGATGCTGGGGAGAAACCAGCTCATGCCAGTACATGAGTTCCCCCATCACTGATTCTTCTTCATTTGCTCTGAGGAGGGGCAAAAATGGTCTCTTATCTCTAAATCACACCCTCCATAGATGAAAATCTGCCCCCCCCTCACCTACCTCAGGGGTTTTCTCCAGCAACCCCCTCCCTTCTCCCAGCATGGCTCCCCCACCCCCGTCACCTGAGGTACTGATGCAAACAGCTTCAGGAGCACATAGCGGCTTTTTCCTCAAACTCACTCATGTAATTAAAACCTGCAGTCCGTGTCACAGGTGATCACTCCAGGGCCAGGTGCACAGAATTAGGTGCTCAACATCTCCACAGCAGGCAGGATCAGGCAGAGCAGATCCGGGGTTACCTCAATTAGGGGGTGGGGGTCAACACTGGGACAAGGTCAGGGACCAGAACAGAAGTCCAGCCAGGCATCTAGACTTCCAGCTAAAAATGAGTTCCTACTCTGGCTCTGGGTTCCTCAAAGATCCTTTCATCTCAATCCTATTGTAATGGGAATAGTATGACCAGGTGCTTGATATCTATAAAAAGGCGTGGAATAGGCTAGTAATTTACACATTAATTGACTTGAACCTCACAAGAATTAACTATTCTCCAAAGTAGATGATACGTCATCTCTATTTCCAAAAGGAAATGGAGGCACAGAGAAAAAAGTAAATCTATGAGGGTCACCTGGCTCATAAATAGAAGAAAGACAGTTGAATTGCAAAATTCATGCTCTTAACATGACTTTGAACAACCTGGGTTATAGGTCTAGCTCTGCAATTGCCTCACTTGAAAATCTAGTCTTTGATTTCTGAGCCTTATTTTTCTTTCCATGCCCACCTCATAAGGATAGGATTGTTGTGGGGATGAACGAAATTTATGCATGTAAAGTCAAGTTCACAAAAGCTTGAGATTAAAGAAGATTAAACAGACATAAATCAATTAATTGCAACTTGTGATGGAGGATTTTCTTTTCCTAAAAAAAAGGCCAAAATGTTATTGGCCAATTAAACAAATTTGAATAGAATTTATAGATTATCTAATAGTATTAAGTCAATATTAATTCCCCAATTTTTATTACGGAACTAGAAGCCCAGTGCATGAGATTCATGCACTCAGGAGGTCCCTCAGCCCGGCCTGTGCCCTCTCGCATCCTCTGGAACCCCTCAGGGGATGTCCGCCTGCTGGCTTAGGCCTGATCCCCCCTCTTGCAGTCTGGGGCTCTCGCAGTTTGGGACCCCTCACTCCTTACCTCCCACCTGCAGCGAAGATGGGAGAGGCTCCCGCCACTGCCTCTGTGCTCGCCAGCCATTAGCCTGGTTTCTGGCTGACTGGCGCTCCCCCTGTTGGGAGCGCACTGACCACCAGGGGGCAGATCCTGCATTGAGCGTCTGCCCCCTGGTGGTTAGTGCATGTCATAGTGACCGGTCATTCCACAGTTCGATCGATTTGCATATTAGGCTTTTATTATATAGGATTATGGAAGAGAATATCTTTATTTTTAGGAATAACACATTGAAGTTCCCCTTTTATTTCTAAATAAAGGAACTTTATAATATAAACAACTATGAAAAATGTTAACATTTATAGAATCTGGGTGAAGGGTATTTGTATTGATTTGAAGACTGTTCTGTGAATCTCAGGTTATTTAGAAGTAATAAAACTTGATCATGTCGAAGAGGGAAGTGCAGAGCAGACTGAATAAAGGAGGAAGATATGGTGGTTCTGGTCCAGGTGACCAGGAGGAGGAAGAGACAAAGATCTGCTGCTGCTCCGACAGTTCAGACAAATGAAGCACCGCCTCCTGACAAACAGATGGAGACAGGAGACACTGCTTCTTTTTAAAATCATGAACTGTTACCAATGTGGAAAACAAACAAACACACACCAAACCACCATCACCACCACCCCCCCACTCCTCCCAAAAAAAAAGGAAAGAAAAGAAACCCTATTCTTTTTGCCAAATAAAATATGGATTTTCCCTGTGAGAATAAATTAGTATCTGGTCACATAAGGATATCTTATCAAGGCCTTAATGTTCACCAATGATGAAAAACTTCTCATAGCAATGGCTGGGTTTTAGAAGCACACATCAGCTGAGCTGTTGTTCCCCTCTCTCTGGAACATGGCAGATGGAGTCCGAAGTTGTCCAACCAGTGGAATGGAAAGATGCAATTCTTTGTGTTTGTGTCATTTAGTGCAGTCACCCAAACATGTTCCCAGTAGAGTGCCCTTTGTACAGGCTTAAGACGAGAACCACAGATGTACATAAAAGCCATTCAGCAAAATTATACTCATCTGCATGAGCGGAAGAGGGGATGTTCAATTTATATTTGAAAACAAAAGGGTGCCTACTCCTGTTACCATGAATCTTGCTTTGATTAAATGCAATTATCTCATTTAACTCTTGCCATCTTCACACCTAGTGTTTTAGAAAAGGCAAAACTGAGGTTCAAAGAAGTTAAGCATTTGCCCTAAGATCATACCTGGTAGCAGAGTGTAGATTTGAAACTAGGTCCTGTTTATTTCAGACTTCTTGCTCTTTCTAAAACTCCATCTCATTTCCCTTTTCTTACTTCCTAAGAAGCATCTGCCTCAGTAATCACTGATCTTGCACTCAGTTACAGATAGGCCCCATACTGTAAGACTAGCACTGTTCCCCTTGCAGGGAATGGTTTGTGATTGGGATTGCAACCCAATTTGAGCCAATAAAATGTAGTAGTCCCCTTGTCTGCAAAGAGATATGTTCCAAGACCCCTCAGTGGAAGCCTAAAACTGTGGATAGTACTGAAATATGTGTGTGTGTGTGTGTGTGTGTGTGTGTGTGTGTGTGTGTGTGTATAATGTTTTTTCCCTATACAGGCATACCTTTACACTTAAAAGAAGTACTTTAAGGTTTGTCTTTGCCAGCCTTACTACTCTGGTGCTTTGGGGCCATGATTGAGTAAAATAAGTGTTACTTGAACACAAGCACTTCGTTATTGTGACAGTGGGTCTGATAACCAATACAGCTACCAAATGTCTAATGGGCAGGTAGCATCTACATCATGCAAATGCTGGACAAAGGGATGATTCACTCACATCCTGGGCAGGATGGAAGAGGACAATGGGAGATTTCATCACGCTCTCTGCTCAGAATGGCATGCAACTTAAAACTTATGAATTGCTTATTTCTGGAATTTTCCATTTAATACTTTCAGACTATGATTTTGCTTTCTAAAATTGCAGAAAGCAAAACCATGGAGAGAAAACCGCAGGTAAGGAGGGACTCCTGTATATAGAGAAATTTGCTGGGCCTTCTGGGTAAGTTCTTCCTCAATCTCATGGGAGTGCTTGCAGAAACAAAGCCTTTTCTCCAGCTTGGACTCTAAGGAGAAATCATAGAGTAGTCACAGCTGTTGCTGGCCAACATCGTAGACTACAAGAGGGACCTGTCTTTGTGCCGCGCCAGCACAGCCAAAGGTTCGGCAAGCCTGAGGGAGGGCAGTGAAGGATGGAGAAAAAAGACAGACAAGAGAATAAGCTGGGTGTAGGTGGATCTTCTGTGCCTTGCTGAGGCCACAGAATGATCCAGACTGCAAAGTTGATGCTTTATTTCTAGTTAGGGACAAACAAGGTAATTTACAATGTTCTTGTAAGTTTCACTTGTTTTGGCAGCACTTGCTGCCTCTCCCACAGCCCACTAGCTACCCAGGAAAGATCTAGGGAGCAGTTACAAGATCAAGCTTAATTATGCTAAGAGGGCTGTGCCCTCCAAGCTGGGACTTGTTTGCGACTTTGCCAGCAGGTCAGTCCGAGGCTTAACCCTATAACCGCTTCCTACACCATCTCAGGATGGAATTATGCTGTGGATGATACATAGAGATATGGAACAAGATACGGATTAGGAACATGGGTTCTTGATCATTGCTTCTACCCATGTTCCTGCAAGAGTATGTTCTGGACACTCTCTTGCTTTCCCAAAGACTCCACTCCTACAGTTATTGCTGGTTTTCTTTCTCTTCACTGTCAATATCTCCCTCTATACTGGCTATTCCAAACATGGGTTGGATTCTTTTACATTAAAACAAAATAAATCTCTTTCACGTAGTCTTCTCTTCGAGCTACAGCCCTTTCCCCCTCCTCCCCTTTTCAAAACTTTCTGTCTATACCTGCTCACCTTCCATTCACATTTTAACTCATTCTAGTCTGGCTCCTGTTGTCACTACTCTCATAGAACTGCTCTGCACAAGTCCACTGCCAATCTTCATCTTACCCGTGCCAATGGGTATTTCTTCTCATTTTTCTTGACTTCCCTGCAGGATTTAAATGGGTAGAACATCCCCTCTTTCTCGGATACTTTCCTATCTTGGCTGCCATGACTCCACACTCCCCTGGCCTTTCCCCTGCCCCACTGGCTGCTGCTTCCCTGTCTCCTGCACTGACTTTCCCTCTAGTCTTGAATTCCTAAATGTTGGTTTGTCCCAAGGCTTGGTCCTAGGTCCTCTACTCTTCTCTATTTATTTCATCTCTTCTTATACTCACTCAACACTCAATCAATATTTGAGTGTCTACTATATGCCAGACTCTGTTCTAGGTACTAGAAATAAAGTTCCTATTTGTATGAAGCATATATTCTAGTGGAAGAGAAAATAAACAAAGAAAAAACAACAAAATAAGTGGATAATATCATGTCAGGTAGTGATAAGTGCTATGAAAAAGAATAAAGCAGTGATAGTGACAATGATCCGGTTTTTGGATAGGATGGCCAGGGAAAGATTCTCCAAGGAGGAGACATTAACGTCTGAGAAAAGAGGAACATGTGAGAGAAAAGGTAAGGATAATTCCAGATTTTTGGCTTGCATAAAAGGAAGAATGATAGTGCCATTTACGGAAATGAGGAAGACTAAGGGAGGAGGAGATTTGGGAGGGAAAAATCAAGAATTCTGGCTTGGATTAAGGAGTCACCTGGGCACATTAAAGTGGTTGCTTGGATAGATTAAGTTCCTCTAGTGAATATTCCTTCCTCAGGTCTTAGGGAGACCTTTTCTGATCCCTGCAAGCATCCCACCTGCCACTTCCTCTGCCCAGAGAGTGTCTGTCACCTTCCTTAATTTATTGTCTTCATGCTGGTCACCACATTCTGTAATAACAAAGCTTGGCTATTGTTTAGCTATTCCCACTATAAAGATCTGGGAAAGCAGGGACTGCCTGTCTTGTTCGTAGCTGCATTCCCTGGGCGTAGTATTGTGCCTGGCACATGGTTAGGGCTCAACCAATAATTGCTGACTGAGAGAACAAAGGGTAGGCCAGTCCTCTGGAGAAGTTAGAATGGCTGGTTCTTGCCTGAGCTCAGCCAGCCACTAGCTATATGGCTTCGGGCAAGTCACCTCTGCGGTATTTTCTCAATTTCAGAAGCCGTTTGATTAGATGATTTCTAAGAGTTAATTTGTCCATTTTATATGTTTAAAATTAGGATTTTAATTTGTCTTGACCAAATTTGTACCAGAATCTCACTCCAGTAATAACACTGTTGAAGGCCTTTCTGATGCAGAATGAGTGCAACTTATCTTTTAGGAGGACATTTACCACAGATATCCTACAGAGTTCTATATTCCCACTCCTATCCCCTCTAAATCCTGTCTCTAAAACGGTCCATTATGCCAGGATCCACGGTAGGAACAGGAAGAAACAATTGGAAATGAAGAAGTGAAGGAATTCATTATCTGGAACATGATTGAGCACCTATTCACCAGTATAGTTCAAGCCTTTTGAGGTATACTGTTATATTTTATATGTATTTAGGGTTATTGGACTATTAAGGCATATTTTCACAAAACCCTGTGAGGTAGGTATTAATACTCCCGTTTCACTGATGTAAGGAAGTGAGGTTTGGGGAGATTGATTTTCCCTAGTTCAAACAATGGCAAGTGGCAGAAAAAAGATTGGAGTCCATATTTCCCCACCTACACCCATACACCCATTGGGCTTTCTACCACACCACTCATAGATGCCTATAGTCAAGGACAAACCCTCTGGAGTGTAATCAATTTCTAGTGGACTCGGGTCTATCTGCTGAATCAACAAATGAAAGTAAGTTGGATTAAAAAACACTTTCTTAGAACCCAGTGTTTGAAAACAGAGTTTACATTTCAACTAATCTAGAAATGCTATAGCAAAGCCATTAATTACTATGTAATTGAGAGACATAGGTAGGTGGAAATAATGCCACAAGAATATCAACTTGCTTATGGAGGCAAGAAAGATTTTTGTTCTGAAATAGCAAGATTTCCCAGGGCTCCTTCTGGAGAAGGAAGGGGGATGCCAGGAATATGTATTCCCTACATGGCCATCCATCCTAAGATCCTTCACTTCGTTTCCCTTTTCCTCGGCAACTTTTGAAGATTCACTTTCAAAAAAACATTGCTCTTAATTGGAAAGGAATTATTTTCCCAATAAGGTAACCTTATCATAGGTCTGTCGCTCTAGTGCATGTGAGTCCATGAGTGAAGATATGAACCTATGGCTCAACAAATATGCAAAACTACAAATGAATCTTAGCGTTGGGCATGATTCTGAAGGAGTACCTTTTATTTTCAAACCCACAGACCATTTGGCATTGATATAAAGCAGGGAGAAAAAAAAAACAAAACAATGCAGGTGTGGTGTAATTCCTTTTTCTCTCTTCCAACCTGGAAAAGGGGGTTGGATGTTGTGAATAGAGGAGGGAGTCGTTATTTTTTACTTCCTTACCAATAAACAATGACAAAAGCAAACATCTAAGAAACAAAAAAAGCAAGATCATAAATAGAAAAACGAATAAATAACATTTATTTTGTACAAAACGGCTGGCAAGTGTCCGAGAGTCCCCAGCGGGCAGAAAGCGCCCCGCGGGCAGGGCCTGAGCGCCCTCAGAGCAGCAGCAGGGAGCCCAGCAGCAGCTCGCCCTGGCCCAGCAGGCGGCCCCGCTTCAGGCCGCGGCCCTTGGCCTCGGCCTTGACGCGCACGGCCAGGCGGCGCACCTCGTCCTCCGACAGCCCGTCGAAGCAGAAGTCCTGGTCAAAGACGGCCTTGCGGCTCCGCCGGACCACGGCGCTGCGCTGCTGGCGCGTCTTGCCGGGCGGCTGCAGGACCAGGCTGACGCGGCAGCCCACGGCGCAGGGCTCTGAGGCTCCTCCGGCCGGGCCCTCGGGGCGGAGCAGCCGGAGGCGCAGGTGCCCGCTGGCCGGACTGTACTCGGCGGCCAGGCGCAGGGCGCCGCCGGCGCGACCCAGAGCCACGGTGCCCTCGGCCTCCAGGAACTCGGGTCGCGAGCCGGAGTCCGACGGAGGGGACGCAGAGCGGGTCCGGGCCGGGGACCCCGAGCTGGCGCAGCGTTCCTCATCCTCGCTGGACACCGAGCGGACGCGGGCCAGGCCGCGACTCCTCCGGGCCTGCAGCGCGCGGCTCAGCAGCCCTTCGGGGGCGCGCAGGAGGCGGTGGCCGCGGAGCCGCGGGGCGAGCGTGTTCCGGGGCGGGAGGGTGTCTCTGGGGGCCGCGGTGGCGGGGGCTCCGCCAGGGTATCCGAGGGGGACATCTCCGCTGCCGCCGCCGTAGGTGTGGGCCCGCGGGCGGAGCAGAGGCGGCTGCAGGAGCGCGTCGGCCCCGGGGCCCCCGAGGAAGAGCGACTCCTTGCGGCGGGTGTGCGGGCTCTCCAGCAGCGCGCAGAAGCCGTAAGCGGTGCGCGCGCGCGGCAGGTGAGGCAGCGAGAGCGCGGCCTGTGAGCGCGGGTCCCAGTCCGTGCGCCCCGCGCCGTCGTCGGCTCCTCGGGGCCACAGGTCGGGCTCGGCCGCGCACCGCCGGGGCACAGCGGCGGCCGGCGGCGGGGAGTCGGGCGCGCAGGGCGCGGACAGACGCGGCGGGATGCAGAACTCGGGGATTCGGCCCGGGGTGAGCACGTTGGAGAAGGCCGGCTCCGAAGCTGCGCTGCCCGCGGCCGAGGCGCGGAGTTTCCCGAGGAGCCGCATACTCCGAGTCTGTGGCTGCGAGTGGCGGGAAGAAGCGCTCCTGCAGGAGAGAGAAGATGCTGAGTTTGGGCACCCGGGGTCCCTGGAGACATGGCAGGACCCCCTCCCCCGGACCCTCGGAGGGTACCAACCAACGCGCCTACCACCGTGGCCAGTCTGAGTGGAGCTCTCGCGCACCCACAAACCAGCCCCGCCTTTCATTCATTGGTACTAAATAAACGACCACATAGAAATCAGACCTTTTCTTATTTCTCAGTCGCTCTGGGGCGAGCGTTGCAAGTTCAGTGTCCGTTGCCTCCAGGTCCTGGCTGAGACGCCAGCTTCAGCACTGTGGCCAGGACAGTGGCGCTCCTCTCTTATACCGGCAGCCCGAGGCCCGCCCCCTGGCTGGGAGCCCAACTCCTGGAGGCCCTGGACAGCCCGCCTTCTAGGCCACCCCTTCCGGAGAGCAGAGCGGCCCTGCCGCGGGTGCTGGGGTGTGAGCGAAGTTGTTGCGGGACCTGGCACCCTCTGGTCAGCCCTGGGAACTGCATCCGCTCACCAAGCCCCGCAGGTGAAAAGAGGGCGCCACACAGTCCTGCCAAGGGACAACTGGCAGCTGAAAACGAAGGCGGCCTCTTGGAGAAGGTGAAGCAGGATGAGGAAACAAATTCCTTTTTGCTAAGAGCTAAATTCTGTCACCCTGAACGTGACTTACATGCCCCAGGGATTTCTATTTTAGTGCCATCCCCCCCCCCCCGTCCCCTCCCCCCCCACCCCCCGCACCTGCCATGTATAGACCAATATGGTTTCCATGGGATTCCTGTATTAGTTATTTATGCGTCTCCCTCTGCTGGACGATGGCTTCCTTAATAGCTTAGCTCCAGGCTCAGACAATGCATAAATACTGGTGAAGTGGGTGAATTAGTGTATGCAAAATTTTCTCAGTGACTACAGGCTCTGCCTGTCATCTGGATTGTCACAAAAGAAGGGGCTTCTGGCTCATGCCCTAAAAATAACACTTGATTTTTTTTTAATTTTTAATTTTTTATTTTTTTGCAAAGCTATCCCTTTTCCCTCGGCTCCAGCTTGGAGATATCCAGTTAGAAAGCATCTTACAGAAAACCTAGGTTGCCTCTTTCCACCCGCAACCTTTATTTTCTAAGTTGAGAAAACTGGAAGTCCAGAGGGACTTGAGGAAATTCCATAAAGGTTAAATAAAGCTAATTAATGGCAGAACCTGGAACTAGCAATTTCCTGTTTGGCTTTGTGTGTGATGCTTCCTGTTACCTGAAATGCCCTTTCTCTGCTTTTTCTTTCTATAGGAATTCGTTTATTTTCCATAATTCCACCAGACATCATCCCTTTGGGACACTTTACTCAACTGCCCCACCACAGTTCATCAGCCCCTCCTTATTCCCTCTATACACACACAGACTATGTTTCACCTGCTGCATTTAGCATGTTGCTTTAGAATTTTTTGGTTTACAAGCTTGTCTTTCCTAATAGACTACACGTTTCTTGAGGGCAAGGACTGGGGCAATTCAACCACAGTGGAGTTTGGGGGACCTATTATGAATATATATAAATGTTCTGATCCAGAACCTGAATTTGCCTCCAACCCAGTTTCCTTACCTAAGGACAAGCAAGGTTGTCTTATTTATCTCTTATCCAATTTCAGCACCTGGGGATACAATGCCAAGCAAAGAATAAGTGCTCAGTAAACATTTGATGGATTATATTGTATTGAGCCTGATCTACAATCCAGGTCTTATGACTGTCAGGCGCTTGTAACTAAATATCTCTCTGTGTTATTCCATTTTTTTTCTTACAAGCCAGTAAGGTGGACATTGCTTCTGTTGATCAGATGAGAAACAGGCTCGGTTAAGAGACTTGTTTAGGGTCATTCAAACTATGAATCATAGCGCACTATATTAAGTCCTAGTTTTCTGCTCCTCCCTCCCTCCCTCCCTCCCTCCCTCCCTCCCTCCCTCCCTCCCTCCCTCCCTCCCTCCCTATACATGGCAGGTGTATAGCTCGTCCTTCCTTCCTTCCTTCCTTCCTTCCTTCCTTCCTTCCTTCCTTCCTTCCTTCCTTCCTTCCTTCCTTCCCTCCACCATTCACTCAGTTCATTGTAATTCACTGTCTATTGCAAGGCTTGCCCTTTTCTTTCTGTCTATTGTGCCAAGCATTGTGTGTGTGACTAGTGTTGTACTTTACACCAGAATTTTAATTCTTAAAGCAACCTAGTCTGCTATTAAATATTTCCCATTGTCCTTGCTTTGGAATAAGTATTATTATTTCCAAATTCTTAAGGAGAATGAATGTTTTCCCTGGGTTAGTAACCAATGCTTTTACTTTAGTATATGCTTTTGTGATGGCACAAGCCTGAATCAATATGCAGCCGAGGAGCAGCAACCATTCCTGCTGAAGCCTCACTTGGAAGCAGAGAAGTCCCTGGGGCTCTGACCGAATCATTTCTCTTTGGTTCTTCAGACCAATCTGCAAATTAGTGGGCAGAATGGTCTTCTCTAAAGCAGAGCCCACCTGCATTGTCCTGAATGTGCCAGGTCACTTCAAATTAGATCTCAATGAAAATGGCTTTCACTCTCCTGAAGGTCTTTGTGTCGTGAACAAATAAACATTTCGTCGGTGGGAAAATACCACTGAACACAGCACATGGGATATGAATTATTGTGCTATGAGCACTTCCATGTTCCTAGAACAACATAAGCGTGGCTACAAACACAGTCTCGATCTAGAGGGTTTTCCAAAACCATTAGTTTTCCGTGAATCAATATTTCACAGAAGAGAAAGTAAGATACAGAAAAATTACTTACCCACGGTATGCTGCAGTCATTCATTCATTCAAACTCATAGCTGCAGGCCATATCCATAGTTAGAAGCCTGGTTTCCTTCCTGATCCTGAAATCACATTGGGAGAAGTGAAAAACAACCCCTTCGTGGGAAAACTCTGATCACTTGAGTTGTTTCATTGTTTTGTGTCTTAGGACCAGATGAGGTCCACCATCATCTTGTATTCAAAGCTTTGAAATTGTTATTTCAAAAAACCTATCCCAATAATAATTTTTCCTGAACACTCATTATATAATGGGTCTAAATTAATTGCTAAACAACCCTCTAAAGAAGGTCAGGATGTAAAAACTATGGCTTATAGAAAATAAACAACTTGTCTCACGTCCAGTAAGAACAAAACTGGGGCTCAAACCCAGAGCCCTGTGGCTCCTCATCTTTGTGCTTATAACCACTTTCTGATAGAGCCTCCTTCGAAGTTGTTTATCCTGAACCATTTCCTCTCCAGGCAGCTAGATAAGAAAGGGAACCTTTTCCCAAGGCCTTGAATTGAAACGATACACCTTGTTGTTTACACACGCATCTAGTTGATTAAAACATGTCATTATCATAAGCAGGAAGTCACTAGTTATTGATGTTAGTACAGTGCTGTCACCTGAGGAGGAGTCCTTGTCTCCCACCCCCACCCACCCCCAGGATAGAAATCAAGAGAAGAGGCAAAGCAGATTCAGAAGAGGAGAGATTTACTAAATACAGGGTGAGAAGAAAAGAGAGAGGGAGGGAGCGTGATGCATCAAGGGAGCACACAATTACAGAGTATGGCTCCCCAAACTGCTACTGGCACCTGCCAGAAGTGGGGGGTGGGGTGGGGTTGTTCCTAGAGCAGGTGCACAGTGCATCTCTTTGTTCTCCAGGTTCCTGCTCTGGGCTGGCATTGACTGGCATAGGTGCAGAGGCATTGATTCCAGGAGTACTGGAAGGGAAACCTAATCTTGAAGAGGCTCAAGAAGTAACTAAAGGACATTGCTATCCATCTAAGAGAGGCCTATCTCAGTATCATTTGTAAACAGAATCCTTGTCCTCCCTGGAAGCACACTCCATTCTCTTTATCCCATGTTCCAAAATAGGATTGTTCCAAAAAGTGATCTACATAACAAAGACTCAGGGGCTGTACCAAAGGCCAGATCCTGACATGGTGAAAATGGAAGAGACTTGTAATTAGGTGAGTAAGAACCCTGAATGAAGTAGACTTGGTGGTGAGCATAATATAGTGTATACAGATACCAAGTTATAAGGTTGTATACCTGAAACATGTTATAAACCAATGTTACCTCAATAAAAAAATTGATACATGTCAATACCTATGCCCCTAGAATGGAAAGAACATGATGTAAAAGTCATTCAAGAGGTTCCAGTGGGAAGTCTTGGAATAATGAGAAGTCCTACAGGAGCCTCAGGTTCCATTAGCTGTGGAAAACCAGTGAAGAACCAGTCTAAGTGTCCAGTGGTGTGGGAATGGCCACATCCCCTTTACAGAAAAAGTCATGGGAAATCATCATTAAGAAGACCATACAACACAGAATCATGTGTCTGATGGAACATTTGATGAAACTAGCAATGTACAAAATTATATATTCCTTAACATCACAATTGGTAATGATGTGGTTTCCTAAGGTCAAGAATGGAAAAGAAGCCCTGGCCAGTTTCGATCAGTAGTTAGAGCGTTGGCCCACAAACCTTAGGGTCTCAGGTTCAATTCCTGGTCAAGGGCACATACCTTAAATGCAGGTTCCCCAGCCCTGGTAGCAGCCCATATGGGAGGGCAACCAATTGATGTGTCTCTCACATTGATTTTTTTTTCTCTCTCTCTCTCCCCCTCCTTCTTCCCTTCTACTCTCTCTAGAAATCAATGGGAAAAATAGCCTCCAGTGAGGATTAAAAAAAAGAAGAAGAAGAATGGAAAAGAATATAAAATGTTGCAACAATTTCTATTTTGTGGATATTGAAATTTTTATCAACTTTATGTCCTGGGTCATTGAAAGTTAGTTTGAGCAAACTTACAAAAATATATGCAGAATGATCAGATAAAATAAAAAAGTAGGTGAAATAATTGCAACAGAAGGAAAGCAACAGTAGATGTGATAAAACCAGAAATGAGGTTAGAATTGAAAACATACAGTGAAGATTTGTAACTGCCACAGCACTACGGAAGGAGCCCAGGATCTGGCATCAGAAAAGCTGATACTCAGCGATTTACTTTTTCTGCATCCTTTCACGAGTTATTGCATCTCCAATATGCCTTGTATCCTATATAATAAAAGCCTAATATGCAAATCAACCGAATGGCAGAAAGACTGGTTGCTATGATGTGCACTGACCATCAGGGGGCAGAAGCTCAACGCAGGAGCTGCCAGTGCACTCCTACAGGGGGAGCACCGCTCGGCCAGAAGCCAGGCTCACAGCTGGTGAGCGCAGTGGTGGCTGTGTGAGCCTCTCCCACCTCCACGGCAGTGCTAAAGATGTCCGTGGTGAGTGGGCCTAAGCCACCAGTCGGACATTCCCTGAGGGCTCCCAGACTGTGAAAGGGTGCAGGCCGGGCTGAGAGCCCCCCACCCCGAGTGCACAAATTTCGTGCACTGAGCCTCTAGTTCATCTATAAAATGGGAAAGATGATTATTCCTTTCTGAAAAGAGAATGAGAACTTTCACATGCAAGTACTCTGTAAGTCATACTAGTAAAGTGCCATTGATCCTTTACTTGCTGTTCCTTGAAGCAATATATTCCCTCACTTCCATCCCTTTCATATGATCCTCCCAGGCCCCCACTACCCCGTCTCTCTCTCTCTCTCACACACACACACACCCACACACCACACACACACACACACACACACACACACATACACACATGCCTGCCTTCAAACATCACTTCCTCCTGAAAGCCCTCTATGACTGCCCAGGCTTGGTTATGTGCCCTTTTTCTGTGATCTTGCTTTAGAGTGAAGGTAAGGCAGTGGATTTTGGAGTCTCAAATTTGGGTTCACAATCCTGCTCTACCACTTTCTATGTGTGTGACCTTGGCCCAGTTAGTAAAACCCTTTGAGCTCCAATGTTACCTATTAAATGAGAGTAACAGTATCTATTACTTCCATTTCGTGATTATTACAGATTGAACATAGAAAGCACATGATACATAATAGGACTCAGTAAATTTTATTATTACTAAAATAATTTCCTTGACTTCAGTTTCCGATGTTATACTTCCAAAATTGCTTAGTTTGCTAAATCACATTAAATCTATATTTACATTCGAAGGGATAGCTTTTGACAACAGTTTGAAAAACATGAAACAAGTTAAAAAACACACCACCAAACTTGTTCCTTGTCCACACTGAAAGAGATTCAAAGAGTTTCAGACTAATATTATTACAATTAAATGTTTATCAAGCTAACAAATGAAACTCAAACAATCAAAACACTCTTCATTTTTCTGAGGAGTGTCGATTCTTCTAATTGTTTCTTTTTGTGTGTTGTTTATACTCATACATATACACACTCCTTAGACACTACTTCTTGGTAATTTTTAAGTGCTATAAATATCATCTCCCTGTGACTTGCTTTTCATATTTTATGAAGTCTTTAAAAATAATTTTAAAATTTAAATGTAATCAGATGTATCAGTTTTTCCTTTGTGATCTTGCTTAAGAAATAATCCCCTGCCTCAAGGCCATAAAGATATTTTTCTCTATTTTCTTCTGATGTTTTATTTTTATTTTTTATTTTTTATTTTAAATAAATCTTTATTGTTCAGATTATTACAGGTGTTCCTCTTCCGCTCCCCCCCCCAATAGCTCCCCTCCACCTGATTCCCTACCCCACTCCATGCCCTTACCTCCCACCACTGTCTTCATCCATAGGTGTAAGATTTTTGTCCAATCTCTTCCCGCACCCCTCATACCCCCTTCCCCCTGAGAATTGTCAGTCCACTCCCTTTTTATGTTCCTGATTCTATTATATTCATCAGTCCATTCTGTTCATCAGATTTTTTATTCACTTGATTTTTAGATTCACTTGTTGGTAGGTACGTATTTGATGTAATTTTGTTGGTCATAATTTTTATCTTTACCTTTTTCTTCTTCTTCCTCTGCTTAAAGAATACCCTTCAGTATTTCATGTAATTCTGGTTTGGTGGTGATGAACTCCTTTAGCTTTTTCTTGTCTGTGAAGCTCTTTATCTGACCTTCAATTCTGAATGATAGCTTTGCAGGGTAGAGTAATCTTGGTTGTAGGTTCTTGCTGTTCATCACTTTGAATATTTCTTGCCACTCCCTTCTGGCCTGCATAGTTTCTGTTGAGAAATCAGCTAACAGTTGTATGGGTACTCCCTTGTGGGTAACTAACTGTTTTTCTCTTGCTGCTTTCAAGATTATCTCTTTGTCTTTTGCCCTTGGCATTTTAATTATGATGTGTCTTGGTGTGGTCCTCTTTGGATTCCTCTTGTTTGGGGTTCTGTGTGCTTCCTGGACTTGTAAGTCTATTTCTTTCACCAGGTAGAGAAAGTTTTCTGTCATTATTTCTTCTAATAGGTTTTCAATATTTTGCTCTCTCTCTTCTTCTGGCACCCCAAAAATTCAGATGTTGGTACGCTTAAAGTTGTCTCAGAGGCTCCTTACACTACCTTCATATTTTTGGATTCTTTTTTCTTTTTGTTTTTCTGGTTCGGTGTTTTTTGTTTCCTCATATTTCAGATCTTTGGTTTGATTCTTGGGGTACATTGATCTACAGTTGAGTTTCTGTATATTCTTTATTTCAGACAATGTATGCTTAATTTCTGACTGGTCCTTTTCCATTTTTTTGGCATTCTCATTAAGGTCCTTAAAGGTCTCACTAAGCTCCTCAGAGGTCTCATTAAATTTCTCGGAGGTTTTTAGAAGATTCTTGAGTAACCTTATGTGGTTTTGCACTCTATGTCCAGTAGTTTGCTTTCCTCCATTTCTTTCATTCATGATATGTTTCTTTGTCTCCGCATTTTGGCTGCTTCCCTGTGTTGATGGAGTGGCTTTGTGTGGTAGGTGACCTATAGGAGCCAGTAGCTCAGCCTCCCCAATCACCTGAGGTGGACGCTCTTGGTACACCCCTTTGTGGGCTGAGTGCAAAGTCTTGGTGTAGTTAAGCCTTGATTGCTGTTGGTACACTGGGAGGAATTGACCTCCAGGCCAATTGGCTGTGAGGACCCACTGTGTCTATAATGGAAGAACTGCTGCACTGGAGACATGCTTATGGTGCAGGACTTGTTTCAGTGGGGCTTTGGTGCTCACTGAGTCTGCCTCTTGAATGTGTCACTTATGGATGTGAGGAGTTGAAATCTGGTGTCTCACACTGACCACTCGGTACACTGGCTTCTGGATTTCCAATGAGGTGCAGGTCAGCTACTGTCTGAGGCCACCCAGCAGGAGCTACAGCGAGAACTACAGTTTTCTTCTCTTTGCTTGGGGTTTGGAGGTTTTGGAGCTGTCTGACCAGGACTGCAGTTTGCTAGGTTAAGGGCAGGCCATTCATATGCAAAAGCCGCTGCTTGGACCTTGGGTGGGTTTGTAGGTTGTGCGGGTGGGGTCTTAGGGAGTCACTAGGCTAGGGCGTGGCAAACAGCGATGGCTGCCAGTCAGCCATCTCTGTGTCTCCGACCGCATCCGCACATCCCGCGCCCCAGCACAGTAGACAATTATTCCTGCGCGCAGCTCTGCAAGCAAGCCACCCTCACTTTCCAACCCAATGGCAGACAGTCCAGCTTCTTCCCGTAGGAGTTTGGGTCCCCCGTGTCTCCCCAGAAACTGGATTTCAGAGTAATCGGGAGCTTGTCTCCCTTCGGGTTGAAAAAAGCAACGCACCCAGACCCCTGCCGCCAGCCCGATTCGCACGCCTCCTACCTCAGCTTTTCAGTGCTTGTGCACGTCTCAATGCTCTTTTCTCTTTCCTTACCAGGCCCAACTGTGCACATTATGGACAAACTAAAGAGTTAGGTTCTAAATGCTGATGCAAAAGCCTAAAGTTGGTGATGTTAACGTTGCTTTTTAGAAATTACTTGAGGCTTAAACAAATTCATGGATATGTCTCCAAAGCCTGATCACCCTGAGCTGGGCTGGATACTTCACCTTAAATGTCCCCTTTCTTTATAGAATGTAGTTGGACATTTGAGTCATATTTTCCTGCTTGGTTGAAAGTTGATACCATTTGTATGTTCCAAGCCAGGTGGGGACAAACCAGCTTGAAGGCCCCCCTTCTTTGTCAGTGTGCTTGATTGGATGACAGAGACCCAACAAGGATGTAAGGTTGAGCTGTCCAAGTTGAATAAAAGATGGATTCGGGATTTACTGGGGTAGCTGAGATTTCCATTTCAGAGTGGCTAATATCACTCTACTCAGGATTATCTTGGAAAGGAGAAAACACATGGCCCTCATGGGAGTCTGTGTACCAGGCACAACTGTGCACATTATGGAGAGCAGCAGGGTAAGTGGAGCCATAGAAGATTTGCCCAAATTTAAAATTTTAGGCCCTGAACAGGGGCTCAGGTCCATCTTCAAAGCAAACCAATGGAGTAAATAACAAAGTTACCCACATTCCCCTGATCTCTTACTCAGAGCCCTGGTACAGTCTAAATAGTGGAAGACCCTCTAGTGATTAATATAGAACACTTCTTGCTTCCCTTTATAAGTGAGGTCTCCAAATAATATGACATTTTTACATTTCCCCCACCCCCCAGCCAGGTAGCATGAGTAAATCCTTATCTGTTACAAATAGAACTCAATATTATTTAATTTGTATTGTCTTTGAAAGATGTTTCAGGCAAATAAATGCCTTCTCAGTTCATATGTCATCAAAAGCACATTTTATTATAATGCCCTAATATCACTTTGAAGTATATACATTTTGAGACAGCATATACCTCAAGAAGCTTTTAATGCAACATTTGTATACCTTGGTGCTGGGCAAATAATGGCGCCATTTGTTCCATGAGTGGAAATGAACAATTTCAAAGAAATCTCCATATGACAGAACCCATCTACCCCATACTTGACCACAAAAGCATATTTGTCCTCCCCATCAAGAGTCAGCCAAACATTATATCACAGGGCCCTTGATCGCACTGTCTCTAGTTGGTGTTCATGCATCTTCTACATTAAAATCCTCCTGGAATGGGATCTGTGGACAAAGGCAGATTGAATAAACTGAAGCATACCTATGTGATAGATCATTAAGATTGATGTTATAAAAGACTATAAACTTAGAAAAAAAATTGTAAATGCTATAAAGACAGGATTGTATTAAGTGATCCTATTTCTGGGGAGAAAAATGCATATATGGCAAACACTGTGAGGCTATCCACTAAAATGTTAGCAGCAAGTGGATTTAAGATGGTGGGATTATAGATTATTCTAATCCTTATTTGTATTTTCCAGATTTACCACAAGGAAGATGTGTTATTTCTATAGTAGAATACCTCCCCCTCAAGAAATAGATACTTCTGGTGAGCATTAAAACTAAAGCTACTTTAAATGGACAATAAATTTGAGTCATCAGTAGCTGAAGACACAAGGATGGAGGTTTTAAATGAAGTTAGTGGATTAAAAGTTGCCACTTCAGAGCCTGGGTACTTGAGAAAGGATATATCTGGGTAAAAGAAAAAGGCTTCAGACACCCCATAGGGCACACGAATTCCCTAAAAACTCAAGAAAAGTGAAAAGCCTGTAGCCTGGTAACAGTGTAGTTTTCCCTGGTGACCTAGTATGTCGAACACTGGGCCCCCTGTCAGGCAAAAAGAAACCAACACTACCTGGTGTCTGTGTAAAGCCATACAACTAGGGGTTTGATAAGAAAGTAATGCATTTAAGTAGAAAGGGGAAAACCAAGAACCATGGACCTATGGGAGAACGGAATCAGGCCTGGCCCAGGTCCTTGCACAGGAACCAACCACAGGAGGGACTCAGCAGTGCGGACCTGTGTGGACCTGAGCCTTGGACGGGCGCATCGTGCCCGTTCCCTAGGAAGAACACCAATGACCCTGGTGATGTGCACATTAAGAGAAATTCATTTGGGAGGTATTTTACAATGAGTGACATGCCATTTTGATTTTGGTTGTTTCTTGACCTTTAAAAATCATCAGTGTCATAATATGTTGTAAATGATTACCCCAGAGAGGTTCATTTGAAAATCCCCACCAAAATTGGTTAAACTTGATTCGAATAAAGCTAAGTTAGGGAAAGCTCTTTGACTACCTCTAAATTTAAAATGTTTTCAGGTCAGAGGAAAAGGGTGGAAGCTTTCCTAATTCTTAGTTTCTGTAGTTTTATGCTTCTTTCTTTCTCTGCCTCTCCAAAACATTCTGGCCCTCCTCTTGAAGAGATAGTAAATGAAGATTAATGAAACATTGTTTTGAACCACAAACTGAAAATGGAACACAGCTGCCCTGGCTGGTGTTTTTCAGTGGTTAGAGCGTCGGCCCCTGCACCGAAGGGTCTCGGGTTTGATTCCTGGTCAAGGGCAGGTAGCTGGGTTGCAGATTCACTCCCAGCCATCAGTCATGGCACAAGCAGCAGGAGGAGGCAGCCAATCTATCTGTCTTTCTCCTCTCTCTGTCTCTCTCTGTCTCTCTGTCTCTCTTTCTCTCTCTCTCTCTCCCTCCCTCCCTTCCTTATTCTCTCCCTCCCTCCCCGCTTCCACTCTTCTGGAAAGCAATGGAGACACTATCCTCAGGTGAGGATTAAAAAGAAAAAAATGGAACACAGCTTTCAACCTCATAGTTCACTGAAGGGAATGTGAAATAGGACTTTTCATTCATATCTCATCTCCATCAGTCATTGTGGCAATCTAGACCTAGAGAAGACGACCAGATGGGAAAGAGAGAAAACAGAGAAAGAACTCAATGTACGAAAGAAATACATGATACAGAGTTAAGAGCCAGATTCTGGCTCTACCACTCCATGAACATCTTCCATAGGTTAATTAACCACACGTAATCCCTTCAGCGATCCTATGAAGAAGGTACTATTAGTGTCAATATCATCCCCAGAGGATAAAACCTTTAGAATAATGCTCAGACTGTAACTACTACTATCTAAGTGACAGTTAAATGCACTTAAAAGGTGGACTTAACGACAACACCTAGCCAAGCAAGGCTATACCTTGTTTATTTCAGAAGAATCAAGTCTCAGCCAGCGCTGCTTCCAAACCAAGGAGCCAAGTCTTCCGATCTCTGAGAAATCAAGAATAGTTGCCATCAATTAATTTCCACACTAATAACAAAATTGACATCCTCAGCTGCTTCTTCATGCTACCTGTTTTAATAATTGTACTCTTGTAAAAACAAAAAAATCCCTGTTTAGGGAGTAGTACTAGAGATGAGGAGAAGCTGCCATTTTTGGCTTAATTTAATCTGCACTATATACAATATATGAAAACATAATGTTCCTTTTAAAGTATTTCATAACAATATTTTAGGATAGGAGTTGGCAAAGTTTTTTGCTTTGCTTTGTTTTGTGTAAAGGGCCAGTAGTACATAATTTGTCGCTGTTGCTACTTCTTTTTAAAGCTGTATAGCCAACTTCGTAACAAAGTAATTAATCATTTCAGCTCAGGTGGCTAGACCAAAATTTTTTAATGTAAGCCAAGGATAGTTTATATTTTAAAGGAATGTTAAAAAAAAGAAAAGAGTGACACTCTGTGTTCTGCAAAGACTAAAATGCCAGAAATATTTACCACAAAAATATTTACTGACCCGTATTCTAGAGAATCACAAAATAAAGCTATTATTATTCTGAAAAATGTAACCCACTGGCCCAGCCGGTGTTGCTCAGTGGTTGAGTGTGTGGACCCATGAACCAGGTGGTCAGGGTTTGACTCCCAGTCAGGGCACATGCCCAGGTTGTGGGCTCGATACCTAGCAGGGAGTGTGCAGGAGGCAGTCAAACAATGATTCTCCTCATTGATGTTTCTCTCTCTACCTTTCCCTCCCTCTCTGAAATCAATAAAAAATACATATATTTTTAAAATGTAACTCTCTGTTCTCATTTTCTCTAGTCCACAGAGCTAGTGTTGTTGGTTTTGTTTTGTTTTTTCAAAATGATGATTATACATATAACCATCTCAGAGGATGGAGAAAAGCATTTAACATTTGACAAATAGCCTCAACCTAGTTTAAGCGTACACACACACACACACACACACACACACACACACACATACAGTCACACAGTGAACATTAATGTAAACTATGGACTTTAGTTAATGATAATTTATCAATAGTAGTTTTCTATTTAAAAAATAAAAAATTCCTCATGTGAGGGTAGGGATTCCAATCCACCCTAAAATAGAGTTAAGAGATTCTCTTAAGCTCTCCAAAAAGCCTCTTCACCATCCCTACAACTTACTTGTGTCTCGAGGTCTTTGTAGGGCCGCCACTTTCCTGAAGGAGCCGAACCACCTGCTCTGGGAAGTGGGGAGGCTGCAGGAATCACCCCTGACGACTGGAAGTGGAACTGAAGTTCTGTGAGTGCGGGGAAGAAGAGGTGTTTGCTCACTGAGGGAGTCCACTTGTGTTCTGGCAAGTCAATGGTGAATGGAGGAGGTTGTGTCTCTGGGCCATCGGCGTCTTGGATCTTAAGGAGCCCACCAGCTCTCTTTCTGCCCTGATTGACCTGGTTCTTCACCTCAGCAGGCTTTATGGAGTTTCCCATCTTTACCGAGGATGGAGCTCCTTGGATCTCTGTCCCTCCTCCTCACTCTTGACATTCCCTCTTTTTCCTCCTTCACAGAAAATCCCGATTCATTTTTGTCACAATAGATTCCCATCCAAGTCCAGCTTTAATCTCACTTTCCTAGAGAATTCCAACTAGTAATTTTGGAAATGTTCAAGGTCAAATCCCTCACTTTACAAATGAGAAAACAGAGTCCATGAGGTGAGGTGACTTTCATAGGGCCATATAGTTCATCATTTTGCACCTACATTCACACTGTAGGCAATTGGATGATCTAATGGCTACTGTGACCATATGTCCAAGATTCTCAGTCTCAATTTCAAATGTTCTCCACAGTCATCAGGCCACATTAACAATTTCAGTATCTAAAAACATTGAAAGTACTACTACAGACATGTTAAGAGGGACCTTCTGGAAGCAATACATTTATTCCTGTTACTGAATCCAGCTTTTCAATTCTGAAGCACTTTTAACTTTTTAGGATAATTAACCTTTTTTTAGGAAATTGATGAAAGCTATGGGGACTCTCTCCCCACAAAGTGTATATATATACACTTTGCTCCAGCAACTTAACTATGCAGTATATGACAGTGAAAACCCCTTGATTTGGTGGTAGAAATGTCTGCATTATCTGCTATGTGGACAGGGAATATTTAAAAATAGCTCTTAAATCCTAAAAACTTGCAAATATTTAGTATATAGCAGGACAGATTACAGAGCATATTTAATCCTCACAACAACACTGGGAGGTAGGTATATGTCCCAATTTTACCCACAACCCAAAGAAATCTGGAGATTTGCCCAAGTTTACACGGCTAATAATGGCAGTACCAGAATTAGAACACAGGGTCTTTGTCCCTTTTCCAAAACATCTTTACATGTGATGTCTCCAGTTTTGGAACCAGGGTCTTTGCTAGCTACCTGAGGGAAATTCAACGGCAAGCCCTTTCAACAAGTAGTTCTTTTTAAAGCTGGACAACCAAGTGAGGGGACTAGATGAGAGATTGGAGTCCATCATGTTATTTACAGTTCCGTTCTCCAAGCATTACTTCCAGGCAAGGACACCAAAAAGCATGTCATTAGAATTGCAGGCTTCGGGTCCAGAAGTTAAGACACCATTTAAAGGAAAACCAAACCAAACCAGATGCCCAAAGTAGTAGACCTACAAGTTTGTAAAATGTTGATGTTTTTTATTTTCAACATAGTTGTGAATTATCTGGCCTTGTAAAAAAATAATAATAAATAATTAAAAAGCTGCAAGTTAGTTGGGAGCAGAGCCAAAAATAGGAAAAGGCAGAGCATATACCTATAGGGAAAGGTGAGAGGGAGAAAAGCAAACTTCCAAACTTGATAAAAGATGAAGATGCTGGGCAGTTCGTTAAATGGTCATAGAGAAACACCTCCAGTAGGGGAGAGCAGGGTGAGGAGCCCTAATCAGTTGATCAGCCAGCGATTTCAGAATCTGCACAGAGTTTCTGACCATATCCTTGATGTCTCCCAACTCCTCCTTGGCCATCTGGGTAAAGAACAAAGATGGGCAAGCTCTGTGACTTCATGCCATTGTTGCAGAGGTGGTAGAGCTGGGCTAGATCAGTAGAAATCAAATGCTACCCAGGGATTGTGGCAATTTTGTCAGTTTCAGTGGTGGTACTATTGTTTTAGTAAAGATATCTATCCAACTTAAAGCACTGTTCATCATTACAGGACCTTGGCAAACCAAACATTTTTCAAAATGTTTGGTAAAATAACAGAAATAGAGCAAATGTCCTTCACCTGGCTTTGTCTCTGTGGGTTAGAGCATCTATCTAGCCAGTGACTTAGTTCCAGATTATTTTGGGCTCTGGCCAGGCAACTTTAACACACACACACACACACACACACACCCATCCCCAGCTCTCTATCCCATCCCCCCTTCCCATTAATTAGCTTCAACAGTTGAAAAAGACTTCGAAGGTTCCCAGTCCTAAACCAGCAACCTTATTCCCCTCAAACTCTAGAGAAAAACAGCTATTTCTTCCATTTTTGCTTTACAATGCCCAACCTAGGTATACACTGAGTGGCCATATTATTATGATCTCTGAACGCATCATAATAATGCCCAGTGCATGAATTCGTGCATGGGTGGGGTCCCGCCAGCCTGACCATGGGGAGGGGACATGGGTGGTTGGCCGGCCTGCCTGCTGGTCGAACTCCTGGTCGAGGGGACAATTTGCATATTAGCCTTTTATTATATAGGATATACACTGAGTGGCCAGATTATTATGCGTTCAGAGATCATAATAATCTGGCCACTCAGTGTATAACAAAACTTAAGTCCCTTAGATGGCCCACATCTGAGAACTTCCTATGGGAACCCCTTTCACGTCCCGCGTGGTTCAGGGTTCAGGTTCAGGGTTTGGGTTCTGAAGGAGGCCACACACAAATGAAAGAGACTAGAAAAGTATTAATTTGGTAATATTGGGGGCCAGGTGGGAGCCCACCTCTAGGGGGAGGACTACACCCTGCTCTGGCCTTGCTATTCCTTTTATTAAGATTATGGGATACACCCATAGCCTTTAGGCAGGCAATTCCAATAATAGCCAATCAGCAAGAATTTACATAAGACTAACAGGTGGAGGCTGCTTCAGCTACCAATGTCTCAACTAAACAGTGAGTGATTAGCTCTGACCTTTCAGAGCTTTTAAGGTTGACCAGCCTTCCGGGTTCCCTGTCCACATCTCTCTATTAGTGAGGACAATGGGCAGCTTTGGGCAACTTTCTGTACTCTTGGGACCTATGGATGTTTTTAAACACACCCAGATTCAGTCTAATATCATTTCAGGATTCCAACTTAGGATCACCACAAATATTTGCCTTGTTCACAAACCTTAGAGCCTTATGCAGCTCACACTGGGCTTGCACAAAAGCACCTCCCCCAAAGAGGCTCTCTCACCAAAGGGGGAAAAACTGGAAGCTTTTGTTCTGTCCCAGGCTCAGCCTCGACAAAGACCCTTAACGCACCCTTAGACACGGGCAGTCTCTTCTCCTACAAGAAGGGTATTTGTTTTCAGGTCCTGGGGCTTCCTGAATTTCAGAGATCTATCTAATATTTCCTTTAGTGCGAGGCTCAATAGACCTAAGGTTCAGTTAAAGGCGAAGCAATAGCTAAGAAGAGTATCATCTGACCACCCACAGAGGCAGGGCACACGGGCCCAGTAAACAGAATTAACTCTCGTTCCTCCTTGTCTTATCCCAATGGATGAGAAATTTCCATTCATGTTTTTTCTAACCCATTCTCTGGCTTCTCTAAGGTCACTCCAAAAGTTCTTCCAATTACCATCAACATAGGAACTGACACTTTCAAGGGTGTGTATGTATCCTTACCCAACCCTGGGAACAACGGGCGCTTTGTCTTTCAGCACACTGCTCCAAAAAGGCAGCTTCGGGTCCTGTTTTGAGGGACAGCAAAGGCCTCACAGAGCACCCCAAGGCTGGGGAAGAGCGTTCTTGCTGCACAGCATTACCACACATTCCTCATGTCCCTCCCCCCTTATCTAACCACGCATTCCTCATGTCCCTCCCCCCTTATCTAATAAAAAATATATAATCAAAATCTTCTGGCACCTCTGCAAGGTCCCTCTTCCCAGCTCTAACCTGGATTCCAAAGGTTTGGGGCCTCCGCAGATTATCTCACGATTGGTGTTTCTAAAGGACAAAACTTGCATCCTCACACATTCAACGCCAGGTTCCCAGTGGAATCCAGCACTCTTTACACCTAGTTTCATAACCAGGGGGCAGGTTTTCAGTTTAGGAACAACATGGCTCATGCTCACTTTACGCACTTTGGTGATGCTAAAAGGAGGGGACAGCTAAGATATAAAAAGCAAATCACCAAAAACGGTGTTTGCATTTTAGCACACAGAGGTACAACTGACATTATCCATCTAGAATCTTTCCTATTAGGAAGAGGATTTAAACAGAACTTGGAGATGCCGTTTAAAGTGACAACCTGCCTAAGACTCCTCTGCGCTGACATCTCTCTCCAGACTGAGTACAGAAGGAGGGTAATTAATCTCAGGATTGGAGCCCAAATTCTTAACAGCCCTTCACATTACACGCCAGCTGTTTAGTTATCTCTGCAGGATTGTTTCTCTTCCAGGCCCACTTACAGAGGCAGGGCACTAACTCGGGAGAAAGGGCGAAGGGACTTTCCACTTTCACACAACATGTCCCTTAGTCAGAAATGCCATCCAGGGGTGCCCCACCTTCTTTTCCTTTGGGTCCCTAATGACTGTGGTAAGTCTTCTCTAATCACTACCACCACCATGGATGCAACATTCACATATAAACTTAACCTATTTTAAAAGGGGTTTTAAGAGTGCCCCACCCCAGTTGGTCTTCTGGAAATTGCGACATCTGCAGTAACAGGCCCCCACCCCCATGATCTCAGCAACGCTGGTGGGCACACACCCAGATTCAGTCTAATATCATTCCAGGGTTTCAACTTAGGATCACCACAAACATTTGTCTTGTTCACAAACCTTAGAGCCTTATGCAGCTCACACTGGGCTTAACCTATTAGCCAGATGCCTGCCCTAATTAGAGAGCAAAGTGAATTCTTCCACTAGAAAGGGAACTTACTGAAGGCAATATTTTTGTTTTGTTTTGTTTTGTTTAATCCCTTGATCCTAACAATACTCTTCACTGTTAAGTGACTTCTCCAATGATATCAAAGTAACTTCAAAGTCATTTTGGGAATTCATTCTCCTCCTACGTAGTAAGAAGAGTGGGAAGAACAATGTTGTGTTCTAAGAGATGAGGTGAGAGGGCTTTGATAGGGAAAAGGAACAGAAGGAAAACAGTTATGTCCTGGATAGTAGAAACCTTTGGGCTTGTCTAGTGCTGACAGGAATTGTCATCTGGCGACTAGGAGGCTCTTCCCCAGCCTTGGGGTGCTCTGTGAGCCGCATTAGGCTTCAGTGAATTGATGCTGGCTCCCAAGGAGACCCTCCAACAGCAGGAAGCGTGCCTGCTCCGTCCCACTCGTCAGAAAGCCTGGCTAAAATTCCTCAGCCTTGAGCTAAAGTGATCTGCTCCGTTGGCAGCCCCAGCTCAGCATCGATGGGTGTAATTACATCGGCATCCAGTTTAATTTCCATTGTATAACCCCGCCCCCTTCCAAGGTTCAAGTTTGACATTTTCTGGAGGGCCCCTCAAAGGCCACCACATAGGCCAGTCACATTACTTGGGGTTTGTGTAGCTCTGATCTAATCCTCCTAGAGACAATTTTTTCTCCTAAGGCCACTGTCACCACAAGAATATATGGCTCTGCTACAGTTCAAGTCCCCGGCAACAGTTTAGGTTTTGGGGTCCCCAACCCTCCAGAGCCTCCCAGCAGGCCTGCTGCAGTGTGAGGGCACCTGGACCTTGACTCTGGCCACCCCTGGGTGACAAGGAGCCCAACCGGAGGCGGGAGTGGCCAACGCTTTCCAACCGCACGCAGACCGGTTTCCCAGGCAACTGGGCCGGCGCATCCCGGGATGGCGAGGGGGCGGGGCTTTGGGGCCGGGCCGGGCCAATGACTTGCAGCCCCCCCCTCCCCCCCACCACCGCCCACGCGCCTTGGCGGTTGGATTCTGGGACCTCGCGGTGCAGACGTTGGTGTGTCTCTGACGCTGACGGGTGGCGGCCAAGGACGCTGTCCCGCTGCCGTGTCTTCTCCGCATCTCCCTCGGCAGCCCCACGGCCCTGCGTGGGCCCACTGGGCGCCAGATTAGCTCCGACTTGAACACTGGGAGGCAGACTTGCACATCCTTCTCCTACCCCGCACCAGCCCTCCAGCCCTCCAGCCTGGCTTTCTTAATCTAAAATTGGTTGGACAGCCTCAGACTTTCCGGATCAAGGGCGTCGGGGCATACGCCCGTTTCGCACCTCCGAGTCCTCCCAGGAAATGAAAGAATCTCTCCCTTCCCCTCTTCCATTCAGAGGCCCTCCATGCATGTGCCTGCCCCTGACCCCAGCGGTCCCTCTCGCCCTCATCTGGGGACTAGGGGGCTCTGATGCTTGAAGCATCCGGAGGCATTTGTTCTGATTCCCATTCCATGTGCCTGGCCCCTCCGAGGTCTCTCCGGCATTTTCTAGGCCCTCCTTGCGTCTGCCTCTCCCAGGTCTCAGTCACTTACATCCTTTACCAAGCGGTTCCTTCAGGTCCACGGGGCTTCTGCTCATGGGAAGCAGTGCTCACCACTTTCTGTTTTGTCTTTTGTGCTGGTTTATGAAACTCATTTTAAAAGAGACATCTTCATCTTTATAAGCGGGGTTTCGGATATTGGTAACTGGGAACTGTCAGATCCAGTCTGTCCATGGACCTAATGGGGCCCCTGGAGTCCCACTCAGACCTGAGCCCACTTTGCTTGCCCGCCTCCCCCCCGTTACTGTAAAGTGTGAATGGGCTGAATTTTCCTATTGAAGGAAGACTATGTGATTTACGTATGTGCTTTTAAACCTATTACATGGTATTGAACAAGAAATACTCTTAAAATGCTTCCCAAAAGCTTGAAAATCAAGAACTGCATATATATATGCCAGGAAGCAGAAATAGCAGTATTACTATGAGCTAGGTTGAGTACGTTATAAAAAATAAAAACTGTATATACAGCTAGCAACATAGCAGCTAAGTGCATCGAGCCAAAAAACTATTCACCATGCAAGGAGTACTTGATCTAAAAATATAAATATGCTGGGAGATTTGAAAGTACCTACTCATCATGAATGCTTTTGTTTCAAACTTAGACAAGATGGTCTTAGTATTCATGTGGGAGTGTAAAGGTCCAGAATAGCTAAGAGAATCATATGAAGAAAGACTTTAAGAGGAACCTGACTTCATGAGATGTGGCATATAGTTGCTCGAGAGAGCTTCTGAAAACAAAGGCCTGCAGCCCAGGGAGGTCCCTGGGACAACTCAGCCGGGGTGCGGCTACCCCAGAAGGGAGAGGGGGAACCTGAGCGCTCCGCTGCTGGACCGGTGTTGCAGGGTCTGCTGCCGGAAGCCGCCTCTGCCAGCTGGGAGACCGGGGCAGAGTGGGCCCTGCTGAAGGCTCTGGTTAGTGGGGAAGCCAGCAGCAGAAACATCCAAGTACATGGTGGCAAAGAAATAAAGAAATATGAACTGACCGACGGTGTTCAAATATTAATTTTAAAAAACAAACTACAGACAGGGTATTGGGGTAACACTTCTCCCAGGAAATGTAGTGTTCCGTTGGCTACAGCTGCTAGGGCAGACAGCTTCCTGTAAGAGGATATCCAAACGTCACAGCTCAGATGTAAAGAAGTTTAGAACTTGTTGGGGTCCTCTCAGAACCGAGCCCATGGCCCAAACTCACCATTGCTCAGACGTAGCCAGAAAAGCCAGAGGACTGTCTGTAGTCATACATAGCCCCATCCCTACCCCGTAATTCCTATACATATATACATACAAATGAAATGCGTGTGTGTATAAGAAGTATCTGTAGATACATTTAGATAATGTGCATATAGGCATATACACACACATCCAAACATATACACATACATATGAATGAAACATTTCAACAAGTATGTTTTCCGGGCACTGTGAGAGGAAGGACAAGAATGAGATATGGTGCCCCCCTCGGAGGAAGGCCGGCTGTTTTTACCGTGGGTAAGGGTTACTGACGTGATTGGTTTCATCTAATTTTCCTACCAAGATAGTTATCAGAAAGACTCCACAAAACCTCTCCCAACCTCACTTTGCTCCAGGATTACTAAAAACAGAGCTTGTCATGAGAAGCCCCAGAAGAAACATCTCCAAGGGACCAAAGTTTCTTGAGATTGGAAGGAGGAAGCAGCTAGTGGTTGTGACTGTGGCATCCCCAAATTGAGCAGAAAGTAGGCAACATTTCACAGCATGATGTGGGCAGAGAATAGGTGGTAGGGAAGGATGCCAAAAGCAAACTTTTTTACTGTGTTCTGTTGAAAAGGAAGTGCATCTGAAAGTAAATTTTTGCCTTCAGGGAGCTAAGTCTAATCAGGGAGACGCATAAACAGGCACATGCAATACACGTGCTCATCGCTTTAACAGGAGAAATACAAAGAGCAATGAACAACAGTGTGATCAAAGAGCGAGAGTTGAGGGGAGAGAATATCAGAGAGCCCTCCCTGCCCTCCAAGAAGCCAGAGGCCTGAGCAAATTCAGGCAGTAAAGCTCAGACCCTGCTGACCACACAGGGGCTCTCTGACCTTGTGGGTGGGCTGTCTTGTCACACCGGACATTTTCTCAACTCTCCAAGGGGAGCGGGGAGAAAGATGCTTGCCAGGCTTCACGTTTGGGGATAAATCAGAGTAAAGGCCAAGTAAAAAGTGGTTGACTGAATAAACCAGGGATGGAAACGTGAGAAAATTTTGTCCCAGGATTGAGAGGACCAAGGGTGGCCTTCAGCGGCTAAACTAATGCCATGGAAGAAAAAAACGGATGGGTCTCAAGTCTTGTCAGAGAAATTCCCGGTCACCATGGAGAGTTGCAGGCCTTAGAGCTCAGAGTCTATAGCTAGACTGCCGGAGTTCAAGCCTTGCTATCACATCAGCTGTGTGACATGGGGCAAGTTACTTAAAGTCTGTTTCTCAGTTTCCTCAACTGTAAAATGGGAATGAAATAATGGTACCTACCTATGTGGGGCACGTAAAATGAATTCACTATATATATGTATATATAGAATGCTTAGTGCAGTTAGCTGTTATATATCTACTTGTGTTAGCTGTTGTTGTTATTATTCCTCTATCTGGGCATGGTCTCTCCCTGCAATATGCTGGTACCCTTTGTAATGTCATATACTCTCAAAGACCCCATGTGGGCTTTTCTGTTCAATTGGAAGAGGTGCAGAGATAAACAAGAAAAGAGGGCTTTCTCTATGGGTCTCAGGGGTATTTGTACTGGACACTTACAAGGTAGAGTCTACCTTCTACCCCTTTGGAAGCCTGGGTGCCAGTTGGGCTCTGGCCTTCCCTCTCTTAGGGTGCCCCCCCCACCCCCGCCACCCCAGTTGTAGGTATCACCTCTAGTACTTTCTTGGACTTTCTTTGCAGAGTTGGCCTGAGAGTCAGCTATGCAACAGGGAATTTGATTTGTGGTCTTTTCACATCCTTTCAAGCTCCCTCTTTCTCTCAGGTGCCCAGTGCATTTTCCTCCTTCCCAACCTTAAAACCTGCTCTCACCCATCTTAATTGAAGCGAGCTTATTGCTCACAGGTTGAAAAAGTCTGATGGGAGCTAGAAATATTCTGGGCATTTTCTTGTTAGTATAGGGCGGTCCATGCCCTGAAGAGAGCCATGAAGCTGGGAATCTCGGTGGCATGGAAGAAGGTCCTGGCAGAGGAAGGCTCTTGAAGATGGGTGGGGCTTAATCCTTCTCAAGGCGTGTTTCTTTAGAGGATATAGTCCTCTTTAGTTGTGGCTTGTGGAACTCATTCACAGGAATACATTTTAAAATGTGATGATTACTAGGCCAATGAAAAGTGGCTGGGTAGGTCTGGTGTTTGAACTCAGTGGCCCTTTTGGATTCTTGCTCTTTGAAGAGCCCTTCGAGTACAGCCAAAGAAGTGCCAGAGGGCTTGAGGATTGTTTTGGTGGGGAGATAGATGCTCTTCCAGTCCCCCTCCACAGGAGATATAGCATTTTTTAAAGAGCTTAGGACAAAACTGCTGTCAGAGACAACACAAGTTAGCTACTCCCCAACTTTGGAACCAAAAGATTAACCCCAAGCTCTTCAGCTTGGAAGGGAAACATGGCTTTATAAACTAGGGGCCTTGCGGGACCCAATAAAGGAACAGGTGTGGCCTCCACTAGCGGGAGAGTGTGAGAAGCAGCCACGTCTGTGAGCTCTTTGAGGTCGATGCTGTGTCCTAAGTTTGACCCAGCTCAGTGCCTTGCGCATGGGAAATGCTCTCTAAATGTTTGCTGAATGAATGAATGAAAGGAGGTGGCTGAGGAAAACATATGCTGATAGGACCCTCTAGAAGCCTCCCAGACGACTACTAATTACTTTCCGAGTCCTTGATGACACTATGAGCTGCTGCCTGCAACTTCCGAATAGCCCACAGAATAAAGCTGTGGCCTCTGCCAAGGAGCCCTGTAACCCTTGAGTGGAAGCATTAAAACTTTAACATCACATCCTAAAACTTCTAAAAGGAAGCCTGGAAGCCCTGTCTGAAATCCTCGGAAAGCCGACCAGGAAGCCGGGGAGCCCTGTCTGAAAGCTCCGGAAACCCTGCCAGGAGTGACAGCCTTTTGGGGCTGAGGCAGCAGCCTGTGTATCATTGTGTTGTCTTTGCTCTTGTAGCAGCAATTCCTATGGGATATCAGTGGTTGTATCCCAGTCACCTAGACCCAGAGGGGCCAGCAAAAAAGGACAGGGTATAGAGTTTCCAAGTGTTTGATCAAGATAGTGGGCCTTTGGGACAGTTGACCTTTATCAATGGTCGGGTATAGGGCTTGGAATCACTTCTTGATGTTCTTGGTTGAAGGATGGAGATCTTGGCCTGTGTACATTAGTGTGTTTGGGTCAAGATATAGATCCCCTATTGATGTCTGCTTCATTGTTGAAAGTGGGAAAGCTTGCAGGCAGCCAGGTTGGAGCACAGATTTTGATAGGAGTGGGTACTCCCAGACAGCTGGGAATCTTGGCTGTATGGAAGAAGGTCCTGGCCCAGGAAGGCTCTTGAAGATGGGTGGGGCTTCATCTTTCTCAAGGTGTGTTTCTTTAGAGATTATCTAGATAATCATTTCTGACCCCTGGGACCCAAAAGAGAAAAACACACAAGGCAGTCTTTGTTCACAAAGAGATGATTCAAGTAGTTCTCTACTTGTGCTCAGATGGTTTCTTTCTCTAGGCTTCCCTGGAAAAACATTTTTTAAAAAAATGTAATTAGCTGTGAGAGAGGAAGACACACAAGTGTGGGATTGTGTCAGAAGTAGACAGTTGTGGGAACAGCAACAGAATAAAACAAAGCAAACAATGTAGATAGATCCTATAGCAGAGGGAAAGGGAAAAACAAATTTAAAAGAGGATATTCAAGTAAAAGGAGGCAGTCAAGACTGAGAAATCAAGGCTCACAGTATCAGAAACCAACAAGCAGGAAGGGTGCTGCTGTCGACTGGAAGGCAGTGTCTAGGGCAAACAACATACCCCAGGCATCTCTGTCATAGTTGGTGGGCTTCTTTAGAAAGAATTTCTTTCTGTATTTCTGAGAGAAGAAATGAGAAAAGTTAAGTACTTGAAGACGTGTGTCTGAATGGAGCAGAAATGGAGAGAGGACAAGGAGGGGTCCATATTAAGATAGAAGGATAGAAATTTTTCTTTTTCCTCTATTACCACCCCTCCAAAGTTTAAGATCTAATAGAATGAAAGAAAAGACCTGGGTAGTATATTGGAGTCCCCAAGACCAATCCCAGGTTTGATGAATTGCTAGGATGACTCCCAGGACTCAGCATATAATCATACTCATGGCTGTACTTTATTACAGCAAAAGAATACAAAGGAAAATCAGCAAAGGAGACGATGCATGGATCACAAAGTCCAGAGTCCTCTTCCAGGGGAGTCGCACAGGACATGTTTAAGTCTTCCCTCAATGAGTTATGACGCTGCATGTGAAATACTGTCTACCTGAGAAGCTCCTGACAGACTCGGTGCCCACGGTTTTTATTGGGAGCTGTCCATCTTCTGCCGGCTGTGTGCCAAAATCTCAGGCTCAGAGAAGGAAAGCCGATGTTCAGCACAAATCACAGGATATGTGCAGTTCAGGCACTTATCAGTTAGGGTGGCAGGAGCCCTCAGTCCAACTAGGCCTTGCCCACCCAGGGCATGCAGGCCTTTGTAGGATACCAAGCATCAATAGGGGATCGATATCTTGACCCAACACACTAATGTACTCAGGCCTGCTGTGCTAACACTTTTCCTGCACCAGTTGTTTTGGGTGAGTGCTAGCGGATGTACTCCCCACATGCCTTTCTCTCTAGTCAAACTAAAAAGTTGAAATCTAGCCCTCACCTTGGACGCCATTTTAAATGACCTGCAACAGGAGAGGTGCTGCTGAGCGGCTCTGCTATGGGGAGAATGAGGCCTGGTGGTTGTCATAAATGTTCCTAATTGGACTTAAAATGGATCAAAGTCCTGCTGTCATGTTTGAAACCTGACATCCCCACCCCACATCCATGACCTGATTGAAATAGGCCTTGGACTTGGCTGCCTGAGGAAGGGCTTCCTCTGGTCTTAGTAGCACCTGCCACACGTGCCTGGGGGCCTCCTCTTGGTGTCAGCATGTGGACCAGAGAAATAAGGGACTTACTCCTTCAGTGCCCTCCCGCTCTGGCTCCTTTGGCACTCTCTTCCCCCTTAGGAACCCATGGCTATCCCGCTCCTCTATATCTCATTCTCAATCCTCTGAAGGGATCTAGAAATCACACTGACGGAGACAAGCTTGAAGGCTGCATGAACAGTTATTTTTTTTAACACTGAATTTAAATTTACACATAAAGCTAAAAAGGGAAAGCGGGGGAAGCGGGGGGGGGGGGGGGGGGGCTTGCAACCTAGTTCAGTATCTGGTTAAAACTGTAGTCTTACTTCCCCAGCTCTGACTGACTTGGGCGGAGCTTCAGAGCCTAACTCCAGGGCCCCAGCCACAGCTGACTTGGGCGGAGCTTTGGGGACCCTCAGGGGCCACCACAGGAGAAGATATAGAGGCCAGAGCCTTCCCACGAGTTCCGTTCAGGCTTTGGATCTGGAGTCCCCTGGACTAGCAGATCTATGAAATAAAGGTTAAACTTTCCTCCCTCAGAGTGCTGGCTGATCGTTCTCCTGTGCGTTCTGCCACAACAACTCTACTTTAGGGAGAAATTCCCAAATGATGAGCTCTGGAAATGGCTCATCCCCTGAACATAGGGGTTCAGCCACTCCAGATTCCTACCTGAAGACCAAACATGGCAGTGGGATCACTTTTGGTTTCCCCACCTTTCTCCCTTCAGGGATGAATGTTAATTCCCCTGGCTGACAGGGGCTGGGCAAAAATGGCATTTATCATTGAAGTCATTCATTTGTTAGAAGAAAAAAATGTCTGTCACCTAAAATCAGACAAACAATGGCTGCAAATTCGAAGCTAAAGGCAATTTCAAATAAGAAAACTTGATTGAAATTTCTAATATTTTTAACAGTTAATGTATTTGGTTTAGGGGTTAATATTTCCACAAAACAATAATCTTATGAGAATTTGAGATTTTTTTATGATCAGGTTGTGTGTGGGTTTTTTTTGGGGGGGGGGTAGGTGGGGGGGAAGGGAAAGGGATTTCTTATAGTAGTAACATCTGAATAGATGTGAAGTGGGATCTAGGATTAGAGCCATAAATTGCCTTCCTGATGGGTTTATGTTGAAAGGCTTAGAACTGGTGGTGCCACGTTAGGGGAGAATTTAGACTCTTGATAGTACTTTATCCTCCCTCCCCTGCTGATGAAAACTGGGAAAGCCTTACTGTAACTTAACTGGAATCTGGAAACTGAATTATTACTCATTCTGAAGAGAGAGTTTCCTAGTGTCGCTTCTGAAACACTCATGACTTGTGCTGGACAAGTCTAGGGATTTACCTGAAGGGGAACTCACCTGCTGATTGTAGAAGGCAACGTCTATCTTTTGAATCCTTTTCTCAGAATTCACCCTGAGCCCATTTGTGCAATGGGGAAGTGTGTTTACAGATTTCTCAGCCTACTGTTTTGTGCACTACCCTCCCTTTCCTTAGAATCTCTTCCCGTATACCTCTTACCTCCCTGTTCTCTCTCCCCTTCTTCCCAAAACTTGCTCATGTAACTTCATAAAAGATCTGATATTTTACCTGTCAGACTGTTTAATTTCAAAGAAGGTCCAGTCTCTTCACCTAAGGAAATAAAGCTCCAGTGGTATTGTAGTAAGCAGTTAGACAGGCATGAGCAGAGTAGGAACCATAGGCTAGGTATGGAATGTCACCAGGGTGGAAAGCCCTGTGTACCTAGCAACGGGCAAAACTGGGAAAACAAGGACCTCACCCCGAGGGTGACCTTTTCTCCCATACCATGTTGCTAGTCATGTGGGACACCCCCTTAGAGGAAGAACAAGGGGGCCAGAGAATAGCCTCATGTGACTTCCATACAAACTCTTGCATGACCACTTCCTTAAGCATTAAGTCATCAAGACAATGAGGTTCTGACTTGCATCAAATAATCTTATGAACAAAGCCTCTGGTCTGTTGACCATGGAGAAGAGCTTTGGTCAAATGAACGATAACATCTAGGCCTCAGTTGTGCTTCAGCTCCAGGTCCAGAAAAGCAGCAAGGTCAGATGGGGCGATGCCATGGCTGACATCAGGATCAGCTGTGATTAATACCAGACACTAAATGGATCCAAGGCCTTCTGTCACTACTTGAGCCAAATTAAGCAAAGATAGGATTGAATCATATATGAGCATTTATTCCAATAATGACAGCAGTATGGGAGAGCAGTAGGTCATCCTGAAAGTTCTTCTCTGACCCTCCACCTCCCACCCCCACCCCCCCCACACACACATACACACACACCAGCCAGCTGGCAGAGGAAGAAAGTTACACGCAGCTGCGAGCTGCAAGTGTAATACGGAAAAGGGTAGGATAGGGTCTGCAGTCTGGCCTTCATGAGCTCCAAGTCCTATAACAAGGTGGCTAATCTTCTGTGATGGTATAAACAATTTAGTTCGTTCCTGGAATCGGAGAATGGTCAGCATTCTGAGGCAAAGTCCAGAAGGAGGTCAAGGTCCAGGCACAGCAACCAAGTCAAAGCATGTTCTGCCCTGGGTCTGTTTTTTTTTTTTTTTTATTTGTTTTTTTATTCTTTATTGTTGAAAGTATTACATATGTCTCCTTTTCCCCCCATTGACTTCTCCCAGCCTGCTCCCTCCCCACATGGTCTGCTTTTAAAACGTATTTTCTTTTTGCAACATATCCTCCAGTTTCCCAGGGTCTGTAAGAAAACCTCTTGTCTATAGTTAGTAAGGTGAATAATCTTTAAATAACTGAGGTTCTATTCTTATTACCTGCCCTTCCTCTACCAGGATGACTGACGACCTCCTGCCCTGGGGCCCACCAATTAGTAGAGACCACTACCCTGAAAGAACACACCTGGAAAGCTGATGGATATTCCATTGAGACCCTCCCCTGAACCTCCTCTAAGATCACCTTTAGAGAGGGGATAAAAACCCTGAGGACACAGGGCCCAGCACAGCTCACTAGCTCACTTGAGCGCTCTCTCTCTCTCTCTCTCTCTCTCTCTCCTCTCTTTCTCCAGCGTACCTCCCGCCCCCGCCCCCTCCTTTCTCCACCCTCTTCTTTCTCCAGCATGTTCTCTCCGGAAGGCACCAGAGCCTTTCCCCCTGTCCTTCCCTCAAGCACGTATATCCTTGCTATATTGCCAAGGGCCTTTTTCCTTTGTCTATGTAACTTGTTTCCTGAACGCACGCATCCCAGCTGTCTCACTTCTTCCACAGCTCACTTCTATCTCTGTGACTAAACTTTTGCTTGGATTTGAGTCTTGGCTCTAAATTCTGTCTTAGCCAGAATTCAAGTACTGAGGTCCAATTGCTAGTAACATTCTGGTGCTGTTTCAAAGCTAACAGTCTACTCTAATGCTCTGTTAGCAGGGTTTAATTAAGCTCTTTTAAGGAGCGAGGCTCTCCTGAAGCTTTTAAATGTCCCCAAATACTGTCATATAGACACGCTCTCATTGGTCAAGGAGCTATCAAGACTCTAGCCCTAACCGGTTTGGCTCAGTGGATAGAGCGTCGGCCCTCGAACTGCAAGGTCCCAAGTTTGATTCCGGTCAAGGGCATGTACCTTGGTTGCGGACAACATCCCCAGTAGGAGGTGTGCAGGAGGCAGCTGATCGATGTTTCTCTCTCATTGATGTTTCTAACTCTCTATCCCTCTCCCTTCCTCTCTGTAAAAAATCAATAAAATATATACAAAAAACACAAAACCCTAAAGATGGTAGCTCTTCTCCCCATTCTTCTAGAGCAGAATCTAACAAGTTTCCAGGAGGGACCAGCATTGTTGATCTGCAACAGTTGGACCTGGGCAAGATGGACACTGTGACCTCATGATTTAGGTTAGTGGGCTCTGTCACTGTTATTGGTCAACTAGTTTCCTCCTCCTTGAGTTCTTCTGTTTACCATTGCTAATTTTGTTCTAATCTGTGTGTGACAGAGAAATATAAGGCAGTTATTTGAGACAATAATAGCAAAACATAAAATTAATAAAAAAAACAGAAAGTGATTGAGGTTGACAATTGTGGAGAAAGATGGATGCAGAAATAATATATACACATGCAGCAGGAAATAAGATAGGAGAAACAAATATAAGAGTGAAACAGCAAAGAGTAATAAATGGATATAGGAATCTGTCCCAGGAATGCAATGTTTGGCAACATACAAAAAGCAATGGAATACACTACATTAATAGAATGAAGGAGGGGAAAGACACATGACCATCTCAGTTGATGCAGAAAGAGCATTTGACAAAATTCAACATTGAATTTGTTTGAACACCTATTTTAGTTGTTCGAGGTAAAAGTCTAGGAGCCGGATTGCTGAGTTATTTTTTTGTGATAAAAACATTCAGAAACCAGAAGTAGTAGGAGGGAATTTCCTCAAGATAATAAAAGGGATTTATGAAAAAACCATCATACTCAGCAGTAAAAATGGAAATATTTTATTTTCCATAAAGATAAGGAACAAGACAAAGATGCTCACTTTTACCGTTGCTATTCAACATTGTATTGGAAGTTCTAGCCAGGGCAATTATGCAAGAAAAAAAAATAATAAAAGACATCCAAATTGAAAAACAAAACAAAACAGTAAACCTGGCCAGTGTGGCTCAGTGGTTGAGTGTTGACCCAGGCACCAAGCAATCACTGGTTTGATTCCCAGTCAGAGCACATGTCCGGGTTGTGGGCTTCATCCCCAGATGGGGGCATGCAGGAGGCAGCCAATGGATTTTCTCATACTCATGTTTTTATCTCCTTTTCCCTCTCTCCAAAAATCAATAAAAACATATTTTTTAAAAAATGTAAAACTCTCTCTAGTCACAGATTACATTATCCTATATATAGAAAATCTTAAAGGATCTGCAAAACAAAACAAAACTATTAGAGCTTAATAAATGAATTCTGCTTATTGAAGAGTACAAAATCAAAAATCAATTGTATTTCTATACACTAGCAATGAACAATCCAAATAGGAAATTAAGAAAACAATTCTATTTACAATAGTATCAGGAAGAACAAGATACTTGGGAATAAATTGACCAAAGTTGTGTAAGACTTGTACACAGAAAAGTATAAAACATTGCTAAAATAAATTAAAGAAGATATCAATAAATGGAAAGACATCTCATGTTCATGGACAGGAAGATTTAATATTGTTAAAGATGGCTACAATACACCAAGCAATCCACAGGTTCAGTGCTATTCTTATTTAAAAACTAATGATTTTTTTTTGCAGGAATGGAAAAATTTATTCTAAAATTCAATTGAAATTTCAAGGGGCCCCAAATAGCCAAACAATCTGGAAATAGAAGAACAAAGTTGGAGGACTAACAATTACTTTCTAACTTTAAAACTTACTACAAGCTTATAATATCATACTGGATCAATGGAATAGAATTACGATCACAAAAATATAGCCATCAATTTAAGGTCAATTGAATTTTGACAGGATGCCTAGACTATTCAATGGGGAAAGAACATTCTTTTCCACAAATAGTGCTGGGACAACTGGATAGCAACATGAAAAAGAGTGGTGTTTGACTCTTACCTCACACTATAAACAAAAATTGACTCAAAATGAGTAAATGATCTAAATAAACATTAGAGAGCTGGATAGTGTGGCTCATTTGGGGTGTGGTCCCATATACTGAAAGGTTGAGGGTTCATCCAGGTCAGGGTACATACCCAGGTTATGGGTTCCAACCCCTGTGGGGCCTTTACAGAAGACAACCGATAGATGTTTGTCTCATACATTGATGTTTCTCTCCCTCTCCCTTTTCCCCTCTCTCTAAAATAAGTAAAATATGCCGAAACCGGTTTGGCTCAGTGGATAGAGCATCGGTCTGCAGACTGAAGGATCCCGGGTTCGATTCCGGTCAAGGGCATGTACATTGGTTGCGGGCACATCCCCGGTAGGGGGTATGCAGGAGGCAGCTGGTCGATGTTTCTCTCTCATCGATGTTTCTAGCTCTCTATCCCTCTCCCTTCCTCTCTGTAAAAAATCAATAAAAAAATATTTTTAAAAAATAAAATAAGTAAAATATATCTTTGGGTGATGATTTTAAAATAATAAGTAAGTAAGTAAGTAAGTAAGTAAATAAATAAATAAATAATAGAATGAAACCATCTTAGAAGAAAGCACAGGAGTGAATCTTCATTACCTCAGATTTAGCAATGGTTTCATAGGTATGACACCAGAAGCACAAACAATAAAATAAAAAGATAAATTCATCAAAAGTAAAACTTTGTTCATTAATGAACATTGTCAAGAAAAGTTAAAAGACAGCATATAAAATTAGATAAAAGATTTTAAGTTTACATATCTGGTAAAAGGTCTATTACTCAAAATATGTAGAAAGCTCTTACCAAAACCCCCCAAACATTTCAATGGGCAAAGGACTTGGTTGGCTAGACATTTCTCCAAAGGAAATACACAAATGGCAAAAAACTACGTGAAAGATGCTCCACATCATTAGGAATTAGGAAAATGCAAATAGAAACCACAATAAGGGTGCAAGTTCACACTCATGAGGATGGCTATAATTAAAAAAATGAAAGCTATCACAAGTTTTGATAAATTGGAACCCTCACATATTGCTGGTGGGATTGTAAATGGTGCAGCCACTGTGGAAAGCAGCTCAGAAGTCTCTCAATATATTAAAGATAGAATTACCATATAACTCAGCAATCCTGCTCCTAGACTTTTACCTAGAAAAACTAAAATAAGTGTTCAAACAAAAAATTGTACACAAATGTTTATAGAAACAACCAAAAGTCCATCAATTGATGAAAGGATATACAAAATGTTGTATATACACATAATGTAGAATACTATTTAGCTATAAAAATGAAGTACTGACAAATGCTACAATGTAGATGAACCTTGAAAATGTTATACTAAGTAAATGAAAATATGACAAAAAGTCATACTGTATGATTCACTTTTTAAGAAATATATCTAGAATAAGCAAATCCATAGAGATAAAAATCAGATTAGTGGTTGCAGGGGTGGAGGTGAGGCTGGAAATTGGGGAAAGTGAGGGGAGATGGGAAATAAATGTTTAATGGAACTTTTTTGGGGGGTGATGAAAATAGTCTGGGACTAGGTGGTGGTAATAGTTGCATAAAACTGTGAATGTACTTAATGTCACAGATAGTAACTTCTATGTTTATTTTACCACAATTAAAAAAAAAAAGATATAGATATAAGAACACAGAGCAGGACAACGAAGTTGAGGTAGGAACTTAGGGTTATTTGAAGAGGCAAGAAACATTACCGACATTGTGAAATGAAGAAGGAACAGGGCAGGAGAGAGCCCTGTGGCTCTTACCAGTAATGCCTATTAGCTCCTTCACTTTGACCTCTTTTATGCCCACTGCCAAGCTCAGTGAGGGGCATGCTGTAGGTATTCACATACATAACGAGCTTTATGAATGAAAGAGTGAAATGTTAGAGGGGCTGGGTTTGTCATTGCTGAATGAACCATCACACCCAGAACTCCTACCAAGAAGCCCTGAGACCCTAACAGGAAAACTTGGCAATATCACTAAAATATTTTATAGTCTCTGCCAGGAAACTTGTCTGGGAGCCATGTAAAAGGGGCATCTTCTAGAAATGTCTTTCTTTTACTTCAGTTACATTTGGTTACAAGGGGATGGTAAAGATAATTGAATTTCTGCCTTGGCCAATGTGGCTCGTTGGTTGGGAATCATCCTGTGCACTGAAGGGTTGCTGGTTCGATTCCCTGTCATGGCACATGCCCTGGTTTCAGGTTTGATTCCTGGTAGGGGGTGTTCAGGAGTCAGCTGTTCCCGTATTAGTGTTTCTCTCTTCTCTCTCCCTCTCTAAAAAATCAATAAACTACTAAAAAAAAAAAAAAAAGATAATTGACTTTTTAAAGGAGCCCTACTGTGAAGGGGAATCTCCCTAGAAAACATCAAGTTGGAAAACAAAATCCTGGGTAAGCCAAAAACTTGAGCTATTACTGGGCCCATACTTTCCTGTGTAGGATGTCGCCTAGCAGAGATTCTGACCTCAGAGTGACGGTGAACATGAGCTGCATGAGTCTATGAAGTCTATTAATATGATTGAAAGGTGTGTGGTGGCCTTAAATTATAACCCCTGAACTCATACTTTATTACAGAACAAAGAATTATGTGAAATAAATTCAATTTGGAGAAAATGTATGATTGAATTTAGTAGAGGCTGAATATAGACCACAGGGAGGGCAGATGGTTTGTTTAATTCAATATTGAGATAATTTTCCTCCTATAATAAGTACCTCTCTTGACTATAGTTGTTGGAGAAAATATACTTCTTGGTCCTTTAGGGAGCTCCAGATCACAGATTCCTCCATCCTCAGATGCAGTTAATGAGCATTGTGCACACTCACATTCGGCTGCAAACATGGTATGTTCTGTCTGGGATTCACCATTTTCCCTTCTCTCCTCTCGCCATCTAACCAAATATGACTCATTTCATGCTTTGGATCATGCAACACCACCATAGGACTTTTCCTCTGTTCTTACCAAATATAGAAGGTGAACTTTGACTTTTTCTTTTGTATGTGGAGAAATAATTGCAATTATGAAGAACATACCATATGCTGGGCTCCAATAGGAATGAAACAATGGGTGGCTTTTGGCCTTAAAGAATTTCCTGTCCAGAATAGCAACTAACTTTGCTTTCAAATAGGGTAAGGGATTTTGACATTAGGGTTCACTTGGTATGAGAACTGCAAAAAACTCCAAGGATCAACTGTTTTTAGGACTAAAAACTGATGTGGCTTTCAGGTTGATCTTAAATATTTCATACCATTCACAATCCTTTTGCCTTGGGCAGGGTGTGGGAATCAACAGAGATACTTGTCTGCTGAGCAGGGGTTGGGAAGGAGGCTCCTGAAATAAGAATTGGGGCAGATGACATCAATCTGAGAAGGAGAAAGGGGTGTGTGCGGAACCAGGCTATAAATGGCTAAGTCTTGTGATAGCCTTCTAGGATGAAATTGAACATTCCTCTTTAAAGGTCAGAGATGAAGATTATAATTTCTGAAGACAATAGAGCTTCCATGATGATGGGATTTGGGGGCACGAGGGGAAGGAAGGGCCTTGAACAACTTGGTGGGAGTTCAAAAGGAAATGAAGAAGGAGCATCCGTTACAAAATCAATCTGGCTCAAAGAGGCTGTCCCTAAGTCAGAAAAAAATGTTTTTCCTTTTAGTGATCTTTGTTCTTCTAGGTGAGAGACCAAGAGAAAGAATGAGAAATGAGCAAAGGAAACAGAGAAGGAAGGGAATGTAAACCATGATAAGAAGTGTAAGAGAGGGCAAGAAAATGATGGCACCAAAAAAGGTCGTCAGAGCAACCATCTGGTAGCCTCAATCTTGGCCTTCCCTACCTCACTCTGTATAGGAAGCAACTGCCCTTTCCTTAAACTTTCATGTGCATTATTGTGCCTTAGACAATTTTTATTTACTTTAGGGAAACAGAGATGCTACTATGGCGAGGCCCTCCTGATGATGCTGGGATTCAAAGATAAAGGTTCTTTGGAGTCAGAGTGCAGATCTTAGGGTAGACTGGACTTGGGAGCTGAACCTAGGATTCACCCCTTATATAGGGCTAGCCTCTGTGCATGTGTTACAGAGTTGCCTAGAAACTTCTAAACCAAGGCTAGTCTTGGGCATATGGAGCTCTCAGATGTCAGCTTCTGGGGAAGCAGACTGTGGGAAAAAACAGGGAGTTCTCTTGGCTTTGGTAGAATATGCATTTTCATTGCTGCTCAGAAACAGGGCCCAGAGCTGCCTCTTTGAGGTTTTACAGCAGAGGACAGAAGTCTGGGTGGTGCCTGAAAGGAGTTAGCAGCGCCCCTGTTGATGATAACTGGTAGATCTGAAGAGCAACAAAAAGAGCGCAGAGGGAGATGGGGGTAGGACAACCCTTGGATGGTCATTTCTGATTCATTTGGACAAAGCAAGGGATGAAGGATGAATGGACCTTGCTCCAATGGGAAATTATTAGATGATGCCCTTTTTCTTAGCTACTGTTTTACCCCCCTCACTCTCCTGAGGTCCTGTCATTCCTACTTTAAAGTAAAGAAAGAGGTTATAAGATAGAATAAGAAAAAAAGTAGAGAAACAGGTGAGATAGGCAGAGAATGAAAAAGAGACAAGTAGAAATGTCTAGAAAACAAAGGGGTAGAAATAAGGCAAAAACAGGAAGAGATTTAGTGATACTGATAGGGAGAGAAATAGAATATTGGGGACCAGCTATAATTGTAAGAAATATTAATCATGCTCTGTTAACTGTGGTTGTTTTATTCTGGTTAAAGAAGGCACATTCTAACCTTGCTGGGAGTTGCACAAGGGACCTGGGAGCTCACCTGGAAATGTGGCCCATCCTCTCCATCTCGGAGCTGACTACTATCATGGAAAGATTAACAACATTGCTGCAGAAACCAGAGCGGTCAGCCCTTTGAAGATCCCCAGCCTTTGCATAACTGCAGCCCTTTGCAAATCCCCAACCTGAATTACCTATAACTGCCCATTTGGCATACCCTTTTGCCTACTTCTCCATGTAATCTTCATTCCAATCTTCTACCCCATATAAGCAGCTAGTTTATGGTGTGTGTGTGTGGGGGGGGGAGGGGGGGCAGAGCAGATTTTTGTGGATGACCTGCTGCTCTCCCATACTACTGGCCTTATTGGAATAAGTGCTCATATATGATTCAACCTATCTCTGCTGAATTGGCTCAAGTAATGACAGATAGCCCAGACCCATTGATTGTTCAGTTACAATACTAAAAGTAAAGACAGAATTGGTCACTGGAAAAAGGAAAAGGACAAGAAGGGGGGAAAGAAAATAAGGATCAGAAAGAATCCTTCAAGAGGAGAAAGAGAACTTAGCAGTATCCCCTCTTTCTCTCATTGTTTAGACATGAGCATGTTTTCTCTGCCTGTTCTCCAACTGCCTCCTCTCCCTTTCTCTTTATTTTAAAAAATAAAAATTGAGAGCCCAACTATGCCACATACTAGGCTAGACACAGGGAAATAAGGTAAATAAATTCAACTCCTTACCCTTAAATTCCTTGCTAGTGAATTTTGAGATACCCTGCAAAGGGCAGGGGTAATGTTGATGCACTTGCGGTTGGAATGTGGTTGGGTGCAAAGCTGGGTGGGAGCAGGGTGTCCTGTGTGTATACTGGGGAGAGATTGATTTTGATTATCCAAAATTTGGGTCCACGGCTGCCTTTATGGTTGAGGTCAGGGAGTTAGTGATGTGAGTAGTGGATAAAGATTCAGATCCTTAAAGTTTCTGGATCCCATGAAGGGTGCTAATTTGGTATTTTAGTACTGTTGGGCTGGAGGTTGCTGTATCCTCACATATATTGTGGGAGAAATTGAGATTTCATCCACTGTTCCTGAATCAGTATCTATTAAGGGGATTGAAAAATACACACACACACACACACACACACACACACACACACACACAAAACTGTGTACTATCAATGTAATATGATAGAAGACATTTCAACACCAAATTATAGGTCCACATCCCATCTTCTTTAGAAGTGGTTCTCTCTGCTATGAATGGCACCACTAGGGCCTACATTGGAGCTTTTCCTGAGATGTGCCCTGGAGTCTATGAAGTTTGGATGTTGTATGTCATCTTCTCCTTTGCCCCTTTTGACACTGTCAGCATTCTCCATAGCAGACTCCTCTGTGCTGCCCAGTTCCTTGATGTTCACATAAACCCCTCGCCCATATAAGCTCTCAGCCATTCTTGGCAAGAAGCCGAATAACTCACAGTAAACGCTGCCTCACCAAGCTGCTGCTCCAAGGAGGACTCCAGAATAAGGACAGAGGCCTAGGTCTACAAGGATGTGTCTTCCCCTGTCTTGGGAGAGGGTAGCTGATATCACTTCTGAATCTCTGGCTTGTGGAAGAGTTCTGATTCTTTCTGCTTTGGTATATGCTCTTCTCTCCTGCTCTTGGCATCTTGGGCCTTTTATGGAGAGAGGTCTTTTTCTCTTGAGCTGGTTGTTTATTTCCTAGTTCTCCCATGTCCCTTTTCAATGCTGAGGCATTTTTAAGGCTTCTTTTTAGTCTGCAAGGGCCTTCATGTTTTGTCTTCTCCTCCCTTATTAAACCCAAAAGGCAGGTATCCTTTGGCAAGGAGCCAGGTATATCACACCAAAGTGAGAAAACCAACAGTTCCTCATTCTGACCTCCAGCCTACTGCCCAAGGGAGAGTGCAATGGCCAACAGGAACATTGCCTGGGTTTACAGGAATCTACCCATCCCCCTTTGCCATGGAGAGAACAGATGCATTTCCAAAAAATCTGAAATACAAACGGGTTGTGGATTGCTACCATGTCTGACTTCAGATTGTTAGAAATAAGGCGAGCCCCCCCAACTCAGGGGTCCTGGTAGAACACAAAACATACTCAGGAGCCAGGCAGCAAGGCAAACATATTTACTTCTACATAGAAGAGTGCACACAAATGGTTTGGAAGCGCGTGCATACCAAGCAGGTGGGTTGCTTGGGTTTATAATCCCTTACCCATGTGACCTGTCCTTTGCTCTTGACTGGAGCTCAGGCGCACAGTCTTTCGTGATTGCCTAATTCAAAGGCAGGGGTTGGCCTTGGCTGTTTCAAGATGGCAGCCCCCAGGGGAGTTGTAAGCCATGCTCCAACATGGCAGCTGCCAAGTCACACAGTCCAAAATGGCGGCTGTCTAAACTGTTCTTTGACAGAAAAGATGACTTGTTTATTCTCACAGGATATGCCATACTGTATCCCTAGAGTAGGGCTAGAATTTGTCCCCAAACTTGCCCGAAAGTTAAGAGACATGCAAGGTTGTTTTCTTGCTCTCTCCCCTCCCCTCTGATCTCTCTCCTCCACCTCATGCCCAGTGTCTTGGTTTTAAGACACAGCTCCAACCTGTCAAAATCTACTTTAAACTCTTGGGATAAGAGGTCAGATAAGTAGCACCATGGTCAAAGAGATTCACAGATTTCTATTTTTGCTGGTAACCTGTTTTCCAGGGGAGAGTTCCCTGGGGATTAGGAATATTGCCTGAGGTTTATGGGAATCGAAGAACAGAAAACAAGCTCTCCTTTTCTTTGTTGTAGATTTTCCACAATTTATGAGAAGCACCTGATGGTTAAATGATGAGATTGTTGGTTTCTCTGTTCAAACAACTGGAGAAGATAAGGCTGCCCTCTCCCTCCCTCCCCACTTCCCTCTCTCCTTCAAACAGGCCTCTTTGAACTCTTCATAACTTTTGCTCTAAGCTTGTTTTACAGGCGTGGGAAAGTGCTGCGATGGCATGTCCACTTCCTGGAAAGCAAATAGGCTGTAACTTTTCAAGATAACTCCGGGCATCTGGTTACAACTGGACCACCAACTTAAAACTCACTCCCTCCCTTATCTCTTAGCAACAGCAACTGCTTGCTCTTTAAAAGCACAGGCCCCTCTTTCTCAGGATCCTGTATTGTCCTATCCATGCTTGGCCCTTTCCTCCCTTGGAAAGGAAAATAAATGTCCTCCCGCATTTCTTCTTCTTTGTGAATTCTTTCACAGCCTGGGTCACAGGTAACCCTAACAGAGCTCTACATGTTTTCCCTGTTGGTAGAGAGGAGTACCTGGAGCCACTCACTTATGGGTGGACTGTGTTTCTCAAATGCTCTGCTCTGGCACCTGCCCTCCTGTGTTTGCACCATTCCCCGGGGGCTGCTCTGGACTACTATGAAGTTTGAGTTGTCTTCTGGCTTCACCACCTCCCCTGCAGTTGGTCTCTCTGAGACCTCCTCTTAGATGCCCAGAGCCTTCGGATTCTTTCTTCTTCTTCCTTGTTCAAACCAACCCTCAGTTATCCTTTGGGATATAGTCCTATACCTCTCACAAAGGTGAAAACTACAGCTTATTTTCTTTAAAACCAAGATTGTGGCTGATTTTTTTCACCTGATTTCAGGAGAAGGGACAATGCATCATTTCTGAAATCTCTGGCTTGTATAGATGGCTTTGGGCTACATTAAGAACAAGTATAATTGTGAAGGGTGGAGCTTTCTCAAGATGGCCTTCCTTGTGTGTGTCAGAGGTGGAAGGACACTCAGAAGGAGGCCCAAGTTTATTTTTCTCGGTGATAGAAGTGTCTGGGCCGGACAGACCTCTAAAGGTGCTGACATGCCCTTGGGGGCAGGGAGCAGGGTGACCTTGAGGGCTGTTGTGTAAGCCTTGGGGAGGGGGAAGGGGGGCATGAGTGTTTCCTGCTCTCATTTGCATATTTAAAGACAGACCAGGAGAGGGCATGAAGCTACCACCTTCCCTTTCCTGATTCTGTCCCCCTCTGCTGGGTGGTCCACAAAGCCCACCCCCTCCCCTGGCACCTTCTCTTTCGGCCATTTTACAGTTTGGTTTTTCCTGAATGAAGGAGAAATGGGGAGGGAATTATTTTTAACCTGGTGAATACAGAAAATAAAATAAAAATCAGTTTTAAGGCAAAGTAATAGAAAGTATCCTAAAGAGAAAAAGGAGAAAGTGTGTGTGTGTGTGTGTGTGTGTGTGTGTGTGTGTGTGTGTGTGTGTCTTACTCTCAATATCATCTGTGAAAAGAGAGATATTTCCAGGTCCTTTAAACTCCTAAGGATACATATGGACCCTTGCTCTCAAGGTTCTGGCATTGTGTTAGGGACACTATTAGGGTGCAACGTGTGGTAGGGTAGACAGTTATCCTGATTTTATCCCTCATGGAAAGAATCTTGGTACTATTGTGAGTTTTCCTTGAAGAATTCCGTGCCATTTCATGAAGTGGGTTGGGACTGAGAGAAGAGGATGTTCAGATGAGTCAGTCTTCCAAGATAGTCAAATTTTGTGTTATATCTGGGTTTGAAGTATAGATACAGGCCATGGTAGCCAGCTGGGTTGCCTAAAGGAGGCACTTTTGAGAACAAAGTTGCATAGTTGGGCAGTCAGATGTAACTTTTTCCATAGCAATCTCTTGGTGTTACCTGTTCTTGTTGACAGTGTTTGAGGCACTTTAGTGCCCTTAGCCTGGCCGAGCTGGCACAGCTGGGAGTGGATCCCTTTCTGGATGGGCCTTCAAACCCTTGAAGCAAGTACAAGGAGAACAGGATGGGCTTCCTTGCAAATCAGGGAACCAGTCCTCGTGGACAGTCAGTGCTCCTCATTCCCTTGGTTCTTGTTTCTTCTTATCTCACTCTCCAGATCATCCCACTGTCCCTGTGAAAATAGAAAAAAGAGTTAAGTAGCAACTGTCCAACTGAGTGATATAAAGAAGGTTTGGGGGAATCATTTAGAAATGAGGTTCAGTTCCTTGCAGCAAGGGGAGGGGAAGGCATGAGAGCTTACACTTGACTGGCACCCTATCAGTCTGAAGGAGCAGCAGATGCTTCCAAACCAGTCCTGTGCCCAGAAAACCCTTTGCCACAAGAGGGCAAGGAACACAGGGAAGGGCATATGTGTGCTGCTATGGGAGTTGTCACATGCTCCCTGCTCCCATCCCAGCCCCCCCTTTTTTTTTCTTTAGTAAAGAAATCAAGCTTATCAGTATAAATGAGGTATATATTCCCTTGAGCACATTTGTTGAGTCGAGCTTGTTACTTTTCCTTCTCTTTCTCCTTTTTTTCATTTAATCCTTGAAGAGCCTTCTCCATTCTATTGACAATTACCGTATTTTCCTGCATATAAGACGACTTTTTAACCCAGGAAAATCTTCTCAAAAGTCGGGGGTCGTCTTATATGCCAGGTGTCATCTTATAGGGCGGGTATATCCCAAACTCTATATTTTAACTGGAAAAGTTGGGGGTTGTCTTATACGCCCAGTCGTCTTATACGCCGGAAAATACGGTAGTTCAAATCGTTCCACTGGATTTGCTGACACCTTGAGTCTATTATCTATGATTTTTGTAAGCTCATCTGCTGACATACTATATAATTTCTGAATTCCGCTGAAATCCGTTTGATGTAAGGAACTCTTCTTGAAAGGTGGTTCTGCCACTGCGTCGTCGATCTCCTTGTCACTTAACTGTGCCATAGACTCTTTGTTAGATCTATAATCCTTGAAAGTTCCGTCCAGACGACTTTTCCTGAAAGTGGCAGCCTTGAAGAGGTTTGGGTAATTTGCAGGTGATATAGTATCATGGCCATCTAACTTTAGCACCGTGATATAAGGGAACATTGTAGGAGAATGCTTCTGTCTAAGGGCCTCTTCAGCATCTCCAAGTTGAATTGCCTCGCTCCCGACATAAGGTAACAACATGGCATCCGATAATCCTTCATTAATAATGACTTCATGGTAATAAATGGTGTCATTTCTGCATAAGCTGAAAGAGCTTAAGCTGAGACAAATGTTTTTGCTGTTGGTCTTGGTAAGTTCTTGTCCTCTGTAAAAGAGTTTGCAAGATGGGAGTGTCCAATCCCTGTGAGCTAATCCAAGCAGCAGCCTCACGGAAGTCCAGAGCTGGGTCTAAATCTATTGTTGGTGCTTGTACCCCTGGAAACAATGTTGCGTGAAGAGCATTAAACCGTTTTGTAATCTGGGACATTGGATTCTGTTGAGGTCGACGAACGATGTAGTAGACAAGTGCAAGTGCAGTCTTCACAATCGCGCTGATCCCTATACTCTTTACTTGAGGATCTTCAGGCCCCCAGCTGACGGGACCTTCTTGTGCATCTTTTTTTCCGAGATCCTTATGTATATATTTCTTCAAAGGGTCACAGGTAGATCGTACAAGTTTGGGAACGTCGCTAGAAGACTAGTTATTGATATGGATATGCCTCCCCCAACTGTAACTTGCTTCATATTTGACACATTCACAAGGGCACAGGCTGCAGCAGATAGTACCATTTCAGAAGGAGGTAGATAAACATCTACATGCTCACTACTGACCATCTCCGCGTATCGAGGCATTTTGTCTCCCCCCCCCTTTTTTTTTTTTTTTTTTTTTTTGATGTGGCATTCAAAGTCAGCTGAGGATGCTGTGATCTGGTCCAGTTGGTCTCAGATTTAGAGATCACAGACAAGAGAAAATTAAATTTAAAAAAATAACTTATAGGCTTGACAACCTTTTATTTAGCCTAATAACATTTTCACAAAACAAAACAGCTTTATATTTCAGGTCATTTTATAAAACACATTTTGATGCCAAAAAAAAAAAGGATGAGCTGTCAGAATACAGAAAAAGCCTCCAAAGGGAATCATTCAACTTTAACTTTTGCTACCTGTTTGATCATCCTCCTTGATGCAGCTTGCACCAGGGAACACATTTTGGCATCTGTTCCACTAGTCCAGCTCTAGTGAGAAGGCTAAAAGGCTAATTCCAATGTAACCCTGATGTTTGGGGGCTAGCGATCTGAATCTGTGCCAGTAATCTAATGTATATTCTTGATAACCTATAATTAAGTCACTGCCCCTTTCTTGCCAATCTGGTCTTGCAAGACCTGTTACCCAAATGCTCACATTTTACAGAGGCCATAAACCATGAACAATACACAACCCCTGGAGGGGGTTATCACCACTGGTGCCAGGCCAGGCCCTTAGGCATGGTCTCAAGGCCCCCACATGGGGCTTTTTGCAAAGCCCACGAAAGGTCTGGAAGTCCCATCTATATTTGGGGGGCAAAGAAACCAAAGGGGATAAAAGAAGAGCTTCCACCATATTGGTTGGCTCAGACTTTGGAGGCAACTCCTCTGAGACTGCCTGCATAATAAAGCTGTGTAACTCCATTTCTCTAAGTGTCACTTGGGTTTCTTTGGTCTTCTACAACACTAGATGCTCAGAAACCAGCTCAATGTCACACAGCCCTCTATGCCTCTCCAGGCAATTGGTAAGAAGCAGAGGTTCAGATTCACAATAGGCTAGCACACATCTGTTCTTCTCTTTGCCAGAAGAAAGGGAGGCCATGTCTCTTTAGAAGCCCCTGACTTCAGAATGAATGGTCCGTATCCTCATCATGATGTATTGTGGCCCATGGTTTCCTCTCCTAGGGGAGGTATTTCTGGGGTGTCTGGAATCTTTTTGTCCCACAACTTGCTACAGACTTTGTTATGAAATACAGAAAAGTGTTTTCTAGCTTTCCCACGACTACTGGTGTACTATTAGAATTCTACTTTCTTAGCTGTCCCTCCTAGGTTTCCATTCTCATGCCATTATGTCTCCCTCACCTGGGCAACACCAACTCCAAGTTGGCATTTGTCTAAGAGTCAGAGAATTCACTAAGGTGAAGAGCATAGCTTCCTCCTGGGCCACCTGTAATTTGTTGACCTGTTTCCAAGGGAGAGATTAATGGATCATCAGGAATGGAGCCTGAGGCTCTTGGAGATCTGCACTCTTCTCTCGTTTTGGGGGGATGTTAAGGGTATCATTTCTGAAATCAGATTTATAAATGGATTGTCCTGCAAGCTTAAAGCTATGCCACATTCTCTCTGTACATCAGGGCCCCTCTAGGATCTTCCTGGCGCTTTCCTGCAGCCTGCCTCGTTAGAGGTTTGACTGTTTTCAGCTTAGCGGCCACCCATTTTGATGTTGCCTCATTCTTTACCACCCTCTTTCAGGTGTCTCCTACTGTCATCCATCCTCAGAGATCACTAAAGTGAGTGAGAAAGACCCTTTCAAGCTGATGCCAAAGGGAGAGGGTGATCACCAGGAATGTGGTCTGAAGTACACAGGAGTCTGCGCTTCCTGCCCTCAGGATAGGAACACCTGGTGCCACTTCTGAAATCCCTGACTATGGGAAGACCCTCTGGGAACTCTTCTCTGCCCAGGAAGGGTAATCTCTAGGTTTGCATAGAACCTTTCAGGGACTGCCCCTGATCTCGTTATGAAATAAGGAAGTGTTAGAGAGTGGGAATTTTTGAGCACTCCGAGAGGCCATGGAATATGCCCCAGATAGAGTTGTCAGTGCTGACATCAGGCCAGGCCTTGAGATATGGTCTCATGGCCCCTTCCCAGTTGCACCTCACAAAATAGCCTTGCAAGATAGAACACTGTCAGCTTTCTGAAGAACAGGATAACCCTGTAAATAATATGGTTGTCAATAGCATGACCCTGACATTACTTGGGAAAAACTGTTTTGTTTTGGGTTGCTTACTCTGCAAAAACAGGATGTGGTTAATGTGCTTAAAAGTGGTCCTGCACAAAGGGTCGGGGCTGCTCTCTGGACTCCCTGCATGGAGAGAGAGCAGTTGCCGGATGGCTATTAAAGGCTCCCTAAATTTTAATTTGGTCTGGACTCCAGTGGTCATTTACTCGCGTTCGCTCCACAACATTTGGAGGCCCCAGCGAGATAACCAGCCTTTGCCTGTTCCTGTGACTGGAGCCCACCGGGGTCCCTGGACTCTCCGACCCAGGGGGAGATCTCTGAGAGACATTCCTCAGCCCAGGGACTAGTAGAGGTCAGAGACCCCGCCTGTTAAATTTCCTGATTGACTCTGATCGGAGCCGCCTGGATCTGGTTCTTACCGTAAGAAACTTATTTCTGGTTCTGTGGGCGCCCGTCTAGGGTCTCTGGAAGGCTGGACACAGCGCTACTTCTGAGACCAGATCCCGGCACACGACGGTGCCTGGCGATCCTCGGTTGGTTGTCATTGTCTTTTGTTATTCTGTGTTATTGTGGTCTAATTGTCTCTATCATTAGAATGGGTCAGTCTGCTCCATGTTCTTCTATCTGTACTCCCCTGCAATGTTTTTTGAAAAATTTTCAGGAATTCAAGTGGTGAGCGGATGATTACGGAGCCTCCATTAATGCTTTTGATTTACAGAAATTTTGTGAGCGGGAATGGCCGACTTTCCCGTATCCCAGTGAGTGGCCCCAGGAGGGGTCCACTGATCTAGGGCTGGCATATAACATCTAACATGCCGTTTCAACAATCCCAGCCACCTGGACCAAATTCCTTATATTCAAATTTGGATAGACATTTTGACTGACAATCCCACGTGGCTCCAGGACTGCCAAAAACCTCCCCAGAATAAGGAAAAATTGGAACAGAGATGGAGACGGACTATCCTCCTCACTAAACCTCCCATCACTAAACCTCCTCCCAGAGAGACCCAGGGGAAGCCGGCTGCGCCAGCGCTGCGGGGAGGGAGAGGGAGAGAAGGAACGAGTGAGGGGGCAGAGGCGCGGGTCAGGAACAGGGAAGTACTGACGCAGGAATGCTCCCACATGCTGGCCTGGAAATCCGAGCCGCCGCCCCACCCCCAGACTGAGAAACAGCCTCCTGTCCTTCCACCACCCCTGGAGGACCCCCTCTTGACGGAACCTTCCCGTATCCATCTGCCCCAATTGCGGGTCCCCCTGAGGGCCCAATGAGTCTGCCCCACACCAGCAGCGGGACTGAGTATAGACCCCATTTGGACCCTTCCCCTGATTCCTCAGGGGTCCCGATGCTGCCCCTGCGTCAGGTAACTCCGGTAGCAGAGGATGGCAGGCCGTTTATGGTTTATGTCCCTTTCACGACTAGTGACCTGTATAACTGGAAGAATCAGAACCCCTGTTTCTCTCAGAATCCCCAGGGACTCATCTCTCATTTGGAGTCTGTGTTTTTTACCCATCAGCCCACTTGGGACAACTGTCAGCAACTCCTCCAGACTCTGTTCACTTCGGAAGAGAGAGAAAGAGTGAGAGCGGAGGGGAGAGAACTGGTCCCTGGACCAGATGGTCAGTCAGTGTTGGACCCGGCGCGGCTGGAGGCCATTTTTCCGCTCTCCCAATCCCCGTGGGACCCCAACTCGAATCAAGGTAAGGAGGCTCTCGATCGGTATCGCCAGACTCTGCTGAGGGGAATCTGAGCAGCTGCACGGAAGCCCACCAATCTGTCTAAGGTAACTGAAACTGTGCAGGGACCGAATGAATCCCCGGCCGCTTTTCTAGAGCGCTGTGTGAAGCCTACAGGCTCTACACCCCCATAGATCCAGAAGCACCAGAAAACAGGCAGGCAGTTAACATTGCTTTCGTGTCCCAGTCGGCCCCAGACATAAGAAAAAAGTTACAAAAGTTAGAAGGCTTTGAGGGAAAGATGCTGTCGGAATTGGTAGAGGTAGCACAGAAGATGTTCAACAATAGAGAAGACGCCGGTGAGCTAACCAAAAAGATGGCACAGGTTTTATTAACCATGAACAGGGAAAAAGGAGACGGGAGGAAAGGAAACCAGAAAGGGAGAGGAGCAAGGCCCGGGGATAAGCGCCCTCGGCGATCAGGGCTGGGGAAGAACCTGTGTGCCTGCTGTAAAGGAGAAGGCCACTGGAAGAATGAAAGCCCCCAGTGCCCTCAGGGGCGCCCGGCCCCGGTGTTAGTCCAAGAAGTGGACTGAAGGGGCCGGGGCTCCGTCTTTACTAGCCCCCAGGAGCCCAGGGTCATTTTGCAAGTTGGGGGCAAACCAGTAGATTTCCTTATTGATACTGGAGCCACGTTCTCCGTCTTACAACAAGCAGAAGGTCCGGTGTCTAAGGAGCGAACCCCTACTCAAGGAGCTACCGGGAAGACAAAATCATATCCGTGGACTCAGGCCCGAATAACCAGTTTAGGGGCTGGGACAGTGGCCCACTCATTCCTAGTGATGCCAGAATGTCCTTACGCCTTACTAGGATGGGACCTCCTCAGCAAATTACAAGCCACCATCTCATTTCAGGGGGAGGGAGCAAAAGTAGTCCTTAATGCCAGACCTGACACCGCGCTCCTGATGTGTCCATTAAGTGAGGAATACATCCTCACCAAGGATCCTGAGGAGACTATGTCGGCCCAAAGCGCCTCCCTGCTCCAAGAACTACAGCAAAAGATATCAGGATTATGGGCTGAAAGCAATCCCCCTGGGTTGGCGACTCAGAGGCCCCCGATTGTAGTACAGCCCACTAGTATTGCTGTTCCAATATGGGTTAAGCAATACAATAAGTCAGAAGGCCAGAAAGAGCATCTTCCACTTCCTTAGCACTAAGACGTGATAACGATTCTTTGTTGGATTTGTAATCTTTAAATGTTCCATCCAGTCGTCTCTTTCATGTGTTTGCAACCTTGCAAAGATTTGGGTAATTTACAGGTGCAAGTGTCTCATGACCTTCTAAACGAAGGACTTTAATATATGGGAATAATTCTCCACAATGTTTTTATTGTAATGCAATTTCTGCATCTAAGAATCTTCGAGCTTCTAGCCCAACTTGTGGTAATAGAATAGCCTTCGTCAGGCCTTCATCAAGAAATGCCTTCATTGTTAGATACGGTGTCATTTCAGCATATGCAGCAAACAGCTTCAACTGAGCAACAAAGGCTCTTCCTGTTGGTCCTGGTAGGTCTTCATCCTTGGTGAATAATAACGACTTTAGGATGATAATATCCAGTCCTTGCGAGCTTAACCAAGTTGCTGTTTCACGGAAGTCAAGTGCAGGATCAAGATCTACAGCAGGAGCTTGCGTGGTAGGAAACAGAGTGGCATACAACGCATTAAATCTTCTAGTGATTTGTGACATAGGATTTTGCTGTGGTTTCCTCACCATGTAATAAGTAAGAGCAAGAGCTGCCTTTACAGTAATGTTCACTGCGGTATTCTTAACTACGATGTCATCAGGGCACCAACCAGCTATCTTTCCTTGGGGAGTCTTCTTGCCTCTATTCTTCTGGATATACTTCTTGAAAGATTTACTGGGTATATCATACAGGTCTGGAAAGGTCGCCAGCAAACAGGTTGTGGTGATAGATACACCACCACCTATGGTCAGCTGTTTAATGCTACTCATGCTTACTAAAGCACATGCAGCTGAGGGTAACACAAGGTCAGGAGGGGTAGATACTCGTCGACACCTTTGGTTCCGCTTGGCTCGGCGTGCCATGGCATTGTGTCTACAGTCCTAGACTTAAAGGATGCCTTTTTCTCCTTGCCGCTGGCCCCATCCAGCCAGCCCATTTTTGCATTTGAGTGGACGGACCCTGAAGAAGGGGAATCGGGACAGCTGACCTGGACCCGGTTGCCCCAGGGATTTAAAAACTTTCCTACTCTGTTTGATGAGGCTCTCAGCCAGGACTTAGGCACGTTCCGGAAAGAACATCCAGAGGTCGCCACCCTACTCCAATATGTAGACGACCTCCTCCTTGCCGCAGCGACTCAGAGTAAGTGCCGGGAAGCCACTGGGACCCTGTTGAGGACTCTAGACAAATTGGGGTACCGGGTGTCTGCTAAGAAAGCCCAACTTTGCACTCCGAAAGCCACTTCCCTGGGGTATGAACTCAGCGAAGGAAAGAGTACTTTATCTGCTAGCTGAATACAGGCTATTTTGAAAATCCCGGTCCGCAAAACAAAGAAGCAGGTGCTGGAATTCCTAGGGGCAGTGGGATATTGCCGCCTTTGGATATTAGGTTTTGCAGAGATGGCAAAACCCTATACACCTGCATCAGGGAAAAGATTGGAGAACTAAACTGGATTGAAAATGAAACTAGGGCTTTTCAGGCCCTTAAACAAGCCTTAGTCAGTGCCCCAGCATTGGCGCTGCCAGACCTCACTAAGCCATTCCAGTTGCATGTGGCAGAGGCCCGGGGAATCGTGAAGTGGGTGCTAACCCCCCACAGCTCGTAGGGCCATGGAAAAGACCTGTGGCATATTTATCCAAGAGACTAGATCCTGTAGCTGCAGGATGGCCAGGCTGCTTGAGGGTGGTAGTGGCCACAGCCATACTGGTCAAAGAAGCCTCAAAGCTCACCCTTGGGCAGGACTTACAGGTGGTGGCCCCCATGCCATGGAAACCCTTCTGTGAAGCCCACCTGAGCGTTGGCTTTCAAATGCCCGTATTACCCAATTCCAAGTGCTCCTGCTCTACCCTCTGCGGGTGAGTTTTCTTAAGACAGCAGCTCTAAACCCTGCAACCTTGCTGCCGGATGATGATCCTGAACAGCCCCTCTACAACTGTGCTGAAACCCTGTCCTCGTTGAAAAGTCTTCTAGAGGACCTGACTGACCAACCCCTCCGAGACCAGGATGAGACTTTTTTTTAATTAGTAAGTTTTAAAGGAGAAATGAAGAGTAAAACATAAACCATGAACTATGGATTAGTTCCCTTCAGGTGTCCCAGCAGGTCGAGACAGACGTGCAATTAAGTCGTTGAGTGACTTGATGGTGCTTTCCACGTCTTTAGCTCTTGTGGCTTCCTCCAGCAATGATTTCTTCATCTGTCAGAGGGATCAATTTCTTAATGCCACTAATGTCCTTGCTACTCATAGTTCTCTTTTTCATTGGAAGATGCATTACAGCTTCTTCAACCTCTTTGTCTGTAAAATTTGATAATGACTCTTGTGGATCGATAGTCTTTGAATGTGCCATCAAGTTTCCTCTTCCTTGTATTGGCAACTTTGCACAAGTTCGGAAAGTTAACTGGTGCTAGAGCCTCATGACCAGTGAGACGTAGGACTTTGCAGTGTGGAAACATGGTTTCTCCGTGACGTTCTTGAAGTGACAGCCTCTACAAAGGCACCCATCTCATCACCTACTCCAGGGAGGGTCATGCCCTTTGTGTATCCATCTCCAAAGAATGACTTAATAGTCAAGTAAGGAGTCATCTCAGCAAACGATGCAATAAGACGGAGTTGAACTATGAAAGCCTTGCCTGTAGGGCCGTTCCTGGATGGTCATCGGCGAACAGCAGAGTCTTTAGAATAGCAACGTCCAAGCCCTTGGACGCAAGCCAAGCTGCTGCTTCCTTGTAGTCATGGGAAGGATCTAAGTCAATTGTAGGTGGTTGAATGCCTGGGCGGACAGTTGCATACAGAGCTTTGAACTTCCGAGTAATTTGCGACATCGGGTTTTACTGCGGTTTCCTGATCACATGATATAGGAGTGCAGTGCGGACTTCACAATTTTGTCAGCCATATCGCCTGTCAACTTGGCCGATTCCTCGCTCCATGGTAGGAGGACGCCTTGTGCATTTTGAATCCCGCGATCAGGATGTATATATGGATTAAATGGCTTTGTTGGAATATCATACAGAAGTGGGAAGGCAGACAGAATGAACCCTGTCAAGATCGAAACATTTGCACCGGTGGTGGACGGCCTTACTTTTCCAAGTGCTACTATGGATGCTGTAGCAGCTCCGTGAACGTTCGCTCTCGGAGGCAGATATGCGGCCTTGTCGTCAGTTCCGCCGACCTCTATGTTTGGCTCCATTGTGTCCCGGATGAGACTTTGTACACGGATGGGAGCAGCTTCGTGGACGGAGGGACCAGGTACGCGGGAGCAGCGGTCATGACAGCCGATAAGCTAATCTGGGCGCAGACATTGGGGCACGGGACATCGGCTCAGAAGGCAGAATTAATTGCCCTCACCCAAGTGTTGTGGTGGGCAAAAGGAAAAACAGTAAATATTTATACTGACAGCCAATATGCTTTTGCTACGGTTCATGTCCATGGGCCCTGTATCAGGAAAGGGGACTCCTGACCTGGGGGGGGGGAAAGAAAATCAAAAACGTCCCGGAGATCCTCGCCCTCCAAAGGCAGTAGCAGTCATACACTGCAAGGGACACCAATCAGCTGACACTCCGGAGGCACGAGGAAACGCATTTGCAGATAAAACAGCAAAAGAGGCAGCCCCCAAACCAGTGGGGCTTCTACATATCCTGCCAGCTCTCCCAACAAAGGTCTTCGAAGAGACCCCTGTCTATTCAGAGACTGATAACGAACTGGGGAGGAGACTCCAGGTTAAGGAGGTATCTGGAGGATGGAGAGAATTACCCGACACCAGACTGTTCATTCCGGAGGCCCTGGGAAGGGAACTCATTTCTCAGGTCCATCAGAGCACCCATCTAGGGGGAACCAAGCTGGTAGAATTGCTTAAACGAGACTATTATATCCCTAAGCTCTTCCAGGTCTCGAAGGACATTGCAAGGAGATGCCACGTCTGTGCACAGGTAAACCCTGGGAGACACTCCCCTGGGCCCAAGGAACCAGACTCAGAGGAAGAAGTCCTGGAGAACATTGGGAAGTAGACTTTACAGAATTGCCCCCAGGGCGGGGAGGATACCGATATCTGCTGGTTTTTATTGACATGTTCTCTGGCTGGCCAGAAGCTTACCCTACCAAGTCTGAAGCAGCACAGATAGTAAAGAAATTAGTCTCAGAAATTATCCCCAGGTTTGGCCTACCTGTTTCGATGGGGTCCGACAATGGCCCGGCATTCATTGCCCACATCACTCAACTATTGGCAAAAATGTTAGGCATAAGTTGGAAATTACACTATATCTATAGACCTCAGAGTTCAGGGTAGGTAGAGAGGATGAATCAGACCCTAAAGGAAACCTTATCAAAATTAAAACTGGAGACTGGCGAGAACTGGGTAAGCCTTCTTCCTTTTGCCCTACTCCAGGCCCGTTGTACCCCTTATGTAAAGAGCCTTAGCCCCTTTGAGATTCTGTTTGGCCGACCCCCACCTGCTTCCCAAGCTAGGGGAAGAAGTGTTGGCATCCCTTTCTAATCACAGCCTCCCACAGTCCCTACAGGCCTTACAGTTGAGTTCCAGACTTAACCACCAGCTGGTCCGAGAGGCTCACCGAGACCCATCCCCTGGGACTACACCTGCACCACCTGCATTTCAACCAGGAGACCTAGTGTGGGTGCGGAAGTACGAGCCATCATCCTTGGAGGCCAGGTGGACTGGACCCTTCACTGTTGTCCTCAGCACCCCATCAGTGGTGAAGGTTACGGGAAAAAAGTACTGGATACATCGAACTCAAATCAAGAAGGCGGAATTAGAGGACCAGCCGGAGAGATGGACCATCCAGCACACCAAGGACCCCCTGAAAATCCGACTCCGAAGACAGTCCTCCTAATCCTGATGTGCCCGTGGCCCGTCACGGCGAGTAATCCCCACCTAAGGGCTAATTACACATGGGAACTGGCCAGGACTGTGGATGGGACTGTTATAGGTCATACCACGACCCCAGGGCCCTCCCTCAATAGAAGCTGACTTATGCCGATTATTTGGGGAAACTTGGAAAAAGCCAGAAAGCAATGCCCCCTACATTTCCCCAGCAGATGGGGCATATCATGGAGGGATGGGTTATGGGTGTGGCACCCTCCACTTAGAACGAGGACTTTGGCAAACTCAACATTATGTCTGTCCAGCCGAAGGTAGCCCTGAATGTGGAACTGACGGGGACTATTACTGTGCCCAATGGGGTTGTGAGACTATGGCACTGTGGACTAACAGAGATCCCACCATCCGGTTCAAGAGAATAGTCAGCCCGAGGGCCCCTTCCAATAACTGTATGGTAGGATACTGCAATCCCGTTGTTATCACCCCCCTAAACTGGTGGGAGAGTTACTGGGATGCGGGAAAAACTTGGGGACTGAGACTGTATGTAGCTGGAAGGGGTCCCGGGGTCCTCTTCACCCTCCAGAGAACCCAGCAGACCCAAAGGAAAAACCCCATCAGGCCTTTAACACCCTTAGACCAGGGGCTGCCTCCAATACAGCCACTTAGGCCCCGTCCCACACCACCACCTCCTACCCGGAATAATACTGAATTAACTCCTCTGACCGAGGTGACGGTGACCCTTGTTCCTAAGACTCATACTACCAAACCAGGCCGGAGACCTATCCTGGACCCTCTGGATGAGGTTTTTAACTTTTCAAATCAGACCTCCCCAAATGCCACCAGAGACTGATGGTTGTGTTTAAACCCAGAACCCCCGTACTATGTTGGATAGGGGCAAATGCCACTTAGTTCAGACTCGTCAGACATTAGAAATGTTTCAATTACAAACCCCCTACAAGGGGTGTGCAGATGGTGGCAAACCCCCAAATTAACTCTTGGGGAGTTCCAGGGACGAGGTACTTGTGTTATGTCCTCAGAGTTTGATTTATCAAAATCCCCCTACGGTGAATCCTGTTCCTCAGTACTGAGGTTTGGTCAGGACAATGAAGAGGAGACAGACCGGTACCTAGTGGTCCCTGAAGGTACCTGGTTCGCGTGCACCACAGGAATCACCCCTTGTGTCTCTCCTCTGACACTGATGCACCCATGCAAGCCTTCCTTATGTATCTTAGCTCACATCCTACCCCAGGTATATTACTGTTCTGGGGAGGGAGGGCACGAGCAACTGGGTCTAGCCCCTGGGCGAGTTCGTAGAGCCCCGGTAATTGTCCCCCTGCTTGTTGGTCTGGGAATAGCCGGATCAGCTGCAATAGGCACTGCAGCCCTGGTCACGAGAGACAAAAACTTTAAGGAACTTAGCAGCCAAGTAGATTTAAGAGTCTCATACTCTACTGACTGAGCTAGCCGGCCTAGCAGCCAAGTAGATTTAGACTTAAGCACCCTAGAGGAGAATGTAAACCGCCTAGAGCAGTGGTCGGCAAACCGAGGCTCTCGAGCCACATGCAGCTCTTTGGCCCCTTGAGTGTTCTAACGCCACTTCTTCAAAATAGACTCGCCCAGGCCGAAAACCGACTTATACGCATGGGCCATGAAGTTTCAATTGCACTGTACGTGCGCGCCCGCACGTGGTATTTTGTGGAAGAGCCACATTCAAGGGGCCAAAGAGCCGCATGTGGCTCGAGAGCCGCGGTTTGCCGACCACTGGCCTAGAGGATTCTCTCAGTTCGTTAGCAGAAGTAGTCTTACAAAATAGAAGGGGTTTAGACTTATTATTCATGAAGCAAGGAGGACTCTGTATGGCCTTAGGAGAAACTTGCTGTTTTTATACCAACCATTCCAGGGTCATCAGAGACAGAGAAAGCCTAGGTCAACTCAGAAAAAGACTCCAAGATAGAGAGGAAAGGCAAAGAACTGAGGGAAACTGGTATGAAAATCTATTATCTTGGTCCCCATGGCTAACAACACTCCTATCATCTCTAGCAGGACCTTTAATCTTATTGTTAATAGCAGCAACATTTGGACCCTGTCTTATAAATAGTCTCACCAACTATGTACAAAGGCGAATACAGGCAGTAAAGCTGATGGTCCTCCATACTCACTATTATCATGTCTGCACTGATGATGAAGAAACAATGATTTGATTCTCCCATAAAACCAGTGGGGAATGTTAGAGAGTGGGGATTTTTTAGCACTCCAGAGAGGCCATGGACCATGCCCCAGATAGAGTTGTCAGTGCTGACACCAGGCCAGGCCTTGAGATATGGTCTCATGGCCCCTTCCCAGTTGCACCTCACAAAATAGCCTTGCAAGATAGAACACTGTCAGCTTTCTGAAGAACAGGATAACCCTGTAAATAACATGGTCAATAGCATGACCCTGACATAACTTGGGAAAAACTGTTTTATTTTGGGTTGCTTACTCTGCAAAAACAGGATGTGGTTAATGTGCTTAAAAGTGGTCCTGCACAAAGGGTAGGGGCTGCTCTCTGGACTCCCTGCATGGAGAGAGAGCAGTCGCTAGCCGGCTATTATAGGATCCCTAAATTTTAATTTGGTCTGGACTCCAGTGGTTGTTGACTCGCGTTTGCTCCACAACAGGAAGCTTATTTTTTTATCTCCTTCCCCATAAAGTGCTGCCTGCCATGTTTTTCATTCTCCTCACAAGTGCTCTACAGTATCTTGGTCTGCTCACTTCTTTCTGCTAAAACTAGTTCTCAGTTGTCTTATGGCATAAGGCCAGAATAGCGCACACAAGGTGGGAAGGGCATACAGCTCCCCATTTTTTTTTTACTCAAGCTGTGGCACAAATGATGACTCCAATGATTATAATTAGTGGGACCTGAAGTTTATAAGGGACTTGAACCTTTCCCCTTGCTTGGGGTCACTGGTACCACTTTTGAAATCTTTGACTTATATATGGACTAACTTCCTGTTGTCCCACTGCCCTGCTTTAGAATCCTTTTCCCTTATAAAATAACTAAAATTTGTCTTCTTGTTCTCCTACCCTCCCTCTTAAGATTTTGGCAGGTGTTCTGACTCTTCCCCACTATTAAGCCCATCACCACTCATTTGTCTTTTGGGGAAAAGATTAGATCACTCAGAACAGAAAAGATCTTTTTTTCTTCCCCTTTTGAGACAATGACAATTCTTAGAACCTAAGTAATCGTCTTAATGATTGCATGTCAGGCACCATTGCTTGGGATAACTGTTGGGAAAGTGCAATTGTGAGGAGGGCGCAGCGCCACTTGCCTTTGTGATTAGGAGAACTCATAACCAGTCTGTTCTGGTAACCGCCCCAAGGGTCTTAAAGAGAGTCCAGCGGTAGAAACAGCTTAATATTCCTTTGGGTTGTTTTATAAGTCTCTTCCTGATATTGCTCTTCAAGGATTTTTTATAAGAGCCAGATGGAAAGAGCAGGTGGCCCCCTGCTTGCCGTGGATCCAGGCTGCACATGGAAACGTGAGACCTCAGGCCTGCCTGGGAGCCAGTCTTCTTCAGCTGTGAAGACATTTCTGTCACCTCTTTCTTTCCCTGAAGCATTGGGCTGGGCTCTTCCAAACCCAAAATGCGATGGATCAACCCCACTCACTCAGCTCCTGGTTCCTCTCACTGGAAAGGTGCCCCGTATGGTGAGGGGGAGGATACATATTTGAGGTGAAATGTGATACAGCCAAGAACAGAAAATATTAAAAGCCCATGGGCACCAGCAAGATTTGAGCCAGGACCAGAAAGTTCAGAAAAGAGGAGGAAGGCTTCCCTAAGCGGAAGCCCAGGGGTTGGCAGGATCAGCCAAGTGCCCAGGCCCTGCATCCTAGGCTGTCTCCATCTTTGGGGTTAGAGCAAGCCTCGCATGAGCCAGAGGAAGGTCCTGAGCTCTTGCCAGATGTCCTGTATATGCAGAACATAGCTATATTTAATAATTTCATCTTGGAGCCTGGTATGTACCCTGACCAGGAATCAAACCAGCAACCTTTTCGGTGCACAGGATGACGCTCAACCAATGTCACCACTCCAGTCCAGCTGACCCATGAGTTCCTTTAGCACATTTCTGAGTGTGGGGGTGGTCTTGCATACCCATGACACAGTTGCCACTCAGTGTTCTTTAGTCCTCTAGTATTCAAGATCCCATTGGCTCTCTTCACAAACGCAATTGTGAGAATGTAGGTTTATTTGAAGCACTGGATGCTGAAGAAAAAGCAATAACCCATTGAGTGAAGCCTACTTATTTCTTGTTCATAATTTCCCCTTTTTTACAAGTTTATTTAATTCATAAAATATCTTCTTGAGGCAGGAATCAACAAGTTTCTCTTGAAGTAGAATTTCTAATGGGTACAAAACTATTATTATCATTTCCAACAAAAGGAGTCTCCAGGACTGGCCTCGTATTAGGAGCAAAAAGATCTGTTCTGGTACTTCTGCAGGAGAAGTTTGGTTCTGACCTCTGCTAGCCTCTCATTAGTCTCATGTAGTTTATTTGCCAATGATATTCTACAATCTGTTTCTAGGTGGAGTGCTTATGTTTCCAATTTACAGTCTTGAGAAATTTTCATGTTGGAGAGTTCAGATTTCAGCTCTTCAATTCTGAATTCAAACTGCCTTCTTGTTGAAGCATTGTGGTACTCTGCTCTAGATTTTCTTGAGAAAATGCTTGTGTCTTCTGTTTTAACATATTAGTCTGAATTTCCATTTCAAGTAGACTTGGTTTAAAATCTCCAGGGAAACTAAGCTGTTCATTTGCACATTCATTTAACTTCCTTTTTGTAATTTTTAAGAGGTCCTTAAATCTGGTCATCTTTTTTTCTAATACACCTTTTTCTTCATTTCTTGATGCAAGCTATATTGCAGAGGTAGGTGTAACTCAATATATTTCTTTGTTGCTTTTCATGTTGAGATTGACTTCTGCTTTTATCTCATTCCTTCTTTACCTCTTGTTTCTTGTCTTGTAAATTCATACGATAATGAGATTCAACCTCCAGTGAAGCCTCTTTCATAGATAGTTTATTTTGGGTATCAGCCAGTTCTTGTTGAAGCTGTCTCACAACAGCCTCCAGATGGTCCCAGTGGAGGCAGCAAAGGGGGCAGAGCAGGGGATCCTGGTGGCCGAGCAGGTCCCAGTGATACCAAAATTTCTGTTCAGGTCTGAGTTCGTTATCTCAAGAAATCAAAGAATGAGTTCACAGTCAAAGAGATGAGCAAAAGCAGAGTTTTATTACAGAAAACTCCCTGCTTCAGGGAGGGGACCCAACTGGGTTTCTAGGGCAGTTCCTTTGTCTAGGGGTTAATATGTGCCCTGCTAACTTCCCATTGGTTGGTTGGAAAAATTTGGCCCTAGCAACATCCATACATTTTAAATTTGAGGGTTCCCACTCATTTTCCCTGTCCTGTGTTTTCAGCCCAGGATCAGGGCCCTTTGTTCTGACATTTTCACATGGAACAGGATGTGGCTGATTAATTTCTTTCTGCTCATGCCTGCAGGTTTCAGCTTGTTAATGTAAAAGCATTCAAACCTGTAAAGAATTTTAGTGAATTTATTTGAACCAAACTGTTGACAATTGCTGGGAAGCAGAATCTCAATGGATTGGGATAATGCTCCAGAGAATGGCAGTTTTTCATCTATTTTTATCCATTGCAACCAAAGGAGGAGACATGTGTGGGTTACTTGAAATTCTTTGGTGATAGATTAGAGAGGTGGGAGAAAGCAAAAGGCAGGAGGAATCTCTGGGATTGGATAAAGGTGGGTACAGGATAATTACCGATCAACCATTAATATGATTACAATAACAATGAAGGAATCTGTGGTAACTGTCCTGGCACCCAGGTCATTTGGTTGTGCCCTGAGGGGTCCAGAGAAAAGGGAAGTTACAAGTTACCCTGACATTTCAATGATATGTTATCATAGGTGCAAAAAGACAATAAACTCAGTTAAGGTAAAGAATGACCTTGTCAGGGAAGGTACCAGCCTAAGAGGTGACCACCCACCATAACTGCGTTTAAAGTTTAATTTCAGACCATCCTTTGTGGTTTGGTTAGGTCTTTGAGTTTGCAAGCCTGCCATGCAGGCCTTCCCTGAGCTTGTCAGGTTAGCTTGTGGCCCCTTTTGTCCACAAGCTGCATCTCTCCTTTACATTTATCTCCCATAATGCCTTCCCTAACTGCCTAGTCACTTCTACTTCCCCACCCACAAGCTGTTGCAGCTGCTGCAGTGCCCTCTGCCCCATTGTTTTCCTTCCAAAGGATCTCTGCTAAGCCAGCCTGGGAACCAGGAAGTTCCCTGGCTTGATGCCACCACTAATACATAATTTTCAATATCTTTTAGCAATAGGATTATGTATGTTGAAAGGGCAAACAGCTTTATTACAGAACTCCATTGATTAAAGGAATTTGTGGCATGCATTAACAAAAATATTGGCAAAATACTTATCTGAAACACATCCAGCATGGCCAGTGGTTAACTTGAGGAGGGGCGGTGAAGGATTAAAGAAAATAGACAAGAGAATATAGTTGGGGCCAGGTGGATCACTGTGCCTGGATGAGGAAACAGTGACACAGCCTGTAAGCCAAATCTTTTATAGTCAGGTCACACAAAGCAAAACAAGGGAGTGGTCAAGATGTTTACAATGTTCTTGCTTGTTTCAAATCTACTTCTTTCCTTTTGTTGCAATTCTCTGAACTCTATCAAACTTTGTTTTGGCAGCACTTGCTGCACCTCCCGCACCCCACATCCCTCAGCTTCCTAGGTCTATAGGGTCGGACTATAAGGTCAAGCTTACAACCATAGCCTTTGGTTTTAACTGTGCTGAGAGGGCTTTGCCCTCCAAGATGGGACTTGTATGTGAGTTTGCCACAAGAGGACCATGCCTTCTGGTCAGTCCAAGTCTTGAACCTGTCCAAACACTGTAGCTGCTCTCCACACTTATCCCTTTAAGTGTAAAAGTTATTCTTAAAAGGAAAAACATTACTTATGAACAGGTAAAGAAATTCCTACTTGAAATTATTATGCCACTTGCCCTGACCATCTATTGAAATGCTTTCATCCTTTGAAGAATTCTATTCTCCTGGATGGAGTTAATATAATACTCCTCCAACACAGAGCAAATGGAATTTTCAGGTGTAGTGTTGAAGAAAGGAATAAAAGTTTATGACAATGTTGTTGTTGTTGTTTAATCAGTGGACATTTTACAAAGTCATTGATCAGGAGATTCAATGTAATCCTGAAGAGTGGAAAGCGACTTATACCACAGAAGATATTATGTTTTAACAATTTGGAGAGCAGTCTTCAGAGTTGTTAACTTTATATGCTAGCACATGATCAGTAAATTGGCTCATAACACTAATTTTGTGTGTGCTTGTTCGCTAATGAACAATAGGAAAATGAATGAAGTGAGTTGGATGTGACCCTTGTAGAAGCTCTGTTACAATGCAGTGGAACTTAGACTATTACTATTATAAGAAATTTTATAAGCAAATTCTACAAAACCAGGATCTGTTAAGGAGAGCCAAATCATTATAGAAATATCATCAAAAAAGCATGTAATTTAGATACTTCTGGTATTTTGGATAAATAATTTTTAGTTTAAATATGTTCCATGAAATATTTTTCTTTTATCTCAGTGTACATTGTATAGACAATTAGAAATAATTTACATGTGACTAGGCATCTTGTATTTTTAATGAAGTCTGGCAACCCTTGACACACAGATTACTTGTCCAGATAGTGACTGCACCAAGATTTGAACCTTGAAAATCTTGCTTCAGAGTCTGTCTAAAAAACTACTATACAGTTCTGACCGGTTTGGCTCAGTGGATAGAGTGTCAGCCTGAGGACTCAGGGGTCCCGGGTTTGATTCCGGTCAAGGGCATGTACCTTGGTTACGGGCACATCCCTGGTGGGGGGTGTGCAGGAGGCAGCTCATTTATGTTTCTCATCGATGTTTCTGACTCTCTCTCCTCCCTTCCTCTCTGTAAAAAATCAAAATATATTTAAAAAAATAAAATACTACTATACTGACAGAATTTTCAGTCTAGGATTATGTTTCTAACTAAACTATTAAAGTCTGAGAATAAAATAAAGATAAGTTTAATATGCAATGAATCTTTTGGCTGTAACTTATGGAAACACTGCTTCAAAGAAGATTAAACAAAAATAGTATTATGCATAAAGAGAGTTGAGAAGTAGGGTTGGCTCCAGGATTCATTAATTCATTGGCTCAACAATGACATCACGGATGTTGGTTCTCCCCATCTCTTCACTCATATTTTTGTTATTGATTCTATCTCCTGGCCAATAGCAAGATAAACACAAATGTTCCAGATGCCATATCCAGACACAATAGTATCCAGAGGAAGTTGGTTTCATGCATCTTTGTATGATTCTGTTAGGAACAAGAAAACTTTCACCAAAATTCTCCCTGAAGACTTCTTAAATCTTATTTACCTGGGTTGTATTTCATGTTCATTTTTGAACCAGTCACTGGCACGAGAGTGGAATTAGTGAGTTGGGGGAAGAGAGAGACAGGATGGTTTTGACTAATTCTCTGGAGTAGAATGAACGTTATATAGGCAACCACAATATCCACAAAGTCTTAAAAAGTTTATTTCTTACATTTTTTTTCTCAAGAAGCTACTCATGTGAAGTTCCACCAAAATATGGGAGTAAACCAATGAAGCACTCAGGACCCAGGCAGGAAACAGATTGCACACTCACACCAGGCAATTTGAGTAGAGTCTAATAAAAGAACTATTTGCAAAGGTGATTGTAGAATTTAAGGAAATTTGCAAGGTATGGTGCAGTACCCCTGGAAGGTACCACTCCTGGGTCTGAAAGAACACAACAAAAAGCAGGTCTTGCTTACAATATAGCCAACCAGGCAGCCGATAAAGCTTCCTACGCTGTTGTGAGCTGAACTGATCTCAGAATGTATTATGGGACCCCAACAATTTCAGAGGCCACAATCAATAATGTGGGTGTGGGGTGGGCTCTGGAAATGCCCAGAGGTGACCAGCATCATGGCCAGAACTCAGTAAAAAGGGCATCAATCCAAAGCTGCCATGGAAATGATAGCTGAAGAAATGTCAGCAATGTTTTAGGTGTTAGAAAATGGATAAGTGCTAACTGAGGTGAGGAAGACCTTTAAGAGACAAGGCAATTTTGGTCACAGACCCCTCAAATTTGGAGGCATTGGGTGTCTCTGAGCACAGGGATGCAGATTGATGTTTTTTGAGGTGGAGGAAGACAGATTGATTAAAAATCTTTTTTTCCCCTTAAGTACCCTTTACATGATAAAACGCACCCATTTAATTGTAAAATTCAATTTTTACCGAGTGGTAAAATCATTTTTGAACCAGTTATGTATATGTATATCACATTTTATTCATCTATGGAACACTTGGGTTGCTTCCACCTTTTAGCTATTGTGAATAATGTTGCTATGAACATAGGTATACAAATATCTCTTTGAGACTTTATTTCAATTCTTTTGAATGTATAGCTAGAAGTGGGATCACTAGATCAAATATGGTAGCTCTATTTTTATTTTATTTTTTTGAGGAACTGCACTTATTCATCAATTTTTTTTATTGCTGAATAAAAAATTTGGTATATCATTGTCTGGATATACCAAATTTTGTTATCCATGCATCAGTTGATTGACATTTGGGTTACTTCTACTTTTTGGCCATTATGAGTAATGCAGCTATGAACACTCATGTTGCAAGTTTTTGTGTGAGCATGTTTTTATTTCGCTTGGATAGATACTTAGGACTGGAATTTCTGGGTTATATGGTAAGTTTGCTCAACTTTTTAAGAAACAGCCAAACTGTTTTCCAAAGTGGCTGCACCATTTTGCATCCCCACCAGCGATGTATAAGGGTTCCCATTTCTCCGCATCCTTGCCAACACTTGTTGTCTGTCTTTTCATTACTGGTTAAAAGTCTTTAAGGTTTAGCATGGTTGGCATGGCTCAGTGGTTGAGTGTCAACCTATGAACCAGGAGGTCAGGATTTGATGCCCGGTCAAGGCACATGCCCGGGAATGTGGGCTCGATCACCAGTGTGGGGTGTGTAGGAGGTAGACAATCAATGATTCTCATCATTGCTGTTTCTATTGCTTCCCTCTTCCTTCTTCTCTGAAATCAATAATTTAAAAAAAATCTAACTTTAAGGTAAAGGCAAAATGCCAGATTCCCTCCACTAACCAGGCAGAAGACTAAAGGACTAAAGATCTACTCTCTGCAAAATTAAAGCCAGAGAGACTATGTGCAGGTACAATTCTAGATCTAACTTTGCAGTTTTTAATAAATACAGGAGGATAACGGAGCAAGTCCCCTGGATGAATCCAAAATGCAGGACATTCCAAATCTGTTAAATAACTAGTGTTGACAAAATGCATTCCTTGTACTATTCTTACATGTATAAAAATTGCTACTAACTAAAAGACTGGAATAAAAAATGTCATTTGGAAAAAGACAAATATTTTTATATCAAATATATCCTGCTGGGCAGAAATATCAGGAAAATATCTTTGGCCAACCAACACAGCAGCCTACACTTCTGTCACATTTCCTAAATCCTCTTCAGGCCAGTAACATCCTTCTTGGAATCCAGGGGATAAACGGTGAAGCAGCCACTGACCTCCTTTCCCTCTCCACTTATTTCAGAACTTGTAGACAATTTAAAAGGACAGATGGTGACTGAGCACAGATAACCCTCTCGGAAATCCTCTGGGAAAGTATTTTAAAGCGCTCTCTCTCACATCAGAATGCAGGGCCCTACTTTAGAATCTACAGGCGAAGAGTTCCATATTCAGCATACATTTCCTGTTCTGTTCAACATAACTTGTTACTTTTTATTTTATATTTTGTCTGTCTCACTCCTCCCCAACCTCCATGTCAAGGGAATTAATCTCCAAATCCCCTATAGCACCTAGCATGTGTGCTTTACAAAGAATAGGTGTTAAGTTTTTCGAATGAATGAATGAATGAAGTTGAGAAAGGACTTAAAAAAGAACAGAATGGGTAGCACAGAAAAGTCTGATATATTGGTAAAGAGATTTTCCTGAAGATATCTGAAGGTATCATCTATGAACTCAGAATTGGCAAGCACAAGGATGCTGAGAGCCCTTGTAAATCATTAATCCTTTCTGCCCACCCACAGCACACCTCTTATGAGCTCTTTCAACTTCATGAGAAACATTGCTTCCTGAGCTTTGAGGACAATAATTATTTTCCCCATTTATTAAAAATGCATGCACCTGTAAAAATCAATTCTTCCAAAATGGTGCAATCAGGTTCAGAGTACCACTGAGTTGCTCCTGCTGCTGCTAATAAAAGTGACCTCATCAGCACTGAAGGTTAAGCCAGAGGTTAATATGCAAAAGTGCTCAGTGCCAACAGCTCTGGCTTCATGCTTCAACATCTTTTTGTTTTCGTGTGTGTGTGTGTGTGTGTGTGTGTGTGTGTGTGTGTGTGTGTGTAATTGATTTCAGAGAGGAAGGGAGAGGGAGAGTTAGAAACATCAATGATGAGAGAGAATCATTGATTGGCTGCCTCCTGTACACCTCACAATGGGGATGGAGCCCTGACTAGGAATTGAATTGTGACCACCTGGTTCATAGGTTGATGCTCAGCCACTGAGCCACCCTGGCCAGGTAACATCTTTTTGTTTTTAAAGATCTAAAAGAAAATAAATAATGTTTAGTTGGAATCAGTGGCTCTGCAGAAAATGTCTCCTCCCAGATTTCAGGTGCTTCCCTTTTCCCTGTCCTGAACTCCACTGCAATTTATCCTCAAAATGGAAACGTGAAAGAGACAAGAAAAAGCCAGTTCTTACAACATTCTTCTGAAAAGTTCCCCTGAGTCAGGTGACAGCATTTCTAAATTAACTCGCATATGCTCCAGGTGGCAGAGGTCTGAAAGCCGGAGCAACCGCATTTTTTGCAAGACAAGCAGAGCCCCCTTGTGGTCAATTTGGGAACTTGTGTTGGAAGGTGCAGTCGCAGAAACATTAAATGATGAGCTCAGAGGAAGGAGATAGAGTATGAAGGCAGGCAGTATTACCAAAGACCTTGGAAGAAGAGAGATTTATTGTGTTAAGAAACATAAGAAAGGTAAGTATTCATCGGGAGACTAAGTTTAGGAAATGCTGAGTTAAAACTACTTTCTTCTCAGACCCTCTGATACATCCAGATTGTGAATCTCTCAGGATAGTATATTAGGCAGTATTTTAAAAATTGACTTATTAGGGAGCCATTCTTATTTTTTAAATCCTCATCCGAGGATATTTTTATTGATTTTTTTTAAAGAGAGAGAGGGAGAGAGAGAGAGAGAGAGAGAGAGAGAGAGAGAGAGAGAGGAAGGGAGGAGAGAGAAGCATCCATCGATTGACTCCCACCTGGACCAGGGAATAGAACCTGCAACCTGGGTATGTGCCCTGACCAGGACTTGAACCTGAAACCCTTCATGCCTGGGAGGACTCTCCAACCAACTGAGCCACACCAGCCAGAGCCAGGAAGCCATTTTGACATGAAGCATCTCAAGGCTTAGTATTTTGTGATCAAAATTTGATAAACCACTTAGAGTCATATGGTGAATTACAAAGAAATCAGCCCTATCTATCTGTAGAAATATTCCTTCATTATTAGAGGAATTTAATTATTAAAGAACAACAATGTTCTTTAATGGCAACACTAACCCAAAGGATAGCATGTGGAATCTTTCAGTTGGATGGCTCCTTCGAATACCTTTGGAATAACTCAAAGCAGGGCATTCCTTTCGAACATTCCTGAAAGATGGTCACAGCCAGTATTTGACAAATGCCATGGACCTCACCATGATTGGGGCTCACCAACTTGAAGGAATTCATTCCCTTTCTGTTCAACTCTGTAAGAAAGTAAAGCTTTCCCAAGAGCGGCTTCCCTGGTACCTTCCACCACCTGGTACCTCGATGTGGTTTTCTGACCCCTCAGGCTCATGGTCACCCTCCTAACCCCTTCCTTTGTGTCAATGTTCTGCTTTAACAGTGTGACTTGGAATTGAATACACCAAAGTGTCAGCTGATCAGAGCAATGGGCAGGGCCACTATCTGGATATTGTACAAATATAAATATTTATTTTAATGAAGTCTAACAATTTACCAGGGTTTTGGGTTTTGGGGCAGTAATATCCTGAGGCAATGAAATCTCTCAGGTATGTTTACATTGTTGCTAAGCCAGGAATCCCATATCCTATACATTTGTACATGTGTTGTTGTTGTGTTGAATATATTTTTATTGATTTCAGAGAGGAAGGGGGAGGGAGAGAAAGAGAGAAACATCAATGATGAGAGAGAATCATTGGTTGGCTGTCTCCTGCGTGCCCCATACTGGAGATTGAGCCTACACCTCAGGCATGTGCCTGATGGAATTTAACTGTGATCTCCTGGTTTGTAGGTTGACACTCAACCACTGAGCCAAGCAGGCCATGCATGTGTGTTTTTTTTAATAACATAAATATTACACTTCATTTGGGCCTCGTAAGTTTAACTTAGATGCTGTTAGTCCATCATTTTAGTTTGTTGATATATCCCTCCTTCCCCCCGACCCCCCATTTATCTATTTGTTCATTCTCCCATTTGTTCAATAAAGCTTTATTTCAAAGACCACCTTTTTGTGTTGATCATTTGTTAGGTTCTGGTGCTTCAAAGACATTGTCCCTATCCCAAAGGAGTAGACCATTTAATGGGAGGGCATTGATAATCTATACATATAAAAGCTTAAGCGACATTCCGACCATTCCACTGTTTGACCGGCTCTGATGTGCACTAACCACCAGGGGGCAGACGCTCCAACTGGTAGCTATGATGCGCACTGACCACCGGGGCAGATGCTCAACGCAGGAGCTGCTGAGCAACAGCAACTTTGCAGAGTGCCTTCTTGCACTCCGGGACCCCTAGGGGGAATGTCAGACTGCTGGTTTCCGCCCCATCCCTGCAGGCCAGGCTGAGGGACCCCACCTGCCAGAGGGACCCCGCTCACTCCACAGACGCCCTTTGAGCCCCAGCGCTGCCCTAGGTGCGGCCGGCCAGGGAGAGACAGAGGGAGGTTGGCTCCAGGGCATGTCAGGCCCATCTCTCCCAGTCCCGCCCTGCCCACCACCTTCTAATTAATTTACTTCAAAGTGCACGAATCCGTGCACCAGGCCTCTATTGTTTTTGTAATGAGACAGGGCCCTATGGTTGTCACTAGAAGCCTTCCTCCAAAATTAGATTGACCCATACTCCAACATTGTTTGGTTGGATGGTTCTATCAGAAGCAACTTTCTCTGAAGTTTCATGAGAAATTTATCGGGTGTCTTGTGGAAAACAAGATAAGGCCTACATTTTTTTCCATTTTGTGCTTGTGACATTTTATTTATAGGATACACAAGTGATAAAATTTCTGGGTCAAGAGTCATACACAGGCTGAAAATCTTGATATGAAGACTAGGATTTCTGAAGTGGCATAGAGGGGCAATCCATAGATGCCCTGAAATTGTAGACACTATGTGAAGTGTGTGAGCATATGTACCGTTCTCTAGGATTTTAGGTTTTCACAATGTCTCTTGGACTAAAAGATTCCAGAAGGTAGAGGAAGGGTGTCCCCAGGTAAGGAATCCTGAACATTGTGTGTAACCACCGAGCTTTGCCAAATTGAGTGTTTGAAAGTAACTTTTGAATCTGACAAGTCAATGTACCTGGGAGCTTTTGTACACACTTATCTCATTCTTGTAAGGTCTGAGCATTTCTGCTTTCCCTAAATGTCCTGGTCACCTCTCTCTCCCACCAGACTATGCTCTGAAATGGGAATGGGAAAGGAGAGAGACCAACCTATTTCAAGTTCAGAATGGAGAGAACAGGGCATCTCCCTGGGAGGGGTGAACATGATGCTGACGCTTGAGGAGAGTTTTGGAGGCTGGTCAGAGGTGGTTGGATCCATGGCAGGAGATCTTATTGACCCTGAGCTGCAGGGCACGTGCACACAGAGCAGTTACATGTGTTAGAACCTTTCAGACTGGTTGTCAGGTTGGAATGACTCATGGCATCAGAGGCTCCCGACCTCCCTGATTGGAAGGACGAAACTCCGTGGTGCTTGGCATCGGAGGTGGACAACAGCATCTGCTCTGAGCTTTTCACCGCTCCTAGCTTCTGCTCACTTTGGAACAGGAATAACGGTATTGTGTTCACCCAGAATCCAGAATAAAGTTTGGACAGTCAGCGTCTAGGCTCCTGGGATTTTGATCGATGCTGCGCTCAGATAAGTTGGACGTCTTCCACTCTTTGTTCGAAGGTGCAGCGCTGCTTGAAGGTCTTCTCCGTCGGCATGGCGCAGGAGGCTGGGCAGGGGCGACCAGGCAGAGGGTCCGGGCAGCGACTTCCCTGCCTCCCCTCAGCCCGCAGCCACATCCAGGGGCCAGTAAAAGTGAGTAGTGGAGCACTCGAGGTGTCCCACCCTGCCCACCAGGGCTTTACCGGAACGAAGTGAGTGAGAATTCTAGGTGACTGGGCAGGGGCTGATGCTGGGGCAAGTCAACCAGCCAGGACCCTGGAGGGCCCACGTCTGCTCAGCCCGTCCCTCGGTTGTGATGCTGCCCTGCGCTCTGGCTTCCTCTCGAGGCTCTGGCCTGGCTGTCTGAAAGCTGAGCTCCCCGGGTTGTTCGGGCCTCAGCTGCCTGAGAGGAACACTCGGTGGAGCTCACCTCTAAGCCTGGGGAGTTTGTGTGGCCTGTTACCACTGGTGGCGGCACTATCAGGTTTCAGACCCTGCTTGGGAATGCAGGATCAGAGGGTTTATGAAATCTACCCAGCCAGGCCGGTGTGGCTCGGTTGGTTGAGTGTCATCCCATGTACCAGGAGGATGCCGGTTCGATTCCAGGTCAGGGCACCTGCCTGGGTTGCGGGGCTTGGTCCCCAGTAGGAGGCAGACAATGTTTCTATTTCCCTCTCCCATCTTCTCTCTGAAATCAATAAAAACACTTTAAAGAAAGAAAGAAAACCACCAGGTGGCCACATCTTTAAAAGAATTATTGTTCCACGTTAACTTCTGCAGGAGCCCTCCTGAAGCACTGGTGCTAAGTGACTAGCAAACCCCTCACCCCAAAGCAGCTGAACAGGCTTTGCCCCACCCTTGCTCCTCTCCCCTGCCTCTAACTCCCACCCCTGACACCGTGGCTCCCCTTTCTCCCAGCCCCATTTTTGTCTTTCTGCCCCTCTCCCTGCCTCCCAGCCGGGTGACCAGTTGTGGGATCTGGCACGGCTGATTCACAGGTGCAGCTCCAGTTCCTGCCAGGCCTCTCTGCCCCGCCTCCAGCAGCTGTTAGCTCCTGGGCATTTCAAAGGCCCAAGCAGAGAGAGGGGACGGAGGAAATGGAAGCTGGCTCTGCCAGGCCGGCCTGAGTGCGGGCCAGCGGCCGTCATCAGCCTGTCCTGGAAAATCAAATTGAGAATTTTCAGCCAAATCCAAATCACAGATCCTATTAGGAATTATCCAGATTCGCATTTCAAGTCTCCGGAGCTGCAGGATGTGCTAAAACTTGTTCTTATGTGAACAAATGTATTTAAAAGTCCCCCTTTCCAACAGCTGATTTAACATAACATTTTAAAAAAGAAGAAAGCAGTCTTTCCAGTGTCAGTGCTGTGAGTCTATCTAGACCTTGCAGCAAAAATATGACAGGCTTCCTGAGGTCTGAGTGGGGTCGGCTCAGGTTTGCTTCCCACTCGGGAGGCCACTGGGCACACAGGACATTATGCTGCTCCAACTGCTATCCTGCAGCTCACAGCACAGATACATCGGGCTGTGCTTTTATTTCCTTGAGGACTGTGGTTATTGTTATTTATCACATTAACATGAGGATGGTGCATTTAAATACAAATGCGGAAAGCACCCAAGAATTCTCTACTCCTGCATCTTTTTGTGATTTAATCCCAGGACATTTTGTGAAGAAAAGCAGTTTCTGGGGTGGAGGCTGTCAATCATATTGTGTTGCCAGCACTGGCTAAAGGAAATCATAAACTCACTATTTATGCAGTTTAGGCTGCACAAGGAAATGTTTATAATTAAAATAGCAAGAAGTCAAACATGCTACAGAGTGAAATATATAAGGAGATGAGCATAACATGTGATGAAGTATTTATCTTTTTACCTAACATTTCCTTTCCTCCAAAGAACCAGCAATGGCTATTTAGGAATAGTGATGAAATTGGGTGTGTGTGCACACAGACAGACAAGTAATATTTGACCAGGGAGCCAAGAATACTCAATGGGAAAAGGACAGTCTTTTCAAAAAATGGTGCTGGGAAAACTGGGTAATCACCTGCAAAAGAATGAAATTGGACCCTTATCTTCCACCACTCCCAAAAATGAACTCAAAATGGATTAAAGACTTAACTGTAAGACCTGAAACTGTAAAAGTCCTAAAAAAAAAAAAACATAGTGGAAAAATCCTTGATGTGGGTCCTGGCAACATTTATTTACTATGAAAACAAAAGCACAAGCAACAAGAAAATAAACAAGTGAGACTACATCCAACTAAAATGCTTCTGCACAATGAAAGAAGCAATCAACAAAATGAAAAGACAACCTATGAAATGAGGTATCTGATATACAAGGAACTAATAAAATGCAATAGCAAAAACCAAACAATCTGATTTTAAAATGAGCAGAAGACCTGAGTAGACATTTTTTCAAAGAAGACATTCAGATAGACAACAGCTGCATAAGAAAGATGTCCAACATCACTAATCATTAGGAAAATGCAAATCAAAACCATAATAAAATAGCACCTTATACTTGTTAGGATAGCTATGATTAAAAAGACAGGAAATAAGTGTTGATGAGGCTGTGGAGAAAAGGGAACTCTTGGTACACCATTGGTGGGAATGTAAATTGGTACAGCCATTATGAAAAACAGAAGGCTCCACAAAAAATTAAAAATAGAGCTATCATATGATCCAGCAATCGCACTTCTGGGTGTATATCCAAAGGATATGAAATCACTATTCTGAAGAGATATCTGTACTGCCATGTTAATTGCAACATTATTCATAGTAGGCAAGACAGAGAGGCAATCTAAGTGGTCATCAACTGGATGAATAGATAAAATGTGAGATACATATTTTATATATATGTATATATATATATATATATATATATATTTATATATATATATATATATATATATATATATATATATATATCATATCCCATTGGATCTGTATACACACACACAGGAATATTATTTAACCATGAGAAAGAAGGATATCCTGCCACTTGTGACAATATGGACAGACCTAAGGACATGCTAAGTGAAATAAGTCAAACAGAGAATGACAAATACTGTATAGTCTCACTTTTATGTGGGAGATGTTGATGAGAGGATACAAACTTCCAGTTGTAAGATGAGTAAGTTCTCTACGTAATTAACTATGGTCTCTATAGTTAATACTACTGTATTATATACTTGAAAGATGCTAAGACAGTAAAGCTTAAATGTTCTCACCACAAAAAGAAAAAATAGATAATTATTCAAGTTGTTAACTAAACTCACTGTGGTTGTACCCTAAACTGATACAATGTTATATGGTCAATTATATCATAATTTAAAAAAAGAAAGTGTGAGTGTGTGTGTGTGAAGCAGTGGATTAAAGAGAATAATTCTTGCCAAATGCTTGGCATAATTAAAGTTCTACAATATGGATAAATGAACAAAAAAAAAAATCCCATGGTCAAGTAAATTTTGGGAAAAAATTTTAAACCAAATTAAGCAGGTATCTTTACTAGAAGATGTCTTGGAGTCTATTATATGCTGATTACTGGTCTGAATGTCTGTGTCCTCCCCAAATTCACTTAGGTGGAATGCTAATGAACAATGTGATAGCATTAAGAGGTGGAGCCTTTGGGAGGTGCCTGGGTCATAAGGGTGCAGTCCTTGTGATTGGGATCAGTGTTCTTATAAAACAGAGCTCCCTCGCCCCTCCCATCCAGTGAGGACACATCCCAGGGGTGCTTTAGCCAGAACCTGACCATGCTGGTAACTTGATCTTGGACTTCAGCCTCCAAAACTGTGAGAAATTTCTGTTGTTTATAAGCTACCTGGCCTATGGATTTTGTTCTGGCAGCCCAAACAATTTAAGACACTAACATACATTGTAAATCTTGGAGAGGAGTAGTAGGATATAGTCTAAACGTCAGACTTATATCAACTCCTATTTGTCTATGTAAAGGCCAACTGTTTTGTGGAACACACTTTGGAAAACTCTTATTCAACCCATTCAGAAGTGAAACCATAGGAAAATACATTAAATAATACATTTTAAAAGCCAGTACCTGTTACTATACATTTTATAAAATACAGATTTCATTCCTATTTATTCACCACTATTAATTACCTTTATTTTGTTTATTTCATTAGTTTATAATCAATTGCATGTTTGCACAAATTTTGAAAGAGGTCTTGTCAGTAGACTTTAAAATAGATTTTCAAGGGCAGTCTTCATTGGATTTAAAATTACATGTAAGTATACAAAATAATCTATATATATAAAAGCCTCAGTGACTGTTATGACTGGACAACCGGATGACCAGCCAGTAGCTATGATGTGCACTGACCACCAGGGGGCAGACGCTCACTGCAGGAGCTGCCCCCTGGTGGTCAGTGTGCTCCTATAGCCAACCTCCCATGGCTCACCAACCTCCCATGATCCCTCCCCCTGGTTGGCTGGTCCCCATTGGCCCAATCAGGATTGGACAAGATGGACCCGATGGGCCCCAATTGCTGGCCAGGCTGAGGGACCCCACCTGTGCATGAATTCATGTACTGAGCCTCTAGTATACTATATATACATATATACACACAACATACACACATTTATAGATACCTATATTTAAATAGAGTGCCAATGTAGTTTTTCTTCAGAGTGGTTTTCTGATGAGTACCTTGCTTAGATATTTCAAACAGAGAGAATTGAATAAAGGCCACTAGTTGCTAAAGTGTTGAAAGAGCAAAAAGGGGATGATGACCTAAGGAAGTATTAGTACTTAGAGGAAATGCTGTCTAACACCCCTAGGACTGGGGGATAAAATCTCCTCTCCAAGATTTACAATGTATGTTAGTGTCTTAAATTGTTTGGGCTGCTAGAACAAAATCCGCTGTGCTGCTGGGGTGTGTCCAGTGGAGCATTGGGGCCACCTGCCAATGCCAGAACTGCCAAGCTGGAGTCCAGGGCGATGCGGAAACCGTGCAGCAGAAGTCAGAGCAGGGAGGGAATGGCTCCTCGTTCCCCACCTGCCTCCCAGTCTCTCCCAACAGAAAGCCAACTGACACATGTCTGGGAAATGAAGTTCCTAAAATACACAGCAGTAAAGAGAAGGGAAGAAGAGTTGACGAGGATCCACAAATGACCAGCACACCAGCAGAGAGAAATTTAAAAAGCACTCTTTTGAGTACATTTTAAAATAAAGCCATTTCTTTTCCCTCTCACAATCAACAGAGGAACTGGTTTCTTTTAACTTTGCAAATTTTAATTAATAATGAAGAGATTGAATTAACACCGAGCTAGGGTAATTTGGGGGAAATAAGGAAATTTAAAAAACTCAACTCAGATTTCAAAGAATGATATAATTAAACATCTCATAACTTACATTACCTTAAATCTCTTTAAAATATGAGCACTTGACTTGACTAATCATGAAATTTTAATTGGCACTAAGTACTTCATCTCATGTCTGTACTTTTTAAATGTTTTTACTTTTTGCAAATTTTACCCCTGGCTCAGGCTATCAGGGGCTGTCTCTAACCCTTAATATGCATCAGATCACATGGCAAATACTGCAGCCTAGTATCTGTGTAGTATACATGTGTAGTAATTAGAACTACAACCCAACTGTATACGGCATGGTAAAAGTTGTTGCTCTGAATTATGAACTTAAGGCTCAAAATCTGGAAGTGCTTCTGAAATTATTAAAGAAAGATTGAATTATGTAAGGTTCATTTTTTTTCTATAGCATCTTCCAAAATATAGTGTGCAAGAAACTCCAGTTCCTTAGGCTGTATTAGGTAGGGATCCTGTGGTCAAACAGATCTGAAAAATTGGTTTAAGACAATGCTTCTCAAACTCTCTGTGATAAAGGACCAGTTTTTCTTTTACTTCTAATTTGTCTCAGACCATTTTTTTGGTTAAATATAAATTTAAAAATTTATCAAATAAATAAAAATTTAAAAGCACACAAAAAATTTTTCACTCATTTTTTTAATTATTATTAGGGTCCACAAACGTTACATTATTCTGTCAAATTTCTCTCAATTTCTAAATGCTTACTCAGTTTGCTTCAGTACTTGCCATAGACCAACAAGAAAATAACTCAAACCTTCAGCTGACCAATTCTGCAGACCATGTTTTAAATTTTAACAACATGTAAATGTTTCATTCCTGAGGTACTTCTGGGAGATGGTGATACACTAATGGGCACTGCAAATCTGAGAGGTAGGTTCCTCATGCAACATTTCGGGCACTTCCTCACTTACCTAAGAGCCCAGATCCTCTTCCTTGGGCTGGTTTTACCGGTACATCCTATGGCGTCTGTGTTCCATGGCATATCCTTGAGAAAAGCTCTTAAGTGTGTTTTGTTAAATTTTAGTTCTTTTTAAAAAATGTATTGTTATTGATTTTAGAAAGAGAGGCAGGGAGAGAGAGAGAGAAACATCACCCACTGTCTTCTGCACACCCCTACTGGGGCTTGAGCCCAAATCCTGGGCATGTGCCCAGACCAGGGAATTGATCTTTGACCTCATGGAGCATGGGACGATGCTCAACCAACTGAGCCGCAACGGCCAAGCTTAAATTTTATTTCTTTAAAAATTGTAGCTTCGTGCATGTCATATAGGTTAACTGTTGTTCCCCAGCTCATCAATTTCAAATCACCTAGGGATGGATGGGTGAATGGATGGATGGATGGATGGATGGTTGGATGGGGAGATGGGAAGAAAAGATGGAAGGAAGGAAGGGAGGGAGGCAGGAAGGAAGGAAGGAAGGAAGGAAGGAAGGAAGGAAGGAAGGAAGGAAGGAAAGAAGGAAGGAAGGAAGGAAGGAAGGAAGGAAGGAAGGAAGGAAGGAAGGAAGGCCTTGTATTTATTTTGCATATAGCAGGCACTTAATTATGTAATTGATAAAGAGAAAAATAGTCGGAAGGCAAAAAAGTATTTGAAAGTTGCTTCTATCATAAGGCAATTTTCTTTCCCAAGCACTTTCTTTTCTAAATTCTTAAAAGTAATTGCCAGAAATCCAGACATGTGGTGCGAAACACAGAACCCACGTGAATACCATCACTCATTCATGAACAAGTGGAAGCGCCTTAGACTGATTGATCACGCACTCAAGTTCACAAGGTTAAAACGTGGGGGGCAGTTAGTGAGGCAGCCTCGGTTATGCTTTCTACTTGCCTAGATGTCAGTGTGGGTTCCCTGGATATTACCTCTTCCCCTACCGTTCCCATCACTGAGACCTCAGAGATGACATCAGCCTGAGCAGCCAAGCTTGAGATTATTTGGTAAAGTGTCTTGACTGTCCTGACCTTCACCACTAAGCAGGCGTCATTCCTGCCACTCCTTGTAGTCTGTGGGTTCTTAAAGGTACACAGAGAAGGAGGAGGTGGGAAAGTCAAAGGTTCTTCATAGGAAATATTAAGGGTGCAGACAGTGGAGAGCTCAAGCGTCCTGGATTGCCTATACTAGTTGGGCCCCGGCCCATGTGCCCAGAGTCCTCAGGCTGAGATCTGGGTTCTGGCACGGCTTCAATGCTGTCTCCTTGGCCAAGTCAGGAACTCTCTTCTCTCTGGTCCACAATTCTTCTGTAAAGTGAAATGCCACACTCTCTACAGTTCTTTGTGGAATATAATTCTGTGATCCTAAGTAAAGAAATAAGGCCTAGGGCAAATATGAGAATTATATTATCTAAACTACAACCCACTACATAGATTGGTGGGCCTAGCTTGCACATTCTTAATTAAGTGCATAATTCACAATTAAATTATGCATTTGAGGCAAACAAGAAAGTGGAGGTTCCTCGAACAGCCATCTTTATATAGAATTCAAGTTGACAACTGACGGTTGATGTGGCTTCGAAAGCCAGGAGGGTCTCCTTACGTAAAATAAAAAGATACTGCACAGTTGTTGGCTGAGGGCCCACGCTCCTTCAGAGTGCAGTGCACACTGGCTCACAGAGCTCGGGAGGGACGCAGGCCACGGTGAACCGCCTGGGAGACAATCTTCCCGGGTTTTCGGGTGGGGCTCATTCAGAAAGTACCTAGTTAGGAAAATTAGTATTCTCTAAAGTCTCACCACTCAGTAGGTCTTCCAAGGGCCAGCTGCAACAGAAATTCGGACTCTCAGGCCCCACCCCAGACCCACTGAGTCAGATCTGCCTGTTCACTAGATTTACGGGTGATCTGTTTGCACCTTACAGGTCAAGAAGCCTGAACTGAACTGTGTGTTTCTCCTGTACGTACAATTGTGAATAAACATTCACTACTCAGCCTTGGGGACTCTGTTAAATGAAACTGAGGCTGGTTAGGGTGTAAGCCAATAAATTTAGAGGGGGCGGGGAATGGCAGAAAGGGAACCTGAGGGTGAGCAAGGATAATTTATCTGCTCTGCCTGTGTGAAATTGGGTTAGCTCTTTGTGATTTCTGTTCAATTTGGTTTTTAAATGGAACCATTATGACTCAGGTGTAAGGGGCTCAGACTCAACCAAAGTGGTATCTATTAACATTTTTCTTGATTTGGGGGACCAGAGAGGTGGGTAAAGAAGTTTCCAAAGTGCCCAGGTCGGGGTCCTCAAGTGGTGGTCTGTGATGGGGGTGTGGTGTAGGGGTGAGGTCAGGTCTCTGGCATCCATCTACCCTGGCTTCTAATCTAAAGTCTGCAGCTGTATGGTTTCAGGCAGTTTAATCTTAGAGAGTCCTCATTTCCTCTTCCATAAAATGAGAATACTAGTGCTTATAATGTTCTCATCAGCAGTTCAGAGACTTTAAAGCACCTCCTTTGGGGTAAACAATAATGTCACTGTAGCAAATGTGCACACCTTTCTCAGCCATAGTGTTTCAGGGAGCCAAAGCCCAGTCAGCCTCCCACCCCAACCCTGGACCCACCGGCTTTGTGAGCACTAGCTTGGCAAAGGTATAGTGAGCAGCTTGGGTGAGCCAGGCAAATGCATACATGACAGAGCCTTTCCTGGGACAGCTTCACTCAATCAGAGGTTTCTATGCAATTCAAAGACCCTGAGGTTTTCGGACTTCTCAGGACTTTAAAATTTGAAAAATAATTTAGGGCACTGATATAGAGTTGGCAACTTATTTTTTGCTATCTTAAGAAAATAGGCTTGCTCTGACCAGTTTGGCTCAGTGGATAGAGCATCGGCCTGCGGACTGAAGGGTCCCAGGTTCGATTCTGGTCAAGGGCATGTACCTTGGTTGTGGGCACATCCCCAGTAGGGGGTGTGCAGGAAGCAGCTCATTGAGGTTTCTCTGTCATCGAAGTTTCTAACTCTCTATCCCGCTCCCTTCCTCTCTGTAAGAAAATCAATAAAATATATTAAAAAAAAAAAAAAAGAAAGAAAATAGGCTTTAAGCTTTTATTGTTTCTAAAAGAAAAACCTACATTAGCATAAAAAAATAGGACATTAGGAAAGATCATTCTTTTATCTGGAATAAATTTCACTCTTTGGAAAATATTGCACCGTCCTTTTGTTTTCACCTCAGTGTGAATAGACTAAAACCTCTTCCTGGGCATGTGGTATTTGGCAACCACTCCCTTTGAAAACCCCAGGAAGCTGAGGGGATAGGTTTTGTCCAGAAGTTGCTTAACATTGGCCAGAAAGTCCTGACCATACCTGAAGCCCTACCTCCACCCCCTGGCCAATCACAGGGTTGTAGTTGAGAAGCATATAACAAGATATGGCCGTGGAAAGGTTGGACTCTCACTATCCCAGGCATCCCCGATCCAAAAATTGTTCCATCTGCATGAAACGAAACCTTCTCTGGGCCCTGGCCACGGCTGGGCTTTGGAGGAGGCCGAAGTGGCTAGCAGATGGAAGTAGAAATGCAATTAGTTAATGCAATTGTGAGAGATGATGCACTTAGCAAATGTATGTGTTTTTAAAAGAACTGAAAGGAACCACATCCAAATGTAGGCAGATGTTATTGCTAGTTGGCTGGGATTACAGATTATTTTTATGTGCTTTGAATTTTTCAGTATTTTCCTCAAAGATATATGTTGTTTATATAAGACAAAATAATTTATCTTTTAAAAATAAATACATAAAAATGTAAACAATGGGAGTAGTGCAGTGCAATACTCGCATAGCCATATGTGATGTGCGTGCATGAAATATATTTAGGACCACTGTATATCCTATTGTACCTTTTGAATTTTGTGCCTCATGTACGTATTACCTATTAAAAAATAATTAATTTGAAAATGTTCAGAAAGCTAGAAGGGAGTTCCTATGCAGTAAGGTTGACATAATTTTTTACCTCCCCTTAGAAGCCCCATCTCACCCCTACCCCATCTTTGGGCCTTGAGGGGACCCTGTGGCCTTGCAGGGGAGGAGAAACCCCCTCACCTCATGGCCACCCAACTGGTTAGCAGATGCACCCAATTAAGTAGAGTAAAAGATGTGATCGTTCTCATCTGGCAGCGTGGTGTTGCCTGTCTTAATTATTACAATTAGGATTGCAAACCATGAATCAAAACAAAGAGCACTTCAAAAATCCAGTGTTTAGCAAAATGTAACATTATATGAGAAATTCAGATGGAAAAGGAAAAAGACGAGCTTTGTGAAACCATACTTAGGATGGAGAGAACTTTTCTGGGGTCTGTCTCAGGTCTTTGAGGTTAGATGAACATTCTTACTCATTAGTAAATATTTGACATGAAAGCTTTTTTTGCTCACCTCCTAATTATCATTTTTCCAAAGCATCTGCTTCTGGGAGAAGATTAATTAGTTGGCTATTCCTAAAGGATGGATTTGAGGAGATCAAAGGCCCTCCACATGTAATAGAGAGAGAACTAAACTGTGGAAATTTCCTCTTTGGAGGAACGAAGGTCAAAATCCATTTGGGGAGTGTCACAATGAACAAGGTTTGTTCTGTTTTTCTTTTCTTTCAGAAAATAAAAGCTCCTGCCAAGATACAAATATTTAACTTATGCTGTATTTTATTAACCTTCTCTTTGAAGGACTACCACTTAAAATTTTTCTGTCTCTTCCTCATTGGATAAACACAGTGAAGACGTGTTTTATCTAAGACTATATGCAGAGATCTATGAGATACTTCGAAGTGAAAAATGAAAGTAAGGACTCTAGGATGATTTCATTATGTGTACCTCATACATTTCCTCATTTGATTTTTTTCCTTATAGATTTAAATAACTCAACCAACAAATAGATATTGATATATTGTGCAAGTTTATCTTATATCTGTGCAAAGACACGTTGGTTTGGGGACTTGGTTTGCCAATGTCCTTATCCCCACCCACATGAGGCCCTGCTTTTCCACAACTTTTCCTTAAAAAGTCATTGAATGTTTAGGTCCCCCAAAATTCACATGTAGGAACCTAGTCCCCAAAGGTAATGTTATTAGGCGGTGGGTCCTTTGGGAGGTGATTACGTCATAAAGGCAGAACTCTCATGAATGAGATTAGTGTCCTTAACAAAACAGACAGATCCAGAGACAGAGAAGCATCGATCTTTCCCTCAAACCTCAGAGGGAAAGTAGGGGATGGTGGAAGGAAGGGGGAGAGATCAACCAAAGGACATGTATGCATGCATAGAAGCCTAACCAATAGATACAGACAACAGGGGGGTGAGGGCATGAGTGGAGGCAGTGGTCGGCAAACTGCGGCGAGCCGCGGTTTGCCGCTCTGTTGACTAATGAGTTTGCCAACCACTGAGTGGGGGGGTAGAGGGGTAATCGGGGGATAAGGACACATATGTAACACCTTAATCAATAAAGAAATTTAAAAAAAACCCACAGACTTCAGAGAACTCCCTTGCCCCTTCTGCCATGTGAGGACACAGCGAGAGGACAGCTCTCAATGAACTAGAAAGATGACTTCACCAGACACTGAATCTGTAGGTTGACTTTGGACTTCTGAACCTCTAGAACTATGAGAAAGAAATGTTTACTGTTCATTAGCAACCACATCTGTGGTATTCTACTATAGCTCACACACAAATAAGACAACCATCATACCTTTTACATTTTATTTTGATAACTATAGTAGTCCCCCCATCTAAGTTTTGCTTTTCACAGTTATCTGAGAGCAACAGCAGTTTGGAAATATTAAATCTCCCCAACCATGATCAGGATTATCCAAAGCAGATGATCCTCCTTCTGACATGTCATCAGAAGGTCAACAGTAGCCTAATATTATGATGCAATGGCCTATGTCACTCACCTCACTTCATCTCATCATGTAGACATTTTATCACCTCACTTCATCACAACAAGAACAGTACAGTACAATAAGTATTTTGAGAAAGGGAGAGAGATCACATTCACTTAACTTTTATTACAATATATTATTATAATAATTCTATTTTATTATTAGTTGTTGTTAACCTCTTACTGTGCCTAATTTATAAATTAAACTTTATCATAGGTATGTATGTATAGAAAAAACATAGTATATATAGGGTACTATCTGCAGTTTCAGGCATCCATGGGGGCTCTTGGCTTGTACCCGCCATGGATAAGGGGGAACTACCGTAAGTATATTTGGTAGAAAATTTAGAAAATGTAGGTTAATAAAAAGGAAATTTTAAATTATTTTTAAGTCTCCCACCCAAAGATAACTGCTATTAGCATTTCATTATTTAATCTATCCTTTCAGCCGTTTTCTAGTCATAAAAATACTTTTCTGCACAAATTGAATCTCATAGTATACTAGAGGCCTTGTGTACGAAATTCATGCATGGGTAGGGTCCCTAGGTTTGGCTGGCAATCAGGGCTGATCTGTGGGGCAACCTACGGGGTGATGGGGTGGGGCAGCTGGCACCCGCCTTGTCTGGCCTGGTGCCATCTGCTTGCCGGCCCTGCCCCCCCCACCACTGCTGGTCGCCTCCCTTTGCGGGGCCACTGGTGGGGCAATGGGGGGGGCCCCCATTGGCACCCACCTTGGCTGGTCTGGGGCTTGTGGGCGGGGGGGTGGGGGCAGCTCCTGTGTTGAGCATCTGCCCCCTGGTGGTCAGTGTGCATCATAGCGACCAGTCCTTCCACCAGTTGTTCCTCCATTAGGTTGATTCGCATATTAGGCTTTTATTATATAGGACTAGCATTCCCGTTGCAGGAAAAATCCTGCAATAGGGTTTCCTGCTGCACTCTACCCCGCCCCGCCTCCGCTCCTCCCTTGTCCCCCGGCCCGCCTTCTCCGCCAGCCCGCCCCGCTCTCCTTCCTTCTCCCCTGGCCCCGCCTCCGCTCCTCCCTTGTCCCCCGGCCCGCCTTCTCTGCCAGCCCGCCCCGCTCTCCTTCCTTCTCCCCCGGCCCCGCCTCCGCTCCTCCCTTCTCCTCCCCCTGGCTTGCTTGTTTCTCCGCAGCTTTGCTCCCTTCAGCATCTCTTGGCTTCTTTCTACGCAGTCTTGATATGCAAATTAGCCGCCATCTTTGTTGTGGTAATTTGCATACCCGTCCTGATTGGTTGGTGGGCGTGGCTTGGGCGTAGCGAAGGTGCAGTCAATTTGCATATTTGTCTATTATTAGGTAGGATACTATTTTTTTAATGTGTTTTTTTCCCCACTTTGTTTTTCCACAACACTGGTCCATAAGATAGAGAAGAACTCTATTCTGACTAAGATTCGTTTTGAAATTGTTAACACATCCCAAAATTGAATTGGTCTCTACTTAGCTAAGTGTTTTCATATATGTTGGCCTTCTGACTGACCAATTGAGCCCATGCTGTAAGTCTTTGTGACCCCTGGTGAGGAACCCCACTGTGGGGCTGCTCTATTCCACACCCAACATAAACACATGCATAGAGGTTATCAGGGCACTGTGGATGGGCCTCCCTCTGAGCTCCGGAGGCCATCTAATGTATATGCAGCAGCCTCTGGCCCTGGTGTAGTTTACTTCATCAATTTGAGAAACAATGCTTTTTAAATATATATATATTGATTTCAGAGAGGAGTGGAGAGGGAGAGAAAGATAGAAACATCAATGATGAGAGAGAGTCATTAATCCAGTGCCTCCTGCATGCCCCACATGGGGATTGAACCCACAACCCGGGCATGCACCCAGAGGAGAATTGTGACCTCCGGGTTCATAGATGGATGCTCAACCACTGAGCTATGCCTGCCGGATGAGAAACAATGCTTTTTATCCCTTCCCTCACTAATGAATAAAGGCACAGCTGGGATGTTGGCCTCTTCAACTCAGAATCAAAGGCCTGGGGCTATGTCAACCTTTCCCTCCTCAGCCCTATCTCCCTGACTCCCCCAACTAGAGTAATTTTCCAGGATTTCACTGTTCATTGTTCCAGTCATCAGATCCTGTACCTAACCCTCAGCACTTGCAGTTGGGGAGAAATTGGGTCCCCGAGGAGCTGAAATCTGCTCTAATTCCTTCAATCTCATGTATGAGAAAAGGCCACTGCAGAAATATTTCCTTTAGCGAAGCATGCACAACCAATTATAAAAAGTTGTAGGATTTTGAAGTCAAAGGGCTCTTGGGCAAAGAAGCAGAGTGCATTGGGGAAGAGGTACTTTAATTAAGCCCAGATCAACACCAGGGCAAGTGAAGCCAAGATTGATATTAATATCCAGAGGAATTTTTGAAAAGTTAATGAATTGTACTTTACCTGCAGGGTTTCCCACCCTGGTAGATCATCAGAATCACATGGGGTGCTTTTTAAAACTCCAGATTCCCAACCAAATCACCACAATTCGAATTCAATAGATCTAGGAAAGGGCACTTAATGTTATGGGGGCGAATTTTTTCTCTCTACCCTTCTAGGTTCTTTTAGCAAATTTAATCATTAAATTAATCTAAGATAGGTTAATAAGAGAAATAACCAAATTTAATTACGTATCTATGTACAGGAAACTCACATACATGAGAGAATCAGAGACCCCACATATGTGAGAGGTCCTGAGACAGAAAGGAAAAATGAGGTGTGTATGGCATCCTGAGTTATGGATGAGATAAGCTACCTGAAGCTTCAGAGGGGAGAAAAGTCGTTTGCAGGACAGTAAGAGCAGATGTTCAGTAATTAGAAGTTTGCCCTGCCATATAGATAGGTCTCTGGTGATCACTCTTAGGGTCAAGGCCGCAAGGTCTCAATTGCCTTCAGCTCAAAATAACTCACATGCTAAAGCAGCACATCTCGGGGAGGCCTGATCTGAACCCCTCAGTGTTCACTTGTTTCTTACTTTGACCTGTTTTAGTAAAGTGTGTTGTACTTTAAATTTTTTTTTCTTTTTATTAAGTTAAAAAATTGACCCGTTACCAATCATTTCTTTATTAAACTGTCCATATTTGAAAAACTAAATTGATGTGAACAAATTGATTTGTTTGCTTAGACCAGTGGTTCTTGATCCCAGTTGCACCTCGGAGTCACCTGGGCAGCTTTCAGAAATCCTGATGCCCAGCACCGCCCCCTCCCTCCCCCTTCCCCTGTCTCCATCAATTACACCAGCATTTCTGAGGATGGAGCTTGGCATTAGTTTCTCAAAACTCCCCAGGCAATTTCAATGTCAGCTCAGGCTGAGAATCACTGGCAAGACCCAGGCTAAAGCACTGACCCTGGTGAGACCTCCCAAAGTGGGAAATAGTGCAGTCCTTGACTAGTAAGGGTGGTGGCGCCCACAGAAGGATGCTGGCACACCCATCTGCCAGTGCTCACAGCCAAGCTCTTGGGGTATTCTGAAAAATCCATAAACTGATACCTCTAGTCAGCCTCCTCAAAGAAGAATGCCCAGCTTTGCCTCTGCTAGCTGCCAGGTAATCAGTGCACCCAAAAGGTGCAAACAAGTAGGAAGCGCTGTTCTCAGACTCAGGCAGTTTTTCCCCTTCTACCCTCCCATCCCATCCCCTCCTCGCCTCTCCCCTAACAGCTGACTCCCTCACGTGTAAGTGAACAATTTGCATGCAAAATAAACGTCTCTTAGTTATTCCCTGATGCTGATTTCGTTTGCATATGTCTTGACCTTAATGTGATTTATTAACAGTAAGCCACCCAAAATGGACCACTGCTAATTGCCAGACACTGGGCTGAACATTTATAGAGTCATTATCTCATTTAATCCTCATAACAAGCTATGGGGTAAGTACTCTTATCATTTCTAATTCCCTGTTGAAGAAGTTGAAGCTTAGGGAGGCGTGCAGGCTACACAGCCACCCTCTATACTGCCCTGTCCGGGACTCTGCAAACCTTGCTTGGGCTTTGCCTGGTCAGGCTCTGCCAACAGGGGGTGCCAGGAGGAGGGAGAAGGGACTTGCCCCTTCCTTTTGCCTCCTGTTCCTATTGACGTCCTACCAGCAATGGCTTTTGACTCCAAAGATCTGGGCTCTTGCTCCACAAGGTCCCTCCTGGCAGCTTCTAGATTCCAAGAATCCCAGCTTCTTCTGTTTGTCTCCTCCTCCCCGCCGGGGGCGATAGCTGCTTCCTGCAGTTTTGTACCCGGTTGCCTTTGTGCGTTTGTTGTCCTCCAGCACCAATTTAACCAATTCCCTATATTAGATTCTCTCTGGTAGAATAGCCAGTGGGTTTCTATCTGACTGATAAGGAAGTTAAATAAATTACTCAAGGACACACAGCCCAAAATGGCAGAACTGGGATTCAAAGCTAGCTCCATCTGACCCCAAACTGCTTGCTCTCACCCACCCCATTAAGAGCTGTTCTGTAGCTGGCTTGGAGCCTCTGAGAGAAAACACACTTCAGCTTCTTCAACAGGGAATTAGAAATGATAAGAGTACTTACCCCATAGCTTGTTATGAGGACTAAATGAGAAAGCTGTCCCTATCTTTCTTCAAGAACACTTCTTTTAAAAAATAAAAACATATACATATAGCCATGAAAAATAACTGTAATGAAAAAAATTACTACTGACTTGTGAAATGGAAATTTTTATGATATATTCCAAAAGTGCTTGAGAGTGGTTACTTTTAATGCTAATTAAAGTCCTGGATCCTGGAAATAAGAATATTTCATATGAGATAGTCTAGTCATTAGAATGAAGTTAAGTTATTTTAAGGGACTTCATACTGATGTATGTATGTGTAGTGTATTCCACGTTGTAGTTAGTGCCCACAGGGGAAATGGCTTTATATACTTAGAGCACACGAGCCTGGTGCAGCATGGTGTCCCGGAGAAGAGCTCAAGCTTTTGTAGCATCTGGATCTGGACTGGGAACCCACTGATTGTGAGGCCTATGAGTTAACAGGGTACCAGAGAAGGCCCTTGGTACACATACACACACGACACCAGGATAGCCAAATGTTATTGGAAAGCATAAAAGTAACACTGAATACCATGTCCAGGATGAGGAGATTAATTATTCTAGAGATGAGAACTCAAATTAATGAAGAGATTGAATATCAGTCAAATTAAAATTTCCCATTTTCTATAGTATTCAATAATATCATTTTTATTATAAAAACTAAAGGCCTGGTGCACGAAATTTGTGCATGGGTGGGGGGTGTCCCTCAGCCCAGCCTTCACCCTCTCCAATCTGGGACCCCTCAAGGGATGTCTGATTGCAAGTTCGACATCCCTCTTGCAATCCAAGACTGCTGGCTCTCAACCGCTCGCTTGCCTGCCTGCCTGCCTGACTGCCCCTAACCGCTTCTGCTTGCTAGCTGATCACCCCCTAACCACTCCCCTGCCAGCCTGATTAATGCCTAACTGCTCCCTTGCTGGCCCGATAGACCCTAACTGCCCTCCTCTGCAGGCCTGGTCACCCCTAACTGCCCTCCCCTGCTGGCCTGATCGCCCCCAACTGCCCTCCCCTGCTGGCCATCTTGTGTCCACATGGGGACGGCCATCTTGTGTGTTGGAGTGATGGTCAATTTGCATATCACCTCTTTATTATATAGGATAATATAAGAATTTTTAAATAATCCACCAAGATGGAAATATACAAAGTAGAAAGAAAAAAGTCCTCTCTAATCCCATCTGCCAGGGGTCCCCAATGTTAAAAATTGGCATACACCCTTTTGATGTATGTACAGGTGCACTGTGACCTTGATACCATTGTAATTAGCTAGTTATTAATAACAGGAAAGGAGCAAAGTGGAGGCCAGACATGATAAGCATGGCCATTTGGGCAACTTCACCAGGAAGCTGAAACTTCACCAGCCCATTCCCTGCAGATCACTGGGGGAAGGGTTCCAACAAAGGGATTCACTCATGTGCAGTAAAATTGGGGTGACTAGGGAAGGTGTCTGTTAGTCAAACCTGGGGACAGAGATCATTGGCCAGAATCGGCAGGGCTACTGCAAGCCCATGAAAATTTGGGGATACATAATCCCCCAAACAAAGGAGCTCTCTCTTGGATTCCTTGCATTTATCCGTGTTCCCTTCAAGTCATGTGACCCTGCAGACCCCACATGCCATGGGTTCATGGACTGCAGCAGGAAACACAAACAAAGCTAGTGTGACCCTGGACTGGACACTGGTTTAATATGGAGAGAAAATTCTGGACACTGGCTTTGATTCTAGCCCTATTGAAGCCACAACTTCACTCTTCCTTGGTCCAACAAAGGGAAATGGGACCTTGGAAACTCCAAGGTTCTGATTCCACAGAAATAAAGCTTTCTCCAACCCCTCATTCTCCTGTGCGAGTCTCAGGAAATTCCTTTTCTCAGGATATCACAGAAGCACACTCCCATGAGCAGCAGGTGGAAACGTGGACCTCTCCCCACCGACAGTAACCTCGGTGCTCTGTGGGAGAGAGAGTTTGTTTAGTCTGTAGTCCTAGGCATTAAACACATATGCAGCATCCAGAACTCTTTTGGAGAGTCCTGGATCTGAGCAGGGAGCCCACAAACCTGGAAGAATGTGCATCACACCACCCTCCCTCCCTCCGCAACACACACAAACATACGTGGCACCGCAGCTTTCTGGACACTGGCAGTAATCAGTCACTAATGTGGGCAGGATTGGCTTTCCTGTTCTACTGATAAAAGCCAATACTCACCAAGTCTACAGTGCCTTTGCACAGCCTCTAGCTAAAAATATTACCTTCTAGCCGAAACCGGTTTTGCTCAGTGGATAGAGCGTCGGCCTGCGGACTGAAAGGTCCCTGGTTTGATTCCGGTAAAGGGCATATACCTTGATTGCGGGCACATCCCCAGTGGGGGGTGTGCAGGAGGCAGCTGATCGATGTTTCTAACTCTCTATCCCTCTCTCTTCCTCTCTGTAAAAAACCAATAAAATATATTTAAAAAAAATATTACCTTCAAGTTTGGGGGTAATGTTTTCCTCTAAATGCATTGGATGCCAGTGTCACATATGGTCCCAATTACCCTCACCATTGTCTAGGTCAGGGTCCCAGCAAGGACCAAAAGGCAAGGCACAAAGAGTGATTAAAAGCGCTTAATGAAAGGACTGTCTTCAAGGGCATGGCTGAGGTCAGGGGACAACAACAAGGGGAGGGGCACCCAGGCTTTGTTTTCTTTTCCTCTCACACTGGCTCTTGCTCCGCCCTCTCCTGCAGCTTCTAGCACAGAAATGGAATTTGTTGAGTTAAATACTTACCTGATGGAATTCCATTGCACCACATAGCTAGCTAATTGCTCTCCTTTTAATCTCTCCCTTCATTTGGCGGGGTTCTGAAGAATATGGGACAAACTGGGCAATTGCGGCTTATATTCCACTTGAGCTAAGGAGAAAGGGTAGGAGGGGGGTTGTGGTTTGGGACTTCAAAGGGAAGAAAGGCAATTCAAGTAGAGATGGAAAAGCAAATGTTTGGTAAATGTTTGCTGGGCCATCTTTAACAATGGGACCCAGAGAGGACCTTGACCAGAGGCCTGAGGGGTGACTCCTGCTGTCACACCTAGTTCACATTACACTTATTATCTATAAAGCAGCTCCCTTCCTGGAGCAGGTCCTCCATCTCAATTCTTTTCGGCAGGTAGGCGGGAAGGTCAAAGGTTCTTCTGAGTCTTGTTTCTTAAAATAACCAGCCTAAAATAACATCCCTGAAAGGCATAGTTTGGGATGGCAAACTGCTCCGCTTCTGCCCTGTGCCTTGCCTGCTCCGAGAGCCCCTTCAGTCAGCCCCCCACCTGCAGAGGGTTGAAAGGTTAACAGAAGCAAAGGATGGAATGAGAGGCTACACCTGCACAGGTGCAGGCAAGCTGTGGACTCACCTGGTGCTCTGCATGGAAAGGTTGGTCTGACTCTGCGACTTGTCATCTGTGTGTGTGGCGGAGGGGGTGGGGGAGAGGGTCTACAGTTAGAAAAACCTGCCCTTTATTTTTGTTGCATTAGCAGCCGTTCTGTTCAGTTTGGCTTTTTTACAGCTTTCACCTTTGATTCATTCTCTATTTCCTAGGAGATATGGTAGAAATATTCAGCGCCAGCATCACACAAAACAGGAAATTGCATTTCGCAGGGTTTTACTATCTCTGGTTCACATTTGCTCCTGGTGCACTTCTAAGTCAAATGTAGCCTTTGAACAAGTGGAAAATTTAGCTGTGATTCTGAGATATTATTGAAAGTCTGCTACTGGCCTGACCCTGAATAAAGAATTTAAAAAGAAAAGAAAATTGGCCCAGTCCTCATCTGTAAGTAGCTTAGGATTTTTGATAATGAATGAGGCTTGTGCACGTGCAGCTTCAGAAAACAAATAGAGTAGATTCTACAGTGTTAAAGTCTGTGGCATACATTCTGAGAATTACAGTAGAAAAAAAGCAATTTTTCTCTATAAAGAAGGGATTATATTTGGAAGGCTAAGGAGAGGAAAGATGAGTTTCTAGTATGGAGAACTGTGATAGCAAAGGCAAGAAATGAACAGGCATTTGTGGGCAGGTAGTAAGACTGTTTAGCTGAAAAGGAAAACGTGGGTAATATTATTGAGGGTTTTGAACACCAGTTTGAGGAAATTCAACTTGGTCCTATAGTAGCTAAACGTGGTCATGAAAACAATGACAATTATAAATCACATTGGCATCATTCTGGCTTTATGGAACAGAACATATAACCAGCCTAAAAGAGTATATTCTGCAGTGTTAAAATCTGTGGCATACATTCTGAGAATTACAGTAGAAAAAAAAGCAATTTTTCTCTATAAAGAAGGGATTATATTTGGAAGGCAAAGTTTGGGAAGCAAAGGATTTGAGCCCAAATCAAAAAATATATTGCAATCTATTCTCTCCCTGAATTTGTATAGTGTGAGGAGAGCCAGGAAGATCTGGACCAGATTTTCCTGTGCTCCCTTCCACATTTCCACCCCACATTTCCTCCCCCTCTGAGGGCCTGATTCAACCTGCCTGAGTAAACACCCAGGGCCCCAGCTCAGCATCTTCTACACCTGCTCTTAGGGGAGGAAGCTGGGAATCAAACCTTGAACTCTCCCACCCACCCACCACCCACCCATGTCCCAGCCCTGAGCTCCCCCCTCCCCCACAAGCATTCATTCTGGTTGTTAACTTTGAGAGGGGTCCCTCTAGTGGTCAACCTATACAATACCCTGTGGGAACAGTGCATTGGAAAGCTAATGTTTGTAGCTACCTGGAGTTGGGAGAGGGAGGTGGGAGATGAAGAGGTTGGCTTCAGCCTAATTGTGAGGGCATGGGGCTGGACTAAGGTCTTTGCTTTCCTGGCAATGAAATATGTTGGGTAACAAAAGATTTAAAGTAATGGGGAATGACTAGTTCTCCATTTAATAAAGCAATGCTTGCCTTCAGTATTTGTGTAATTAATTATAAGAGGCTAAATGATGATGATAATGAAAATAGTTAGCTTAGAAAAAATAAAAAATAAAAACTGCCCGCTGGTGTGGTTCAGTGGTTGAGTGTCGACCTATGAACCAGGAGTTCCTGGTTTGATTGCTGGTCAGGGCACATGCCCAGGTTGTGGTCTCCATCCCCAGTAAGGGGCGTGCAGGAAGCAGTCAATCAATGATTCTCATCACTGATGTTTCTATCTCTCTCTCTCCCTCTCCCTTCCTCTTTGAAATCAATAAAACACACTTTAAAAAATAAATTAAAATAAATAACCCAAAACCTCTTTGTATGTGCCTGGCTCAGGGCTAAGCTGAGAGAAGGTACTGTTATCATTCTCCTTGGCCAGGCTGAGGGACTTAAGTACAGAAGTCAGCCCCAGGGCCCGTAGCAAGCCTGTGCCCCTCACCACCCTCCTGCACTACCCTTTCATTCACCAAGGACGGCTGCCCTCCCCCCGCCACCCCCCCCCCCCCGACCCATCCCATAGCTCCCTATACTTTGATAGAGGGAAAGCCCATTAAAATGAAGGTCGAGGATCATTGGAAAGGGAAGAAAAGAGGAAGTTTTCACCAAAAGACATCATGAGAACTATCAGGATTAACTTTGACTCAGAATACAAATTCCAAAATAATGGCGACTTCAAGACAGAAGTTGTTGTTTTTTTCCTTCCTCGTGTGAAAGTGTAAAGGTAAGCAATTCAGGCTGGATCGGCGGCTCTGGTCCTCAGAGTCCCTGTGGTCCAGCCTACTTCCAGATCACTATTCTGCCATCCCTAGGAAGTGATTCTTATCTTCAGGGTCCAAATGGATGGACTCCAGCCATCTCCCAGGCAACCGGGGAAAGAAGAGAGCCAAGAGATGAGGAACACACGCTAGCTCCTTCCAGATCACTTGGAAGCTGTGCCACTCTTCTAACAGGTCCTTGTCCAGGAAAATCACATGGCCCCGCTGGACGCAAGGCAGGCTGGGAAGTTCTGGAAGCCAGGTGATGAAGTGTGTCTGCTGGGCAAGACTGGTGGGTCTCAGCCCCAGTTAAGCACCTTGTCTTCTTTTCACCTCATCCTCTGCCTCATGGTGTCCCACACCTAAACATGGCAACACGCCATCACCCGCTTCTTCCAGCGGGGTCTGCAGTTACGTGGGAGCCTTGCTGCTCTGTTTACTGCCAGGGGCTCAGTTTCAAAGAGCTCCTTCTTACTCACAGCCCAGGCGAGGCCTGTGCAGAAGCCTTCAGAATAAGCCCTTTATGTAAACATTTGGCAAACATTTTCTGTAAACGATCAGATCATACATATTTTTGGCTTTGCCAACCGTATAGTCTGTTGCAACTACTCAACTCTGCCATTGTGGAGCGAAAGTAACCACAGACAATGTGTGTGATCATGGCATATTTCAATAAGACTTTATTTTGAGGGCACTAACATTTAAACTACATATAATTTTTACATGTCATGAAACATCATTCTTCTTTTGATATTTTTCCCCCAACCGTTTCAAAATGTAAAAAACAATTCCCATCTCCTGGGCCATACAAAAACATGTAATAGCGCAGATTTGGCCCACAGACTATGCCTTAAAAGATGAAGTTGTAGGATAATCATTATGACCCTATAGATTATCCTGCCATATAGAAATGACATTATAAATGACTAGTGATGGCACTGAGTTAAGCCCTACATATAATCCTCACACCAGCCCATGAGTAGGTCAGATTATGAGTCTGCTTTTAGAGACGAGGAAACTGAGGCACAGACAGTTTCCTGTAGTGACACCCTGTAGTGCAGCTCACTGGCCACATGCTGCAAGGGGATACAGAGGCAGTTGCCTGTTCAGAGGACTGTGATGGTGAAGGGTAGACACTGGACTCAAAGACCTGGGTTCAAATCCTCACCCAGGACTTGAGCAAATGGCAGGACTTTGCTGAACCTTATTTCTTGGCTGAAAATGGGGATAATGACATTACCTGTTTGGGGGAGTTGCTGGCAAGATATATGCCAGGCACAAGGTCACATGATTGTCAAATACAGGTCCAGGAGTTTACTATGGGATGAGGGGCAAACAGTGACTGGACCATGAGGAGGCAGAAATAAAGGGTCCATGGGGACTTTGTTCAGTATTCAAATACTGAGAGAGACATGCTTTGGCCTGGGCTGGTGGGAGCAAAGGGCCAGGGCAACTGAACTCACTTTCCTGAGCTCCCACCCGTGCCCTCTGCTAGAGGTCGGGACGGTTGCAGAGGCCAGAGCAAGACCCTGCCCAGAGGAGCTGCCCGTCTGTGGAGGATAAAATGTAGCAGGACTCGTCACCCCCTGCCTCCAGCCCTTCTCAGCTACATTCACAAAGACCCCCTTCAGATAATGAAACCCCCTAATCACAGCAGACAAGACCCTGGGAGCTCATGCCCCACCAGATCGGGGCTTGAGAGTAATTGTATTAAGCACTTGTTGCGTGAAGCACTGTTCCAGAAGTGACTGGCACACATTCCCTTGTCCATGCCTTTTAACAATCCCCAGGGAGGTACTACCAGCCCCAACCTACAGGTGAGAACACTGGGCACAGAGCAGTTAAGTAACTCGCAAAAGCCATTCAGCAGAGCCAGGATTACTGCCCACGCCTCCTATCCAGAGCCCACATTCTCACCCCCCAGAGTCACTGGTTTGGTCGTGGTTACACAACAGGACCTCCTGGGCAACTTGTTAAAAATATACCTACCTGGGTCTCCCCACCCAGGGATTCTGATTCAGCAGGTGTGGGGAGCAGACCGGGAATATGCATGCTTAACAAGCACCCCAGATGGTTCTGGGGCACAGCAAAGTTTGAGAAGGGCCCCTCTAGAAACACTGTGTGGAGGAGACCCTGTAACCTTGGTGCAAACAGGAGCCAGCTGCAGAGGCTTAAAACGGAGAAGCGCAAAACAGATGTTGGCTTTGTTTTTAAACATCCAAACCTCAGTTAAATTCAACCAAACTGAGAGTAAACGCATCCATAACAGAAAGGAAACCTGATCTAAACAGGCTCTTGAGCCAAGGCAGGAATGAGGAGGCCACAGGACAGCTGTTTGGGCAGGAAGAGGTGGGTGCTATTCATCCAAGTTGTGGGCGCGCCAAAGCTTGAAGATGCCCACTGTCCTCAGCTGCAGGGGAGAGGCGGGGGGAGAGCTCTGGACTGGGGAGGGCCCTGGCAGCCCCTGCCCCTGCAGGTCAGAAGGGGGTCTGAGCACAGGCAGGGTCCTCACCCTCCCCAAGCCCCCCTTCCCCGAAATGCCCCGCAGGAGGACCTGATGGGTTTTCTCTAAACCAGCTCACTTGGCTGGAGACGCTCACTAAAGCGGGACTGAGCTTAGGAGGATGGAGGATCGCCAAAGATTCTGAGCCACGGATCTCAGTTCCATTTGATGCCTTGCCTTCCCCAGAAACAGCCCCTCGCGCCCACAGAATCTGCTCCAGGCCCAGGCAGGAAGAACCCCATTTTACTCCAACCCCTCTGCCTCATTTCTTAGCATCACCCAGACTCCCCTATTCTTTACCATATAAGTATTTAAGAACATTTTTAAAAGTTGGCACCATAATGAAAGTCCGCTTCTCTCTGAGGAAGGTTAGAGATACTACAGTATAAAGGTCTAAAGGTTTACCTGACAAATCTCTGAAGTTCTTACCTAGTGGGGCCAGTTTCCAGGGTGCTGTCTGAAGGGTTTTCTGAGAAAGCCTGGACTCTGTGTGGCTTCCAGGCAGGAGTAGGTGCAGATTGCCGGGAAAATCTTGGACTTTCTTGGGACCAGGGTTGGGGTGGAGAAGCGGGTGTGGTGGCTGAGGGTCCCCACAGCAGCGATGCTCAGGGGCAAAGGCCATTTTGGCTGGTTTCAGGAATGGGGCCAAGAGCCACCTCAGGGTCATGGTGAGAACAGGGGGTCCAACTTACGGTAATGGGAGAGCCTCAGGGCCAGCAGGAAGGGGTCTAGGGAAGGTGGAGGGGGCAACTGGGTTTGTTTGCTTATCCCTAGAGGTGGCACAAGGGAAAGTAGCCAGTGTTCTCTGCCCTCAGTGGGGGACCGATGGTGCCTTTCCCTCCCACCTCCTTCTTGGGCCTCGAGATCCTGTTCTCTCTGGGAGGAAGCAAGAAGGCATTGAAGTGACTGGGGCCAGAGAAGAATGACAGAGAAACCAGTGGAGAAACATGGAGGAAGAAAGGCTGTAAGGCAGAGAGAGCAGGAAAGTAAGAGCAGAAGAGTGGGGAGCACAAAGAAAAGGGAGAAGTGATGAGATCCAGAGGAAAAGAAGGAGCCAGCCAGAGTTAGAAAGAGAAAGGAAGGCAGTCAGCACTCAGGCGGGGCCAGAATCACCATCTGGGCTGTAGGTCCAGGTGGCCTTTCCATGGCGCTCTGGCCTCGCAGGGGCTTCCTTGGGTCCCAGGAGGTTGAGGTGGACCTGCAGTGAGGCAGTCTTCCGCAGAAATGGAGCCATGTAGGAAGGCCTCTGGAAGGTAGAAACAAGAAGGCCAGGAGAGGGAGCTGTCCAGGACAATGAGAAGGGGCTGAGAAAACGCATCCTTGCGTGGTGGGGAAGGTAGAGTGGGGGAAGGGGACACATGTACAATAGGGATCCCAGCACCCACCTCGAAGGGTACCAGGGATGACGTAGGACAAGACCTGTGTGGTAGTTGGCTCAGCAGCAGCACCCAAGGACTCTGCAAGAATAGTGCTGAGGGACTGCCATGGGGAGGCCAAGGGAAGGTCATGAGGAGGCCATGGGGCAGCCAGGAGTTCATCCGAGGGGCATTCATGAGGCAGAGTCCTTGCTACGTGACTGACCAGCTGTGGAGGGAAAGGGGAAGAGAAGTACCAAAGTCTATTCCTGTTTTCTGTTTTCAGTAACTGGAGGATGATCCTGCCGTCAACTAACAGGGAATAAAGGAAATGCATATTTTGTGGGGGAAATCAGTTCTGATTTAAAAAAAACTAGTAACATTTATAGCTGTGCAGACAACTGTAACTGGCCAATAAACATGACAATATGCTCAACCTCACCACTGACTAAAGAATAGAAGTTAAAACAAGATAATTTACTTTGAACATCGACACAGAGAAGATTGAAGATATAGAGTATTGGCAAGGGCATTCATGGGGCTATAATTTGTACAATCATTTTGGTGGGCAATTTGGAAAGATTTACTGAAATAGTTAATGCATTTTCTGCTTGACCCCCATCATTCCACTTCAATAAATTTATTTGACAGCTGGCAAAAATAAACACACCTGAACTGAAGCTTCGTATTAGCAAGAACACACCGGCTCCTCTAACTTTCCAGCTGAGTGATTTGGGACAAACTACTCAACCTGCTTGTGCATCAGTTTCCTCACGTGTAAAAATGGTAATAATAATACCTACATCATTAGTTTGTGAGGAGGGTTATATGAGATAACCCAAGCCAAGCACTTGGCACTGTGCCCGAGTGGGTTCAGTGCCCAGCTAAGGACAGCAGACATGTTCCCATTGATAGTGGGGGTTCTGAGGGTACGTGGAAGGGAGATCACTGTGCGGTGAAACTGAAAGTCCAGAGCAGACAGGAAAGAAGACGAGTCTATTTCTGAGGTGTGCACTTCAAACACAGCGGGGAGGGGAGCAGGAGGCTCGGAGATGGTCTGGAAAGGCATGTAATAATGGTGGGTGGGAGAAGGAATCCAGGGACTCTTAGCTTTCTGACTGGGGGACTTTGTCAGCTGTGGAGCCCCAAAATTCCTGCTGACAAGTTAGCAGCCTGGCGTGAGCCCCAGAGTCTCCAAGTAGATTATCTCGTGCTCCCTTGCAGAAGTGTGGCTGGGCTTCCGGAATAAGCAGGGGTAGGGAGTGAGGGTGACAGGGGACAGGAGAAGAGCCTTACCACCTTGGACGGCACAGTGGTGGGAACACAGTAATTCTAGGACGACTCAGCCACGGGCAGAGGCTCAGGCTCATCGATGGGGACCGATCTTCAGTGTCATGCACCTGCCTCTGTGCTCAGCAGCCATGTCTCACAGGCTAATTCATTGTTTGTACTGGAATGGGTCACAGCTCTTTTGCATCCTGCCTACTTCTCATGCTGTCATTGCTCACGGGCTCAGAACGGAAAGGATGTGCTGGGCCTGAGAACCTCTTCCCAGGCTCCCCAGGCATCCCTACTGTGGGGCGTTGAGAGTGGCGTTGAAGAGGCCAGCAGAAACCTAGCAATGTATCTTGTGTGTCTAGAAATAGTTCCTGAAATTCCATCCTTCCAGAGGCCAATGTCTGGGGAGTCTGCAAGTATCCCTGACAAGCACATTAAATAATTATTCATTAATTCACATCTCTATGCAAATGCATTTAATCCCATCCCTTTTCCCTTGGAGCTGTGATCTGTTTATAGAAAGACAGAGATTTGAGGGGATAGATGGAGAAGAGGAACATTTCAGAACTCGTGCCTTTCACTCAGGGAAGACAGGTCTGGACTTTATGATGAGGTAGGGGTTTCCTGGCTGGTTATTCAAGGGCATTGGATCACCAAAGGCCAGAAGCGTCTCCAAGATAAACCTGGCCGGCCCTCAGGGTGGTCTAAGGCTGATAGAACGCAGACATCACAGGGTCTGGTATGGGGAGATCTGCATTCCTGTCTCAATGTTGCAACTTAATAGCTCTATGAGCCCTGAGTTCCCATCCCTAATCCTCCTTCTCTCAGCCATCAAGGAGGGTCAGTCACGCCTGCCCCAACCTGTTTGAGTATGGCTGTGCTTTGAAAAATATTCCCACTGCCATAAATAAAGTAAAATAAACACAACAAATACATTTTGTTAATGTGATTATTGGGAATATCCCACGGGGACTGGCCTCAGGTGTGTCAGGACGGGAGCTCCTCCTGCAGGGCAGAGGTGAGGGGCCGGCCCAGCAGCCCTGGCGGCCGGTCTCTCTGAGCCACACACACAGAGGCACTTAAAGTGACCCATTCATCTCTGCTGAGATCAAAACCTGAAAGGGAACAAGTTCAAATGATAAGAAGCTTCCTTCAGGGAGTTTCAAATGAACAATTCAGGGCCTGATGCTGATGCTGGGATAACATGGACAAAGAACTCTGGACTCCTGCGTCCTGCCCGGCACAGCTGCTATGGCAGGTGGCAGGGGCCTAGGAAGCAGGCAAGCAGGAGCCTTTTTAGCCTGTCCACAGGGCCTGGCCAGGAGCGGCCTCCCAGGCCAGCCAGCCAGATATGGGACGCGGCCTGCGCAGCGTGAAGCAGATGTGTGCTGGATGCTGTAGTTACAATAAAGGAAGCATGAAGGACTGAGCCTGTCCATGAGGGAGGGAGGGAAGTCTTGGACACACAGCAGGGTCCATGCCCAGTAGCCTTTCATAAGTGCAGTGGCGGTGTGGGCAGAAAGATTCCTCGCAGGAAGTCAGACTGGTTGCTCTGCCACCTTTTATATTTCTGAGCCTCAGTTTCCTTATCTGTAAAAATGAGGATGGGTTATAATTGGTGTGATGAGTTCTTGGTATCATGGAGCACTCTACAGGAGGGGATGGGGTTTATGCAGCAATGTGATCATCAGGAAGGCGACTGATAAGTATTTCTGAAGAATTTTGGGTTGCAAACGATGGCCTGGTTTTACTTCCACATCACAGAACTCAGAGCTGGGAATGGTCATCTAAGGCAAGCATCTTATTTTACAGACAAGCGATAATAGGCAGGGACTCCATGGGATTTCTCTTTGCCTCGTGTGAGGATCCTGGCACAGACTAGGTGGTCAGCAGAGACAGAACTAGATCTTCCCCCTGCTGAGACTTCAGTCAGTGCAGGGCTGGGGCCCCCTGCACCTCATGGGAGACAGAGGGAAAAATAAAGGGCCTGGGATTCCAGTGTGCAGGTGCTTTTCCAGCAGTCCTCAAGTCTCTGAAATATTAAAGTGCCTTTAGATAACATAATTAAATTATTCTATAAATAATATTATACATATATATGTAAGTGTGTGTATATGTATGTGTGCACACACACATATATCTATATATATCTATACATATACTAGAGGCCCGGTGCACGAAATTCGTGCATGGGGGGGAGGGGTAGAGGGTGTCCCTCAGGCCAACCTGCACCCTCTCCAATCTGGGACCCCTCGAGGAATGTCCAGTAGGATCGGGCCTAAATGGGCAGTCGGATATCCCTCTCACAATCCAGGACTGCTAGCTCCCAACTGCTCACCTGCTTGCCTTCCTGATTGCCCCTAACCCCTTCTACCTGTCAATCTGATCACCCCCTAACCATTCCCCTGCCAGCCTGATTGCCCCTAACTGCCCTCCCCTGCAGGCTGGTCACCCCTAACTGCCCTCCCCTGCAGGCTTGATTGCCCCCAATTGCCCTCTCTTGCAGGCCTGGTCCCTCCCAACTGCCCTCCCCTGCTGGCCTGATCACCCACAACTGCCCTCCATTGCAGGCCTGGTCCCTTCCAACTGCCCTTCCCTGCAGGCCATCTTGTGGCAGCCATCTTGTGTCCACATGGGGGCAGCCATCTTTGACCACATGGGGGCAGCCATCTTGTGTGTTGGAGTGATGGTCAATTTGCATATTACTCTTTTATTAGATAGGATATATTTGGCAAGGGGCTAGTATTGAGGGAAGAGTAATGCAATCAGAATTCTTGCTGGTAACATATCCTAACTGTGGATTTTCAGGCATTTTGGTTTAGAGGTAGTTCCTTCTTTTGTTGTTAGGAAAAAACAATCTCAATTGAAAATTAAATCATTTCTTACTGAAATATGGCATATGTATGCATATATCTATCCCATATAATTTGCATTTTTTAAAATCCTCACCTGAGGATATTTTTCCATTGTTTTTAGATAGAGTGGAAGAGAGAGGGGAGAAAGAGAGGGAGAGAGAAATATGGATGTGAGAGAGACACATCAATTTGTTGCCTCCTGCACCTGCCCCTACCAGGACAAGGATCAAGCCTGCAATTGAGGTATGTGCTCTTGACTAGGAATCGAACCTGTAACCCTTCAGTGCTCAGGCTGACAACACTCTATACATTGAGCAAACCAGCCAGGGCTAATTTGAATTTTTTTTAACCATAAAAGGCTGTCCTTTCCAGCTGTAAAATTAACACGGAGTTTTACTGCAGTGTTTCAACATCCTCTTTCCTAGCTACTTCCTCAGTGACCTAGATACATTTTGATCCAGGCTATGGGTAGCAGGCTGCCCTGAGGAAGATTCTGTGTTAGAAATCATTCAGGAGGTCTAAGCTCCTTGCCAAGAGGCTGCCCGTCTTTACATAGGGACCTGGGTTTCTCCTTGGGGTTGGGGCATACTTACTTTATAGACGTGTATGTAAGGCTTGTTATTTGACAGAAAATTTTCTAAGCGCTTGTAAGTATTAACTTACTTAATCCTCACAACCACCCTATGAGTTACTATTATTATCCCTACTATATAGATGAGGCTAACAAATGTGTCCAAATTCCACAAGAATTTCAGAACTCTTGGAAGAAACCTCTGCCAAGATTAATATCACTTTTAAACAAAAATAAATCTTACCTGCTGGCCTCCCTCTGTTCATAAGTACTCTTAACTTTTAGAGGTCATACACCCCTTTTAGAATCTGATGAAAGCTCTAGATTCCTTCCTTGGAAAATTCACATAAGTTGATAAATTAATCTATATCTGGAAGCAATCCGCAGAGACCAGGTTAAAAACCCTAAATACAGCAGAGGAATGCATCAGTACTCTCTGGCAACTTCTCCCTATAGGAGCCCCAACCTTATATTCTGGATCTACAATCTACTTTTTGTGCCACGCGTCCCTTCTTTCACAGTTACTCTAGATTAGAAATCATCTAAGCTAACTGATATTCATTGTGGTTATTTATGGAGGGTGGGATTCTTGGGTACTTTCACATTCTGCATAATGTATTTCTGCAATGTTTAAATATTTCCCTATAAGCATGTATCACTTTTGGGCTCAGAAGTGATATGAAGGATTATTTAAAGAAAACCCCCAAAATTTGCATTATAGATACACTCATTGTTGCATTGCTTGCAATCCTCCCAACTGGCTTCAGCAAAGGTGAGGTTAAATAAACCATGGTGCCTCCTTCAATGAATTGCAGGGTGGCTACTAAAGAAAGGGCAATGCAGCTCTAAAAGTACTGAAAGAGCCTCAAGATCTACCCTTTGAAGAATAAAGCAAGATGGAGTATGGTGTACAGGGTGCTACAATTTCGTAGAGGCAAGAAAAGGGAACATTGGTTGATGTGTCTAATAATAACTCCAGAAGGATCAGCAAAGCCTGGAGACAGTTGCTGTCTCAGGAAAGTCAGAGCGGAAAGGGAGATTTACTTTCACTCCGTGCCTTTTCCTACCTTTAAATGTTGTTCCATTTGTGTATTACCTGTTCAATAAATCAATGAAAATCTTAAAAAGAAAGGGACCTTAAGGTATCCGGTCCTTCCCGTGATCGGACCTTGCACTGACTGTCTGCTCTTCTGCCTGGAACAAGCTTCTCTACTTCCACTTGTGCTTTGGATCTCAGTTCAGTTGAGAGTTCCTCTTCAAAGTCTTTTCTGACCGTCCCAACAAGGTCAAACTACTCTTTTAATACCTGCTCTTTTAACTCCATGTGGCTTTCCATCCAAACACTTTTGCCAGTAGTAGTTATACATATATATTTCTGTGATTATTTGATTCACGTTTATCTCTTCCCACTAGGCACAAGCTTCTTGAGAGAAGGGTCTTTGGTTTTGCTAGTATATCCATAAAATTTGGGTGTAGTAGGATACCTGGGGTACTGGTAGGTACATATTAGAGTAAATAGTGAATGAGTAGGTGAGCCCATGGTCCCATCACCACCTCCACTACCCCTGTACTCCTGTCAATGGCTCATCAGCCTGTTCTTAAACACCTAAGACACTGGAACTCACAATTTCTTCAAGCTGTCCATTATATATTTTAGATACCTTTCACTGCTGGAAATTTCAACCTCATCCTATATAATAAAGAGGTAATATGCAAACTGACCCTCACACGTCACATCACAAGATGGCCGCCCCCATGTCATCACAAGATGGCCACCTCCATGTCTTCACAAGATGGCCGCCCCCACATCATCACAAGATGGCCATCACAAGATGGCCACCCCTATGTTGTCACAAGATGGCTGCCAGGGGAGGGTAGTTGAGGGGGACCAGGCCTGCAGGGGAGAGCAGTTGGGGGTGATCAGACTGGCAGGGGAGCAGTTAGGTGTCAATCATGCCAATAGGGGAGCAGTTAGCTGACAATCAGGCCAGCAGGGGAGTGGTAAAGGGGCTATCAGGCTGGCAGGCAGGTGAGTGGTTAGGAGCCAGCAGTCCCAGATTGTGAGAGGGATGTTCGACTGTGGGATCAGGCCTAAACCGGCAGTCAACATCCCCTGAGGGGTCCTAGATCGAAAAGGGTGTAGGCTGGGCTGAGGAACACCCCTCCAGTGCATGAATTTTGTGCACCAGGCCGCTAGTATTGTCATATCGAGCTAAAATGAGTTTTCGTGGCTTCTACCCATTGGATTTAATTCTACCCTCAGTAACACACAGAACAAGACTAATTCCTTTTCTATATTACTAGAGGCCCGGTGCATGAGATTTATGCACTGAGGGGGATCTCTCACAGTCTGTGACTCTTTGCTCCTTACCACCCACCTGCAGCGGAGGTGGAAGAGGCTCCCACCATCGCTGCTGCGCTTGCCAGACATGAGCCTGGCTTCTGGCTGAGCAGCACTCCCCCTGTGGGAGCGCACTGACCACCAGGAGGCAGCTCCTGCATTGAGCGTCTGCCCCCTGGTGGTCAGTGCAAGTCATAGCGACCAGTCGCTCCACCGTTTGGTCAATTTGCATATTAGGCTTTTATTATATAGGACTAGTGGCCCAGTGCATGAAATTTGTTCACATTAAAAGGGAATTAATTAGAGGAAATATTTTAATATTGCTATTTGCCCTTTCTCTATAATAGAAGTGTCAGAGAGGAAAGAAAATTAGTAAAATGTATATAAAAATCTCCCTCCTATCAGAGTCTGGGGTGCGCCGCGGGACCCAGAGTCAAGTCCCTGCTCACCCACGCATGTCTCAAAATCACGCAAGACCCAGACCCAGACCAGGCCGGCCCCACCCCCATCAAGCCCTGCAGGGCGGGGCGCAGCCTCAGATCCTCTGGCCCTGGTGCTGGGGCAGGGGGTGTGGCCTCAGGTCCCCCGACCCAGCCTCAGGTCCCCTGGCTTTGGTGCGAGGATGTGATGACCATTTGCATGTTAGCTCTTTATTATGTAGGATGAGTTTTCAAGTATTTGCACACCACAGTCTTCTTTTTACTTAGCTACAAGTCTTCTGCTTTGTTTTTTTTTCAGCCATCACTGGCTGTGACCTCCTTGAGGACAGGGAGGGCTATCATATTTATCCCTGCATCTCTAGCCTCCATCAGGTCTTGTCTTAGCACATGTTATTTTAAAAGAATTACCTTTTTTATGTGGCATCTTGTGTTACTTACTTTTGAACATGCTCTGCTTTGCCTGTGTACCGCTTATAGTACTGGCCAAAATTCTGGACAATTATCAAAGCTTTGGTCTGTGCAGTGCACCTCCTTCCTTCCATTGTTTATACCTCTAGTAGTGCCAACTAAGATCCCATGAACTTTGGGGACAGCCCTTGATGGCACATAATGAGTTTGGTTACTGTTGGTTTCCTTTTCTTCTTCTTTGCAGAGCTGGTGTCTGTACAATAGAGCATTACTGTGTGTTTGGCCTTACTTATTAAGATACTGCACTCAACTGATAATGTTATATCAATTTGTTTCTCACACTTTCCAAAGCCTGATCAGCAGCCTCATGAAACTCCATGGGTTCCAAAACGAGAAGGATAATGCAGTTTAAAAATGGGTCCACTTGGTGTGTCAAATACTACCGGAGGAGACCCGCAGTGTTCCCTTCTACATGGCCTTTACTCAATGAGTATCGTCAGAAAGGAAAGGGAGGGTGTTTGAACTTCAAGTGAAAATTTTTAAAAAGTCAACCTCTTTAATCATCAACTCTGATGCTCAGAATTATCACTAGATCCATTCTCCAGGACTCTCATAATGCCGAATCTAAGCTCGAGCACTGAAGACTCCTGGGTAAATGTGAGCATGGGCACATTATTACTAATGTGCACAGTACTTGGCAGAATGCCATAAGGCTAATACATCAAGTGTAGCATCTCAGTCTCTTAGCCAAGATCAAGAGGAGAACCAGTCCATCTCCAACATGGTAATAATTCCTCTGCGGGGAGCATGTCCTGACCCGGTAAAGGGATGGACAAAATGATTTACTTTCTTTTTTCCATATTCAGCTTTCAGGAGCTATATGACAAATGGGGAAAGGATCAGAGCATGCTGAGAACTAATGAACCAGAGGGAGAAATTCATTTAATGACTTAAGTGTGCTTTATCTAATGTGAAATGTAGGTCAATTCACAATAAATTTATTCATAGGGATTATTTGTCCTTAGCCTGGTTACATGGCATGTATTGTAAGATTTCAACCTTGTGTGAAAAACAACAGACCCTGCTTGTCCCTCCCCATCCCTACCCCCACACACAGGGTGGCAGGAATCTAGCGACATTCATCAATGGTTGTCTCAGTAGAAAACACTGCATTTTAAATTATTTTAAAACATTGATTTGAGACCCAGCCAGTATGGCTTGATGGTTGAGCATCAATCCATAAACCAAGAGGTTGTGGTTCAATGCCTGGTCAGTGCACATTCTCAGGTGGTGGGCTCGATTCCCAGTAGGGGGTGTGCAGAAGGTAGCAGATCAATGTTGATGTTTCTGTCTCATCAATGTTTCTATTTCTCTCTTCCTCTCCTTTCCTCTCTCTGAAATCAGTAAAAATATATTTTTAAAAACTTGATCAAGGGGTTTTATCACATTTTTGGAGACACTTGGAAAAATCTGAAAGCCAAACACCTACACAGAAATTCAAATCTATTGCTGAGTTAGCAGCCAAAATGAAGAACAGGCAAGAAGAGGGATATTGCATAATTCCATCGGGCCAGTGAGGCATGTGTCATCAGAGACAAATCTGTCAAACACAGCAACCAGGGAACACATTTTTCTAAGTTGGGCCAGCAACTCTTTCTCAACTCTAATTTAAGAAACCCAAGACAGAAATCTTAATGGAGCTTATTCTCATTAACATTAATAGGGAATGACTGCAAACAGGCATGAGGTTTCCTTTAGGGTGATGGAAAAGGCTCTCAAACTGGGATTTTGGCGATGGTTGCATAACTGTGTACATTTACTAAAAATCATGAGTGAATTTTATGGTGTGTTCATTTTACTTCAGTGAACTGATTTTTTTTTATTATTTTTATGGAAAGATAAATCGAGTGCTGACGCTAGCCTATGGTCTTCAGAGCACAAAAAAATCTCATGAGAGAAAAATATCTTACAGCAGCTACTCAGATGGGTGAGGCGTGGCCATTCTACCATTCCTGGGTTGGGTCATAGAGGGCACCCACCATTACCTCAAGCCCAGGAACGGGTCTGTTTGGCAGTACATCCTGCCCAGCACTTCCATTTCCTGGGTTCACAGATGATGAAAGCTGCATAGCTGCCGATTTGCAGTGAACACAATATGAGCCTTAACGAAGTCTTCTCCCGCCACAGCACTTGGTTATAACTACCTCTCACTAGTCTGTGTTCCTCCCTGGTCTGTAAACTCCATGAGAACAAGGGCAGTGACCATCTTCTTCACTGCTTTCTCCCACCAGGCAGCACAGGCCTGGTTCAAGGTCCATTCTGAATAACAACTTGTTGAAAAAAAATTTTAAATTATTGGGAACCCTCTAAATAAAATAGAGACTCAGATTCAATGGCCATGGATTAATCCGACAGCCATGTATTGGGAACATGCAGGTCCATTCATTGTATTTGATCCTTACAACATCCCTGTTTGGTCGATGCTGTAATTCCATTTTTCTGTGGAGAAGCGGAAGCTCAAAAAGGTTACGTGACGTGTTCAAGGTGGCAGAGAGGGTTTAGAAATGGAGGTTTCCTGCTGCTGAGTTCAGGGCAGTTTCATGACCGGAGCTTCACAAGAGCAGAGCTCGGCCCCTGTTTTTCTTTATTACTTTAGATTTATTTCAGGACTTGTCTCAGACACACACAAAAGGACTATATGTTAAAAGTCCAATACTTTTAATCAAGACATAGCCATACTGTTCAGTGATTAAAATGTACAGGCAAACAGAAAATACATAGACACATCAAAAGGTGGGGTGTTCCCCAATAGTGAACTTACAGAAAGAGAGACTAAAAAAGCAATCCCATTTACCATCGCACCAAAAAAATTAAGATACCTAGGAATAAACTTAACTAAGGAGGTAAAAGACCTATACACGGAAAACTACAGGACACTGAAAAAAGAGATAGAGGAAGACATAAACAGATGGAAGAACATACCATGTTCATGGATTGGTAGAATCAACATCATTAAAATGTCCATACTACCCAAAGCAATCTACAGATTCAATGCACTCCCCATCAAAATACCAACGGCATATTTCACAGACCTAGAAAGAACTCTCCAAAAATTCATCTGGAATAAAAAAAGACCCCGAATAGCCACAGCAATCCTGAGAAAGAAGAATAAAGTAGGAGGGATCTCAATACCAGATTTCAAGCTGTATTACAAAGCCACTGTTCTCAAAACAGCCTGGTACTGGCACAAGAACAGACATATAGATCAATGGAACAGAATAGAGAATCCAGATATCGACCCAAACCACTATGCTCAATTAATATTTGACAAAGGAGGCATGAACATACAATGGAATAAAGACAGTCTCTTCAATAAATGGTGTTGGGAAAATTGGACACACACATGCAAAAAAATGAAACTAGATCACCAACTTACACCATACACAAAAATAAACTCAAAATGGATACAGGACTTAAACATAAGACGGGAAACCATAAAAATACTAGAGGAATCCACAGGCAACAAAATCTCAGACATATGCCAAAAGAACTTCTTCACTGACGCTGCCCCTAGGGCAATGGAAGCTAAAGAGAAAATAAACAAATGGGACTACATCAAAATAAAAAGCTTTTTTACAGCAAAAGAAACCATCAATAAAACAACAAGAAAGCCCACTGCATTTTGGAGAACATATTTGCAAATGCTAGCACTGATAAAGGTTTAATCTCCAACATCTACAGGCAGCTTATGCAACTTAATAAAAGGAAGATAAATGATCCAATAAAAAAATGGGCAACGGACCTAAACAGAATATTTTCAAAAGAAGACAGAAGGAAGGCCAAGAGACACATGAAAACATGCTCAAAGTCACTTATTATCCGAGAGATGCAAATCAAAACAACAATGCGGTACCATCTCACACCAGTCAGAATGGCTATCATCAACAAATCAACAAACGACAAGTGTTGGCGAGGATGTGGAGAAAAAGGAACCCTCGTGCACTGCTGGTGGGAATGCAGACTGGTGCAGCCACTGTGGAGAACTGTATGGAGTTTCCTAAAAAAACTGAAAATGGAACTCCCATTTGACCCAGTAATCCCACTCCTGGGAATATATCCGAAGAAACTAGAAACACCAATCAGAAAGGATATATGCACCCCTATGTTCATAGCAGCACAATTTACAATAGCTAAGATTTGGAAACAGCCTAGGTGCCCGTCAGCAGATGACTGGATCAGAAAACTGTGGTACATCTACACAATGGAATACTATGCTGCCATAAAAAAGAAGGAATTCTCATCATTTGCAGCAACCTGGATGGAATTGGAGAATATTATACTAAGTGAAATAAGCCAGTCAATGAAAGAAAAATACCACATGATCTCACTCATTTATGGATAATAAAGAACACTATAAACGGATGAACAAAAAGATAGATACAGAGACAGTAAAGCAACAAACAGACTTTCAAATTACAGGGGGAAAGTTAGGGAGGGGGGGGAGATAAGAAATCAAACGAAGGACTTGTATGCATGCATATAAGCATAAACAATGGACGCAAAACTCTGGGGGGTGAGGGCAAGTGTGGGTGTAGGGTGGGGGGGTAATGGTAAGATATGTACACATATAATACCTCAATAAAAAAAATAAAAAAAAGGTGGGGTGTTCCATAGTAGCTATCAAATGAAAGATGGTTTGTATGTCAGAAATCGGCTCCAGGAGTAGACTGAACTAAGCAGACTGCATATAAAAGCCCGAGTTTTGCTTAATACTCCTAACACTTTAAAAATATATATATTTTTATTGATTTCAGAGAGGAAAGGAGAGGGAGAGAGAAATAGCAACTTCACTTATGAGAGAGAATCATTAATTGGCTGTCTCCTGCAGGCCTCCTACTGGGAATTGAGCCCACATTCCTGGGCATGTGTCCTGCCCGGGGAATGGAACCATGACCTTGTGGTTCATAGGTTGAAGTTCAGCCATTGAGCCACATGAGCCAGGCAATACTCCTAATGTTTTACTAAATTCTCCTATGCAAAGCCAATGAACTACACTGGTTACTTTACGGACTAAGTTTTTAGTAAAAGTAAGTGATAAAGCTTACATTGGCCACAGAGGCCTGTGAAGAAATGCAGGCTTCTGAAGTGTTGGAAGCTGCCCATTGCCTTCACTGGCAAAAAGAGGTGGACGAGGAGTCCGGAAGGCTGGTTAACCTTGAAGCTCTGGCAAGGGTCAGAGCCAAGCACCCACTGTCTAGTTGAGACAAAGGGAGCTGAAGCAACTTCCACCTTTTAGTCTTCTGTAAATCCTTGCTGATGGGCTATCATGGAGCTATTACTGGAATTGCCTGCCTAAGGGCTATAGGTGGATCCCAAACCTGAATAAAAGGCATCGCAAGACCAGAGCAAAGCGGAGTCCTTCCTCTTGAGCTGGGCTCCCGCCGGGTCCCCCAATATTTCCAAATTAATATTTTCTAGTCTCTTTCATTTGCGTGCGGCCTCCTCCAGAACCCAAACCCTGAACCTGAACCCTGAACCACGCAGGACGTGGGGGGGGGGGGGGGGAGGGGGAGACACTCGCAACTGGCAGCCCAACGTGGGGCACTCACAGCTGGGGCCCAATGCGTGGCGTGGAGAGATACTCGCACTGAGGGAGCTGTGAGTGCTTTGGACATTGTTCCCTTTGGCTGTCCTCTCTTGGTGTGTGGTCACCACCATGCTGAGGGGTGGAAAGCATTCTTTTTCAGCTCTTTCCATATTCTCACCTCCTGAGTCAGCTGCTTACTCACAGCCAGTGGCCTGAACGTTTCTGTAATTCTCCCTTCCTGCCCCCAACCCCTTTTCTATTTATCTATTGACTAGTAGCTCATTTGCAGGAAGACTCCTGCAAGCGGCCGCTGCAGCCTGCACCCGCGGGCCGCTGCCGCCCGCCCTGCCCTGCCCTGCCCTGCCCTGCCCCGCCCGGGCTTTCCTTCTGGCAGCCTCCTTCCTTTCACCTTTTCCTCCCTCTTCCTTCTAAGTTGTCTTCAGTCTTCACTCCTCCCTCCCTCAGCGTATGCAAATTAACCGCCATCTTTGTTGGGTAGTTTGCATACTCGCCCTGATTGGCTGGTGGGCGTGGCTTTGGCTGTGGGCATGGCTTGGGCATAGTGAAGATACGGTCAATTTGCATATTACTGTTTTATTAGGTAGGATTCCTTCCAGAGCCTTAAACAGGCCCATTCTTTAATCTTTGGCTAAGCCACTCAGGGATAATGGGACCCTTCGACATTATTACTCTTACTCGATACAGAAGAAGAGAAGCATAATAAAGTCTGTTCCACTATGAGCCGAGAGGGGCCCAGGGTGTCACATGTGGTGTCAGGGCCCGTCAGACTAGACCTCTCGTCTCCACAGTGCTAGTCCAGGGTTTTGTTTCCTCCCATGTTTTTTCTTAGCACAAGTAGTTTATTAAAAACCAAAATGCCCAGAATTGAGGAAAACCTACAAATATAGTTCTAATCCATTTCGAAAAATATTTCTATTATGATGATCTCTGCTGCCCATGCCTCTGATTCCGAAAGATGCCAGAAGAATTGGCCTCACAACCAGTCGATCTTGGACCTCACAACACTTAGGCAAGCCTAGGAGATTATTTATCCCAAACCAGATACATCACATTGCATTTTTACATGTAATCCATGCTTCTCTGCAGAACTAAAAAATTCTACTTCCTCCCTTTGCCATCAGGAACCAAAAAAAGGGGGATGTTTTTCCTCACTTGACTTTGATCTTTAAAAACAAAATCCCCAACAGCTTTCTAGTGCGACTGTTGGTAAACAGTTTGGAAAACCATCATCCATGACCTCAGACCTAGAAATGAAGAAGAGTCTGAGAAAACCTCCAAAGCTACTTCATGTCCCTGATGCTTCTTCCTTTACTCCTTGTTGCCTGTCCCAGCACTAACCCCACACAACCAAGGGGTCTTTCCCTTCTGGTTCTTTTATTTCTGGTGCTCATTTCCTTTCCACACTGAACAGAGGATGGCAGACATGTTGGGGGTGACTTTCGAGGAGGCGAAGTATAAAGGGCTTTGTGGCTTCGGCCTTGCTTCTGTCACTTGCACCTGCTCCTGGAAGAAGACATGCGGCGATGACGCTCAAGCCGCCCTATGGAGTGGTCTGTGTGGGAAGGAACTGGGGCTTCCTAACAACAGCCGGCACTGACCTGCTGAGCATGGGAAGGCACCTCTCGGGAAGCAGATCCTTCAGTCACAGTCAAGGCCTCAGAAGACTGCAGGTCTGGCTGACAGCTTGTCTACAGCCTCACGAGAGACCTTGAGCCAGATAATTTCCTGACTCATAGGAACAGTGAGATAATAAATATTTACTATTTCATCTGCTAAATTTGGGTTAACTTGCTATATAACAATTGTTAGCTAGCCCTGGAGGTGTTGCTCAGTGGGTTGAGCACCATCCCATGCACGGAAAGGTTGTTGGTTCTATTCCTGGTCAGGGCACATGTCCAGGTTGTGGGCTCAATCCCCAGTAGGGGGCATGAGGAGGCAGCTGATTAATGTTTCCCTCTCACCCTCTCCTTTTCTCTCTCTTTAAAAATCAATAAAAATATCTTTAAAAATAATAACAATAGGCAACTAATATAAACAGTCACCTGAATACATAACTAATAATAAATTAGATTTGGTTAGAAACTGAACCACTAGATTCTAGTTGCTAAATTCACTCCCAGAAGAGGGAGATTATAGTGAGAAAGACCACTATATTTTACATGAACTATTTGTTTTCTAAAATAATGTAAATCTGTTCTTTGGCTTTAAATGTTGTTATTGTCTCTTGTCTCTTTCCATAAATAGGACCTAAGCGGGCTGAGGTTGGTTGGGGGCACACCTCACTTGAATTTAGAGCTGCTGAGCTGTCACGGGAGAAGTACTTGATTGTGAATGAAGGGCAGAGTTGTTTTCTTTCTTTTGACATTAAAATCCCAGAATCTATCATAGAAAAAAGACAGCTTTGCCTTCATAAGGACCTTAATGTCTTAAAAAAAAAAAAAAAAAAAAAAGGCCAAACAGTAACTGGTAATAAATGAGATTCTGGCCCTAGCCAGTTTGGCTCAGTGGTCTGAAGACTGAAGGGTCACAGGTTTGATTCTGGTCAAGGGCATGTACCTTGGTTGTAGGCTTGATCCCCAGCTCTGATCAGGGTTTGTGCAGGAGGCAACCAGTTGATGTGTCTCTCTCACCTCTCTCTCTCTCTCTCTCTCTCTCTCTCTCTCTCTCTCTCTCCCCTACTCCCTTCTATTCTCTGTAAAAAAAAATCAATGGAAAAAGTATCCTCCGGTGAGGATTAACAACAACAAAAGAAATTAGATTCTGTCATGGGATCTTCTGGACAAAAGTAGATACACACACACAGCACACTCATAGTGGAAATTCATAGCCAATTTTCTAGGAAGAAAGGTTCATTGTGGAGACTATTTCAAGGATCACCCCTGGGAATTATGATGCATTGAGCAAAAGGGAAATAGAACTACAAGTGATAAAATATAATATGTGAGTGTAGCTATTTTTAGTGCCCATAAAAATCACATGGTGAAGGGAGGCTGGTCCAAAATTCAGGTCCCAAGACCTCAACCTCAGTGATTCTGATGTTATAGGTCTAGGCTTATGTCCAGGAACCTTTTATTTAAAATATATATATATATACACATACACTAATAAAAGAGAAACATGCAAATTGACTGTCCCTCCGCTACACCCACCAGCCAATTAGGAGTGAGTATGCAAATCAACCCAACAAAGATGGCGGTTAATTTGCATATGCAGGCGTGGAGCGAAGACTGAAGACAGCATAGAAAGAAGCCAAGCGCTGCAGAAGGGAGCGAAGTGGCGGAGAAGGGAGTGAGGCAGTGGAGAAGGGAGCGAAGCCTGCCACAGGAAGCCCTATTCTTGCAGGATTCTTCCTGCAATGGGCCTCTAGTGTGTGTGTGTGTGTGTGTGTGTGTGTGTGTGTGTGTGTGTGTGTATGTTTTTAACAGAGAGGAAGAGAGAGGGATAGAGAATTAGAAACATCAATGAGAGAGAAACATTGATCAACTGTGATCAACTGCCTCCTGCACGACCCCTACTGGGGATCAAGCCCATAATTAAGGTCCATGCCCTCGACCAGAATTGAACCCGGGATCTTTCAGTCAGCAGCCGGACACTCTATCCACTGAGCCAAACCAGTCAGGGCAGGAACCTCTGTTTTTAATTAGCACAATGAGTTGTTTCTACTGTGAAGGTCTGCACACTACACTACACTTTTAATTGTATTGGTCAAAATTGTGAATAGTCAAGGAAGTCCAGAAATAGTTGGCAAAGGTTGGACAGCAAAGAAGCAAGTGAAATGTCAGACTGATGAGTGCCACCAGACATTTGCACCAGCTGTTTCCATTGCTCTGAATGCTCCTATGTACTGTCCATCTCCTAAAATGAAACTGTGTTTGATTTTAACTTTGTATGGTGGCGATCAGCAAGAGTTTTTAAAAATAATTTTATTATTAAGGAAGATAATCATAATGTTTTCATGGGTTTTTATGGAATAATATGCTCTGACTTTGAAATAGTATTTGACTTGCTAATTCTAGAATAAAAAGGAAAAAATTTTAAATTCATTTTAGAAAAAATAAACTAATCATCAGAGAAATGCAAATGAAACCACCTCACTCTTGTTAGAATGGCTATCATTAATAAATCAACAAACAACAAATGTTGGGGGGCGATGTGGAGAAAAGGGAACCCTCGGGCATTGTGGGGGTGCATATTGGTGCAGCCATTATGCAAAACAGTATGGAGGGTCCTTAAAAAATTAAAAATGAAACTGCCTATGACCCAGCAATATTGCTTCTGGGTATATATTTGAAGAAACCCAAAACACTAATTCAAAAGAATATATGCATCTTTATGTTCATTGCAGCGTTATTTACAATAGTCAAGCTATGGAAGCGACGACCCAAGTGCCCATCCATAGATGAGTGGATGTGAAAAATAAAGGGTGGTACATATATAAATGGAATATTACTTGGCCAAAAAAATTAAAAATAATTTTAATAAATTATTAATTTAATAAATTTAATAAATAAAATCTTACCATTTTATTTATTAAATTAATAATTTATTAAAATTAATTTTAATAAGTAAAATCTTACCATTCGCTACAGCATGGGTGGGCCTAGAGGGGATTATGCTAAGTGAAATGTCAGACTGAGAAAGACAAATACCATATGATCTCACTTACATGTGGGAGCTAGAGAGCAAAATAAAGGAACAAACAAAATAGAAACAGATTCATAGATACAGAGAACAGACGGATGGTTGCCAGGGGGTAAGGGGGTTGGGAGGCTGGGTGAAAAAGTGAATGGATTAAGAAGTACAAATTGGTAGTTACAAAATAGTCACAGGGATGTAAAGTACAGCATGGGGATTAGAGTCAATAATATTGTAATAACTATGCACAGTGCCAGGTAGGTACTTGAACTATTGGGGGACCACTTTGTAAAGTATATGGTCGTCTAACCACTATGCTGCACACCTGAAACTAATACAAAATAATATTAAATGTAAAAAGAAATGAAAGTAAAAAATAAAATTACTTTAAAAGAAAAAAAATTGCCGAAACCGGTTTGGCTCAGTGGGTAGAGCGTCAGCCTACGGACTGAAAGGTCCCAGGTTCGATTCCGGTCAAGGGCATGTACTTTGGTTTCGGGCACATCCCCAGTGGCGGGTGTGCAGGAGGCAGCTGGTCGATGTTTCTCTCATTGATGTTTCTAACTCTCTATCTCTCTCCCTTCCTCTCTGTGAAAAATCAATAAAATATATTTTTTAAATAAATAAATAAAAAGAAAAGAAAAAATTAACTTTGTAAGTAAACATTTTTATAGGAAGAGCTTGTGGGATATAACTAGAAAATCTCAGCTGTGCTGTGTGTAATTGGCAGCCTCAGGTTTACATATATTAGTAGCTCATGCAGTTGGGGGAAGAGAACCCTAAGGCCATGCGGGCCCTGCACAACCTCCCTATTCTCAGCACGAGCAACTTCCATCACTCTCACAGGTGACACACTGACAATCGGATTTGTGGAGCAGCGACCCGATTCAGTCACTCAGTGAGTGAAAAAACACAAACATGTCACAACACAGGCAAAAAAAAAAAAAAAAAAAAAAGGAGAATGAGAGCATGTGAAATGCAATCAGGAGAAAAGGAAGAACTTAAAGACTGGAGGGGGTCATAGGGGGACCCAAGTCTGGCACCTTCAGTTTATAGGTGGGAAACGGAGTCCTGAACAGGAGGAAGCTTGACTAGAACTGGCCCTCCGACCTCCCAGCTCCCAGTTCAGAGAGGATTCCTTGCCTCGTAACAATGGAGCTGGCTAGCCTGCCGGGAGAACAGCAACCCCCGGGGGCCTTACTGCCTCTGAGGGTGGGCCCGGCTTCTCCACGGACAGGGTGCTGCCTTGAGTAATCATTTTTTAAAAATCCTATGTTATTTTATACCAAACTTACAGAAAAACCTTTGCTCTCTTAAAAAAATAACTTGCTATGATTATAAATCTAAAAATAAAATATTGTACACTGAAATAATAATGCTTTTTCTCATAGCCTGCTTCCATTGTTATTGCAGGAGTGCTCCCAGGGCACTGGGTCTCATGGCTCACTGTTTTCCAGGATGCGACATTGCCCGTTTAGTCCTCCTGTGTCCCCAGTCTTCAGCACTGTGCCTGGCACACAGCAGGAACTCAGTAAGTATGTGTTGAATAAATTAATTAGTAGAATACTAATCCATTATTAGAATAATTTATCCATTTTTGTGGCACATTGAGATTGATTCCAGTGTTCTCCCAATTATAAATAATGCTGCAATGAGCGTTCTTTAGTGAATCTTTATACCTACTCCTTACTATTGCCTTACGATAAATTCCTAGAGGTGGAATTACTAGATCAAAGGCTTTGGATACATATTGCCAAATTGCCCTTCAGAAAAAATGGTTCATTCCACATCTTCCTGCCCACTTTCTTCCTCTCTCTCTCTCTCTCTCTCTCTCTCTCTCTCTCTCTCTCACACACACACACACACACACACACACACACACACACACACACACACACACAAACACAATGAAGATATTTTTCTCTTGAGAATTGAAGTTAGTGCTGGCAAAACATTTTAAATGCACTCTGCCCACTTGGATTGAATAAAAACAGCTTCTGAACACACTCCATCTGTATTGTATTAAATCATACCAGTAATTTATCTAGAGGTGAAAGGTTACTGAAGCCACTGCTAAATCGCTTATATTCCTTGGACATATTCTGCCTTATAAGTTTAATAAGGAGGGAAAATGTGGTTTTTGCTTGAGAGAGAGTAAGTGAGCCAAGAGTGGCTGTCGCGGAACCGCTGTGGGATGAAGTGACGCAGAGGCGGGGTGGTATGGGGGGAACAGCTGTGGCCTTGGAGAACCAGGCAGCTGCCAGAGGCAATGGGCTAGAGGTACATACACAGAACAGAGCGGGAGGATCTCACAGCATCGTGTCAAGGTGGGGATGGGGAATGCTCATTTTTCAAGATTCATAAAAAATATAAAGGATGCACATTAAATACATCAGAATGGTTGCCTTTATGGGAACAAGGAAGTAATCCATGGGGATCAAATGTGAGAGGGACCACACCCAGACCAAAGATGCTGCTAATGGGCCACAAACTGAGGAGTATATGTAAGCTGAGTCCAAAAGAGAAGCAAGAAAGAAGAAGGGAGTGGATGCCGGGGGTGGGGGGGGGGGGGGAGAGGGAGGGTGTGCTGTGACATCCTCTGAGTCCTGACTCTGTCACTAACTCTGGGGACCTGCCCTCGGGCCCCTCACCTCTTTGGGGCCTCAGCTGTGCCCTGCTGGGGAAGGACTAGATTCCCCAGTTTCAGGCGTATCACACTGTGGTTCAAAGCACAAGCAGGATATGAATGCTGTGGCCTAGACTCCGACGTGTAAATACAGGTGTCGTGTTTTTCCTATCCACCCTGACAAGTCCTACAAACAGAAAGCATGGACTGATTTCTAAAATAAACCATGTGCTTTATGTAAGAAGTCCTCCTAGCCTAGACTCCCATAATATCATAAGCAGATGTGAGCCGTTTATTAAATTTACAAACAGCAACGTCCCATAATGACAGACCTCCCCAGGACGGCCAGCTATTCCCTGGCGGGATTCCAGCAGGAAATTTTCTGGTGTCGACGGTTCTTCTTTTCTCTTGGAACCACACAGTATCAGACAATGTTTTAATTATTTAAATATGCCCCAAGTCTGCGGTCCATCCTCTTATCATTTCAAAGGACTGTGCTTCTATAAATCATATCGAATGTCTGATATCCTAACCAAAAAGAGAGAGAGAGAGAAATCAGGGACAGATACTTCTGGCTATCTAAGGAAAGTGCACAGCACAAAGGCAATGGTATTGCATAATAAAAGCAAATATTCATTTGAAAGGTTTATGTGAACACGATGTAACACAGTGAGTTGGCTCCAAAGGGAAAGACATATGTGTGGTTGTGTGTGTAGATTGTGAATTAATCTAGTTACAATGACACAATTGCTCATAATAGCAACAACGAAGTAAATGTATTAGAACATGTGGGGAGCAAGGGTTGCCTAAAGCAATCTCCCCCTTTATGTGGAAGGGAACAGCAAGCTTGACTGAACACCTTGACACTACCTATGCTGAAGGATCCCAGACCATCACGGTGTGATCAGTTTACTCCTGGTTTTCATTTAAAAGAGGAAGCAGTTTGCAAACCAAGGTTTTTGTCTGGCTTTAGAGGCACAAGGAGACCGGCCAACTTTTAAATATTCTGTTAATCTCAGTCAATGTATGTAGGGCCCAGTCCCTCCACTCTCACTGCTGCCAGGAATTAGACACACACATGAAAAGAGATGAGCAGGAACAAAACACGCCCGGTGCCTTCATGATGGAGAACATTTCCCGGTTCTTGGCTCTGCTAGCGGAGACTTGGACCCTGGGAGAAACACTGTCAGTTTCAGTATTTGTGGAGACAAAGAACAGGACTCCTCCCAGCATGGGCTTCTCGCCCACCTTGCTGGGGTCCCCGTGGACTTCAGTTAATTTGAGCCCACCTTGCATGGGGGAAACACATGGGAAGAGATGGGAAGGTAGCAGGGAACATAGTTAAAAACTCCAGGAAACAGACTCAGACTCTGAGATTTGCATGCAGGAGGTTGACGGGGGAATGCTCTCAAGAACCACACCTGCCAGGGAGTGAGGAAAGCAGGACAAACAGGAAGAGGTTGGACGGTGATGCAGTCACACAAAGGCCTGAGATCCTAAGGGAAGCTCTGCTGCGGGGCAGCTCTTCAGTCTCCCTTTGGCCTTTATTGACACCCCCCCCCCCCGCCCCCTCCCCGATACACACATCAACCATCTAGTCATTGGACACTGGCTTTTCCACCCCTTCGACACACACACTTCCCAGTAGGGTTGGAAAGGGACTCAGATAAGAGTCATCAGCCGCAACACTCCCAGCAGGTGGGGGAGGGAGTGCCTCAGTGGATGCATGGCAGCAGCCACTGCGGAGTATAAGATGTGTTCCAGACATTAAGGAGCTTACACTCTAGTTGGGGGAATAAGACATGTGCATTAACTATAGCACCAGGCAATCCTATATAATAAAAGAGTAATATGCAAATTAACCATCACTCCGTGACAAAATGGCAGCGCCCATAGCCACAAGAAGGCGGTGCCCAGTCCTCTCAGCCCCACCAGAGTCCCCCAGGGATCGGGCCTAAACAGGCAGTTGGACATCCCCCAAGAGGTCCCAGATTGGAGAGGGTGCAGGTTGGGCTGAGGGACACCCGCCCCCACCCGCAAGTGCACGAATTTTGTGCACTGGGCCTCTAGTCTATACTAATAAAAGAGTAATATGCTAATTAGACGGGGAGACCTTCCAGATGACCTTCTGGACAAAGCCAGGGCTGCGAGGGCTGGCTGAGGCAGCCGGGGCTGCGAGGGACGAGCCCGTTGCACAAATTTCATGCTTCAGGCCTCTAGTAGATTATAAGTGTCAGATAAATGGCACTGATTACTATATATGTTTTATAGGTGTGTAGAGAAATGATAGAAATCTAGAAGTGGAATTGTAGATTACTCGAGTCAACCTGCTCAATTTACAAATGTTAAAAGTGAAGGGGCATTTCCAAGGTCACATATCACCTAGGTTTCCTGATTCCCATTTCAATCCTTATCCTCCTCCTCTTTAAAATGCTCCGCTGGCTGCCCTAGCCAGTTTGGCTCAGTAGATAGAGTGTCGGCCCGTGGACTGAAGGGTCCTGGGTTCAATTCCAGTCAAGGGCACATACCTCGGTTGCAAGCTCTTGTGTGGGAGGCAACCAATCCATGTGTCTCTCTCAACTCATTGTTTCTCTCTCTGTGTCTCTCCCCCTCCCTTCTAGTCTCTCTAAAAATCAATGGAAAAATTTCCTTGGGTGAGGATTAATAAAAACATTTAAAAAATAAATAAACCCTAACTGGTTTTGCTCAGTGGATAGAGCGTCAGCCTGCGGACTCAAGGGTCCCAGGTTCCATTCCGGTCCAGGGCATGTACCTTGGTTGCAGGAACATCCCCAGTAGGGGGCGTGCAGGAGGCAGCTGATTGATGTTTCTCTCTCATCATGTCTCTAACTCTCTCTCCCTCTCCCTTCCTCTCTGTAAAAAATCAATAAAACATATTAAAAAGAATAAATAAAACAAACAAACAAACAAATAAATAAACAAATAAAATAAAATGCTCCCGTTGGAAGTGATTTTACTTTTGATAGGACTGGTCTGTGTAATCTTGAATAGAACCGAGTAAGACAGAAAACAGAACTCTCCCAATAGGTCCTCAGTTGCAGAAGAATTAAATTCAAACTTATATATTTAGTCTTAATCTTAAAAACTATCAGTCAAGACTTGGGACTAGAAAGTTTCCCCTTAGCTTATAATTTCACGTTTCATCTCTTGTCTGTTGTGGCAATGTGGGAGGCTACCATCTCTTCTGAAAAACGGCCAGCCCAGCTATGTTCATTTTGTGGAAATGAAAAACCACCAGACCACACTGGTGACATCCAGCTTCTGTCTACTTTATTTGGTAAACCGTGACTCTAGCCGCTCGTAGTGCTGTCTTCCAAATGACAGCATGACTTTTCCTCTAGGAACTTCCAGCTCGTTTCTCCCCATCCGTGTAAGTGACTTTCTCAAACAGGTAGGGTGCTTTGTTGGCAGGGACAGGAAGGGCAGCTTAGATAACACTGAACAGAGTCGATATTAGAGATCTGAATTCCCCGGTAAGTTGTTCATTCCCTCAGTCATTCCTTTAATGGCTATTTGCTCAACACCTACTTTGTACTAAGTACTACGGTAAGAACTGATGACTTGACGATTCCCAAGACATGACGCCTCAGGAAGCGAGCCATCAGGCAGCTCGACCTGGTGGACAAGACAGACGTGTGAACATGAGCCACGTGTAAGTGCTATGATTAAAACATCATGGAGACATCCGTGGTGGGATAGCGCAAGAGCTGCCTGTGGTACAAAGAGTCCCAGTTGCTTGTTTTGTTTAGCATAACACATCATTTGGCCTGAACCCCACTCATTGTGTGTTTATTCATTCCGGAAATTCATTGGGAGCTTTCCATGTGCCCAGCACAGTGCTAGATGCTAGAAACACATCTGATTGAATGACCTGGCACTGTTCTCTAGAAAGTCCTTAATAGTGAAAAGTTTTAATTAAAACATCTATTTGTTTTTGCTTTGTTTTCTGAAGCATACACAAGGCGAGGGAACCCAAATGTCCCATCCAGTCCATGTCCAAGCCCATTGCAGGTCACTCCAGTGGTTTAGAGCTTGGCTGGCTTCTTCCTGACCCAGGTCCCTGCATCTCTTATTCAACATCTCCTCTGCCCTTTGCCTCTCTGACTGGGGACACTCTCGCAGTTCTTTGCTGTTGGGTCATTCTAGTGGTTCTTTTTGTCTTCTCTCACTGACCTGGAATCTGAGTTCCTCAATGCAGCCTGGAAATAAACAATGATATTCCATCCTGGACAGTCCCCCCCCCCCGCCCCCCCCGCCCAGCTCTCATCCATGACTTAGCCGCAAGTTCAGTCCCCCGCCGCCCATCCTAGGGGAAGCTGCTGTGCCAAGCCCCTGCCGTGTTTCCGCCTGTGTCCTGTCTCTGCAGAGAGCATGCAGGTAGAATGAACAGGCTCATGTGCACACACGCTTTTGACACTTTGGAGCTTTTCCCTTCATAAATGGTTCATTCTCCAGCCCAAAGACCAATGACCGTTTTGTGGGAAAATAGGGGTGAACTGGGGTGGGGTTGCCTCCTTAACTCAATGCTGAATGAGGTTGTTATCATAGAGTCCCTGTGGAGATCAATATTTCCAGCCTCATGTCCTGGTGATCCTGCCTCACTTCCCTCCAATCTCTGAAGTCTCAGGTCTCCACTCCTAGTTTCTTGTTGGGCCACCCACCCCTGCTGCTCTCAATACCTTGCATCTTCCAGGAAGTCTCCCTCCACTAGTCTGTAACTGTCTACAGTTCTTTATCCTCAGTCACTTCCAGGGAGGCCCTTAAGCCCCTGTGCAGTGTTCATTCTCACCTCCACATGTGTGCTGCCTTTGCAAATCCATGATGGGTCTTTCACTATCACTGGCACATTTTGTCAGCCCATCATGAGCCAAAACTTCTGCAGAACACAAAAAGTAGGGCGGGAAGGTGGCAAGGTGAAGTACAAGCATGACCAGTCCCTGCCACGGGCTGTACTGATGCTTATTGTCAAGAGGGTGCTCTCATTGACTTATATTAAGAGTATGGAGAAATGCATACATCTTTATAGTGTAGGCTAATGGAGTGTAATTAATTCATAAGGAAACTCTTCAGAGACACATCCTATATAATAAAAGGCTAATATGCAAATAGACCGAACAACTGAACAATCAGTTGCTATGACGTGCGCTGACCACGAGGGGATGTGTGTGGACCATGGCGGGTGTTGGCCTTGGTGGAATGATGGAGCAGATGATCAGGGGTGCTAGACCAAGGCAGGGCGCCAGTCGCTGTCATTGGGGCAAGCCTCTAGTGGTTACTGAAAATTCCTTGCTCCTGCATGCTGTGATCCTACCCTGCACTCGCACCCACTGCCAGCGCCGGCCCTGCTCGCACCGCAGCTGGCGCCAGAACTGCTGCTCACACCCGCTGCCAGTGCCTGGCACCAGTCCCAATCACTCAGTGCCATCAGTGGGTGTGAGCGGCAGCTGCCGGCCCTGATTGCCCCTGGGGGCTTCTCCACCTCCCCCTGCTCCTGAGGGGCAATCAGGGCAGCAGCCACTACTCACACTTGCTGACAGCACCAGCCCCAATCGTTCCACACAGTCAGCGAGTGCGAGCAGGGCCTGCGCCGTCAGTGTGTGGGAGCTGTGGCAGCAGGAGCGGGGCTGCTGGCAGACAGCGGATGGGGGTGGGGGGCTGCGGCGGGAGGGGCCAGGTGGGGTCACGGAGGATGGGCCGAGACCCGCCCCTGTGCCTACCACCGCAGCATCACTGCCCACAGTTCCTTTCAAGGTGCACGAATTTGTGCACTGGGCCCCTAGTAGTGCTATAATAACCATCTCCACGAGGCAATGTACAATGGGAATGGATGTGAGGCTCAAAACCCTCAGCACTTACAATAGGGTTTTCCCCAAATGGTCTCTGGGATGATTTCAAAGGAAGAGCCTCAGTCAATCTGGATCTCTTGGTGTAAAGCGTAGGCCAGGCGTCCTCAAACTACAGCCCGCGGGCCACATGCGGGTGTTTTTGCCGTTTTGTTTTTTTACTTCAAAATAAGATATGTGCAGTGTGCATAGGAATTTGTTCATAGTTTTTTTAAACTATAGTCTGGCCCGCCAACGGTCTGAGGGACAGTGAACTGGCCCCCTGTTTAAAATGTTTGAGGACCCCTCAATCATTCAAATGTTTGAGGCATTTGAATGAGCAGCCCAGTGAGTCTCAGTTTGAAAGCCTCTGTTTAATGGGAGGCACACCACCTTGTAGGGAAATGCCCAATGCTTAGAAAGCCTTTCAGCTACACAATGGCTCTCTGCTTGGATTTATCTGCAATTCAGGGAATATTCTGTCTCCCTGGAGATTTCCTCCCCAGAGAAGACTGTTTCCATTTTTCTAATATTTTATAAAGGAAATTATTCTATAATACATTTCAGATTAGGTATGAATAATTTCTTTTGTAGATATGAATGGGCTTTATTATGCAAATGGAGAAAATTCCCAATAGGTTATATTTAGAATGTTATATAACTGTAGAAGCCCCAGCCCCCCATGACAATATCAGCTGCTTCTGAATAGAACTAGACTCTTTAAACCTTAAAAAACAAATAAAACTTTTGAAACTACAGGTTTTCAGTTATTTGATGCAATTTAGAGGGATTTGGAGTCTTTAAAAATATATATTTTTATTGATTTCAGAAAGGGAGAGGGAGAGTTAGAAACATCAATGATGAGAAAGAATCATTGATTGGCTGTCTCCTACAGGCCTCCTATTGGGGATTGAGCCCGCAACTGGGACATATGGCCTGACTGGGAATTGAACAGCTACTTCCTGGTTCATAGGTTGATGCTCAACCACTAAGCCATGCTGGCCAGGCTGGAGCCTTCTTAATGGTAATTCTTGTGATGATATATTTCCATGAGCTTTGCTGTAAATATTCCAGTTCAACAAATTCTAAGATTACGTGGACTTTTTCGGGGAAAGCTTATTCTTTCACACACTAACGCTAGAACTAGAATACCCCATTTTGCAGCCTCAGTAAACCATTGATTCAGGTGGCAGTCAGTCACCAAGGAATGAAACCACTTGATAAGAGGCTGATGGGAACTTTACAATATTCAGATCATGATGTCACCCCCTGAACTCACTGGTCAATCTCAGCTTCCCTGAAATGTGGGCCACCTGGCATTATGTGCCCCCTGATGTGAGGCAATATGAGACATGCAGCACTAGCTTGGAAGTATACTTGCCCCAAAATTAAACCTGAGCCCCAAAGATGAGCCTAATTAAGTTGACAGACCAAATTCCATTTTACAAGAAATCCTATCTAATAAAGAGGGCATATGCTAATTGACCATCACACCCTCACAAAGATGGCAGCATCCACAGCCAATAAGGAGGGAATATGCTAATTGACTGCCATGCCCTCAAAGATGGTGGCACCCACAGCCACAAAATTGCAGCGCCCAGTCCCCCAGCCCCGCTGGGGCGGCAGGTGCGTGGCACAGCTGGGCCTGCCCCCAGGCGGGTCTGGCCACTCTGCACGCCTGCCTCTGGAGTCCCCCAGTCTCCTCAGCCCCCCAGCCGCCCAGGGCCGGCCCGAGGTGCAGGCAAGCCTTGGATGGCGGCTGCCCAGCTGACACCCAAGGCGCAGGCAAGCCTTAGATGGTGGCTGCCCAGCCGCCCAGGGCCGCCTGAGGCTCAGGTAACCAGGGCCGGCTGAGGCTTGCGCTGCCAGCAGTGGCAGCAGCAGAGGTGTGATGGGGTGTCACCTTCCCCTGATCGCCAGGTTGACTCCCGCCCCTGAGGGCTCCCGGACTGTGAGAGGGAGCCCCCTCCAGTGCATGAATTTTCATGCATCAGGCCTCTAGTAAGGAAATAAAGGATGGAGTTAAACAATGCCACAAGGGAGATCCAGAGTGTGAAATATTCTATAAGACAATTGATCAGTTTTCTTCAAGTCAGTGCCATAGAAAACAATAGGATGGGATACTCCAGATATCTAGATGAAAAGAGACTCGAGAAACATAGAAAACAAACCTGATGTTTGGCATGTTTTAGACAGAGTATAGATTGGGTACTAGATGATACCGAGGAATTATTATTAATTTTATTTGTTGTAACAGTGGCATTGTGCTTGTATAAGTAGGGGGTGAAATCATACAATGTCTTTAATTGTTGAAATTGGATGATAGTATACCAGGTTCAATATACAATCTCTTTACCTTTGTTATATGTTTAAAATTTTTCAAAAAAGCATATTATAATTAAAAAAAACCCTCTACCTGCAAAGAACAACAAAGGAAGCAAGCAGCAGAATAGTATGTTACCATTTGTGAAAAAAAGTGAACATGTTTATTCTTTATAGGCATAGGATATCCTGGAAGGATATGCAAGAAACTGGTAAAAGTGATCACCTCTGGAGAGAGGAACTGAGTGATTGGAGGACAGGGGTGGAATGGAAACCATTCAAATAACTTCTTGAAGAGGGGATGAAGACATTATAAAAGGAGTGAAATTAGTTGTTATACACTTGGCTCTTATGAGTTTATTTCTCCCAATACCCTTGTCATCTATTAGTTGTAAACTGGGCATTTGTGGGGCACATTTGACTGAGTTAACTTATTTAAATGACAGTAATATATTTAATAAACATGTATTCATTGTATGCTGCTATGGGTGCTGGGCTTTAGGGGACAAAAAAGGTGAGTCAGACACTTGTCATTAAAAGGATAGGGCTTAACATCAATTTACTAATGCTTTCTTTTTTACTTTAGGCATGAAAAGGAGGAACCTCAGGATGACTACTTTTATTTTGACTGATTTCTGATTCATTAAGAAATGTATTTATTTGTGCCAAGTAATATGAATAATAAAGATTTTTCAGTCAGAGGTATGACTGAATCTCAGTGAATATAGAAACTTTATGTGTTGGGGATTCTGTTCTTAAGTTACTGTAGCAAAAAGGATCATTAAATAAGAGAATAGCATGAAGTGGAGTTAGAGAGCTAAGTGATAATAAAATACCACTTCATTCCATTGATTATATAAAGAGCCCTATTTTTTCATAGTAGCCTTTGATTCTGAGCTACATATAAATACATTAAAAAAGATAGAACCCTTTAAATTCAAAGGAGACCAAAATGATGTTTTTGCAAGTGATCTTTCTGATGTTAGGGAAAATGAAATATTATGACCTTATTTCTATTTTGTCTATGGGTAGAAAAAGTTAAGCTAATTGAATTGGTGCTGAAGGTTTTTGTTTTAAATCTTATTCAGATTGCATTGGGGAAATATTTAAAGAATAATGTTAAGAGCTGATGCACTACAAATCATTTGAATGGCTATTTTCTTCTTTTCCCTTCCCTTTCAAGCTCCCCTCTAACTTACCTTTGACAAGGCACTGTATCATGCCAACTTTACAGTCTTTGCAAAGTAGCTCTAATCATGAGAATTCTGAGTTTGTCAAAATAAAGATAGAATACTGTTATAATGACCAAAGTCTGACAAATCTCAATGGAATCACAAACTGAGGACAATCAAAACTTCCTAAACTGATGGAGCTCCAGGAGATGGATTCAAAATATACTCAAATTGGTGAGACAAATACTGTATGAGGCAGTTCATCAGAAATCCTGCACTGTCGTTGACCTTAAAGGTTCCAGGCCACCCTAAGACACCTGCTTTGGGCTGGTTTGAGCAACAGAGCATAGGGCTACCAGGACCTACACAGCTATTCCACTGTGCCTGGTCTTGGTCAGGAAGAACCTTTTCCTTTGGTGTTTTCTAAACCTCTGAAGCTTATAATTCTGAGGGAAGTGACTAGATGAAAAAAGACCTTTAAAGACCTCTTATCAACAGAATCAATTTGAATATCAGGTGTGGCCTCTCTAATCTTTCCAACCCTCCTGAAAAGCAAGGGCTGTAATTTATTCAGTGGGATTCTGCACAGCTGGGAGGAAGAGTGTTTTGTTCATAATGAGTGCTGGCACCAACTCAATAAATATTTTTAAAATTGATTTAAAGAAATAGGCAGGTTACAGTTGTGTGCAATTTATTTATTTTGTCTTTGATGTAGACCCAAAGTCATCATTCATCTCTCTGAAGTTAAAACAAATATATTCATGTAATTTCTATCAATACTCACTATATTTCAGTTCATCACCTTTAATTATGTAATAAAAACACTTAGTGACAAATATGAGCTAATCATCTTATTTGTTTAGTATATATCTATTCCATTTGAGATAGATTTAGAATATTTCATACATGACAATAAATATATTAGTTTTAAAGTGGGTCTTAGCCTAGACAAATTGTTTTAAGAGTTTTATGGCACCTATCTATAATAAAAGCATAATATGCTAATTAGACCAGATGTCCTTCCGGATGACCTTCTGGATGAAGCCAGGGCTGTGAGGGAAGCCGGTGCCCCTGTGCCAGCAGCCGGGGGAAGGAAGGCCTACGCTTGCATGAATTTCGTGCATCGGGCCTCTAGTAAATAAATACATCTCCAGAATCAAAGAAGTCAATCTTATTCAACATATTTTAGTGATAGAGGGGCAATTTACTATGACCCCAGATTTAACAAAAAAATTTTTTAGTGTCAGACTTTCTATAATACCTTGCTGTTACAGACCATTTAAGAAAAGCATGCTTATTTATATAACAATTTTTAAAATGGCAAATGACTAAAGAGACTTAAAAGTTTCATATTTATTAAGAGTTTTGATGATATACAATAAAAATATTTCAAAAACATTTTTAACAACCCCTTCTCAAATCAATAAGTGACCAAATGAGAAACATCCTACCTCACATACTGTTTATATTAACCATTTGACTTGGATTAAAGATAAGTCCAAGTTAGTATAATTATTGGTACTCTTCTAGACCGCATGTTTCTTCAGACATTTCAAGAACCTTCCATAGTGTTTTATATACATCAGAAAAAGAAAAATTAATTTCAAGCATGTCCTATGTTGGGTACAATAATAACAATCGTTTCCTGAATCCATGTGAGTAATTTCTCTTAAAAAGACGTTTAAGTCTGCATCTATCATTCCATCCTGAACAGTCAGAAATGAGGTGAGACCCCATACTTACAGAAAGCTAAAAACCTAAAATATAGCCCAGCCATTGTGGGTCAATGGTTGAGCATCCACTCATGAAACAGGTCATGGTGGATTCTGGGTCAGGGCACATATGCCCAGTTTGGGGCCCAATTACCAGTGGGGGGCACGAGAGGGGGGTGCAGGAGGCAGTTTATCAATGTTTCTCCCTCATCCATGTTTCCTTCTCTCTTTTCCTCTCCCTTCCTCTCTCTAAAATCAATGAAAATATATTTAAAAAAACCCCAAAATATATTAATCTTTGCAAAATGTCAAATATCTGCCTTTCAAATAAAATGAAAGTAACTTAATTACATGCTGCACTGAAACTCAGATAATATTCCCTCTATAATTATCAGGTAATATTCTCTCCTAGAACTTGTAATTAAAAAAAGAGTTGGAGAGGTTTCTGTAAAGCTAGAGATGTCAAATGGTGGTAATAAGAAGCCTAAGTATCTTGCTTTCATCTTGGTTCTGAGTATAGGCAATTTGTAGAAAATGTGGTTCCCATATCCCCTTTCTCCAGGGAGTGGACACAACTCTGAAAGGGGGATAATGTCATAAACTGTTGGTGTATTGTATTAAAAGAACCACTAGAAGATATCTCAACACCACACAAAATATAATCTTATAAACAAACGAGGAACAAGTATTTGGTAGAATTTCTTTTTTTCTCTTCAACATGGACACGGTTGGGTTTGCTCAGGTATATACATATGCACACAGAAGTCAGGAGGTTAAGACTAATAGTGCAATGCGGGGAGGGGAGCAACTGCGTATCATCTGGCTCTTCAGCACCAATCAACACCTGGCATGGTATTTATAGCTCTAGCTTGTGGAAGAAAATGGATTTCAGTTCTAGATGTATTTATAATGGTTTACTCCCCCAAATGCTGCACTCTTTATTCACACAGAATGTGGTGCTTTGTATTTTTTTCCAGTTCCTGATGATCTGCTTGGCAGGAAGAGGACAGTCTGAAGGCTTGGTAAATTGATTAGATGGAATGAGTTGTACAGGTTTTTTGCTGGTCTACAGTAACCTATGGTCACTGTGCCTACTACACAGAGAGAGGACTAATAGCCAACTCTAAATTTAGAAATATCTTTTCAGACCTCAGGGAGGAGTCTCATTTTCAGAGCACTTACTGGTTACTGGTAAAAGCAATTTTACATCTACTGGGAAATGGTTGAAAAACATACTGCTAGGCAATAGAATAGTTAGAATTGGTTTTTCTAAAGAAATAGTAAATGGCTTTGGGGTCATAACAGGTTACAGAAACAGAGGTATGATAAAAATAAGTGAAATGTCCAAAATCAGTCGGTTCGAGGTCAGGACTAAAGCAAAATGTTCTAGGATTAATATTCTTTCTCACTGGGGGAAATGTTTGACTGATGTGAAGAGAACCAAAAATAGTGCTAATTAGATTAGCAATTCACAGACACCTGCACTTTGCACCTCTGCATGTTTTAGGGTTTGGCTGCTATTTGGAAAAGAGTAAATTACTAGATGAAACTAATGCTCTAACCCTACAAGCTCGTAGCATCCCAGAATTTTGCTGATAGTCTATTAGGAGAAAGAACTTTTCAAATATCTTAGGAACTAGCCAAGTAAATAAGAAACAAATATGCTATTTTCATGAAATGAATATTTATTGAGCACCCGCTATGTGCCAGGCCCTCTTGTATGCACGAAGATGCGGATAAGGTCCTTGCTGTCATGGGACTTACCGTCTAGCATTAAACCGCATCGCATTGGCAGGCTGTGGAAGATCATGGGGATGCTTTGAGAAGGTTGAATTAAGTGACAGAGAATCTTGAAATCCAGTTTTGGGGAAAAAGAACTGATTTTTGAGATGTTTGATGGGAAGCCATTGGGCCCTATCTAGCCAGGACTAAAGGAAGAGAAAAATTATTTTGCAAAGTCTTTTCTATTTTGATGAGCTTCTTTTGTTGTAAACCTGGCATGTGAAACACAACAACATGGTTGCTCTTTGTCAGTAAACCGAGGGACAAGTTAGCTGGCATAATTTATTTATTTTTAAATATATTTTATTGATTTTCTACAGAGAGGAAGGGAGAGGGATAGAGAGTTAGAAACATCGATGAGAGAGAAATATCGATCAGCTGCCTCCTGCACACCCCCCACTGGGGATGTGCCCGCAACCAAGGTACATGCCCCCAACCGGAATCGAACCTGGGACCTTTCAGTCCGCAGGCCAACGCTCTATCCACTGAGCCAAACCAGTTAGGGCTAGGTGGCATAATTTAATGAGCTTATTACCGATCTCTTACAGTAATCAATAAACATTTACTTAACCAACCTGAGGTGGCTTGCTGCCATCACCAGTTATTCTGTTAGACTGGTAAATGTTGAAAAAGCTGTGGTGAGCAGAAACATTTTACCTGTACAATTAGAAACAGTCTATACCCTGTAATTTTGAGGACTTCCTCAAGTTGCCAATTAATTGGTTTTCTGACTGTGCTTTTTGATTTATAAAGTTTATTCTCTACTATAAGTAACAAAGTTGTACTCTAAGGTTATAAAGATCTCTGTGACCATAATAAAATCAAGTTCATCAGCTTGGACAAAGACTTGCTATTGTTCTTACAGAATGTCCAGTCTTATCCAATGTCCCAATGGACTTCTTTAAGATAGTTTCAATTTACAAAATCAACTCACTCTCTAGTTCAGAGAGCAACAGTAGTTTCGTGCTCTGTTAAACATCAAAAAGTTGAAGTAGTTTCATTTATGAGTAACTGGAGAGATTTGCTATCTATTTCTTAGAAGAGGGGTCTATTTTGGTCCTTTTGTACTGGCATTAAGGGGAAAAAAAAAGCCAGGCCTTTTCTTATTTAAAACTTTTTTGAAATTACAAAAATAATGTGCTTCTTACTGAAAAATCAGTAACTAGAACTAAGCAGAAAAAGAAAATTCACTCACAATTCCACCCATCACTGAGAGACCTAGTTAACATGTTGGTGTTTATCTGTTTCCCCTCTTTTCTGCCTCCATATATGTTTTTAATTGGAATCCTATAGTGTATTGTGATTCGTTTCCTCGCCCACTTAACCTTCATATCGCTCCAGGTCACCTTGCATCATTTCCTGATGACTGTTCTCAAAAAGACCTAAGTGATCACTGACCGGCAGAGTTTCAGAGTCTGCGTGCCCAACACGTGCAGAGCCCCGCCGCCAGTCCCCGTAGCAGAATAGCCCGCAAGGTCCTCACGCGGGAACCGCACCACTTTCTCCGGGGCCTGGGCAGTGGTGGGGAGAAGCGCTCTGCGGACCCAGGGGCCCCATTCCCAAAGATGCCAGTCTCCCCCACCCCTCCCCACCCCAATCTCCCTTACACAGCAGCGGTCCAATTCTGGGGAGCCGGGGTCACCCCGCGCGCCCCTCTTCCCGTGACAGCTCGGCCGGCGCGTCGCCTTCCCCCGCGGACCCTCCAGCACCGGCCGCGGGCAGAGACCCAGGAGGGGCGCGGGAGCGCCAGCGCTGGCCCAGCCGGGAGCCGCGTCCAAACCGGAGCCGTGCGGAGACTCGCGGGGCCGCGCCGTCCCTGAGTGATGACGCGCTTCCTGCCCTCCCCGCGCTCGCGGGCCGTGCGCTCGCGCTCGCCCTCGGCTCTTGTTCCGCGCCCGGAGCCAGCGGCGGCGGCTGGGGCTGAGGCGGCTGCGGAAGCGGAGCGGTCGCCGGGCGCGCGGGGGAACGCCGGCTGCACTCCCGGGCAGGCGCTCTGCAATGAGACAGTAAATGCATCCCCCGGTAAGGCGCACGGCTCACTCGGGTTTTCCTCCTCCTCCAGCTGCATGCACGTTGCATGAATTTCTCGTGTCTTTTCCCTCCCGACAGAAGGAAAATGTGGGTGGTTTTTTTCCTTCCTTTTGCATCTCGTGAGTGATGCCAATGCAGGAAAAAACCCGCACGCCTCCCAGATGTGATGCTCTAGGAGGGCTTTCTGCAGGAAAATAAAAAATAAAATAAAATCAATGCACCTGCCTACTGCACATGTATGTTTCACTGCACTCGACCCGGGCGCAGCGGTTTGCAAACAGCCTCGCAGCCGGCGCCCCAGAGCGGATTCCTGGCCGCGGGCAGCCGGTCCCCTCCGGCTCCGGAGCTCCCGCTGGGTTTCCGGTAACTGGGCTTTGAAAAGCGGCCTCGCCCGCCTGGAGTGTCCCCTCGGCCCCGACCGGGCCCCCGTGCCAGGAGAGTTGGCGCGGGCGGAACGGCTTCATTCCAGCACTGGCCGCCCCGACTCCAGCGCCACTTTGCAAACAAGTCTCCGGCCAGGCTTCGGGCAAAGACAGCCCGCTGGTGCCCAGCCCCTTCCCCAGTCCGGACTCTTGTACCTGCCTGTTCCACGACTCCCCCTTACTTGGCAATTTCGTCACCAGAAACTGCTGGTCGCTCGCCGAGGGACGGGGGCAGCGCCCGCCTAGAGCGCGAGAGCAGGATTTGGATTCAGTGTCGCACTGGACTAGCGGCGCCCTCTCCTTCTGTGGCCGCACGAGCTGAGATTTCGCGCCCGCTGGGAGCCGGGGTCCCGGAGACGGGCATTTCGGGATTCCCGGAGGAGACCGAGGAATGACGTTCCAGGGCGCCATATTTTCAGTGGGTCTTGGCTGCGGAGGGGAGGGGGCGCACAGTTTTTGGGCCGGGGAGATAGTGCGGCGCCCCCGCACGAGCGGTTTTCGCCGGGAAAGTTTGGCTCCGAGGCCCGCGCGGAGGCGGCTGCGCAGGGCGAGCCCGGCGGCTGTCCCCGCAGGGGCGCGCGGCTGCAGCGCTCGCCAGGCCGGCTGGGGTTGAGGGCCCGGAGCCGCCGTCAGGGACACGCGCTCGGCTCGCCTCCTTCCCCTGTCCCGCCGAGACCGGGCGTTTGGGCTCCGAGGCTCAGGAACACGCCCCTCTCCCGCCGCCCCGCTGCCCGGGCGCTCCGCCGGAGCCGCGCGCCTGGCGGCGTCCCCCGGTCGGGCGCGGGGTGCAGAGCTCTTCCCCAGCGCCTGGGTTCTCCCGGGCGCACCGCCGGGCGCGGGAGCTCCCTCCCTGCGGGAGAAGAGGCGCCCGGGTTTGCGGCGCAGGGCCCAGGGCCTGGCTGGCAGTCATCCCGGCCGCAGAGCAGCCTGAGCCTCCTACCGCCTCTGAGGCTGCGGCGGGGACAGCGGGAGCGCCCGCGGCTGCGTGCTCCGCGGCCGCCGCGCTGCCAGCTTGCGCTGGCGAGGTAAGGGGGCGTTTCCAGAAGTTGGGTTTTCAGGTGACGCGTGGGGAAACTTGGATTTTTGTCGAGGTGACTTGGGAAATGGGAGTTGATTCAGAATCCCCTTGTCTTGTGAAAACTCACCTCCGGGTTATTTCCAGAAGATGAGGGAGGAGTGCGCTGAAGTGTTGGCGTTGTCCAAGACTCAGCTGAAGACAGGAGGGAGGGATGAGGTCCTGGAGAAATGGATCCCCAAATGACAAGCACCCTGGCATTCTTAAGTCCACTCACTTTGGCGTCTAATAGTACCTGGGTGTGCTGAGCTGTGGCACTCGCCAGGTTGTTTGCTGTTGCCCCTTCTCTGGAGCTTGGAGTTAGCGACTTCGCAGGAATGAGTGGTGGGGGGAATGAATCGTTGCTTTAAAAAAATGTTTTTATTGGTTTCAGAGAGAGAGAGAGAGAGAGAGAGAGAGAGAGAGAGAGAGAGAGAGAGAGAGAGAGAGAGAGAGAGAGAGAGAGAAGAGCGAGAGAGAGAGAGAGAGAAGAGAGAAACATCAATGATCAGGGAGATTCATTGATTGGCTGCCTCTTGCACATCCCACGAACCCAGAACCTGGGCATGTGCCCTGACCTGTAATCTTAACTGTGACCCCCCTGGTCCATAGGGTCATGCTCAACCGCTAAGCACGTGGAAATTTTTACTTTTCAAATAGATTGTTTTCAAATAGATTGTGACTTTTGCTTTGCAAAGGGGCAGGGGAAGTGTGTGTTTGCTGACCAGCAATCAACTGAATGGAGGAACGTACCAGCCTTGTCTTCTTACTGAAATGTTGCCATGGTATTGGGATCATGTCAGCACTTTGGGGCTTCATCATTGGAGAGCCTTCCGGGGGTCACAGAATGGGAATACGGTGGGAGGAGGGGGAAGCTTCCATCTGGGAGATGTGCCCTGTGATGGCAGGGCCTAGCCTGCTGCTTCCTTGTCCACTTCATTAAGTGCCTCCACGGTGAATGTCAGCGGTCTTCCTGGCTTGCTGATTCGTGATGTCCATACAAAACCGAGGCGAGGTCCTGGCTGTGACAAGTGGCCACAAGAGAGAAGGCACGCCTGCATGGATGCTGGACTTTTCATTGAGCCCTAGAATTGTGGGAAGCACCCAGAGCCCAAGGTACATTTCTCTAAAATTAGCATTAATGTACTAATGGAGTAGAGAAATCGGTTGCAGAAAGCTTCCATCCGTTTTGTAAAGTTCCCACTTGAACCACAGAAACACAGGGCTCCTCAGACGGGGGAGTCACTGGTTTCCCTCTGCCTTTGTGCCCACTCTTTTGGGTATTGGTGTTGCACTTCTACCTCTGCAGGGAAAGTGAGCTTTTTTAGTTGCCCCTGTTGTGTGAGTACTGGGCATATTCCTTATAGGAAGAGGCTCATATGTGTGTGTCTTTAATTCACCTACTGCTAAAACTATTTGTTCAGCGTTTTTCAAACACTTCCCTAGAGTATTTTTAAGCGAAATCAAGTTTTATAAAGAGGGGTGTGTGTGTGTGTGTGTGTGTGTGTGTGTGTGTGTGTGTGTTATTTTTGAGTCCAGTTTCGCTTATATTTCTAAAGGCCCGATGCATGAAAATTCATGCAAGAGTAGGCCTTCCTTCCCCCAGCTGCCGACACTAGCTTCCCTCTAACACCTGGGACCTAGGCTGACTTCCCTCGGGCTGCCCGCAGGCACCTGGGACCTGTGCTGGCTTCCCTCTAGCCCTGGCTTCATCAGGAAGGACATCTGGAATGACATCCGGTCTAATTAGCATATTACTCTTTTATTATTATAGATTATAGTGATTCCCCCATTCCTCCACTCCTTGTCAGCATATCATTAGTTCCCAAGAGCAGTTATAGATGGTTATAGGCCCTTGCCCATTTAGCCCAGTGTCAGCTGAGTGTCAGCCCTTGGACTGAAGGGTCCTGGGTTTGATTCTGGTCAAGGGCATGAACCTTGGTTGCAGGCTCAATCCCCACCCTCTAAAAATCAATAGCAAAACTATCCTTGGGTGAGGATTAACAACAACAGAGATGCTTACAGGTGGTAAACAATATAAATTTTTAACAACTGTGCACAGAAAAAAAATCTATACATCTACATTTAGCATTATGTTTTATAACTACATGCATGTCACATGTACATGTGTTAAACATCCTATATAATAGAAGACCAGCCACCAAACGGCAGAACGATCAGAATGACTGGTTGACCAGTTGCTATGATGCGCACTGACCACCAGGGGGCAGATGCTCAACGCGGGAGCTGCCCCCTGGTGGTCAGCACGCTCTCACAGTGGGAGTGCCACTCAGCTGACTGGGATGAACTGTGCTCCCACAGCAGGCCGATCCCTGCAGGCCACGCTCTTACAACGCGCAGTTTGACATCTCAGTCCCTTCCCCTTCCTGAACTATTCCTGCAACACCTCTTCCCTCTGGCAACCATCAAAATGTTCTCTGTATCTATGAGTTTGTGTATTTTTTTCTTTAGATTCCACATGTAAGTGAAGTCATGGCATTTGTCTTTCTCTGTGTGACCCATTTCACTTACCATTATACCTTCTAGGTCCATCCATGTTGTTGCAAATGGCAAGATTTTATAATTCTTTTTTTGTGGCTGAGAAATATTTCACTGGATATATGCACCACATCTTTTCCCCCACTTGTCTATCATTGGACATCCAAGTCACTTCTATATCTTGGCCATTGCAAATAATGCTGCAGTGTACATAGGGGTACATAAGTCTTCTTGAATTTAATGTTTTGGGTTTCTTCGGATAAATACCTAGAAGTGGAATTGCTGGGTCATATGGTAGTTCTATTTTCATCTCTCTGAGAAACCTCCATACTGTTCTTCACAGTGGCCACATAAATTTACAATCCTACCATCTCTACATCCTCACCAACACCTGTTGTCTGTTGATTTATTGATGATAGCCACTCTGACAGGTTTGAGATGACATCCTACCATGGCTTTTAATTTGCATCTCCCCGATGACCAGCTCTGTTGAGCATTTTTTCATTTGTCAATTGGCAATCTGCATGTCTTCTATAAAGGAATGCCCATCCAGGTTCTCTGCCCATTCTTAAATAGGACTGTTAGTTTTTTTGGTATTAAGTTTTATGAGTTCCTTATAAATTTTGGATATTGACAGCATATCAGATACATTATTAGTGAATATCTTCTCCCATTCAGTAGGTTGTCTTTTTGTTTTGTTGAAGGTTTCATTTGCTGTGTAAATACTTTTTAGTCCCATTGGTTTATTGTTTCTTTTGTTTCCCTTACCTGAAGAGATACATCCAAAAAAATATTACTGAGAGGGAGGTAAAAGATTCCGCTGCCCACTTTCTTTCAGGAGTTTATGGCCTCGGGTCCTATATTCAAGTCTTTCATCCATCTTGACTTTACCCATGCATATGGTGCAAGAAAGTGATCTAGCTTTACTCCTCTGCACGTGTCCATCCAGTTTTCCCAACACATTTATTGAAGAGACGATCTCTACCTCACTGTATATTCCTGCCTCCTTGTCATAGTGTAATTGACCTTATAGGTGTGCATTCATTTCTGGATTCTCTATTCTGTTCCATGGATCCATGTGTCTGTCTACATGCCAGTACCATGCTGCCTCAACCATTATAGGCCTGTAGTATATAGTTTGACATCAGGCAGGGTGACACCTCCAACTCTGTTCTTCCCTCCCAAGATGGCTACAGCCATTCAGTGTCTTCTGTGGCTCCATATAAACCTATGGGTATTTGTTCTAGTTCCATGAAAAATGTATTAGTACCCTGATAGGGATTGCACTGAACCTGTAGATTGCCCTGGGCAGCATGGACTCTTCAACAATTATTCTGACCCAGGAGCACAGTGCCTCCCTCTACTTACCTATATCTTCTTCAGTTTCTGTCCTCAGTATCCTAATGTTTTCCAAGCTATAGGCTTTTTACCTCCTTGGTTAAATTTATTTCTAAGTATTTTATGTTTTTTTTTATGCAATTGTATATGGTATTGTTTCCTTAATTTCTCTGATAGTTCTCTATTCATGTATAAAAATGCAACTAATTTCTGAATATTAATTTTGTATCTTGCTACTTTATAGAATTAATTTATCAGATCTAATAGTTTTTTGGTGGAATCTTTAGGATTCTCTATAGTATCGTCATCTGCAAACAATGTCAGTTCCACTTTTTTCATTCCAATTTGGATGCCTTTTATTTTGTTTTCTTGACTAATTGGTGTGGCTAAGACTTCCAAAACTATGTTGAATAAAAGTGGTGAAAGTAGATATCCCTGTCTTGTTCCTGATACTCAATGGGAAAAGCTGAAAGTATTGAGTATGACCTTAGCTGTGAGCTTATCATATATGGCCTTTATTATGTTGAGGTATATTCCCTCTATACCTATATTGCTGAGAGTTTTTTTAAAAATTATATTTTTATTGATTTCGAAGAGAGGAAGGGGGGGAGAGAGAGAGAGAGAGAGAGAGAGAGAGAGAGAGAGAGAGATTAATGATGAGAGAAAATAATTGATTGACTGCCTCCTGCATGCCCCCTACTAGGGATTGAGCCTGAAACCCAGGCATGTGCCCTGACCAGTAATCAAACCGTGACCTCCTGGTTCATGGGTCGACAGTCAATCCCCGAGACACAACGGCTGGGCTGTTGAGAGTTTTTTAAAATCATAAATGGATGTTGAATTTTGTCAACTGCTTTCTTTTTGCATCTATCAAGATGATCATATGATATTGACTTATTTGTGGATGTTGAACCATCCTGTATCCCTAGAATAAATCCCATTTGATCATGGTGTATGATCCTTTTAACATGTTGAATTCGGTTTACTAATATTTTGTTGAGGGTTTTTGCATCTGTGTTCATCAGGGATTGGCCTATAATTGTGTGTGTGTGTGTGTGTGTGTGTGTGTGTGTGCGCGCGTGTGTACCATCCTTATCTGGTTTTGGTATCAGGGTAATGCTGGCCTCATAAAATGTGTTTAGAAGAGTTTGGAAGGATTGGTATTAATTCTCCTTTGGATGTTTGGTTGAATTTATCAGTGAAGCTGTTTGGTCCTGGACTTTTTTGGGAGGTTTTTGATTATTGATCCAATTTCTTTGTTAGTAATCAATCTGTTCAGATTTTCTATTTCATCATGATTCAGTCTTGGTACGGTATATTTTTCTAGGAATTGATCTATTTCTTTCTTCTTAACTAATAATTTAATTTCAGCAAAGTGATGCTTTATTGGTATACAATTGTTCATAGTGGACTCTTATGATCCTTTGTAACAGAGATGTCACAACTGATATCTTTTTTTGCTTCTCTTAACAAAGTGTTATAAATTGTGCTTTGTTGCCTCTTGCCTGATTCTTATTATAACTTCATGGCTTGATCAAAGTTCCTGCATTAGTTTTCCTATTAAGAAGATTTTGTAACTTCAAAAGGTTAGAAAACCCCTGTGTGTTTTGGAGAGTTGCCTGCCGATTCACCAGGCTGTGTGGTGTGTGTGTTGTGGTGTATGTGGCATGCCCAGACTCTTGGGACAGTATCTAAAACTTGTGATCTGTGACATTATTGCTTCAGAACTTTTGAGTCATAATGTTTGCTTGGAGATTTTGGGTGGTGTTTGGCCAATACAGGATGTACTAAAAAAGTGTTAAATAATTCAAAGTTATTTTTATTGGTACAAAAAAATGTTAAAGACAAGAAAGAAAACTTAATAAGCAGGGCCAGAATTACAGTGTAACATATCCTACTGGTGCCTTTTTAATTACAGTTCTTTCCCGCCAGAACTTTTTAATCCTATTACTTTTATACTTAATGAGGAGACTAGTTAAAACATAAGCCAAACACAATTATTACAAATAATGGGGATAAATGGTGGGTATAACCAGATGTTTTGCCTAAAGTTAAAAGAATTAAGGAATCTGAACTCTGTCAGACTTGCCCTGCAGGCCCTCCCCACATCTCCTTCCCCAAGAGATTTTGAAAGGAAAAAAAAAAAATCTGGTGAGGGGGTGGACTGGAGATAAAAAAACAAAAAAGAAACAAGATGTTTAAAGTAGGCTTCTCCGGTCCATTGACCATCCTGACAACCCTGGGTTTAATGGCAGATGCCATTTGAATGACAACTGGTGGACAAGGCCGAGCACAAAGTGTTTTGGTTCTAAGAGCCTTTATTTATGTGTCACTCTGAGTTTTGATTTAAGGCTGGGCTCGTTTGCCACCCATTACACAGTGGATTTTCAGAGTCAGTGCCAGGACCATGGCTTTGCTTTTCTCTTAACTACTAATTTAATTTCAGCCAAAGTGATGCTATTCTGAATAAGTAGAACAAGTCATGAATATTTGTATTTCCTTTTTACTCATCTAACTGCAGTCTTAACAAAATTCTCCTTGTCTGCCATTCACTTATTCAGCAATTGTTTTTGAGGGCTTGCCATATACTTCATGCTAAGAAGACATCTCCTGCCCTCACCCTGAGTTTTTAGGCAGCGACATTCTTCGTGCTTTATGTATCTTAATAGATCGGGTGGGATGAGTGTGTGATTAAACAGCACTTAAAGGACAGCACAATAAAAAGATGATCAGAGGATGGGAACGAGCAGTTTCCAAAAGAAGAAATGCTATTGGATAAGTGTGATTCTCAATTTCTGTAATGGTTAGGGAAATGCAAATGAAAAAACAAAGAGATACTAGTTTTCTGTCCATCCCATTGATCTACATTTTAAAGGTTGGTAGCATTCTCTCTTGGATGGGGGGGAAGGGGGGGCAGGGGGGACGGTGCAACTCTCTGACTCTTGGTGGGCGTATGAATTGTTGCAGACTTTAGGGAAAGCAGACAGTTTCTGTGAAAGTTTGGAACATGCATGCCATGTTTGGAGTCCTGTCTTACAGAAAACAAAAAACAAAAACTCAGCACAGAAGGATCTGTGTGTGAGGATGCTTATTGTAGGATTATTCAAGTAAATAAACTAGAAGCAACATGAATATCAATCAGTAGCATGAATAAAATAGAGTACACCTTTACATCCATACTATGGATTGCTTTGTGAAGGGTGTTCACGATATACTAAATGTAAATAAAATCAAGTTGCAGAGTATCATATATTGTATGTTCCTATTTCTGATTTAAAAAGAAGCAGCCCTATTTGTATGACCTTGGAGAAAGATGTGGAAGGACATGCAAAACTTAATATTGTTTAATGAGCAGTGGAGAGTGGGGGTGATTAATTTGCTCCATCTACACCTTGAGTGGTTTATTTGTTCAAACATACAGGCTTTTCTACATGAAAACACTTTAAAATATTATTTGGGTAATGAATAGGTAACGCATCCGGAACCATTTTGGAAACAAAAACTGGTCAGTATCACACTTGTTTTCTCTGATGCCTGCAACAATTTTTTTTTTTTAAATCTCTTTGGGAACTTTCAGTTAATTATATTCTAAAATCCTGAGTTTCCTAACTTTTAGATAATTTCTTCAGTGTAAAGGATGGCTTCAGGAAAAGCTGTTGACCTCAAGCCCCCCAGGAGAGTAGTGAGCGTAAGAGATCACAAAAGCTCTAGTGGGCACTCTCCTCACCCTCACCTGAGGGAAGACCAATGGTGGTCCTTGGAGCGGAGGTGTGACTAGTAGCAGCATCTTGCGTTCCCATCTGAGCCCTGGAGAGGTCAATTTCACCGTTTAATGGCTGTGCTGGCATTTGAACCCAGGTCTCCTTCCACACTGTCCCGAGCTTAGCTGATTACTCCACCTGGACCATTCTCAATCCTGCCTCCTAATGTGATTTTTGGAACTTGATAAAATGTATGAGTTCTTGGCAGTCACTGCTAAAAGCAAACTTTCAAAAGCAGGGGAACCTCCCTCTATATTTTAAAAAGTACATACCACGTGACCCTATGCATGCTGGTGGGAGACCCCTGGGGAGCCAGGACTCTGCTGCCCAGTTTGAAAACCATGGCTGAGATTCACAAGCGAGACAGCATCAGAGTCACCTGGAAAGCTTGGTAAAAGCCCAGATCATCTAGCCAGAGTTTCAGAGCCTCTGGGTGGGGTCTGATAATTTGCATTTTTAATAAGTTCTCAGGTCATGCTGATCTTGCTGGTCTGGGACCACACTTTGAGAACCACTGGTTTAGAGAAACCGCTTCCTCGGTTTTGCAGAATCTGTGCTCTAGTCCATTGCTTTGCCCTATCCAGGACTGCTAGCTCCCAACTGCTCACCTGCCTGCTTTCCTGATTGCCCCTAACCACTTCTGCCTGTCAGCCTGATCACCCCCTAACCACTCCCCTGCCAGCCTGATTGATGCCTAACTGCTCCCCTGACAGCATGATTGCCCCTAACTGTCCTCTCCTGCAGGCCTGGTCATCCATAACTGCCCTTCCCTGCAGGCCTGGTTGCCCCCAACTTCCCTCCTCTGCCGGCCTGGTCACCCCTAACTGCCCTCTCTTACAGGCTTGGTCCCTCCCAACTGCCCTCCCCTGGTGGCCTAATTGCCCCCAACTGCCCTGCCTTGCAGGCTTGGTCCCTCCCAACTGCCCTCCCCTGCTGGCCATCTTGTGGCAGCCATCTTGTGTCCACATGGGGGCATCCATCTTGTGTGTTGGAGTGATAGTCAATTTGCATATTACTCTTTTATTAGATAGGATTATTTTTTAATGTATTTTTATTGGTTTCAGAGAGGAAGGAAGGGAGAGGGAAAGAGATAGAAACAGCAATGATGAGAGAGAATCATTGATCGGCTGCCTCCTGCACGCCCCCCACTGGGGACTGAGCCCACAACCCGGGCATGTGCCCCTGACCAGAATCGAACCTGGGACCCTTCAGTCCGCAGGCCGACGCTCCATCCACTGAGCCAAACCAGCCAGGGCTTAGTGATATTTTATAGATAGATATATGTGTTTAATCAACAGTGAAATTCAAAGTTCATGGATATTGTTTAAGTATTCTGTAATGGATTTCTATGGGAAAGTGGAGAGGACTGTTAGAGATTCTCTGATTCCTGTTTTTTTGCTTTTTCATCATACATACATATATATTTAAGACTTGATGTCATTGATTTTTTAAATAAAAAGTTAGCTACTTTTGAAAAATATTGTGAAGAAAATGGTGAGCATATGATAAACGTTGTTTAAATTGCATTGTAATCTGATCATTGGCGCTTTTTTTTTTGTTTTTGGAGGAGATAAGTGAATAGCCATTAATTTCAACAAGTTTTTATTACAGTGTCGCCAGAGGGAACACATTTCTAATAATGCTTATCAGTGACACATGAGCGCTTGGTTCCCTCGGGCCCCTCACTTGTATGGACGTCCTTGAGAAGCTTGGATGACACAAAGCTCAAGAACACAATCTTCCCTAAAAGGCTCCCCTCCGTAGTACTAGTGGATCCCCTAATTCCAAAATTCTTTAGTAAAGAAACACTTGTTCTGTTTTTAGCTACTTAGTTTTAGTGCATTTTATTCTTTTCTAATGATTACCCATGTAAGTTATAAACAAAGCAGAATTGGTCACAGTAGTGGGGTGCATGGAAAGCGCAATGGGAGGGAAAGTTTCCTGAAGGAGGCCACACTTAAGCTGGGCCTCGTGGGATAGGTCTCTTCTGGAAGGCTCTGCATCCTGGCTGCACAGTGGGATCACCTGGGGATTCTGATTTAGTTGGTTTGGGTGGGCCCTGGGCCTTGGTGGGTAAGTTCTCCAGGTAATTCTGATGTGTAGCCAGGGTAGGGAAGAGTCATGTACGGTCATCTGGGTCACTTTGCTTCATTCCTTGAAGATTTTATTCATCTGGCCCACAGTCCCTCCTCCCATCAACATTTTTGGTGACTTGAACATCGATATAGCTTGTCCACCCAACTCAGTCCCTTGACCAACTCTCTTTCAGTTATCTTTTTCTCTACCCTATTTCAGCTGTTACTCTCATTGTTCTCTCTAGACACCTGGTTCTCAGCATTTTTGCCACCCAGAGTATATTTGGCAACATCTAGAAATATTTCTGTCTGTTACAACTTGAGGAGAGGAAGGGGTGCTGCTGGCATTGAGTGAGTGGAGGCCAGGGATTCTGGTACACACCCTGCCATGCACAGGTCAGCTCCCACAACAATTGTGTGGCCTAAAACACCAGCAGTGCCAAGTTGAGAAACCTTGCCTTAGTGTCCTTGACTTTTTATTTAACCCCAACTTACAAGGAGAAATACATCTTATGTGATGACCTAATACAAACACACATATACCACTAAAGCAGGTTTCCCAAAACAATATTTACCCTTAGTAGGTATAATGTACTTATACTTAATGTACTTATACTTCTCATTCTGACTCATAAAAAAAAAAATGCTGATCATGATCCACAAAATTGATTTTACTACCCACTAAACTTGCAGCTCATTTGAAAAACATGCTGGTTGTAAACCAATAACTGTACCTCCACCAACATTTGACAAGCATTCCAGGCTGATCCTCACCCTTTCTCTTTCACCTAATTCCCTTTAGCACCCAGTTCCACCCAGTCTTCACCCGACCAGGGACGGTCTCGATCTGGTGACCCTTCCACTTACGTTGTCCATCACCCTTCTCCTGTCCTCATCACCGCCCCTCGCCCCCAGCTGAGGGACTCATACACTGTCAACTCCCTCGACCCTTTCTCCCTTCATCTTCCTTGAGAAAACCCCACCCTCTGTCCACCCTGCTCCCGCCCCAGGTTGAGCACGTTGGCTGGAGAAAACATGCGGCCGTCTGTATCATCTTGCACTCGATTCATGACCACACCTCCAGGGAACTCTTGGCACAGCTGGGTTCACTATGTTTCTGTCCCTACCCCACGCTCAGCTGATGACCTGGTTTATTTCACTGAGAAAAGGAAGCAATTAGAAACTAGTTTCATCACCTGCCCACGCGGAATCTGGAAGCCTACCTGTACCATACGCACACGTGCATTGTAACCATATGTACGGTGGACCCTGTTCTCTGTTGGCATGCAGGCCTTTCACTCATGCATGCATCCCCAGTTTCCCCCTCTGCTGGATAATCCCTGTGAGGAACATGCCTGTGGTTGCTCATCAAGGAAAAAGCAGCAGCAGCAGCAACACCACCTCTTGACCCGATGTCCCAGTCGGCTGTCCTCCCATTCTTGGACTCTCCCTTCTGGGACCTACTTCTGAAAGGATTATCCTGCTCTCTGCTCCATTGCCTCCCCTCTCATTCTGTCTGGAACCCACTCCAGTTCAGCTTTTGCCCCATCCCTTCACCAAAGCCACCAGTGGTAGCCAGGCGGCCCACCTAGCTGCCATCTTCTGCAGCCTCTCAGTACTAGTTAGCCAGCTGATCGCTCTCTCTGGAGACACTTGCTTCACCTGGGTCCCACGCCTCTGTCCTCAGTGGGCGCTCGTCCTGTGTCCTGGCCGCTCCAGCTCCAGCTCTCCTGCCAGATCTCCTCCGCTGAGCGTGTGAAGGTTGGAGGCGCTCTCTCACACGTCACTTTGTTTAGGCGTCAGCCTCAGTGCCACCTCCTCAGAGGTCTCCCTGCATCTCCCAGCCCCTGCTCTCAGCCTCTTCCTATTTTGTTTTCATATCATTTATCGTCCCCTGATATTACATCCATGACTCGTTTATTGTGTGTCTCATGCACTGGCTATAAGCTCCATGAGAGAATCCATCTCTGGCACCTTGTCCCCAAGTGTCTAGAACAAGCCCGGCACCTAGTAGGTGCTCAACAAAAAAATGTTAAATGAGTAATTGATGAAGAAAACTTGCTGGTTACAGCGGTTAGCATGGGATGAGGAAAAGTAAACCCCACATTCAAGCTAAGGAAGAGAGAATTATGTTGAGGTGGAAAAGCAGTGTCTCAAGGTCACGTGTCGAGAGTTAGGGGTTCAGGTGTTGAATGCGTGAAGCACATCCTGCTAAATACTTGTTGAGTGACGGAAGGCACCTGCAGAGGACAGCTAGATGGAGACAAATGGTTGCCTCTCTGTTTTTATCTCTGAAGAGGGCACTTAAGCAGTCTGCATGGTAACTTTTGTCACTGGGTTGAAGATGGTAAATTCGCTTGTCTGAAGGGTTTAGCATTGACCTTGATGTTCCGGTGAATTGTTTTGGTGCATCACTTGTCCCCAGAATCCACTCGACGGCACAGAGCGCTGCCTCCTTTTCCCCACACGGCAGAGTGCGTTCCTGCAGATCCGGGTGGGGAAAAGGATCTGTCCCAGGGCTCCCTCAGCACTGCTCTCAAGCAGCCAGGTTAGACGGCCCCAAAGCTTTCGTGCTCAAATTAAAACTCTTCTCTTCTTCGTTTATATTGCTTCAAGACAGCCCACTTAATTACATCATTCTAGGACCCAGTCTGATGTATATGAAGGTATTTCCTGAGTGTGGCCCGAGGTCACGCTTGGTAAATCTTCAAGGCGAGTGTGGATTATTCCTGGGTTTGAGAGATTACATCAAGGGTACTGTAAGAGGCTTAATTTTCTCCTTGAAGGGCTCTCTATTGGGCTTAGCACCTGTCATTCCTGGGCCCTCCCCCACGGGGTTAACGGAGCCCTCCCTGTGGGAAAGATGTCAGTGAGGTCAGCCGGAGGTGCAGCCTCAGAGCAGCTGCGTTCAGCGCGGCCAAGAAGAAGAAAGGGTGGATGTCTTTGTGGGACATCTTAGAATGGTTTGAGGAAATTTATTTTTAAAAATGGGATGCCTGAATTGTTCTAGGTCAGCCTTTCCCTTTGACAGGGAAAGAACTGTGGCCCAGAAGGATGAGGCTTTCTGGGGCTACTTGGCAAACCTGGCACTGGAATCTCCCATTCCTGACCCCCACTGGGCACTCTCTCCTTTTCTTGGGATGTGCAGTTGGGCCCTGACTTTAATTCCTGGCCAGACCTGCATGGTACTTGGACCTGCATGTGCATCAGAATTACCAGGGAAGCTCCTTACAAAATGCTGCTTCCTAGCCCTGGCTGGTTTGGCTCAGTGGATAGAGCGTCGGCTCACAGACTGAAGAGTCCTGGGTTCAATTCTGGTCAAGGGTACATACCTTGTTTGCAGGCTAGATCCCAGACCCTGGTCACCGTGCGAGCAGGAGGCAACCAATTGATATGTTTTTCTCACATCGATGTTTCTCTGTCTCTCCCTCTCTCCACTCTCTCTAAAAATACCCTGAGGTGAGGATTAACAACAATAAACAATTTAAAAACAAAGTGCTGCTATCTAAACCCCATCTAACTTGCTGAATTGGAATCTCTGAAAGTGGGAACTGGACACCTGATGTTTTTTTAAGCTCCCTAGGGAGGCTCCTAGGACAGGTTGCCCAGGAAGAGTCTGTAGTGGGTAAAGGTAGCCAGGGCACGGAAGACGGTCACCCTGCAGGGGACATGCCTGCTGGCTTTGCACAGTGCACATACATGGCTCCTTTCTGACGCAGGACAGCCATCTCAACAGGGTCAGCCTGCCTCTCCCTCACACCCCCTCTGGTTCCTGAATGAGACCAGGTACGGGTCCAGCTTTAATGCATATGGAAAGGGCTTTTTATTTTCTTTGGGGCTTTTTCCCAGTGTGTTTTGTCCCACTTCAGCGAGAATAAAAGCTGCATTCCATTTAAGAAAACCATCTCCTTGAGGGTTTGATGGGTCCGCTGGCTGAGGGTCCCCAATTGTCTGAGTGCTGACAGTGGCTCCCCAGCTCTCAGGCCGGCTGGAAGCCAGGAGGGAACTGTGAGTGCTGTTCTGACGGAAGGAAGAGGGTGAGCTGGCTGTGCAGGGGCCGCTTCGACAGTTTAATAGGGATGGTAAATCATTCGCCGGTGAGCTGCAGATGTTTTGGATCTCTGATTTTGTGACAGTTGCTCCAGTTTCAAGACTGCACAGCAAACCCTGCCTCTCTGATGGGCCTGACAGTAGTTTATCCGGAGCCGGTGGACGTGCCTGGTGAAGATATTAGAAGAAGCCCTGTGGAATCCGAGAAGCATCAGGTGGCCCAGCATCCCTCACAAAAGAAACAAGAGAAGAACACTTTCCTCTTTAACTGGAAACAGATTGTTTGAGTTTGCTAGGACTGCTGTAACACAGTATCACCAACTGATGGCCTGAACAACAGGAATGTATTATCTCAGTTCTGGAGGCTGGAAGCCTGAGATCAAGGTTTCAGCAGAGCTGGTTCCTTCCGAGGCTGCGAGGGAAGTGTCTGTGTCAGGCCTCTCTGCTTGGTGTGTAGCTGGCTGTCTCCTCCCTGTGCCTGTCTGTTCCTGTGTCCACATTTCCCCTTTTTGTAAGGACAGCAGACGAAATGAATTAGGGCCCACCTTAATGTTCTCATTTTAACTTGGTTACCTCTGTAAGGACCCTGTTTCCAAATACGGTCACATTCTGGGGTTCTGGGGAGTTGGGATTCCGGCATATCATTTCTGAGGGGACACAATTCAATGAATAACACAGATTGTTGAACTGGTTTGTGTCTCAGAATCTGAATCTGATATGGAATGCTTGTTAGTGAAGTTACCTTTAAATATATATTTTTATTGATTTCAGAGAGGAAAGGAGAGGGAGAGAGAAATATCAATGATGAGAGAGAATCATTGATTGGTTACCTCCTGCACGACCCCCTCTTGGGATTGAACCCAAAAACCCAGGCCTGTGCCGTGACTAGGAATTGGACCGTGACTGCCTGATTCATAGGTTGACGCTCTACCACTGAGCCACGCTGGCCGGGTGTGAAGTTACCTTTTTAGGCTAAGGGGAGCATAGTCAGCAATAGTTGAGGAATTCTGCAGCTGACAGTTTTACTGAGCTATACTTGACATTTTGCATTTTACTAAGGCATTGCATATATATTGCTATTATAATAACCCTGTGAGGCAGTTATTATTATTTCTACTTTGAGGAAGTTGACACATATCAAGGTTTACACACTAAATACTGGGTATGTTTGGCTCAAGCTCAGATTTTCTGTTGCATGTCATAGGTTTCTCCCCAAACACCAGTGATCCTCAAACCTTGATATGCATAAGAATCTCCTGGGAAACTTATAAATGCAGATTTGGGAGGCTCTCTGGAGTCCTACTGAATCAGAAGATGAGGTTGCAACCAAGGAATCTGTGTTTTTATTGTTTCCCCTGGAGATTTTGATGTTCTCCAAATGTGAGAACTAATGTACTCTAGCATGGACCCAATAGTTAAGGGGGTGGGGGTCGAAGAAACCCACCACCACCACCACCAAGTTCCCATTTGATTTTTTTGTCTGCTGGCTTGCATGCGAGGTCCCTGGAGGCATCATGGGAAGGTGCTGGCTGGAATCCATCAGGGGGCCCTTCTGATGCAGTATCCCTGCTGCTGTACTGATGGGCAGGGTCTGAGCTCTTTGGCTGCCCAGGCTGTGCTATCTGTCCCTTGACTAATGGAAAGTAAATCTGGCTTGAACTTGCTGTGCTACTTGCACCACAGTGGGGAGGTGGTGGGAGGTGAGTTGAGGTGGCGTGGTAATAAACATTGCATGCTTTATCAGTGCAAAAAATAAAAGCAGCAAGAAGACAAGACAAGAAAAAATTGTGATTATTAAGTATTTGTCAGTTTGAAATGTATTCTCATTAAAACACGCTGGCGCATGCACAGTGCAGAAGAATCACCTGGAGAAATGTTTAAAACAGGGATTCCAGGCCCCACCCTCAGAGATTTTCTTTCTAAGGTGGGACTCAAAAATTCTGAGCTGCTGGTCTGGTGTCCACACTTGAGAGCAGGCAACCGAACATTAATGAATGATTATCGCTGTGTAGTTCATTTGTTGATATTGCAATGGCAAACTCTCTGAATAATGAAAACATTTTAAGCCTGGACCATTAGCCTGTAGATTATAGCCCACACTCAGGATCTGTGTCCACATTACTACCATCTCAACTTTGTTTTCATGATTATATAACAAAGCGCACGCTCTCTTAGCGAAGGCTGCATTTCTTAGGTCACCACATCAGAATTACCTGGGATTAAGGTTAAACACTGTAGCTGCCTAATCCCTAGGGATTCTAATTTGGCAGGTCTGTGTGGGGCCCAAGAGTGTGTAGTTTCCATAATCAGAAGATTCTTAGATATATTGACGTTTGAGTGACACTGAGCTAGGGCTTAGAAATCAGTTCTGCATTTTATCAGTCACATAGTCAAGGTTAAAAACACTGTTAGATTGTTTACAGCAGCATTTGTTCCCTTTGGTTTGTAATGCGGCTTTCTAGTCTGAAGTTACCAGGACCTCACTCTGCAGTGGAGATGTAATTGTAAAGGATTGGGAGAGTTCTATTGGAATAACCACCTCCTCCCTTTTTTACATAAGCTCATGCAGTTCATTTAAAGATACATCTTAAAACAAGCCAAAACGAAAGTTATGTTCCTTGTCCAGGTAAATTCTGTTGGTATGTGACATTTATTAGAGATTTTTGGAGTTAATTCAAGGAGGCTTTGTGGTTTTAAACTGCACCAGTGGTTAAAGATGGCCTTTGGTAGAAATATGTTTGTTTTTGGGCTCTGTGTGCATATTTAAAAAAATTGGTAAATGCTTTCCCATGAGATGGGGTGGTCTGGGCTGAGGGACTCATCCTATTAGTAAAGGAGAGTCAATTGCATTGACCAACAAATAGATTGTACCGGTATGCTCTGTGCTCCATGCCTTGTAGATGTTTCTGCAAATTGATTTTTTGTTTCCTTCCTGAAGACAAGATTTTCAGTTCTCTGTTCTTCCTTCTGGCGGAATGGGATCTTCACTTTTAGAGAGAGGCGCTAAAATTAATTTTGCGTCATTGGACCACACATGCCCACATCACTTTATAGAACATACTAGAGGCCTGGTGCATGGATTCGTGCACATTGGAAGGAAATTAATTAGAAGGTGGCTGGCAGGACGGGACTGGAGCCAACCTCCCACGGTCCCTCCCCGGACAGCCGCACCTGGGGCAGCGCTGGGGCTCGAAGGGTGTCTGTGGAGTGAGTGGGGTCCCTCCAGGAGGTGGAGTCCCTTGGCCTGGCCTGTGGGGATCGGGCCGAAATCAGCAGTCCGACATTCCCTGAGGGGTCCCGGAGTGCAAGAGGGCACTCTGGCCGAAACCGGTTTGGCTCAGTGGATAGAGTGTCGGTCTGCGGACTGAAAGGTCCCAGGTTCGATTCGGTCCCAGGTTCGATTCCGGTCAAGGGCATGTACCTTGGTTGCGGGCACATCCCCGGTGGGGGGTGTGCAGGAGGCAGCTGGTCGATGTGTCTCTCTCATCGATGTTTCTGGCTCTCTATCCCTCTCCCTTCCTCTCTGTGGAAAATCAATAAAAAAAAAAATATATATATATATAAAAAAAAGAGGGCACTCTGCAAAGTTGCTGTCGCTCAGCAGCTCCTGCCTTGAGTGTCTGCCCCCTGGTGGTCAGTGCGCGTCCCGGTTGGCTGGTCGCTTAGCCTTTTATATATAAAGATAGATTCTTGAAAAGTTAGAGATAAATAAATAATTTTTAACACTGTAGCAGGAACTGCATGTTTGTCTAAATTGGTAGAACTATATACTTAACAGAATGAAATTTACTGTACATAATACTTCAATAACTGACAAAAAATATCTGGGGAATATGTCACTTTAGCCATTCTTTTTGTGAATTCATTTGCTAAGTGAAGATTCCTTTTGTGATGCAAATGATCCCCCCAGGATCATTTGTTCCATACTTGTTTGAACACTGTTCTGTGTGCTTTATTTCTGTTTATGCTTAGTGGGGTGGGAGGAGTGGAATTGGCACAGGGCTACTGAGGGATGGAATTGGCCTCTCATTCATTCCTCTGGCTTGCTTACTTCTTAGCACCACATCTGGTGGATGGTGGGAGTCCACAAAGGTTTGGGGATGAATTAAACCATCATGTCGTGGAGAAACTGAGATGCACAGAGACCAAGTGGCTTATCCAGATGTGAGGGCAGCATGGCCGGAAGTGGGAGAAGAATCCTCAGGCCTCTGGCTGCCAGGCCAGCGCCCTTTCACCTTCCTTCTCCAACTTATGCCTTGTGAATTCATACTTTATCAGTTGGGGGTCGTACACCAGGGTTCATCTGTATGCTTGTGGTTTTGGAGGCAGCCTGTTATCATGGAGGAGACCTCACTTTGGAGTCATGCATCAGCGTGGCAAATCGTTTTCTGAGTGTCTGCGAGGTGCATGGTGGATGCAGCCTGGAACAAAGCAGACCCGAGCCCTGCCCTCATGGAAAGCATCATCTGGGAGGACACCCATGGGCAGGAGGCAGTTAAACAAACCAGAAGAGGGATGAGTGTTGCCAAGGGTTACATACGGGCGACTGTCCCACAGCGGCCACCATTTACATGTGACCTTGGGTGAGTTACCTAACCTTTATAAGCCTCAGTGTCCTCATCAGTAAAATGACACATAGTCTTTACGTCGTGAAGTTGTTACAAGGACTCAGTGAAGTGACGCCTACAAAGAAGACAGCGCCTACTTCTGGGCACATGGCAGTTAGCTGTAAGTGTATGGAGGGTGAGTGCATGGATGTGTATGTTTCTCATTTTGTGCTGCTTTGGCTCTTGTAGACAACCTCAGGATAGGAGTTTGATATGTTTATTTTTCCTTCTGTGTTTTGGATCGTCTTCAGAACAGTGGGGAGCTGTATTGAAGGGCTGTGCTGGTTGGTTTTGCTCATTGACTAATGAGGTTGAGGCAGGAGCTGAGCTTTCTAGCCAGGGAGCTGGGTTATGGTTACAGGTGTGCAGAGACAGCGATGCCCCCAGTCCAGCGCAGTCCTCAGAGCTGCCAGAGCTTAAGCCCTACGGAGATGATCACTTTCCAGGCATGCCAGGACTTGGGAAAGTTTTGGAGAAACTTCAGCTCTCTAAATGTGCTCTACAGGCCATCCAGAAGCAGGCATTAGGTTACTGGATTTTAAGTTCACTGAAGAGAACAATGGAAAGGAAGCAAGGGCACCCACAGGCTATGTGGGAGTTTTAAATGAGAGATGCAGATGAACAAGACCAGAGTTCCCAAAACTCTCTGATAATAATACCTACCCGAGTACTTGTTCAGTTACCAGCTCACCAGGCCTGCCCTGGCCTGGGTTGGGGCCTCAGAGTCAGTTGCCATTTATAGTTGGTCCATGGACCAGCAGCAGCATCAGCATCAGCACCACCTGGGGAGCTTGTTGGAAATCACTGGCTCCACCCAGGACGGCTGACTCAGAATCAGCATGTTTAATAGGATCCTGAGGTGAATGTGTATGCAGGGACACCTGGCTACGTTTTAACCAGTTAGCTGCCACGCGTCCAAAATGGATACCATCCCCTCACGCCACGATATTTTGAATTTAATTTAAAAAATCTGCCGCTTGCGTCTATTGACGTTTATGGCATACAAAGGGTTAAACCAGGGAGGTGGTGGTGACAGGTCTGATGACCTCTTCGGAGGGAAAGAAAGAGACAGGGACAGAAAGAGATGGTAGGCCAGGGATTTGACCTCAGGTTCCTGAGTTTCTGACTCCAAATTGAGTGCATGTCCCATATCCTCTTGACTGTGGTTCTTACTGACTTGGGGTCTGTCTCCCATCTGACGTCAGGGTTGTCACCATTCTGTTAATGCCGCACCTGGGAAGAATGATGCCTGGGGACAGGGGGGCACTGCTGGGATCGCCCAAGTGGTGGTCCATAAATCTTGGCCTCTCTTAACCCTGTTACAAGACCTTCTCACTGTCCCTGGGAGAAGACTTAGGTCCAAATGTAAGAGTCAGTGACGTTGAGTTCTTGGAGACTTGTGGCAGTTTGCATCATACCAGTGATGGGTCCCTGGAAAGGTTGTTTTATTTCCATCCAAAGACAGGATCACACGGAGTGCAATTTTTCTGATGCTCCTACAGACTTTTAAATCCTCCTTCTCCAACCACAGTGTCAGAGAAAGTACCCTGCGAGGCACTTGCCAAATGGCTTGAAATAAGTGCCCATGCACATTTCTGAAAAGACAATTAGAAGCTTATTTGAGGAACTAAAGGCCTGCTGTGCTAGACATCAGTCGGGGAGAATTCAGTGCCAATTTGTGAAACTCCCGGGGGCACTTTTTCATCCCAGCCCCTGCTCAGAGGAGCTATACTGGGGAAGTGGAGAGACAGCTAGGCTTGGGAGAGTGGAGGATGGGAGGAGGAAAAGGGAGCAGTGTGCCCCAGCGAAAAAGCAACAACCGCCATGTCTCCTCCCAGGAGACCTGGAATCGTTGCAGATAAAATCAGGTGGAAAAGCAAGGGTCATTATAAATTCATCAACACTTGAGTCATATTACTAGTTAGCACTGGTGTTGTGGCTGGGAAGACTTTAGGAAACCGAGCTCTAGAGAGTTCAAGGACTCTGCCCAAGGTCACACACTGGGCTAGTGGCAAAGCCTGGGTCAGGGCCCAGGGATCTTGGTTCACCCAGTGCTCTGTCTCTGTGCTCTGCTGCCTTCCCTCTGGGGAGGAAGATGCTGAGAATGTGAAACTTTACAATGATTGGATCCAGATGTGCTGGCTTTAAATCTATCACAGTGGGGTGTTTTGGTTTTTCCCCCTTTATGAAATAGAAATATTTTAATGTGCTAGTTGCATTTGCTAGTCTTTCTATCCCTTGCATACAAGGGATAAAGGTCGGGGAAGAAAAAACCACAAGCTAGTAAATATCTCTGAAGGGGATGCTACACTAGGCTGTTTCTCTCTGCTGGGGGCACCAGATCGAGTGACGTACCGCACACAGGACAGGGGAGAGCTCTGCACTGCACGTGGGTAGAACATTTGTCGTCAGAGTCAGGGTGTGGGTTCATACGCTCTTGCCAAGGTCTGCAGGGAAATGTGTATTCAGTTTTTAAAATTAAATTGTGGGAAGGCCAAAACTTGACAACGATTCTTTCAGCCTAAGTAGGGGACCCTAAAGGGCTCCAGTGCAGAGTCGCGCGGAGGATGTAGCCATTTCTGTGATGCCAAATTGCTCGTGTGGAAAATCCAAAGCCTGTACTGTTGATGCCACAGAGTTTAGCCATAGAGTATGCATTGCCTTGGTTAAAAATGGTTGAATGTGTGTGCCCATTTTATGTTGTCCGCTAGATTGAGTTTTGTCCAGGGGTCGAGGGGTATGTGGTGAAGTGATTAGCACATCCGGCTGCAGGGGTCACAGGAGATGCCCTGGGGAAGTTGGGCTTGAGCTGGAGGTCAAGTGCACTGAATTTTGGTGTCCTTCCATGTGGTGTTGGCTGCATCAGCCAGGCCATTACAGTGTCTCAATCATATGTCATATATTGCGTGAACTCAGTGAAGCCTTAACCAAACATAAATAATTTGTTGCGAAATTAAATCCTTTTAGATTATAATAGCAGCAAGTAGTCAGTGGTGCCAGAGATTTAATTTGCCTTGAAAGCTGGAGGGAGGTTCCATGCTTTGAGTCCTGTGGTAGAAGACTAGCATTGTCGGGGAACTGGGTCTGAGAACCACGGGGCTTTAGCCTTACTACTAGGTCAGTTCGATAAGAAGCCAGGGTCTGGCTCTGTCGTTCAACTGGTTGGTGGCTGAGGTGCCGTGTTAAGCAGGTCTACTCCCAGTGTGATCCTGGGACCAGCAGCCGCAGTGCCACCTGGGAACTTCTTAGAAAGGCAGAGTACCCAGCCCAGCCCCCATCTACTGAACCATAACTCGTGGGGTGGGGCTTAGGGACCTGAGTTTGAACAAGTTCTCCAGGGTATTCACCCAGTGCAGACCTTGATGCACACCAAGGTCTGAGAACCACTGCTATGTGGCTCTTAAGCAGCATAAGCTGTTTGGATGTGCTGTTGTCTGGGGGGTCCTTTTCCAGAGCATTTCATGTTCAGCTGGCGTCTTGTTCTGGCAACCCAGGCCAAGTCACTGGGGTACATAAAGTTAGATTTCCATTGGTGCTCAGTACTATTCAATAACCGCCCACAGTCTGGATGGGTAGGTCAACCCAGCTCGCCCCTGACTGGGGCTCTGCAAAAAGCATGCCCAGGTTTATGACTCAGTTCAAGAAGGAGTCAGTTCAAGAACATTTCCTCTCGAGGATCCCTTTGACAGTCACGTTCCAGTCAGGGCGAGACACAGACGGACAGATCCGAGGTAGGAAAGGGTGAGAGAGGCATCAGAACCGGCTGAGGGTCTTGCAAAGAGACAGGTTTCCGCTGAGGAAGTATCACAGGGAGCTGAGACATGGGTGTTTTCCACCTGTGTTTCTGCAATAATGTTTGATGAGCATTCTTCTCTTGAAAGGCCTTTTTCATTTTAACAGTTGAAATAGAGCTCTCTGTTTGAGAAACATTTCCTTGTGGAACAAATGTTTCCAATGGAAACAAACTTGAGTGTTGAGATAGTATTGATTTTGACTTTGAGCGAAAAGAGTTAAAGGTTTCCATTCATTCAGGCCTTGCCCTGTGCTGGGGAACATACTGAACAGAATGAGACCGGATTCCGGCACTGATAAGGGTTACCCAGAGAAAGGCTTTCCTGGCAGAGGGCACGGTGTGTCCTAAGGGCTGGAGCCGGTGAGCGTTGACCCGCCAGGAGTGATTACCTTGCTGGAATCTGTGGTCCTTGGTGTGTGTGTGGGCTGATCTAAGAGACTGTCCCTAAGTGGCGTTCAGAGGACCAAGCCCCACTATTTTTTTAGGACCTCTGAGCTAGTCATGGGGTGCCTCTCTCAGTCCATAGGGTAAATTACATAATAAAACCATAGTTGTGCCCCATGTTAGTTGAAGATGGCTTAAAAATATCTTTAAGGAGGTCACGGCTAGGTGGAGATTGAGGTGATTCTGTGAGGAGTGTTGGGGAAATAATATTAAAAGCAGAATCTCCTCCCAACTCAGAACACCTCTCCACAAAGGTAGAAGAGAAAGAGAAACAATTTTATTTTGAATGAGCATTAAAGCAGAATGGGATGCGTAGCACACCGCTGCAACAAGGCTTGCCATGCTGGAGATTGCAAAGGTAGAAAGAAGTCTTACTCTTTAAATGGGTACAATGTGTCATATTCACGGCTTCCAGATAAAAATTGTTCACTTTATCATGCCTTTACTGCTGGAGGCTGCAGTGAGGCTCACACCCTGCCAGGAAATGGGGAGGTAGAGTGTTATCTTCCTTGATGATTACATTTCAAAGAGGCGACTCCTTTAGCATTTGACCTTACAGGAGCAGCCCTGCCCTGGTGAGGTGGCTCACGTGTCCTGGAACCAGGGCTTGCCCTCAGCTTGTAGGGGCTCCTAGGAGAAAGGGCTCTGCGTCCCTGCCCATGTGGACAGGACAACTATCTCATGGCTGCAAGATCCTCGTCGGGAAAAGGGTGTTGGACTGGAGTTCTGCCTTGTAGGTCTGCTCCCATACCCCTTTCCCCAAGCTGCCATTTCTTTTCTTTTCACACCCAGAACACCTTGGCCAGGCACTGGTTGCAGCCTGGCTCAGAAATCTAACCAATCCATACATGTGCAGAGCATCGAATTACACACCAGCGTTTGGATTCAAGCTGGGAAGTGCCTTGGAGATGGCCTCAGCTCTCGGGGCACCAACTGGCAGGGCCACCTCCTTCTCCGCCAAGCCAGGAAGATCTCAGGGGACAAGTCTGCATCTGACAGTTACTATCTGATCTTGCTCTTTGTATCTGGCTCGTCCTCATTAAGATCGCCTCATTTATCTCTTTTCCTCCCAACCTACCGCCTTCAGCCCCTTTGTCCCTTCTTTCTCTTCCAGTCAGAGTCAGGAAAAATCTTTCTGTTTCTAGTGCCTGAAGCTTAGAACATGACTTTCCTGTGGCCTTATGAAGGACTCTTCAAAGAACCTGTGAGCTAAATGACAGTGTTCATATGCAGAAATTCCCTCAGATGTTGCTTCAGTTAATTGGTCACCCTTCAATTACTGGATCTGAAAAGTGTCTTTTCTGCCTGATTCAACCCTACAGTGGCTGTTCTACACTCGGAACAGTACTTGGCCCATAGGAGATGCTCTGGGAATCTGCTCCCACTCCCCTCTCCTGGTGGTACCTGTAGACTCCCACTCATCCTTCGGAGAGACATTACGGTGGTACACTGTTCTCTTACCAAAGGCCCTTCAGCTGTTCACAACAAAGATCCTCATGCTGTTGTCATCCGGGGGCCCTCAAAGCTCCTGATGGCTAAGAGAAGAAGGTATTTGGGAGGGAGATTTGGAAAGAGGACCTGCCCAGTATGCCCAGTATGATCACAGTAGCCACTGGTCACCAATGGCTGTTGAACACTTCAAATGTGGCTAGTGGGACTGAGAAACGGAATTTCTGATTTTATTTAATTCATTTAAATTTAAAACCCGGTTCTCAATTTGGTTATTGGAAAACTCTTAAGTGCATTTGGAATAATTTGGATATATGAATCAGCTTTTTTCAGCTGTAAATATTATGAAATTGAAATGTAGATGAAGAATTAGCATCCAAATTGAGATTTGTGCTGTAAATGTAAAATGCACACCAGATTTCAAAGACTTGGCATAAAAAAGAATGTAAAATATCTCATTAATGATTTTTATATTGATTAGATGTTGAAATGATAATATTTTGGATACATTGGATTAAATAAAAATTCAGTAAAAGCAAGTTCACTTTTTTTTTTACTTTTTAAAATGTAGCTACTAGAAAATTTAAAATAATATTTGATTCACATTATATTTCTATTATATTTCTACTGCCTTAGACCTTGGAGTATCTGAAACTGGCTTGAAGGTCACCAGGAAGCTGCTAATGCCAGGAGTTCCTGGAGAGAGTGATGCTTCTGAAGTCTTTCTCAGTGGCCGGCGAACCTTTGGCACACCTTCCTGATCTTAACACGGTGTCCTCCTGGGGGCAAGTGGGAGAGAGAGAGCATCCTTTTCTCTAAAGGCTGCTCTGCTCCAGGAGGAAGCCTGAATTCTCACCTACAGCAGGTCTACTTCCCAAAAGACAGGGTTCTTCTACCAGCGCGCCTGGTGGTTCCTTGTTGATCCAACGTAGCCTCATTCTGATGTTTTTGCCAGGTGCCCAGTTGAAGAGCAATAAAACCAATGAGCTTTATAACACTGGGACATTCAAAACATTGCCTCCCTGTACAGCAGACAGGCTGACAGCCACGTGGTCCAGAGTTCGATGCATACAGCGGGAAGTCATGGTCCAACTAGCTGAATTGTATAAAATTTTTTTTAATGCTTATTTTTAGAAGGTAATGAACTTTGAGGTGAATAAATATTTTCAATAGAATTTCATGTCACTTTGGATGGTAATGATTAACCAGTCTTGACGTTAAAAATTAGTTGCACGTGTGTTAATGACTGATTCAGAAAGCATCCTTTGAGCACCCCTGCATGTGGGATATCCTGCTTGGTGTTTTCTGAGCACCGAGAAGGGTGTAAAGTGCCATCTTGCTGGTTGGGGAGGTTAACACACCTACACCTATATCTGCATATCAAGAAAGACAACATAAGCCTGTGTAGGAAACAAAATGAGCGTTTTAGAGGTTTAGAAGAAGGAGTGATTAGTGTGGTCAGGGAAGGTTTGCAAACGCATTCTGTATGCCAGACTTACCGATCAGGGGGGTCCTCAAAGTAGAGTCCAGGCATCACCTGCATCAGGGGGAATCACCTGAGATGATTGTTTAAAGTGCAGATGCCTGGGGTGGAGGTGAGGCCTGGGAAGTGATTTTACAAACCTCCCCACTCCTCACATGGACTCACTAGTGGGTGCATGACTTCAGATGGTCCCTTGTCCAGAAGATTGAAAGCAGTTAGTTGTTAATGTGAAATTTGTGTTTAGTGTGTTACAGTAATTGTCTGCGCTCGAATGATCTGAGCAGTAATTTCCTCTGCAGCTTTTCAGAGCACCATAACCAGAGAAGGAGGAGCCCTGGCTCCAATGGAATTCATCCTCTTAAAGAGCTGTTGTTTCCCTCCCACTCTGTGTTCCAGTGGTCCTAGTCCTGTCCCCTGGCACTCAGCAGCCATGTAGCCATATCCTCCACAGGAAAGCCCCCAGGCCCCATTCCCATCCTTCATGCTATCTTTTCTCCAGGCTAAATAAAGTCGCTTTTATTCAACCCATCTTCAACTATGCTTCAAGTATGTGGCTTCCGGATTTTTTACCTGCTCCTTTCATCCTTTGGTTCTCAACCTAGCTATAGAAGCTGGTCAACCAGGACTATCTCCAAAGATCGATTTAGAGGGTCTCCGGTGGAGTGTGGGCATCAATATCAGATGATTGCCCAATCAGTCCGATAAGCCCACAAACAGCTGTCCTCAGAGGCTTCCGACGTGGTCTTCCCAGTGCAGCAGCGTGGGGCGGGCTTCTCCCACGGGGCGAGGTTGTCCTGATGCAGCCGAGGATCACACTCGTTCTTAGAAAGTCATCGACGGGTATGGCCAATGCCCCCATGTCCCCAGCCCCTAGCCCTGTGCCTGACCTACAGGTGCCCTGCAAATATGTTATGAATGAATGCATGGTCCCTGAACCCACACATATTTTCCACATGAAGTGTCAGTCAAATCAGGGTCTCCTCATCTATATGGATGAAACTGATTTTTAAGACATCCAACTTGGTAACATTACCTCTGGGCCACAGCGACCTTTAGGTTCAGAACTGTTGTAACTAGATGTTATCTGAGTAGCAGAATGGTTAGAAGCACAGACTTAGAGCCCCACTGCCTGGATTTGAATCCTGGTTCTCACACTACTTGCTGTGAGGCATTGGATAAATTCTTAACTGTCCAAGCCTCACTTTCCTCATCTATAAACGGGCATAGGAACAGTAATGGCCTCATTCCCGTGGAAGGTACGTCTGCGTTGCTGCTGAGTGCCAGTGGTTATGGTGGGGTTACATGAAATGATGCATATAGGGCACTCACCACTTGGCTTGGCACAGAGTAAGCGCTCACTGACTGTTTCTCTCCGGCCTAAAGATGGTAGTGATAGGATGGTAGAGGGAGCTCGCTTATGTTGTGATTTGCTGCGCACCCACTCCTCTACTCGTGGCCATGGGCTGGGCTTTTCTGGGGGAGCCTGGAATTGTGAGTGGCTGTCGGAAGGAAAGATGGATGGGAGGCTGAGTGGTGAAGTCCTCAGACAGACTTCATTTTGTTTTCCCCGAGGGAAGTCTGCAGGGTGTAGGAGGGGTGGATGCTGGTGCTCACAGAAGACCGGCCACAGCGCTGTCTCGGTCTAGCTGCATAGCTGGCTTTCTCTTGGGGACGGACGACTAGAGAGTCTCATTTTTGACTGCTCATTAGGCCACCTGGGAGCTGTTAAACCACATGGTGCCCAGTCGCACCTGACATCAGTTTAATCTGAACTGCCAGGGCTGGAGCCCAGGCATCGCTATTTGTCCGAAAGGATCCCCAGGTGATTGTAATGTGCAACCAGGTACCTGTGGGGCCGGCTGAACGCTGCTGACCTCCCGTACAGTGTCAGTGTGCTCTGGGCCCGTGGTCAGCAAACTGCGGCTCGCGAGCCACATGCGGCTCTTTGGCCCCTTGAGTGTGGCTCTTCCACAAAATACCACGGCCTGGGCAAGTCTATTTTGAAGAAGTGGCGTTAGAAGAAGTTTAAGTTTAAAAAATTTGGCTCTCAAAAGAAATGTCAATCGTTGTACTGTTGATATTTGGCTCTGTTGACTAATGAGTTTGGCGACCTCTGCTCTGGGCTCTCTGCCTGAGGTGCGTGTTTCCTGAGCAGTCAGGTAAGGCCCCTTCCCTCTCGGGGACCCGGGGCCTCCCGTCACAGTGGGGGTGAATGGCATGGAGTTTAGTGGGATTCAGTCACAAGACAAACCCTTCTTAGCATCCCAGAGGCGGGGTGGATTTTTATAAGGGAGTGTTGGGTTTCCCAGGGCATGTTCCCAAGAGGACTAGGGGAGACTAGCGCAGTTGTCTCAACCTGTTAATGCTGCGGGTCAGGGAGTAAACCTTCCTGCTTTGGTGTTTGTCTCCTCCCGTAGGTAGAAGAACATACGCATGCTTTGGTGTGCAAGTTGTGTGAAAGCTTTTGCATAGGATATGTCCTTCTTGGGTTTAATGAAACCTCAAGGAAGTGCTGGTTCACCAGAGGGGCAGCTCAGCCTGCCTGCCTTTCTTTTTCAGAACCCCCTTCGTGGGTAGCTTTTCTCTTGTTGCTTTTAGTAACAGTTAACTGGCTGCAGTTAATTGGCCATCATTGTTTTTGGGGAGAACTTACTCATTGCCCCACGTAGTATAACGAGTCATTGTTCGTAGAGAGCCTTTAGCCCAGACTTGTGTTAGAACTGTGGGGAGGCAAAACACCACCAGCTTTCTGCTCGTGGTCTTCAGTTTCTGTCTGAGGCCTCTCTGCGTCTTTATTGGGTGAGAATGGGGGGAGTTGGTTATGGGGACTTGCCTTTCTATAGTGAATGGAGGCATCTCCTGAAACATGACCCAGTCAGCTACATTTCCATGGAAGCATGTGCCCTGGGGCCCTGCGTAGTGAAGGCCCTGGAGGAGCCTCTGGTATGGTGTCCTAGAAGCATGATTTATGTGGCGCTGCCTGTATCACAGCTCAGAGTAGGGGAAAGGTACAACCTGAAAGTTCCCCTTGGCCCCCTTTCCCCATTTCACTTACCATCTTAACAAGCTCTATGAGGTCCTGTACCAGACACCCGGGGAGACAGAGGAACCAGCTGTTGCTGCCCTCCTGGGGCCTCGGACCTCAGTGCCTTGGCTCTGACAGTGCGGGAGGTGGGCAGGGTCTGGGAGAGGGAGCTTCGCCCGCCGTAGGCAGGGGTTGGGATGGGAGGAGGAGAGGAATGTGGACAAGAGCCTTTCAGACCTGGGTACACCTCGGCCTGGACCGGCTGGTGAATTCTTTCTGTGATAATGAGGACGAAGCCTCACAGGTGGACATTTGCCTAAACTCGCTCCTGGTCGCATCCCTGGCCTCATTGGAAGGGGAATGCTTGGAAACGGGTCATTCAGCCATGCCTTCCTTCCGTGGTTTCCAGTTGGTCTGTAGCTTCATGGTTTGTTTGTTTTTCCCCTCAGCAAACATTTTTCCTGGAGGCCCTGACTTGTGGTGAGTGCTGGGACACAGACTGACCACAGAGCCAGCTCTCCAGGGGCTGAGAATCTGAAGCCTGCAGGGCCCAGTGTGGTCTGGGCATGTCTGCTTTACCCGTGTGCCTGGTAAAACGGCAGATTCTTCCCCATCCCCAGCTACTAAGTCTGCATTTTTCACAAGCCTCCCAGACACCTCTGAGTTCCCAGCTTACCATAAAAGCTCCAAGAGCTGTGCCCAGAGGTGCTGGTTGCTACCACTTGGGCGAAAAGTGATGGGGACTTGGGTTCATGGTGGCAAAAGGGCTGCAGAGAGGGGAGAGGGCTGTTTGAGGCAGCACGGTGTCCAGGAGGACCTGAGGCTGCTGGTGTGGGTGCTTCCATGGATATTATCAGTGATGGTGGCAGTTCTGTGCACGTTGATCTTGAGGTCTTTGCCTGAGATCCTGCTGTTCTTGTGCACAGGTGAAAGGAATTATGGGTCTGAAGCATTGGGCTGGGATAGTGCAGTGGTCGGCAAACCGCGGCTCGCGAGCCACATGCGGCTCTTTGGCCCCTTGAGTGTGGCTCTTCCACAAAATACCACGTGCGGGCGCGCACGTACAGTGCGATTGAAACTTCGTGGCCCATGCGCAGAAGTCGGTTTTCGGCCTGGGCAAGTCTATTTTGAAGAAGTGGCGTTAGAGCACTCAAGGGGCCAAAGAGCCGCATGTGGCTTGTGAGCCGCCATTTCCAGACCACCGGGATAGTGTGTCTCCTGGGGAAGGGGGTTAATTTGTGGGACCTGGTCAGCTTTATGGCTTGGCAGCATAAAAAAGTTCTGTTTACATGGGGTTCCTTGCTTTCATGTTCCTTGGCTAAGCTTCAATATGTTGGCCTTGCTGTAGCCCCCATACCCTCTACTTCCTAAGTGACTTGAGGTAAGCCGCCCAGGTGGGACTTACAGGCGGAGGAAGAGGCAGCTGAGGGGGGCCATAGGCAGGATAAGAGATGGGCAGAACTTGGTCATGTTCGGCATTGCCAGGTTGGAGGTGGATGAGCTCAGCTGGCACTCTCACGCTCCTCCCTCCCTTCGCAGGCCCAGCCTGCCGGGTGTCCCAGAGGTGCCTGTCCCACGGCTCATGCTGAGCCAGCTGCCGCCAGTGTTCTTACATTAGTTTACTGACTTAACCTCGGGTTTCTCAACCTTAGCACAACTACCATTTGGAGCCGGTGAATTCTTGTTTCGGGGGAAGAGAGGCTGTCCTGTGCCTTGTAGGATATTTAGCATCATCCGTGGCCTCCACTCACTAGATGCTAGTAGCACCCTCCTCCCCAGCTGGGACAATCAGAAGTGTCTCCAGACATTGCCAAATGTCCCACGGGGGGCAGAGTCACCCCAGTGGAGAACCATCGACTTGACGAACATTGACTGGTCCTTTTTCTGTTCTGGAGTTGGGGGTAGAGCCGTGAACAAACCCAGCCCTGCTCACTTTCTAAGCGGAGACCAGAGCCTGTTCTGCAGAGACTGTCAAAGGAGGCAAGGCTTAGACCTCCAGGAGTGACATTATGGCTGCGGAGTCTTGGAATGAGATGCGGGTCTGTCTGTCCAGGTGTTCCCCGTCTTCCTCATCCTGGAATCAGGTCATGGCACGCATGGTGTTGGAGCTGTGGGAGCGTGGCTTTTCTTTGCTGCTGCTTATGCTAACTTTTCAAAGGGGAACCTTTATGCTACACTCACAAAACAAGCCTTGTTTGCAGTGTGGCCAGATTACAGTTTTGCACCAAATTTTGTGGGCTCTTTCCAGCAGAAACCGGCCCTCATAACCCTCTTGGCACAGCCTTTTTGTACCTTAAAGACCCTATTGCCTCCCCCAGCTATCCTGTTTCATTCCCCAGGCCACTGTCAGAGAGGACTCTTGGACCTGCAGATTGGGTCAGATCATCCCTCCTCTCTGAACCATGACCTTGGGATCCAGGTCCCTGCTGAGCCAAGCCCTGCCTCTGTGCCCACGCCCTGGCTCTTTCCTTTCCCTGTCACTCTGCCTGGTCAGTCAGATCTCGGGGCTTTCAGGTGTCTTCCTTGGGCAGGCTCCATGGCTCCCTGCCTTGGTAACCACACTCACTTTGCCCTTCCAATGCTGTTATAATGGCCAGTTCCTTACCTTGAAGCTCCTGAGGATTGTTACCAGGGCTAGGCTTGGTGGCGAATGCTTGGAAGATGTCAGCAAGTTCTTGTGGAATGACTGACATGTATTATCCCCTCACTGTACCATGAGCTTCCTTCTCAGAAGGAAGAATCCCTGAGGCTCATAAGTGATCACCACCATAAGTCTAGTTAACCTCTATCACCACACATAGTTACAATTTTTTTCTTGTGAGAGCTTTTAAGATCCACTCTCTTAGCAACTTTCAGATATACAATTCAGGTTAACTATAATCACCATGCTGTGTATTACATCCCCAGACTTACTTTCTAACTGGAAGTTTGTACCTTTTGACTACTTTCACCCCTTTTGCTCACTCCAAACCCCTACTTCTGGCAACCTCCAGTCTGTTCTCTGTATCGATGTATGTGTTTTCTCTCTGTGTTAGATTCCACATATAAGTGAGATCACAGGGTGCAGTAAAACTTCGACTAACGGGGTAATTCGGGCAAGAGATGTCCATTAAAGCCAAAAGTCTGTTATATAATAAAGTAGGTTTCCAAATGCATATGTTAAAAATTGACAAATTAGTTTACCTCTCTTTACTGATGTAGACATGTTGGTGTAACTAAAATTAAGTATGTATGAAAAGTTTAATTTCACAGAAAAGTTTTCTATGTGTATTACTGTAATTTTTAATTTATACTGAATAGGTCTAGTAAATGCATGCATTCACTAGTCACCTAGAGTAAACAAATGCACACAGCTGGGCTGTGACTTAGTGCACGTGGGAACATCTGCGGACCTGAGTTAAAACTGCTACAGAAAGTCACACCACACATCAACAGAACCAATTACCGCGAGCAATGTGGTGTGATCCCGTGCTAATTGTTCGCTGAACATTGTTTATGAGTGGTGACTCATTTAAATATGTAGTCTATAGTGGTAGATATGTAATTTTTATGTTGGCGAAATTACTACAGTGTTTTGTCCAATATAGGGCCTATTGGCTAAGATTTGTTAAAAATAACAGTGAATCATAACAAAAAACCCTGTAAACTTAATTATAAGCAAATCTTGGTTAAAAGCATTTTAAAATGAACAGGGTGTTAATTTTCACAAATGACTTATGGACTAGAAATTTTGTCAAATCGAGGTCTGCAAAATCGAGGGTTTACTGTATTTGTCTTTCTGACTGATTTCACTTAGCCTAATGCCCTCAAGGTCCATTCATGTTGTCACAGATAGCAAGAGTTCCTTCTTTCATGGCTGAATAATATTCTATTTTGTATATATGCCACATTTTCTTTATCAGCACATTCACTCAGTCCTTTTCTTAAAAGCTTGCCAGGGGAGAGTCTGTCTGAACACTGGTCTGGAGCAGCTTGCCGTGTTGACAGGTGGCCAGGCTACCCCACGCATGGCTGTCTGTGATGGCACTGTTTTAGGAAGGAGGTGAAGATGCCTGGTAGCAGCAAACGGAGGGGAGGGGTCTGTGGGCGTGATGGTCTGTTTCCCCTGGGATATCTGGCCTGACTCTGCTGGGAAGCCAGGAGGATGAACTCACTACATGCTAGTGAAAATGTCTGAACCCCTCCCTTTAGGTGCTGTATAGCTGATGTCTTAAATTGATAGGAAACACATGTGTAATGCTCCAGACTTGCATTGTGGTTTCTGGCAAGCCTGGCTTTGTTACACATGTCCCCACCCCCGACCTGCTCTAGACCTATCTGGACTGTTTAGGCTTTAGTTACCTTTTAATTTTTTGGCTATGCCAGGTTCATAGTTCAGTGGGGACCTTCACTCTGATCAGTGTATTTAATTACTAGTGATTTTCAGAGAAACTGGAGAAAGAAAACAGCTTGGGAATTGTGAATTCCTAAAACACTGGCACACCAACAACAGCAATACCAGAAACACTCTAGAAGCAAACATAACTAAATGTGGGAGTATTTGCATCTGTTCTACTTTCTTGGCAAGGATGATCCAGGCCAATAAGTCTGATGTTTCCCCCAGAAGTATCTTATTTCATCCTAGAAGTAAATTACTTATGATCACTGGTTAGGGTTTTTACATAATTAATATAAATGCAGAGATTTCCTGAAATCCGGTACCAACTGATAAGAAAATAGGTTTTAATTTTATGATTACTCTAATTTAATGATATTCTAAAAAGCTAATTTATTCTAGTTGTGTATGAGCTTTTGGGAATACGTAGATGTGTACAAGCTCTTAAAAATTAGGTCTTTGTGACTGTCCACCCATTCTGAACACTTTTATTAGACTTCTAGCATAACCAATAACGTAATATTGGTGGTGTTTCAAGAGGGGAGAATTCCATTAGTTTAATTTACTTTGGAAAACATTCCATTGTCTGGAAAGTTAAACAACTACTTTGTTTCTTTAAGTGGAAAGCAAATTGGTGTGAGTTTGAAAATAATGTATCTGTTTTATTGTATTGTTCATGGTTCAACTTAAAACAGAAAAAGTAGCTAGCAAAACAAACTCTACAGTGGCTATTTCTGTTGGAGCTCTACCTGCCTGGAGACTGTTAGCCCCACTTAAGGATTTTAGCTTTTATCTTCTTCCCTAGGCCTTTGTCTTCTAAATGGCACTTAATCTTTATTACCTGGGGTAGCAATCTTTTGGGACGTTTAGAACTTGTTTGAGTTAATGATTTGCATTCACAGATTTGGGCACCATGGCTGTGCTTCTGCAAGAGTTCACATGTGTACTGGAGAGAACCTATCCCCATTATTTGAGACTAGAGGCCCAGTGCATGATTCAATCATGCACCTGGTGCACCAGCGGGCTGGCTGTCCGCGGGTGCCCCAGGCCTTCCGAAAGCCTCCGGCGCTGCGGAGGCTTTCGAAAGGCCTTGCGCCGGAGCAGACAGCCGGCCGGGTACCCCGCTTTGGCCTTTGATCGCGGGGGACCCGGCCGGCTGTCCGCCCGTGCCCCAGGCCTTCCGAAAGCCTCCGGCAGCCATGGCACAGACGCTGAGCTCGCGGCGCCAGTGGCGCCACGAGCTCAGCGTCCTGCTGGCCCAATCAGCTACCCCGGCCACCCTGAGTCCCGCCCCCTGCGCCTCCTGCTGGCCCAATCGTGGGCGTAGCGGAGTGATGGTAATTTACATATTACCATTTTATTATGTAGGATTCCATCAGCTGAACTAATAAGTATTTATTGATCATCTACTAGTACCTCACATTGTATTTAAACCCATGTGGACCATGAATGAACAAAGACTAAAACATGGCTCAATACTCAGAATAAAGCAAAGAGATCATTAGATAGAGGGAACAATGTCAAGGTAATGTAAGAACATGAGTAATTCAGAGTAAATGGCTTGGGACAGGTACTGAGTTATTGGTTTTAGCCATTGGGGAGATAGATCACTTTGGCCTGGAAGTAAAGACTTTCTGGAGGAGATGGGCGAGGTGGTGAAGAAGGGGAAAAGTTTTTTGTTTGTTTTTTTTTAAACTGTTCTCAAGAAGATGGTGGTAATTTGGGTTACCAAGACAAGGGAGGAGCTGAGAGATCTGGATACCTCCATCTGGATTCTTGAGAAATAATGACCTTGAGCTGCCTATGGAGCTCCAGGCCTACAGACCAAGCTTGAGGGGAAACAACTCCTTCAGCAGGTAGACCTCTCTCTGCAGGGCCCTGTGGGTTTGAGCTGAGGACTGTGCCTACCCAGTCTCCCCAACCTTGGTCACAGGCTTGGGGGTCCATGGGGCAGTATGCGTGCAGCGTTCTCCCTTGGAGGAAGGATGTTTGTTTATGTGTGTGTGTGAGTATGTGTGTGTGTGTATATATACAATAAAAGTGAACATTTAAAAAAGACCTAGTCCAATAGCTTGAGGTTTTTGAGTCTGAAATCAGAGCAGCCCAGCCGTAGGGGTAAACACCTAATTAAGACCAACACTCTCATGCGCGTAATTGTGGCTATAATTTGACTACACACTGACGACATATTAAACATGAAGCTAGGCAATTAAATAATTAGGCAATTGAAATAGTCCCTATCTCCAGGACACCCTCCGAGGTTCAGTAACTACAACTGAGACTGCACTGTTTGTGTTTGGTTTCTCCAGGTTTGTGCCCACAAGGGCCACATGGAGCCCCAGGTTCGGGAATTTTGAAACCAAACATTGACGAGTGGCTTGTTTGAGTTTGGCTTCAGTTTGGATGCTGAAGAGATCATAAGAGCTCAGCAAATACGGATTCGTGTAGCTTTCTCTGTTTGGAAAAATGTTCTGAGGGGAGAAAGGGAAAATTGCAGTAGTTGGTCCTTAAGTAAATGGAAGTAAATGAGAAAATTTCTAGAAATGGAAGAGCTGAAACTTGAGCATATCCAGTTTTCTGCCTCTTGTGGCTTTGGTGTTAATGTGTTGGGGATTTGATCTCTACTGAACAAAATGTCAAGGATAGGAGTGCACAGAAAGTGAACAATGTAGCCAGGCCTCAGGCCTGCCCCTTGCTGTGGGTAGGCAGGACACCTGGGGAGCAACCCCAGGAAGGGGTACATTGCTGTTTTAGCCCCAGATATGCGGGTAATAAACTCACTTGTGATTCAGAATCTTAGCAGGCCTCATCCCGCTGTTGTGGCAGCCAGGCTATGTTCAGTGTCTGTGTGCGGCTAATAAAACTTACAAAAATGTTAACAGTGTCTTTATTAGATTTTTTATGAGAATCTCTGGAAAAGAAGTACAATCAGCACTATGCAAAAATCATTCTTAAACTGAAGAGAAAACAACAGTGCTATTTATTTTCTCCACTGTCACACGGAGTTAGAAGCTTCTAAGAGTCTCCAAAGCAATGTTTCTGAGCTGTGGAAAGCTAGGGTCTGCTCTGTGAATCAGTGAGTGAATAATTTAACCAACCCGTATGAACACAGGCTGGGAGATGTTTATGTTTTTTCTCTCATATTTCTGGAAAACTTGCACTTTGGAAAGATAGGTTTTTTACTTAGTTATCCACCACTTACTGGGCACCTGTGTACCATGCACCATGCACCATGCTCCAGCCACCCCGATGTTGGGCTGGAAGTACATAAGGTACCATATACACATGAGAGAACATGTGTGAGCACTTTGGAAACATGCAGAGTCATGCTAATGTGTGTTCTGTGTTTTACTTTTAAATGTTTTGAGGTTTCGGTTCTTAGTGGCCAAGCAATTGCAGGAGGGTTTTTAGTGAGCTTCTATGTTGCTGGCATCTAAGTAGAAATTGTTTAGCTCATTTAAATACTTTTATTTGAAACTCTTTCTTGGCCACGACTAATCTAAGTTCATTTGGTTTGTTCACTAGAACGTGTATTTACCGAGTTCTTGTGGCTGCTTGGGAAACGTGCTGACTCCAGAAATCCCTCACACAACTGGCAGGGGAGAGGGAAGTGTCTGTGTCTATTTTCCTAAGTGCCAAGGAGAAGCCCTTGCCAGGCAGGCGTTTGGGAGTTCTCGTCCAAATGTGTTTGACATAATTTCTGAAATAGCCCACAGCTTATGTCACTTGGTTTCTATTTCCAGATAGGTATGTGGAAAGAGGCACTGGAAGCAGGCCCCGAGAGGAGGGGCAGACGTGGGGAGAGGTGCACTCCTGGGGCGAAGAGCTGTATCTGCACCTGGTTCCACTGTGGTCAACTTCAAGGTTAAGCAGTGGCCTCTGAGAGAGACTGCAGCCCTGACGGGGCTCTGGCCTGGGCAGTTCATTCAAAGCCTGTCACCTGTAGCTCTTGGCCCAGCCACTCAGGGGATAACCTAATACATAAGCCAGAGGCTTTTGGCTTTGTAACTCCTCCTTACATCTTTAGTACATCAGCTCCAAGGTTGTGGTAACGCTCTAGACCAGTGATGGCGAACCTATGACACGCGTGTCAGCACTGACCCGCGTAGCCATTTCTGATAACACGCGGCCGCTGAGGTTTATTAAATGCAATTATATATAACAATTATACATTTATGTTATTTAAACTATAAATATCGCGAAATAATGTTTTTTCCTCAAAGTGACACACTCCCCGAGTTATGCTCAGTGTTTTGGCGAAGTTTGACACGCCAAGCTCAAAAGGTTGCCCATCACTGCTCTAGACTGATCGTTTCCTGTGCTCCAGGAGGACCACGTCCCTCAAAGTTCTCAAACTTGATAGGGCCTGCTGAGAACCAGAGGACAGATTCCCAACACTGTCACCGTGCAGATCTCTGGGGTGAGGCCTCTATTTCTAGTCTTACTGTTAGCAAATTTCAGGTATTTGAAAGTTATGTTTAAGTCCTCTTGACTATAGACTGAATGTAATACCTGTTTGCTGTGGGTCTACTCATAGAATAGGTTGTTTACTCTGCTTTTTACTTTTTTAAAAATAATAAACAATATCTTTAAAAAATAAAAATTAATATTCAATTTTTAGCTCTTAAAGTTGTTTAATTAAAGAATAACTACAGCCCAACGGGCATGGCTCAGTGGTTGAGTGACGACCTGGTATTTAAATTTTTGATAATATGCTGAACCTCTAGATAAAAATTATATCTCATGGCACTTATTTTATTGTGTATGAGTTTGAGCATATTTTCGTATGCTACGTCATTTGCATTTTTGTTAATTGTCTTTGTGTCCTCTGCCCATTTGCCCATTTTGTTGGACTTTTTATATTGATTTGTATTTACTTTTATATATTATGAAAGTTAGCATTGTTACATGCTACAAATACTTTTCCCCATTTGACTTTGCTTGTTAGCTTTTTCCTTGCCCAAAACTTAATTTTTATATATAGTCAAATTTATTAGTTTTACTTTTCTTATATGACTTGGATTTTGTATCATGTTCTACGATACTGTTTTTGTTTGCCTTTTCTACTCTATTAGGATGTGTTTTATTCTATTTATTGGTTGATTTTTTGTAAGAGAGGGGGGAGGGGTGGAACATCAATTTGTTGTTCCATTTATTTACACATTCATCAGTTGATTCTTGTATGTGCCTTGACCAGGGATTGAACCCACGACCTTGGTGCATTGGGTTGATGCTCTATCCAACTGAGCTACCCGGCCAGAGCCCATTAGGATGTTTTTTGTGCCTAATTGTTTCAAACTTATGTCACAGACACATCTGTTTCCTGACTTCCCATCACTCTGTGTATCACAAATATACTAAACTCCTGTTTGACATTCTGTTCTAATTAAGTTGTCTGCCTTGTCATTTATTCATTCATCCACTGAATTATCAACTCGTTGATTCAGTGTTCTCTACAGCTTCCAGGCACTGCGCCATGGATTGGGGGTGCAGTGGTGAACACAGGGACATGTGCCCTGTCCTCACAGAGCTCATTGAAGGCATAGCAGTATATGGGATTCACTCCAAAAGTCATTGAAAATGGGAGGAGGGCTATGACAGAGGACCGGGAGTCCTACCCTAATTTGGGGTGGGGAGGTCATGAGGGTGATCAGGGAAGGCTTGCTTGAGAGAATGCATCTGAATGGAAACCTACAGCCTGAGTTGGAGTTATCAACACTTTAGGGAGTGGATGGCAGGGTGTCAGTGGAGAGGGACCAGAGATCTTCCATGTCAGGGAAGCTGCCTGGGAAAGGCTTTGGGGTAGGAAGTGGCGTGTTGTGTTTGAGAAACCAGCAAAAGGCCGCTGTAGCTGGAATAAGCCTGAGAGGAGGATCGAGGGGGCTCAGAGGAGCAGGTGTTTGGGGAGGGTGTCCTGGGCTATGTTACAGATTTGGTCATTTGTTCCATGATTCTTTGATCCTAGGACTTCTTCCATGTACATCCTCTAACATTTCAATAGAATTCCCAACTCATTGGCTCAATGGAATTTTATCACTTTGGCTTTTTGTTATTTGCATGGTTCTGTTTCATCTCTTATTGATTATTGATTATAAACTGCTTTAGGAAAAATACTGAGACTTCTTAAGAGGACATCTTTCATGCTGTGTACAGCCTGTGAGATCTAGGAATTCTTTCTGATGAGTACATTTCTCAACCGCAGCATTAGGAGGTAAGCAGACACACAGTGGGTTTCCTCTTCAGTTTTACCTCCTGGTGGTTAGAGTTGCTTCTGAGAGGATAGGGTTGAGACAAGTCATGAGGCCAGATCAGCCTCTCTGGTTCAGAGTGTGGTGATGGATTAATTATATCTGCCACAGTACAGAAAATGGGATGGCTGCCATGTGCTACCTATTTGCCATCGGTGGCCTGGAACATTAGTTATAAAGAAAGGTGCTCTTTCATCCTGCCCCTAGGTGTCTGGCACAGGTATATTTGGGCAAGGGTCACTGTTGCTCTTTTTTACTTGGTCTAACTACATATTTTCAGAAAGTGCCAGGATTTATGTGTTTGTGTCCACCAACTTGGCGCAGTGACCTCTCTATCCGGAGCTATATTTTCCCCTGGAAATGATCAGAGTTAATAGCAGCGTCTGCACAAATGTATTGATTAACACAGCTATGAATCATTGATGCTATAACTGGCAGTGCAACTAATGGATGTACTGGTTTCAGGGTGTAGGCGGAGCACTGGGCATCTGTAGTCCATCCCCTTTCCCACCCACCCTCTGGTGGGAGCTGCCTGGGCCTCCCACAGCTCATGGGCAAGGCAGGCATTAGAGAGGATGTGTAGTGGGATGAGCTCAGAGCCAAAAAGCATTGGGAGCCATTACAAGGCAGCTTTCATCAGAAAATCAAACTTCCAGGATATCTGGCGGGAAGCCATTGTTGGCTGCTCTAGAAATAGTCAACAAAATGACCTAATCCAGTAGTGGTCATTTCATGGAAAACAGAGAGCCTGGGGAGTAGCCAGTCCATCACCTAGCTTTTTGTGCATTTAGAACGATATTTAAATGAAGGTTATTCTACTTCATTGTATGGAAATGTGTCTCGTTATGAGCGAAAGACAGACTTTGCTTTACACACAGGTCATCTTCAGCTTTATTTCCCTCTGTAGCTGGAAGGAAGCACATCTTTATGTGCTAGAGTTTTGCTCTACACATGTTCCATCCTTTGATTTTATTATATATATATATGTTTCAGAGAGGAAGGGAGAGGGAGAGAGAGATAGAAAACTTAATGATGAGAGAGAATCATTGATCGGCTGGCTCCTGCACGCCCCCCACTGGGGACAGAACCCGCAACCTGGGCATGTGCCCTGACTGGGAATCAAATCATGACCTCTTGGTTCATAGGTAGGCCGCTGGCTGGGCACATGTTCCATTCTTCTTTTTAATATACTTTTATTGATTTTAGAGAGGAAGAGAGAGGGAGAGAGGGATAGAAACATCCATGATCATAGAGAATCATTGATTGGCTGCCTCCTGCACGCCCCTACTGGGGATCGAGCTGCAACCCAGGCATGTGCCCTTGACTGGAATCCAACACGGGACCCTTCAGTCCACAGGCCAGTGCTCTATCCACTGAGCCAAACGGGCCAGGGCAATGTTCCATCCTCTTAAACATCAAGGAGTTGGTTGTCACCTGACCTCGGGGCTCTTGCAGTGCTTATTGTTTGTCCCATACAGTTTGGCACATCATTGATCACCCCGTGTTGTTTACAGTGTAGGGGGGACAAAAGGGAAGTTGGGAGTTACTTGGAGCCAGCATTCTTTCTTTTTAGGTCCGAGCCTTGGAATAAAGATGATCATAGGGCTATTGAGACCCCATGAGGCCCCCAAACAGTGCCTTCAGCAGTAAATGGTAAGTCTGCAGGGTCTGTCCTCCTTGTCCTGCTGAGTTTCCCAGTAAAACACTTAAGCCAAGAAAGGTGCTTAGGGGATTCTGAGTGCTGGGGCAAGAAAGTGCCTCCCTCGAAACTCCTCTTCATCCTGGGACTTGCCCCTCTAGAGAGGGAGGGTCCCCTGGCTGGCCAGGCTGAATAGTCGGACTCTCCCACCAGCAGCTCTGCTAGAACATGTTGGGCGCAGATTGAAGTTATGCTTCCTACTCTCAATTTTCTCTTCTTTTGTTTAGGAGGATTTAACAGTATGGTTGCAATTTAGATCTACGTAGTTGTTTTTAATGTGGCTTTTATTTTTTAAAGCTAACCAGAAAAAATTATATGTGGTGCGTATTATGTGTATGCATATACATATATTTATACAGGAATACCTTCTTTTATTGTACTTAGCTTTATTGTGCTTTGCAGACTTTGCTTTGTTTTAAATCTTTAAAGATTTGTAGCAACCATGCTTTGAACAAGTCTATTGGTCAACCTGCTCAAATGATGCTTAGCATTTTTTTAGCAATACTAAAGTATTTTAAAATTATGTGCATTTTTTACACACTTAATAGACTATAGTATAGTGTAAACATAACTTTAATATACACTGGTAAATCAAAATATCCATGTGATTTGCTTTATTATGATACTTGCTTTATTGTGGTGGTTTGGAACTGAACCTGTAATATCACCGAGGTATGCCTGTATACAAAATGTAAATATGTAACCTAATCAAATTAAGGTCAGGTATAGTGAATGCATGGCTCATGTAACATCACCTTGTCTTGCACCGACAGCAGACATTGCTAGGAGGTCATGACACTTTCCCACCGATCCTATGAGAGGCAGCCTCTGCAATCATGGGAATTGCTATGGGTGATAAAACCTGTGTTTCATTCCGGACCCAGATCGATCCTGAGTTACAGAACACTTGACCTATATTATCCAGTTTATACAGGTTGGGTCAGCATGCCACCAGCCTCTGGAAACCGCACATGGGAATAAGTGTTTCTATCTGGTGAATGGCTAGTCAATGACTCTCGGATTATAAAAGCCTCTGGCCAGTTAGTGCTGGTCTCTTTCCCTTAGGGAAGAGTTGTCCTGTGGGAACACAGATTTTGGCCTGGATTAGGTGAATATGAAATTTCAAAAGTTGCTTTGGGATGAAGTCAGAAGCCATTAGTGAGGGGCCAGAAGGTATTTGGTGCCTCTCTCTTGCAGCTGTCTCAGGGTTAACCAGGGTCAAGGTTCTTCTAGGGACAGGAACTCCCTGTGCTGGGACAGGAGCTCTGATCCATGCAAGGCAGCACTCCAGGTACTGCCTAGATTTGCGACATGGGCAGGGCAACCTGGATGGTTCTTCATTCCCTCAGTCTGGACATGTTCGTGTTTACTCACAAAACACGATGTTGAACAAGATGTTCATAAAGAACCCACCATGTGCAGACCCTGTGCTGTCTGTCCCAGGTTCATTCTCGCCTTTATGCCTCTGCATACCTGTCTCCTGTATCTCATGTGCCTTCCTGTCCTCTAAGTCTGTTTGGGTCTCTCATGAACTTGATTCTGTCCACCTTTCAGAGGTAGTATATAACTTAGATTTTGACATCTAATGCTGAACTAAACCATTAAGTTTATGGGACACTCTGCAATTTTAACATGAACTAGAGACCAAGTTGTCCCCAGATTTGCATATCTTTACCTCTCTATGTCACAAGCCAAAGCATATATGGGTGGGTTCCATTTCTTGGATGTGATATGTCTTGAACTTGGCAAGCATAGATTTGGCTGCAGATCCATAATGTACCAGAATGGCAAAGCACTGCATTTTTTTTTTTCCTTCTGGAAATAGACCCCTAGCCTACAGGACAGTAGAGTGATGCTTGTGTTGTGCCCGAGGACAATGCTGGCTGTCCTCTGCTCTAGAGAGTATTTGACCTTAAATGACCTTAAATACTATGGGTTTAACTGCCCAGCAGCCTCTTTATGTTCTCATTTCCCACTCCCTCAAACCCCTATCTTGCCCTTGGCTATGGATCGCCGTAGCGGGAATTATTGACCACCCTCCTTCTGCTTAGGATTGATACTTCTCTTCTAACATGGAGCTGCCATGAATGATACAGGGGCACACCTCTTAGCCCTTCAGCAGTTTAGCTCCTGGAGGCAATCTCAGCCAGTTCTGTATCCTCCCCAGGTGCTGCTCAGCCCACGGTGAAGCCATGAATGAATGAATGACTCTTACAGTGAATACTTTCCTGAAGGAAGCAGTCTATAAAACAAGGCTATTGCTATCTTTTGGAAAATGGCCCATGGAAACAAACCTCGGCTCTGGTTAGAGACACATTGGGTGTATAATAGATAGCTTGTTCAACAGCACTTTCTCAGTTTCCTGCCCTTCCCACGTTCATGCTCTAGGACAGCACTTCCTGATGTGTGTTTCATTGAATTAGTGACATGTCAGATGTTGGTGAGTACAAGGGGGTTACAATTCATGCAGGGATGGATTTGCCATGAAGCTATGAAGTTGAAGTTCTAGGACCTCTCACATGAGGGGTCCCTCCAAGCTCTGCTCCTAATTTTGTATTTTCTCCTGAAACAGGCTTTCTAACTTGCGTGAACTTCAGGGGAACCCACCCCTCAGTACAGGTTACAAAACACTGAGCTTAACTCTGATAATTGGGCTTTTTCAAAAACAGCAGGACTTGTCAGAGCCTTTAATGTGTGACTGTCTGAGTAGAGGGATATAATACTCTTTCCCCCCAAACTTTTTTTTTTAATAGAGTACTTTCTTTGCAAAAGAATCTCATAGTACCCTATCATTTCTCAGAATGAGGCATGTATTAATTATTCTGCGAATCAGAAAATTATGGGTTTGACTGCCCTGCTGGCTGACACCAGCACATCTGACTGCATCTCTTTTCAGTTTGGTATTCAGTGACGTGTTGGTAGCTTGACTTGGCCATGGTGAGAATATTCACACTATGGAATCTGCACACGTGCCCACAGGCAGGACCTGGCTTCTAGCTTCATTGACTCAAGGAGCAGATGACATTATTAGGAGGTGATGCATGTTCACACGAAGGGCATAAATGACTTTCGACACCTTTAAACAGCGTTCACATGCAGGCTGACAAGGTGGCATTGTTATTTTTGTTAAAGTACTTCTTTTCTTCTGAAAAATGGATGTGATACTTGCGGCTTCCCAGAGGGAAAGTTACGTGTTTCTTATTGAAAATGACTGTAAATATTTCAGAGATGTACTCAACCTTTGAAGTCAAAGTAGGACATTTGGCTACTGTAACAAATTACCACAAACTTAGTAGTTTAAAGCCCCACAGACTTATCCTATTATAGTTGTGTAGGTCAGAAGTTCTAAAGTGTCAACAGAGCTGCTGGTTCCTCTAGCAGCTCTAGGGGAGATTATATCCACTGGCATTCCTTGGGTTGTGGCTCATTCCTCGATCTTCAGAGCCAACAGCATAGCACCAAGCTTGCTCTCTATCCTCTGCTTCTGATGTCACATGTTTCGGCCCTGGACCCTTCTTTTAAGGACCTTGTGATTACATCGGGCCCATCCCAATGGTCTTCAATCACATCTGCAGAGTCCCTTTGGCCATAGGGACGTAAGGTAACATATTCACAGGATTCGGGGATTAGGATTTAGATGTCTTTGGGAGGCTCATGTTCAACCTACCACAGTTAATACTTTGTTACATTTATTCTTTAAAAGGTAAGTTTAGTAAATGACCTCTAGTATTTCTTTTGATTTCAGGGTTTGATTTTTGTCCATGCCCTTCCTACTTCCTTAACTGTTTTCTAATATAAAAATGCAGTTTGTTTCATCACCATTAACAATTTCTGTCGGACTATGACCTTTGCTGGTAAAAGCTCTGTATCCTTTGTTTAAATGTTAAAACTTGGGCAAAAAGAAAGTATGTTGGCCTATGAATGAACTCTTTATTAAAGTTCTAAAGGGGGATTTATTTTCTTATTCAGCAATTTTCATTATGAGCTACCTCAAAAGATAAGTAATCTAAATCCACTGAAGTTCCTAAAACAAAAAGTAGTATCTGGAAGAGAAGAGAATAGGGTATGAAGATGCTGCGCTCATTTTCACTTATGATTGGAGAGTCGGGGTCAGTCTATAGGTGGCTGTAAAGTGGGATTCTCTCGTTTCTAGTAGTTCATCCATCAGTGTTAACAGAACTCATCTAGTCAAGAACCTTTCTTACGTGCCTACTGATGTGAGCTTTGGAGGGACCTTCACAGTTAATGGGTGGAGCAGATGAACCTGCAAAAGAGACTAAAACGGTGTGGCCAGAGAGGGAGCGGGGAGTGTTGAGGAGGTTAGGAATTGTAGGTGTTGTTGAGAGAACAGAGGAGAGTTTGAGAAATGGCTTTTGTCTTTATTGACCTGAGGTCATTGGTTACCTTATCTGTGTCCATGGAGGTGACAAATCCCATGCAGACCTGTATCTTTAGGTGGCCTTGGTCCCATCCATGGATGGTGTGGTTCTTGACCATAATGTAAGAGATCAGTTTCATAAAAGAAGCATTGTACTAAGTAATCTTGATTTTTATAAGGCCTTTGTCTTGGAGGTTTTGTGAATTAACAAGTTTGTGAATAGTCCCATAGTATATATAACTTATCCCATTAAGTGCAATAATATAGACTTTGAATCAATTTATTTGTACTTTGTAAGAACCATCATTTCTTATTCCTCTTTACTTTGTCTATTTCCAACACCAGCATAAGGCTGTTAGTAACTAGTTAAGTCAGTAGTTCTTAACCACAGAGGCCTGACTCACTAATGTGTCAGACCAATTCTGAGCCATGTTCATTACTGATTCACTACTGATTATGGGTTAAGGCACTACACTCTGTGGATGATGAGGTGATTCCTGTAATGAGATTGAGATATCATGGTTTCAGTATTGGACGTCTTTGGGAGTAAGCAGGGATTCACACATGTATCTGCATATGCATGCACACAGACCCAGACACGTGACACGGATGCTTACACACTTAAGGTAGCATTTGTTTGAATGAAATTATGCTTTACATGTATAAATGTAGCTCTCTACGAAGTAAATGCTGAAATTTAAGTGTGATGTTCCAAAAGACAATAGTCACATCTTATTTAGCTCTACCAACTGCAAATGTCCATCTTTTCTTGATATTCTTCATACCAGACTCTGAAGCCTTAAACTCCTAATAGACATTCTAGAATTTTCAAAGAGTGTCTAACTCCTGTCTAGTGAGTTCTGGGGCTTCTTGGATCTTCTTCTTGTGTTCAGCTCCTTGTATGCGATACGATTGTGTCATACTGCCTGTGGCATTCAACTCACTAAAGTTTTCCTTTACCTCTATTCTTTTACCTGCTGGGAAACCCGCTGGAGGCTGAAAGAGGATAAGGCTTACTTAAATGGTTCTTTTATTAACTTTTTGTGACTTTGCACAATCCATTTTACATCTGTGGGTTTCAGTTTCCTTATGTAAAAAAAAAAATGAATGAAAGCTTAGTTGATCTCTGAGGTTTTTAAAATTGTGCATTCTAAGATACATATGTGCATTCTAAGATACATATGTACTTTATAACATCAGATCTAACACTTTCAAATTAAAAATAATAATTTCTTGAGTATTTCTCCTATATTTGGGGCTGGACTGGGGCTGCTGGAAATTCAAAGACATGTAAGACATGTTCCTACTTCAAACAAATATTGTATTTAAGATAATATGCAAATGCACACAGAACTAAATAACAGAAGATTAAGTAACTGTTCAAGTCAATTAAAAAGCAAACTAAAGACTTGACATAATTAGTTGTTAGATGAATGGGATAGGTCAGCATTCCCCAAACCCTTCTGTGGATCATCAGTTCTGCAAGATGGTAACAGGTTTTCCTTGACTAATAGGTTCCTAGGTCAGTTGAGCTTAAAAAATGCTGTGTCCAACACAATTAATCAGTTTATCTATTAAAGATCTCAGAATCTTAATCTCCTGAATGAACGCACATCTGCATAATCTTTGGTCTCCAGACTTTTCTGTCCAGGAAACCATAGGGTATTTTTTGTTTTTTAGATGCACTAAGTCAGTGGTCAGCAAACTGCAGCTCGCGAGCCACATGCGGCTCGCGAGCCGCGGTTTGCCGCTCTGTTGACTAATGAGTTTGCCGACCACTGGACTAGACTAAATGTTACCATGTAGTTGGAAGCTGTGAGGATTAGGCAATTGCGGCATATTGTGTACAAAGAGGTAAAGGGTAGTATATGACAGTGGTCGGCAAACTCATTAGTCAACAGAGCGGCAAACCGCGGCTCGCGAGCTGCATGGGGCTCGCAAGCCGTGGTTTGCCTACCACTGCACTAAGTAATACAGTTTGGAAAAATTGGTATTAATGTTAAGTATGTTAGGAGTTGAAAGTGGGGAGTTGTGGCTTCAAGGCTGGGCGGCCAGGGAAAGTTTTAAGGAGATGGTGGGGTTTGGATTGAGTCTGGAATGCTGGGGTGGGTTTGCATAGCCGCAGAGCATGAGGGCACATGTGGAAACTGGCTTGTGGCTAAGTTGCCAAGGCAAGTTAATGGAATGGGACAAAGGACCCCCAGTACTTTCCCCCAAGTCTCTCAGGCTTACCCTTCCTTCTTGGAAGTGCTCCTTTCACATCACGTTCCAAATACCCCCAGGGTATTAGGGAACTCACTTCCGACTACTTCTCACTTGGGTGCCTTTCTGTTTTTGCTCCTAACAATAGGCTGATTTCTTTCCGAATGTGTTCCTGTGAGGGGTTCACGGCACCAAAATAGAACTTGGCTACTCCTCCCCACAGTGGGCCAGGACCGAGCTGGGAAGGCTGCCCCGAGGATTGGCTGTACTGAATTACCTGGGATTACCCTTCCCTGGGCTACTGAAACAGGGGCCTCATGACAGGGGCCCAGGAATCTGTATTTTCTACAAGGCTCAAGGCCAAGGTATAGATAATGCACCTGGATGGAGCTGAACCAGCCTGGCTCTAGTTGGGCCCAGGAAGTCTGCAGATTCACCTGACATTAGATTCCATTGAACCCCTTGGGTCCAGAGTTGCCTGGGGAAAGACCTGGGAGATCTGAGTGCTATAGACTCCAGGCCCAGAGCAGGGAAGAATAACAGAGTTCCCAGTTGTTACAAGGCCCTAATTCCACACAGCTCCCCTCAAATAAGTACATCCCAAGTCTTTATAGAATTAGGTAGCAGTTATTGAATTGAGTCACTCATTTGCAAATGTAGTTATAGAAATGCATAATCAAGTTAGAGCAATCCAGGGAGGGAAGAACTGGGCTTGCACTGGGCAGGCTGGAAGGGGCCTTGTCTCTTTATTGTGTGTGTGCTTGCATTTCCCTCTAGTGTCCTCTGTCATATGCTTATTTTCTAAAGCCCACGTGGAATACTCATTACAGAGAGTTGACAGGTTGATTACTTCTGATGAAGAGCTAGAGCACTTGAAATCAATGGGAGGAAAAGACACGTTTCTATCACATGGTACAGCTCATTTTTAATCATTTTTAATTGTGGTGTGTTTTTTTTTTTTAAAGGGCAGCAAGCTGTTTAACAGCTACAAAATATTAGAAATAAATTTTGGTTGTTAGGAGTAATGATTCAGGGAGGAGTCTCTAGAGTCACCAGTCTGTTATTCCAAATCTAAAGCAAAAAAATACTTCAAAAGCCCAACACCAGAGCCCAAGTACTGACCTAGTTTAAAATGTTAAAAGGCAACTTATCCTATTAGCAGATGACTAAGATGGAGCATGCTTTTTCAATTTCTTCTCCTTTATTTGTCTAGGGGGGTTCTTTTTTCTTCAGGGAGAGAGGGCAATATTTGCATAACTTTGCAGGGCAACCGGCTTCTTTTTCTTTTTGCATCCCTTGATGGTGTCTCAGCTTTATGGTTTAGGGGGAAATTGTCTTTTGATGTGAAGCAAAAAATGATAACCGAGTTTAATATAAAACACTGAATGCTGGTTATTAAACTCGTTGGCAGTAGGACAAATAGTGTCACAGAGCATTAGTTGTCAAGGCCTGAAATGAACCGCTTAACTTCTCAGGAGGAGCCTTAGAGATACACCACCTTGTGTGGAGGGGGTTCAGATGGATGGTGGGTGCTAAGTGGAGGGGTGCCTGGTGCTGTAGTTTCTCATGAAGGGGTCTGTGGAAGTCTTATGCATAATTGAATCCTTTGCTTCTGAAGGATGGTCTGTGCCAGAGTTGGGTCCTGATGCTGGCGTTCTTCCTTTTCTGCTCCTCCCTCTCCTCCCAGGAGCCTTGGGGCCGAAGCAGGTGCTCGATAGGCCAAAAGAAGGTTAGCTGGCAGAGGCAGGGGAGTTTAGAAATCCTATCACCAGCTGTATCAGGACCAGTGCAGTGTCTAGAGCCACTGGCCCTGGAGTGCCGGGTTCCCTTCAAAAACAGAGACAAACAGAACCGTGGCCCAAGCTGTGTGTGGAAAGGATGAGAGGAAATTGGAAAGTGGCTGTGTTTGTAGGCTTAGTATTCGTAACCAAAGGTGCATGGCTCCACGATTTTCCTGTCTTTTCTGATTGAATCACGACACCCCCCTCCTTGCCATTTCTTCCGACTGCGGTTGTAAAAAGCTTTGGATTCCCTGTTGAGTTCTGCCACACAGTATGGGTGCGTTGTTGCACACAACCTCCGATGGCCCCAGTTGCCTCTGTAGCTGGACCCCACCTCACCTTTCTAATGTTTTCTACTACCTCCTGTGGGATCTCTGGCCAGCCAGTCTTTTAGCTGACCTCTCAGTGTGTCCTTGGAATCCTCACTTTTCAGCTCTTATTCAGGAAAGACCCCTGGCTGGAACCCTCTTCTTCCCACCAAACACTGTCTTCCCTTAGAAACCTGATCCTACTCTCAGACGGTGAAGACAGGAGCCTGGCAGGTGCACAGGTATAGTTCAGTGAGCAGGCCATTTCAGAATCTGATGGGGGTAGTCACATCACCATATTTATAGAAGACTTACTCCTTAAGTTAACTTGGGCACAAGTTCAGTTTGTATATAAATACTTATTCAGCTTAGAATTCTATAGAATATACAGCTGGGTATTCAGCCTTTTTTTCACCTAACGTTCTTTTGAACATTCCTCACATTAATAATAGTCCTCATACATTTTTTAAAACTTTAAAAAAATGTTTGTATTGATTTTAGAGAGAGAGAGAGGAAGTGTTGGATGTGTGGTCTGAGGATCTCTTTCCTTAGAATTGCCTGGGGTACTTGCCAAACCTGGATTCCCCAGCCCCACTGCTGGCCAAAAGTGGACTAGGTGTGGTGGTGGAGGTGAAATGGGAATCACTGGTGTGATTCGGAGGCCCAGGGAGGTTACAGAACCTCTACGTCAAGCCCACCCACATGTGCCCCTGCTGCCCCATGAGTCCGGTGTGTGGTGTGAGGGGTGATGTGGCCAGTTAGCAGCCTGGCCAGGTCAGGTTGGGCAAGTAAGATCTGAGGAGAATTGGGGTTTCTATGAGGAGTTGTCTATACACCCTGATTATTGGGCCAGGGACTGACCAGGGCTGAGTGGGGGACCCTTCCCTACGGCCTCTGACCAACCTTTGAACCTTTTAGAGGTTGGTGGGCTTCAATAATACTTTCTAGCCCTTGACTCTGCCTTGGTTATATTTTTTCACTGTACATGTCAGAGCCATATCTAAAGTTCCCAAATCTTGTTTTGTGTTGAACCCCCTCCAAGGCAGGTGACCTGCAACTTTAGTCAGATGTTTGTTTGACGTGACCCCTGGTCTGGGGGTCCCCGAATTGGGATGTGTGCGCAGGTCATATCCTATGTGAGGGGATGGGAAAGAACTCTTTCTGGGTCCAAAGGAAATCAAACTCTTTTTTTCTTTTCGTCATCCTTCATCCACTGTCTGGCTTTTTCATTTGGCGGAAGGTGAGTTCAGAGCCCTCGGGCCTGGTTGCTTCTTCCAAAAAGGGAGTTCTTCCAGTAGTGAGATGGTGTGGGGTCAGGGAGCATGGCTTCCTCCAGCCTGGAGGCTCCCCGAAGCCTTTAGAGATGAGCTTCTTGACTATGAGTTTTGTTACTGGGAGGTCTCTATAGAGCCTGTTGAAGGCTGAGCGTAGGATGATGACAGGGCCCTTAGATTGCTGAAGGAGAAGGAAAAGTGTATGTGAGGGGTACTTCTGCAGAACTCTGAGGCCTGGACAGATGGGACCACGGGTGGGTGCAAGAGCAACAAATCTGCTCCTCCCTGGTCTTTTCATCTGTGTCTTGCTGATATGATTTCCTCTTAAACATTAAGATTCTTAGGGGAATACCAGTAGCACCAAGTTAGAAATGAATTAAACTTGAGAGGGAAAAACCTAGCTAATGTGGAGATGGGAAGGAAGTTCCAGTAAAATATATATAACATAAAATTTAGCATGTTAGCCATTTTGTTGTTGTTGTTGTTGATTCTCACCCAAGGATGTTTTTTTTCTATTGATTTTTTAGAGAGTTGGAAGGGGGAGAGAAACATCAATGTGAGAGAGACACATCGATTGGTTGCCTCCTGCACGCACCCTGACCAGGGGCCAGGGATTGCGCCTGCAACCCAGGTAGGTGCCCTTGACCAGAATCAAACCTGAGACCCTTCAGTTCCGAGGGCGGACACTCTAGCCATTGAGCCAAACCAGCTAGGGCAGCACGTTAGCCGGTTTTTCGTGTTCAGTTCAGTGGCATTAAGTACAGTCATGTTGTTTTGCAACCTCCATCTCCAGAACTTTTTCATTCAACTAGAACTCCGTACCCATTAAACACTGACTCCTCATTCCATCCCTGCTCCCAGCATCCACCATCCTACTTTCTGTCTTTATGATTTTGTGTGTCCTCTATGTACCTTATATAGGTGGAATTGTACAATATTTGCCCTTTTGTATCTGGCTTGTTTTTAAGTTCACATTTTTCTATGTCCAGGTTTTAAGTAAGCTCTCGGCGTAAGGGAGAGAGGAATGGACTTGCCTTTTTCTCCCGGGAAGCAGTCCTCCCCTCCCTCTGCCTGTCCTTGTTGTCCAGAGTAGCAAGGCCAGCGTGCAGCTTTAGCTAATCCTCTGGGTGGAATGAGCTGACAACTGGGGCCTATGAAATTTGCTTCCAGCTGTTCTCAGGCCTCAGCGTGTTCTTTTGATTGTTGCACTACGATTTTAGATAGAATACAGGCTGCCCAGTTGAATTTAAATCTCAGACAAGCAGTGACTAATTTTAGTATAAGTATATCCCAAATATTGCACGGGAGATACTTATACTAAGGAATTATTTGTGGTTTCTCTGCAAGTCAAATTTAAATAGGTTATTGATTGCTAAACCTGGGCAACCCAACAGTGAACACAACATAAAGTGGCCGTATGATGGCGGGGGCGTTGGGACTTAGGGAGCGTGGGAAGTTGATTTGGCATTGTCAACCTCCTTTTGGTACACTATTAAAAACTTGGATCCTAAAAGTAGGATTTGAAAGTAATAGCATAAACTTCTGTCTTTTGTGTCCACAGATAAAGAGGCAGAAAGTACCTGCTAATCAAAATATGACCTGCACATGACAGGTACCCACAGTCAGTAGGAGCCCTGATCCAAGGTTGCTGATTCCTGTGCAGGTTGGATACGCGACTGCTCGCAGGGATCCAGGGAGAATGTGTTTGAGGGGAAAGCTGCATGTATGCCTGGCTGTGGCCTGTCTTGTTGACTGATGGAGCCAGCTGCGGGGAGGTGGCTTTATGCAGTGTGAAAACTGAAACTTGACTCCACGTTTCCCTCTGGTCCCTTCCTGTTTAGCAGTCAACTGTCCTCGGCTTTATTCATTTTGGTGGTGCTCTGAATCAGCCTTCCACGTGAGAATTCAATAAAAACGTGACAGATGCGGAGTGCTTGCCCTGAATAAGTCAGGCTGGCACTGAGTCATGCCTTCTCCGTGTCTGTGTCTTCCGTGGGGCTGTCTTCACGGACCCCTCCTCCCTTGGATTTAGGTCCCTGGGGCTGGTTTGCTTTCTCCCCAGTGTTGTGGAGGACAGAAGGTGATCGTTTTTTAGGGTTTGTAAACAGTGTGAGCCCTTCCTGAGCTGCTGGTGGGTAGGTGGAACAAAATCAGTGTTTGGTGCTCTTCTCCACGGGGCCAGACCCACCCGCAGATGTGATGGCTGGCCCCCAGCAGCCTGTGGGAGCGCCGAGGGGGCTGCCTGCGGAAGGGGCCTCCCGGGGCTCCAAGGACATGGGTACACATTATACAGCAAAGCATATGTACTTTATTCTGGGGTTTTGAAGCCCTAGTAATTTTGTGGCCCATTTTGGCTTTTTCCTTCCTCAAGGGACTATGCAATATTTAATGACTCAACTCTTGATTATACTCCGGATGTTTCTTTTCCACTGATGTCAGTTTACAGAGCACTCCTCAAAGCCAGTGTTTGTGTGAGGGAGGGGAGGGGCAGAAATGGAGGAAGAGAGACCTCCGGGACCCCAAGAGTGGGCTTCGACTGCCGCCCCCACGCACTGGGGAGGCCCAGCCCTGACGTGTTAATGCACAATGCTTCCTGCCTCCAAGCTTGCTGGGGGAGTGGGCTGGCTGGGATGAACAGCACCGGGGGTCCGTCTCCTGCAGGGCAGCTGGTTCTCTGGGCCGGAGCCTCAGTGGGGATCCCAGGTGGAGATGCCTTCATGGGGTAGGGATCATTTTTAGGTCTGGTTGTTAGGGGTGGAGTGTTTGGTAGGAGCCTCAGAGCAAATGTTTCAAAAGTGGGGTGCTGCATCTGCCCCGCCTCTGTAGGAGTTCAGCCTCACACTGGGAGGGCGGGGCTTGGGCAGGAGGGTTTAGTTCTGAGCACTTAGTCCAGCTCCTTAGTTTGGCTTAGACCTTAGTTTACTCAGCCCTTTGGAGAAAGAATGACCCAGGATAGCTGGTAAGGACTGAGTGCTGTGGGATAAAGGTCTGAGGAGATGGCTTCCAGAGGATTCTTCCCAAGGCCCTCCCTGCCTTCCTTTGACCATGTGGGCTAGGGGCAGGGTTGCGGGGGGCGGTGGTGGTGGTGGTGGTGGTTGCGCAGAACAGAGTGTCTTCTCCCTGCCCCCTCACCCCCTCACCCCCACCCCCATCCCTTCTAGACACATTTGTTCCCTGCTGTTTTCTCAAGGGGCTGACAGAATCGTTACATGCAGGGGAAATATTTGACATAGGAGTGGTGTGTGGGCAGTTATGTCTGTTACTAAGCACAAATAATTTGAGGAAAATAACTGTTTTTAAACAAAACAGCCTTATTTACTGCTCTTTTCTGAGGATCGGTCATGGGCAAAAGGTGATGGCACCTGGTGAGAGAAACACAGAAACCGTGAGGCCCTGGCTCCCCTACAGGAGTTTGTGATGAGACGGGGGCATAAAATCACTGCAGTTTTCAATTTATGGGTCAGGAGTCGGGGACCCAACAGGGGAGGGGAAGTGAGAGGGCTGGAGCGCAGAGGGGTTCATGGAAGTGCAGTGCCAGCTGATTCTCGAGAGTTCCATAAGGTATCAGAAAGCAGACCGAGGGTGCTCTGGGTGGGAGAGGGGCATGAGAGGCCCAGGGGGAGAAAGTTGGTGGTAAAAAGATTGTAAAAAGACTGGGGCTGTGAGCCGAGGGGGTGTGATTTTTATTTTATTTTACTTTATTTTTTTTGATATTAGTCTAGTGCCAAGTTAGATGTCAGTTAGCAAACTTTAAAAAATAGTGACCTATGCCTCTTGCCCCTATACTCCAACTTCCGCAGTCCGCACTGTCCTGGAACATCATTCTGGAAGGCCTCCAACAGCCCCTTGGGGGCCGGTCTCACAGCGTGTTCCCAGGTGCCCTGACCCCGGGCTGCCGTGCACGTTTTGCTGTTTAGCATCCTCTTCTCCTACCATCCTCTCTCCCTTTTGCCTCTGGGGTGCCTTCCTGTGCTGACCACCTTCTCCTGGGACGGCTCCTTTTCTGCCGGCCCCTGTCTCCTGTGTGGACCTACGTTCACCCAGGTCCAGGGCTGTGGTGGCTGGCGCTCTGTGTGTTGGTAATGCCCTTGTCCACACCAGTGTGGCCAGCCCAGCTCCGGGGGATTCGGATTCTGCAGTTGTGGGCCCCTAACAGGCAGAGAACTGAAGATCATTCCACAGACATCTATTAAAGCCCCTCCGGGTGCAAGCTTCTGGGGGGGCAGATCCCAGCTCATTCCACAGACATCTATTAAAGCCCCTCCGGGTGCAAGCTTCTGGGGGGACAGATCCCAGCAGCCTGGGATCATCGGCCAATACCTGCTTCCCTCCAGCCTCCTGTTTCTAATGGCCCCATCCCTTGAAAGCTCTGAATGACATATAAATGATCTCAGAAGGCTAAAATCCTACTAGTCCTTTTCTATAACTTCCAACTTTGTCCCTTAGGCTCACACTTCCTAGTAATGTGATAGGAGATGCAGAGCGCCTCCTCGCATTTCTAGAGCTGCAGCAGCTTCAGCCGCCCTGGAGGCGGAGGTGCTCTTGCGTGGGTCCTCCCCTCGGTTCAGAATGCAGGGTTGAGCCCGAGGGATTTGTGTGTTCTCTGGGTCTGTGCCTTGCACAGGCGACTTTGAATTCGACACCCCTGTCACATCGCCAGTGCCTGGAAACCCTGAAACTATTCCTGGTATTCATAATTCACATCGGGTAGGCTTGAAGGGTATTTATAGCGCTCCCCAAGACAAGTTATTGCCAAAGGAGGTAGGGACACTTATCAGGTGCTGTGTAGGAGCCACAGGGCTGAGCACACCCTTCTCCTGGCTAATTTTAGATTCCCCGTGTTGGGGCTGGGAATGAGGGCTTATCACATAGTCAGTATGCTTTCAGAGGCTCTGATCTCCCTGGGAGACTGGAAGGACAGACATTTATGGCCATTTCTGTTGCTGGGGCTTGGCATAGCCCCAGGGTATTGTTGGGGACATTGTCTCACTGCCCAGGTTCTCCCTCACTGTGCCCCCTCCTGCTGTCCTCTGGCAGGAAAGAGGGAGTACAGGGCTCATTGGCATCCTAGCGTTAGGTCATGAAGCTGTGAGATTAGGGGCCACGGTGGGAGATGACGTGACAGTAGAACATCATGCTTTACAAACTAAGTCTTGCAAACTGTGAATATTTGACATGCTGTTTAGCTTGCCTACCTGTGGTACCCTTGAGGGATCTCCTTAGGGTTGGTTTCCTGGAGATTTTTGAGCTGCAAATTCTTTAAGGCAGAGGTGTTTGCAGAGGGTGGGGGTGGGCGTGGGGGTGGGGTTAAGCCTTTTAAATGACCTGCTTCCCTGGGATCCTGGCTTGCCCAGGGAGAGTTCCTGCTGCAACAAGGTATATGGAGTGTGGCGGGGCAGGAAGCTGGCTGGTTGGTGTTGGCACTTTCTATTGTCTTTAAATGACACAGCTTTGACAAGCGGGGAACCTGACAAAGGGGAGATGTGTGGGAGTGTGCATAGGCAAACGCTTGCCTGTGCCTTTGTGGGGCCAGTTGCCAGGTGAAGGAGCCCTGGGTTGGTTGGTTCGAGGGAGGTGGCCAAGTCACATTTTACCCACTTCACTGCTTGCCTTCAGGCAGTTCTCTCTCATTTGCCACTTCCTGCTTGAAGTGCCCAGGATAGATTCCCTGTTCTTTTTTTTTTTCATGTGGCTGGTAGTTACTCGTGCTACCTGTCTGATATAAATAGCTATAGTTTGGAAGCAGGTCTACCAGAAAGCTGGGGGAAAAAAATGTTTTCTCAAATGAAGTGAGTGACAGTCATGTCTGACCCACTGTTCCTCACCAACAGTTGTCGTCGTTGGCTTCCTTTCTCGGACTTGGAAATATTCATATGCGGCCACAATGGAGCCTTTCTTGGCTGGCAGCTCCGGGGCCGCTCTGCTCTGCTGTGTGGCGGTGCTGGCATCACCACTGGATCAAGGGCTTGCGTAGGGACGGGGACTGGGACAAAGCTTGCTCTTGTGCCTGGGTCTTTTTCCAGTTTCTCTCCATTCTGAGGGTCAGGCAGGATCACCCTCCTCCCCCGATTCCTTGGGATGGATATTATAAATGGCAAATCTGTAGTCTCTTATATGTTGGGAACCAGGTCCATCTGTAGTTCTACCTTCTTCTGAGTTGAGCCTAATAAGAAACTGCACACTAATTGTTAATAAAGAGATGGGTCTAGTTGGTTCTGGTTTTTCTGTTCCATTCCTAGAGCAGCTCTCAAACCTATAAATTCATGTTCCCTATCCTTTTGTCCATGGGCATTTGGGTAGTTTCCAGATTTGGGCTCTTATAAAGAAACCCAATATGGTTATTCTTATACATGCCCTTTGTCGTGGGTGGGTTTATACCTAGGAGTAGCATTTCAGATATCTTTTGATTTACTTTTGCTAGTGCACTCGTTCATTGAGTAAATACTGGGATCCACAGTGGGACAAGCTTTGTGCCCGCCCTGGGGTGACAGCAGGGAGCAAGAGGAGCAAGGCTTGGTGGAGGAAGAGTGCTGGAGAGCCAAGCTATTTTGGATGGGTCTCTAAAGAGGTGAAATTCAAATAGACTTTAAGGATGAAAGCCAGCCAGCCAGGTGAGTGGCCTGGGGAAGGAACACTGTGCAGAGGGAGGAACATGGAGAGAAGCTCTGATGGTGGTTGCTGCTGCCTTAAGACTGGCCTGGTCAGCATGGTCAAGTCCAAGTGTTGGCGAGACCCTACCCAAACTAATGAAGTAATGGCCTGGGACACCTTCCTTTGTAGGAGTCAGGAGAGGGGGTTATTTTATTTATTTATTTTTAAACAGAATTAATGATGGGGGGGGGCAGGTGGCATGCTCGGTGACTATGCTGTTGTGTCCCAGCTGGACCTTGGTCTCCTGAAAGGCCCATGAGGTCCAGTTGAGGGAAGCCATGGAGTTGGCTGGTCAGTTCCTGTGTTGTTAGGGCCTTTTGTTTTGGAAACCAGCATAGCACAATTGGGCTCCTGGTGTTTAGCCAGTGACTCATCTTCCCAAACCCTCAGGATCCAACCTCCCAGCCTGGGAATTTACCAGGCACGGATGATAGAGAGGTGTGATGCCTCAGGGGTGCAAAGGAATCTGCCTAGGCCCAGGGGACACTGTCTTTAGGAGAAGGGAGGGTTGGTTTCTTAGGCTGAATAATGAGAGACCCAGCCGGAAGCAAAGGCCCTGAGCTGTGGGTGTGGCTCCCTAGCTGGTCCAGGCCTCCTTTCCAGGACTATCAAATACAAAGCCAGCTTGGAGCAGACTCTGGTGGGAATGGGAACCACATGGAGGCTGCAGGCTGGACAGCATCCTCTGGTGACTTCTCTTTCTTCCTTGCACTGCCTTGTGTCTCATCTTTAATTAAAATGCCCTTGTTAGGAAATCTTGGAGCTCTGGTGAAACGCTATCCTGACCGCAGAGCAGCCACCCCCATAAGGAGGGAGGATGTGGAAGGAGACACTCGAACAACTTCAGACTCCCAGGAATTCTTTGTGTTGTACAGTTTGGCCGATGGCCGCAAGAGCCCTGTGGCTGGTTGGAGTATTGATTCCCCTTCAGAACAGGGGTGCCTCTTGCCTCCCCCCAACTCCATGGCCCTGGGAACGCTCTTCTGAACTTCTGTGGATGTTTTTGTAGCATTTCCTTCCACTCTCATGTTATTAGTGAGTAAAGAAGATGAAAACTCTTCTGTATTTAATAAACCACTTAAAGCAGCGCCTCTTTGGGAGCCAGGCGAAAGCCACCCACCGACTTCCCCTCTTTCTGACCCCACCTCTGGTGCTGAGGAGTTGGGAGGCGCTCTCTGGTATTCCCCTCAGGAACCCCTCTCCCTTCTTTTCTCCCTTCCTTCAGGAATCAAATTCCAGTTGTTTTTGGGGATATGGGTGCTAAGAATCAGGGTTACTAATTTACAGGTCCTGTGATATCAGCAGTCACCTCCCTGGCTGGGCAGCCTCTCATGCATTTTCCTGCCACTGGGCTCCCCGCCTCCACCATGCTCCCCTGCCAGGCTTCTCACGGTTGGTTGGCACTCAACACTGAGTTGCTGAATAAAAAAAAAGCCTCTCCTAATAGTTTTCTCGTTAGTTCTCATACCAGTCTTTATTTCCTGTACTACTTTCCTTGCAAATGTGAAACTATATAGAAAGCAAAGTTGGCTTCCCGGGGAGTTTAGTCACCTCCAGGGAGGCAACTTTTATCCTTGTTTCTTTTTGTTAATGCGATTTAACTATGTTTTAAGAGTTGTCTCCATTTGACTGTATTTTAAGTTACACCTGACTTGGAAGATATAATTAGCTAGAAGTGTGCTTCAGTCTACTCGGGAACCCAGTTACTTCTATTGCAATTAAGTAATTAGAAATTTGATGTTATGGAGGATCACTTTTATCCTTAGCAGCCAAATATCGAGCATCCTTAGAAGGCCCGATGAGCTGCTCATTTTAAATGCAAATTCTGTGCACAGTTAGGAGGAAAATGGAATTGTTCTGGCTCCCAGCACTCACTCTGCATTTTTGCCATTCCTTCTGATGGCCGAGGGGAGGGCTCATGACTAAATCCTTCAGCATCTTTATTATGATTTCGGATTTGTACTTGCTGAGAGGAAGCCTTGCTCCAGGACATTAACCCTCTGTTGCCATCTGCAGAGTTTTCACCAGTCTGTGTCTCCCCCTTAAATGATTTGGATTTCCGGTCTCATTGGGAAACTTGTCAGTCAGTGGGTGGTATTGTGCTGTGCTGTGTGTGTGTGTGTGTGTGTGTGTGTGTGTGTGTGTGTGTTTGTTTTGGTGGGGTATTTTTTTTTTTTTTTGAGGCAAATGAAATGTGTTAAACTTTAGTTCTTAGCAGGGGTGTGTGCTGTTGCCTTTTAGCCTTAGAAGTTCCACTTCCCTCTCATTTCTCTTTAGGTGTCTTCTCCCACTTTTCCCATTAGCCAGCTGCTCTGTCCTAGCTGCTCGGGGTCTGGAGAACCCAGGGCCTCGTGTGAAATGGAGAGGATGAGACTCCTATGCCGCATGGCTGGGCAGGTGGTTTACGCTCTTGGGATTCAGAGGAAGAGTGAAAGTGTGCACATCAGTAAACAGTGTTGAATTTATGGAGTCTATGATGTTAATCTCTTCCCCAGGCAGACAAGTTACTTTCCTTTACCTGAAAAAGAGAATTTTACTTGTAAGACAGCTCCTGTGTTCTGTGGCTCTGAGACCATTGGGTTGTACATGGAGGGGTCAGCCTCTCAGCCAAGCGAGGCTCTTTCCTGGCAGTTGTGCATACAGCTGGAGCCAGTAGAGAAGGTGTTGGGAGTGGCAAAGGGGTAGCATGTTTTCTCTACCCGTGGGACAATGGCTTCAGTACTGACCTCCCCCTTAGGTTAAGTGGGACTAACCTAAGCTGGGGTGGCGAGCTGATTTATGGTTGCCCAGTATTATAAAAATGCAAAAACCATATGCAGTAGTCCCCCCTTATCTGTGCGGGATGTGTTCCAAGACCCCCAGTGGATGCCTGAAACTGGGGATGGTACCGCACCCTATATATACTACTTTTTTTCCTTTGCATACATAACTGTGATAAGGTTTAACTTACAAATTAGCCTTAGTAAGAGATTAATAACAATAACTAATAATAAAATAGAACAATTATAATAATATACCATAATAAAAGGTATATGAAATGTGGACTCTCTCTCTCTCTCTCTCTCGCTCAAATTTCCCATTTGATGTTTTTGAACCGTGGTTGATTGCGGGTAACTGAAACTGAGGCTAGGGGAGGGGAGTACTCTTCATTATTGAATGCAGTTGGCAGTCATGCTATTTTTTTCTAAAATTCTATTGTAAAGCTACCCTTTTTCTTTTTGCTTACCCATTTTTACATAGCAGAATATAGAATTCAAAATGAAGTTTCCATTTCTGTCCTTAGTTTCTTGACTGCATAGAATCAATTTAGAGTTGAGAGGAGATCATTGAACCCAGGAACTCTATCTCAGCTTTTCATTTCTGTGGCCGGGGAGGTCAGCAGAGACATTTTTGGTGGGTGGTGATGTGGAGAAACAAGGTGCTTTCAGCATTGCTCCTCCTTCCAGGGGAAATGTGACAGGGCTGAGAGGAGGCTGTGGGGAACGCCCTGCTCCAGGCTGTTAGGGTGGGAGACAGTAGCTCCAGGCTTGGAGACCTGCCTGCTGGAAGGCTTTGAGAAGTAGTGGTTGAATCCAGTTCAGAGGTTGCAAAATCTTTAAAGCAGGCCCACCTCCCCATTAGTGACAGTGAACCAGAGACCCAGGAATTCAGGTGCTATGTCCAGACCAAGCAGCCCACAAGGGGAAGAATGAGACTCATGACTTTGCCCCAGTGTTCTTCCTGCTTCCTGTTGTAAGGAAGGGTCCTCAGCCTTGGCACCGTTGACAGTTTGGGCTGGGCGATTCTCCGTGGTGGGACTGCCCTGTGCATCAGGATGTTTAGTGCCATCCTTGGCCTCTCTGTCCTCTAGATGCCACTATCATCACCCCTTCCTTCAGTTGTGATAGCCAAAAATGTCCCCAGATATTGTCCAGGGACCTCTGAGGGGTGCAACTTGCTCCCTATTGAGGAGCACTGCTTTAGAGGAGTACGATGTCCCCTGGAATTCATAAACTTTTATATGAGCCTGGCTCCTTTCTCCTTTTGCTTGAAATGTGAGATATACAGCCAAAACAGTGGTCACTACAGCTCTTATAGTAGACTAGAGGCCCGGTGTATGAAATTCATGCATGGAGGGGGGCTGTCCCTCAGCCCGGCCTGCACCCTCCCCAATCTGGGACCCCTCTGGCAATCCAGGACCACTGGCTCCTAACCACTCACCTGCCTGCCTGCCTAATGCCCCCAACTGCCCTCCCCTGCCGGTCTGGTCGCACCCCCAACTGCCCTCCCCTGCCAGCCTGATCTAGCCCCTAACTGCCTCTGCCTCAGCCCCCACCACCATGGCTTTGTCTGGAAGGAAGTCGGATGTCTGGAAGATGGCTGGTTACCCGGTCTAATTAGCATATTACCCTTTTATTAGTATAGATAACACTGGCTCAAAGGTCATTTCTAGGAAAATGGCCAACACCATTCTAAATTGAATTGCACTGTGTTTGGGATGACAGCTTTCCCTCGAATAGATTGATTTCAGTTTTCCTTTTAGATTTTGGATGCTGATGACTTGTCTCCATTAAGCAGCTTACTTTTTTTTTTTAATCCTCACCCAAGGATGTTTCTTTATTGAGAGAGAGAGAGAGAGAGAGAGAGAGAGAGAGAGAGAGAGAGAGAGTTACCTCCCATATGCACCCCAACCAGATGTTGAACTCATAACCTAGATATGTGCCCTGATAGGGAATCAAACCCTCAACCTTTTGGTGTATGGGACAACGCTCCAACTAACCGAGCCACCGGGCCAGGGGAGCAGCTTGTACATTTAATTTTAGCTAATGGGTGAGGAGTGAAAATACTCCAAAGGCCAAGGAGATTTTAGGAATCTGAAACCACATAAGAAGCAGGCCTCCGTTTTGTGAACTTTGTGCTAAGCTCAGAAGAGGACACTCATCAACTTAAATCTAGAGCAGATGTGGGGGCAGATGTTAACGTGGATCATGACCTTATGAGTTAAGGAGTAGCTGTGAACTGGCGGGTGCAAAGGGATGTAAAGCCCCAGACTGAGCTGCTGGAGACCTGGGTTCTACACGTGGGCCTGCCTGCAACTCTCTTGGTCAAGTCTCCAAACACTCGGACGGTAGGTTTCTCATCTGTAGGAGGAAGGGCAGAGCCAAGATTTCTACTTCCTGGACAGAGGTGAAGTGCTGGGTGGTGAACCAGATAAACCAGAGACTCTCTTTGGAGCCTTAGTTTTACACAGGGAATTTGGAAGACAAAGGTTATTTTAGTGTGAAAGAAAGGATGCACATATTGAATAAGTGCAAATCTTACACGACATGAATTTAAGCTAGAAGGGAGAACTTCATCAATAAAAGAGGGAAATCTCATCTTGCTGTGAAGGGCTTCCCAGTGCCAGGTGGTCCATCCCCTCTGTCTGCTGGGAGTACTTGATAAATGATGAGCCTGGAGGTCTCCAGAGTTCCTTTACTTCTAAAACTTCTGCTTGGAGCAGAAAACAGACATCTTTGGTGTAGAATCTTGGATAACTTCACACTCCCACCACCAGAGCGGACCTCAGGAAGAATGGCCAATAATAGTAGAGGTTGGCTAGCCTTTAAGAACTCGAGCTCTTCACGTTTTTCTCCCTTCCTTTCGTTTTCATGGGAAAGCTTTTGTCGTCATTCTGGAGTGTGAGTCTGTAACCAAAACAGAAAAGAGGATGAGTCTCCTGCAGCTGTGGGACCCTCAGGGCTTATGCCTGTTACCTAAGAATTTGCCTAATCTAAGAAATGTGCCTGAGGAGGTAGCATGCTGAATAAATTTCCTTGAACTGCCTCACCACCGGAAGGTGACAGGGGGTTGGCCTAGGGGGTCAGTATTAAAATTTAAACTTCTGCTGTCCCTTCATAGCTGGGACTTACTTAGCTGGGGATATGAAGGTACTTCCTCCAGTCATTTTTTTTTGTTTTGGAAATTATTTAGTGTCACAAAGGAGTTGTTTTTTAGATGTTGATATTCCTAACAGCTCTTTAGACGCTAACATCAGGGCTTCCGATGGGACACATCCTCCTGCCTTCTGGTTTCTGGAGGAAAAAAAAAAAAAGGCCAGTGAAGGAACACCTACGAATAAAGTTGTCGCTGAGAAAAGGCTCCTGTAGCCATTTGTCAGCATCACCTTTTGTGAGGCAACACTACTATATGATGTAATAAAGATAATTTATAACATTTCATGAAAGCAGGAATGGGTAGTAGTGGGGGGTTTTTCTTTGTCTTTTCTTGGCATGTAATTGAAACAGAGCTTGGGCCAAATGAGAAACATTTGTGTTTGCGGCGGGGGGGGGGGGGGGGGGGGGGGGAGGAGGGGAAAGGGGGGAGGGGGAGGGAGATTCCAGAGGCTTCTTTACTGGGGTCAAATATTTCTTATTTTATTTGGAGCGTGTAAGCAGACTGATCTGGGACGAGCATTAGCAACATTGCCATGTCTATCTGGTCATAAGCACATGCATTTTCTGACCATAGGGAATTGTCTAAATTCTAGACCCACATAACACAGGCAATGAATCAGAAGAAAAAGCGTGTGGGTTGATCTGTCTCAAAAGAAATATATGACTTTAGCGGGAGTTTATAAATTGCATTCCTTTAACTATGCTACTTATCCAGAAGCAGTGTCCTTCCTATGGAAAAGCGTGCCTGTGCGTCCCGAGGTCACGGGCTTCTTCAGTCGCTCCCAGAGGAGAGCAGAGTTTGCTGAGGAAGTCTGCTTGTTCGTCCCTTGGGACATGGAGTCTTGACAGATGGACTGATGTGCTGGAATACTTGTATTGGTGTGGTGTGCAAAAAACAACAAAACAAAAACACCCCCAAACAAAAATCTATCCTCGTGTTCAGGCAGTTTGTGTGCTTGACTTGATTCCAGAGAGCCACCCTACAAGAACCTTTGAAACACTAAGCATTTCATACGTGTTGGAGCCTCACTGTTGCCAAGGCTTATGTGGGATGCCACGTAGGGTGCAAAAATAAAGGTGGTGGCATCCTTGGCTCCCAGGAACTCAGTCTGGGGATGGTGAGAGCACACAGAAGCTCCATTCTCTGGTACGAGGTCTCTCGCTGTGAGACAAAGGCTCAGGGCACGTAGGGGAAGGAAAGACTATTTGGTGGGATGATCGGAGGGGTCGGCGTGGAGGCCAGAGGTGTGACCTGGGTTTGGGGGGGAAGGTAGATTTACATCAGATGAGGAGGTTGGACTTTGCTGGGAGGAATGACTTGGGCACAGACCTCAAAGTGGGTGAGTAGAAGACAGGATGTGGTGCGTGGGGTGAGGAGAATCTCAGACACACTCTTGGGACTGGTCTGTGGTTCGTGGGGTGTGTGTGTGTCTATGGGAAGAGGCTGAGTCAGGGGAAATCAGGTGCAGGTCTAAGGGTACAGGGCTTGTTATCCCGAAGGAAGAAATTAGAACTGTATCCTGAGTGCAGGGGAGAAGGAAGAAAGGCAGTAGGAAAGGCAGTACTGTAGGGAACCCAGAAAGGAAAGACCTAAGAAAGATCCCTGGCATGTGTGCTCAGTGGTTAGAGAGTCGGCTCATGTGCCGAAGGGTCTTGGGTTCAATTCCTGGTCAAAGGCATGTACCAGGGTTGCAGGTTTGATCCCCAGCCCTGGTGGGGCACACGCAGGAGGCAACCGATTGATGTGTCTCTCTTTCTCTCCCCCCTCCTCTTTGCTCCCTCCCACCTCGTTCCTTCCCCCCTCATTCCCTCCCTCCCTTACACTCTCTAAAAATCAATGGTAAAAATATCCTGGAGTAAGGATTGGAAAAAAAAAGAAAAAAAAAAGAACGCGAACACCTTTGAGTCTGATTCCTGTCTTTCTGCTGCTGTCAGACTGATTGATGGGGGAAGCCGGGCTGCTCATATGGGCTGGAACTTTGGGAAGACTGTCGAATTTTTTCTCATATCTTTATTCCTGAATGTGAAATCATGGAGTTATGCTGGATTTGGAAGAAGGTCCAATCACACCCTTCCTTTTCCCCAATCTCTTATTTTCATTACCTGTGAAGTCCTCCATATAGAAGAATCATTGTTCACCTTCTCTCTCTTTCCTTACTGGAAATTCACTGGGTGATCTGTGAAAGGTCTGGGGGTGCCAGCAGGAAAGGGAAGACCTTGCTCTCAAGGAGCTCCAGGCTGAGACAGATGAGAGAAAAGAGGGCTCTGGGACAGGATGGAAGGTGAGGTGGTGGGGTTTCCCTGCAGAGGGAATGAATAAGGGGTTCTGGCTGGGGTAGTAGCTATATCACCACTGGGCTGTGGAAGGTGATGAAGGTTAGGGCTTACTTAAATATTTCCTACCCTCACAGGTGACTTAAAGTTCCTTTAAAACACTATAGCCTCTAAGTATGACAAATATATACTTATACTAGAGGCCCGGTGCACGAAATTCGTGCACGGGAGTGGTCCCTCAGCCCGACCTGCACCCTCTTGCAGTCTGGGACCCCTCGCTCCTTACCGTCTTCCTGCTTGCTCCTTACCCGCTTGGCTTGCTGCTTCTTAGCACTGCCACCACCCACCCTGTGCTCACTAGCTGTGAGCCCAGCTTCTGGCTGAGCAGTGCTCCCCCTGTGTTGAGCCGATGCTCCCTGGTGGTCAGTGTGCATCGTAGCAACCAGTTGTTCCGGTCATCCCACCATAAAGGTTTTCTTAGGGTTTTATTATATAGATAAAGTGCTTTATTTGCCCCTTCAGTTTGCAAAACCAGTTTGGGGCAGAATACAGACTATCTTATTGTGTTGAAGTTATTAATCTGTGTATATCTAGTATTTTGCCTATAGAATAAATTAATAATGCCCGGGAAATATTTTTCACTATTTAAAAAATGTATGTAGGGACTATTGAGATTAACTAAAAACTAATTCATTTAAGAGCTTTTTTGTCTTGACATCTCCCCTCTCTAAGGATACCAGAAGTACAACTATTGTGTGTATGTGTTGGGGCTGTTGGCTGTGGTGGTGGTTGTGGTGGTGGTGGGGTGTCTGCAAAACTTATTGACCTTAAAAGGTACCACCTTTTTCCTCTCCTAGCACTTAGCACAGAGCCTGGCACTTCAGTGTATATCGAATAAATGAAGGGGGGCAAATGATCGGGTATAGGAGCAGAGCTACCTACAGAGCTCATTCACGTGTCCCACCATCCCCGTAGGTTGAATGCCGCATTCCCATTGCCCTGCTGTGATAATGGGGAGGAGGCACCATAAGGCCTGGGGCGTGGGGCCTTTCCTGCCTGTGTTCTCCCAGGCTCAGAACCACTAGGGATCAAAGTTTAGCACAGTATAGTGCCCCAGATGCAAGCCTGTTATTGGAGGGACCACTTTCAGCTCCGACCCGGGCCCTTGATTTAAAGTAGGGGTGAGGAACCTTTTTTCTGCCAAGGGCCATTTGGATATTTATAACATAATTCGTGGGCCATATAAAATTATCAACTTAAAAATTAGCCTGCTTGGTCAAAGGTTTAATTAACCCACCCCTAATGCTGTGGCAGGGCCAGACCAAATGATTTCTCGGGCCTTACGGCCCGCGGTCCAGATGTTCCCTACCCTCATGGAAGAACTAGCTTTCGGACAGAGTGACTAATACCCTTAGCATAAGCCACAGTCTCACTTCTCACAGGGAGTCTCAGCCCCCTCCTGGGCGGAGGAGCCCTGTCTGTGGATTGCCTGGGTTAAACATCAAAACCTACCTCTGGAATCTGTTTCCTGGCTTGGCCATCCTCCCAAGCGGTCCCCTAGGGTGGAAGCAGTGACTGCCTGGAAGTGAGCACTCGAATGTGAGAAGGATCCCACTTGGGCGCAGTCTCACTGGGAAAGGGGCATGAGATCATTTTGTTCCCATGTTAGTTTCTGAAGCCCTTTGTCCTTCTGGAATTGGCAGGCTTGCACTTTTCCTGAGTCCTTACTGCTGGTTTCCCTGTAAGCTATTGTTTAGAGTCAATCAAGAAGAATGTTGGGCTTGTATGTGCGTATGTGCACTCCCGTGAAAGTTCACAGACACACTCATGTTCACACACGCACCCAGTCACACTGACACACAATCACACACTGACACGCAGACTCATTCACGTGCACACAGGAAAGCCGTGCCCATCTTGAACTCGGCAGAGATGGCAGTGCCCAGTGGGTGTTTTACTTTGAAGGTGATATTAGGGAGTGGATCTGCATTTTAAATTTGGCTTTTGCTTTTCTTTTTGTTTTTAACTGCAGACTTGTGTTAGAATAGAAAAGACCATTAGCAAGAGATAAGGGACTACAATATTTCCTTTTAAAAATATGCTTTTATTAATTTCAGAGAGAGGAAGGAAGAGAGAGGGAGAGATAAAAACATTAATGATGGGAGAGAGAATCATCGATTGCCTCCTGTACACCCCCTACTGGGGATGGAGCCCACAACCTGGGCATGTGCCCTGATCTGGAATCGAACCATGACTTCCTGGTTCATGGGTCGATGTTCAACCACTAAGCCACACTGGCCAGGCTATAATATTTCCTTTATGTGTCACATTATACATGGGTCCAGCACAGGGTATGGGTGCAGGCTATCCAAAATCAGATTAAAAATGTTTGATGCCATGGTGTCAATGTTTGGCTGTTGCAACTAAAAATAAAAATGACAGCTTTGTCTGCTACTGAGATTACACACACAAAAAAAGGGTATTTTCCTTAATAACTGGGCATACTCTTGCTCAAATTATTAGGAAAGAAGAAATACTTTCCTTATTTGGTCAAGATACTATTGGTAAGTAGGTGGCAAGGACTAGGAATTGGGACATACTGGTCGTGTCTCCATGCACTTCACCTGATTTTCTGGCCAGTGGATGACTTGACCAATCACTGAATGAGCAGAACTCTCCCAAGGAAGATACGGATGAGGCACCTGACAGAGAAGACGTAAGAAACCCCAGCCTGTATCCGCCTGAGGAAGGAGATGCCCAGACGTTCATCTGAACTCTGCAGCAGGGTCTGGGCTGTTGCTCCTTCCTTAGCTGTTTAGGAAGACTCAGTGATTATTGTTCACCGTAACAGAATGTGCCACGGGAAATAGGCTGCAGGGCGTGTATGGGGAAAGACCAATGGGTTCTCGAAACCCAACACCAGCTATTCCCACAGTGACGGGAGGCATCAGAGGTCACTGTGGCTTCAGCCCAGAGCACAGGACTGTCCCAGGGCGTGGACTTTTAAAAACGAAGTTTATTTATAGACGGTGCCCCTGGGGCCAGAACTTGTAACTGTTCCCTGTCAGGCCCCACCCCTTGGTCAGCACAGGACTCTACAGAGTTACTGGTGTGTCTTAAATTGGGGCTGAGAACTCGTGGAGGCCCCTGTCACTGACATGCATCTGTCATTTGTTTTAATTTGAAGAGTTAAAAAGAACATTTGTGAAGCTAACACCCAATTAAGAAATCAACACTACGAATACCTTAGATGCTCCCCCATTCCCTCTGAAATGAAGAGTGTTTCCAACTTTTTGTTTTAACCAGCCCTTGCTGTTCTTATTTTTATTACCTATATATGCATTCCTAAACAGTCCTATATAATAAAACCGTAATATGCTAAGTGTCCGACAGTTGGGTTGATCGTTCGGTTGACCGCTCGACAAGTCGCTATGATTCGCACTGACCACAAGGGGGCAGATGCTCCGACTGGTAGATTAGCTTGCTGCTGGGGTCTGGCAGATCAGGACTGGGTGAGAGGGCTGGACACGTCCTGGAGCCCTCCCGTAGTCCCTCCCCGGCCAGCCGGCCCCATCGGCCCCCATCACTGGCCAGGCCAAGGGACCCCACCCATGCACGAATTTGTGCACCAGGCCTCTAATGTGTGTGTGTGTGTGTGTGTGTGTGTGTGTGTGTGTGTGTGTAAGTTTTGGAAATTGAGTACCAAGTACAAACATATCTTTGGGAAGCTCCCTGTTGAAACTTATGCAAATGATCCAAGAGAAGCACAGGCTCTCCAACAGTTGTCAGCCTTACTTCTCCACCATCAATGCTGCAACAAGCCCATGTCCTCACTGTTCCCTGCACTGTGTATCACTTTGTTCATGGGGTTTCCCTGCACAGTCCCATCTACAAAGGGGTTGTAGAAAGTTCAGAGAATTATAAAAGGGGACTCCTTATAACATTCTAATTAAGCAGGGGTCCTTAACCAGAGGCACAGAGAGAAATTTCAGGTGGCTCACTAACCCTTTGAAACTGAAGGCATTGCGTTCTTTGGGGTGAGAAAGTCCATCATATTTCCAGGGAAATTTGTGGACCCTCTTTCCCCATAAGGATAAGGAATAATGTGGCCATTGTGGTAGGTTGTGTGTGTTTGTTTTTAAGTGAATCTTGAGGCTGTTGCAGATTTCTTGAAACGTTTGGTCTGCTTGTGTATGAGTCTGCATTGACTTTCTACCTCTGAGCGTGCCTCACTGTTGCAAGGGAAATGAGCAGGAAGTTACCAGGGTGGAATCCTTGATTATGCTGTGGGTGGCCTAGCAGGCTTTGCATTTTTTCTGAAACCTATGTCTCCTTCTCTTGACCCAGAGTAACTAGAATGCTCAAGTGGAGGAAAAAATTGGAATGGTTGTTGTAGTTTCAAAACAGATGACCTCACTGCCTAAATTCCGCTTTATGCAAAAGAAACCCTTTTGCTTTAGAAATATAATGGATCTTTGGGGAAACAGATCCAAATGCCCATTTAGTGAGGGTGGGGACAGATTTGTCAATGCTGCAGCTAACTCCCTGGAAACAAAATACAACTATTGTTACACCAACCTCGTAGTTATTTCCTAAAAGATATGGCAATTTAGATTTATAACAAGGGACATGCACTTCTTCAAAGTGGGCGAGTCATTATGCTTTCTCTAGTCTAAGCTGACTTAATGTGAGGGACTTTCAGCTTTGTTCAGCCATGTAAGGGAATTGTGGGATTCTCTAGCTGAGAGATACCTGGGTTTTATCCTGTCCATCTTCCTGCTACAGGTGAGTTGACCGAGGGGCTGTAAGGCTAGGTGCCATCTGCCTACGGTTGCTTCAACTTGTCAGGCTCAGCTGGACCTAGAACCCCAGCGGAAGAGGCAGCTATTTAATGATTATGGTTTAAATATATAATTAGATGAAGCTTAAATTTAAGAAATCATAATCAGAAGATATTTCCTAGAGAATTCTCATTTGGATCATACATTTCATTTTAACAAAATGACCCTTGACCACTGTCTTAACCCACCCCAGGAAATAGTACATCTTTGAAATGTACTATTTCCTGGGGTGCGGGGTGGGGGGCAGTCTGGTTTTCAGGGTCTGGAACCCTAATGTATGCAAAAGGAGCTTTTATTGGTCTGTGTTGTTCTTTATATCTCATAAATTCAGAATTTTTAGGTCTTCAGTTTTTTCTCAAAAGTTTTTAGTTTTTTCTTGTAGTCAAATGCGAACAATTCTGGGGTTTTTGTTCCTTTGCTTTTTAAAAATTTTGTTTGTGAAGAAATCCAGGAGTTCCAGTTTGGCTGTTGAAAGTCTTTGGGGATTAAGAAGAGGGAACTAGGGGAATGGCTAAGATTTGGAACTGCAGGCTGCCTTGTCTCTTCTCGGTTAAGAGCCAGACAGAATAAGAAGAACATTTATTTAGAAACTGAGTTTTATTAAGGAAGGTAATTTACAGGTAAATTTAAGCTTTATGGACTTGGTTCTGGATTCCATTCCTGAACTTGCCATTACTCGCTGCTGATTTTGGACAAGGCCTGTTTTCTTCGGAGTCTTGTTTTTTAACGTCTGTAAAGAGAGGGACTGGGCCTGATTATCTCCAAGGGCGCTTAGCAGCCCTATGTCTGGTCTCCACGTTGTGGAATTGGCAGAGAGGCTGCTCTGGAGCTGCTGGTAGCAGGATGGCACATCTCCTGAGATGGGAGGCCGAGGGTTGCCAGCTGTGTCACTGCACGGTGCTCCAGGGTCGTTTACCCCACCTTAACATTTCCCTTGTTCACCCTTTTTATAATCCCAACCCCCTCAGTGTCATTCAGTGTTGGGAGAATCTTGGTCACCTGCTGATGTGTTCCCCTGCACTGACACCTATCATTTCTCTTCTTTGCCAGTGTGCTGCTGCAGGGTAACATCTGGACTGGGCTCCGGGACCCTTGGATGCTGGGCTACCCTACCCACAAGTTCCTGGATTGACTTGTTGAAAGCAGTAAGTAATCTCCATGTTTCTAGTTTGCAAGCAACTGTAGACTAGTGGAATCTGAGGCTGGAGGGGTTGTGGCCAGCAGCCACAAAGCCCAATCAGGGCGGCTGATGGATGCCTCCCTCTACAGCCAGCCTCCCTCACACCGAGCTCCCAGAGCCTTGGCGAGGCAGCTGTGACTGCAGACACAGCCTTTCTGCCCCCAGCATCGTGATCATCATGGAGCCTTCCGACTCTGCCTCCTTGGAGCTTCTTTGTTCCACCGCCAGAGCCAAACAAGATTCTCTCTCTTTACTGGCCTATAGGAAAAGTCTCTTTAGAGGGCAAGTGCAGGTGCTGTTCCCTCTGCCTGATATCATCTTCTCCAGCATGTTCCTCCTCATTCATCAAGTCTTGTCCTAATGCAACCCCTAATGCCAACCCTTTGTAGAGAGGCCTTATCTGATGGCCTTGTTTAAAGACATCTTCCCCCCAAGCCCAGGTACTCTCTTACTCAGACGCTTGCTTGCATCTTTCTTTGCCCTTACAACAGGATAGGTCTCTTCAGTCACTTGGTATACCAACCATCCATACATCCAACCATCTAGCCAGCCAGCCAGCCAGCCAATGACAATTTGAGCATGATATGCCAGTGGCTAAGATAGGCACAGTCCATGCTCTCATGGAATTTCCATGAAGAAAGAAAAAGGTCAAGTAGAAACCTCAACAAATTATCGCAAGTCTATCTGGGTAGACTTTGTTGTAAATGCCCTAAAGCAGTGTCATCTGGAGGTATGGTTAAAATGCAGGTCCTGATTGGCTAGGTCTGGGCGGGGTCTGGGTGTCTGCATTTCTAACCAGCCCCGGGTGATGCCCATGCTGCCAAGTTTGTAGATCACACTTGGAGAAGGAAGGTCTAAGCCTCCTGATGCATATGAGACGTGGCCTTGAGTGTGGCTCTTGGTGAACTGCCTGAGCTGTGTATTGGTAAAGCCGCCAAGAGACCCAGCGGGGTTGTGTCTGGCTTCAGCGGCATGAGGCTGCATGGTCTGGAACATGAGCCTGGCTGGAAAGTATGGGAGCCTGTTACTCGCACCTGTGTCTGTGGGCTTGTACCTCATGTTACTGTAGGTTGTGGTTTTGTCAATGAAATTCTACCTTAAATAATGTGCTTTTTAGATTTATGAGATGAAATCCTGGGGGGGTCTCTACAGTGCGGCTACTCCATAAGTTAGTGTTTCTGAAAAGACTGAAGGTATTTTCTTTGTTCCTAAGAGCAGCTGTGTCAGTTGGGCTAAAGCGGCACTGCTGTGGGGTGTGGAGAAGAGAGACCAGGCTGGCAGCTGCAAACTGACCACAGAAACCTCAGAGCCGGCAGAGTGAGGAGCCCAGGCACCCCTGCCAAAGAGGTGTCTTGAGTTCGGGCAGGGAACGGGCCTGGGTGGTTCTCCTGAGACACCTGTGTGTGGCTGCAGGCTCGGCCCCGTGGCATTGCTGCAGTCAGACCTTTCAAAAGTCGGTTTCAGGTTTCACAAGAAGCCAACTGGAGTCTCCCCTTGAGTAGTTAATAGTTTTAACAGCCATTTATGGAGTACTTAAAACGTACGAGGCACTGGGCAAAGTGCCTGCCACAGGGTCTGGTGCTTTAAACCTCCCCATAGCCCATTAGGCAGGTTGTCACCGTTTTACAGAGGACGAGGCTGAGGTCGGGGGTGAGGTAATTCACCCGGGGTCACACAGCAGGTAGGGTCAGGGTCAGGGGTTCAGCCTGTGGGGCCTGATTATTTCTGTTATTTCCTTCTGTCTCCACGCTCCACCCCCGTTTATACCCTGGGGTATGGCCCTTCCCTGTGTGTCAACTCTAAAGTATTGTTCCTACAGCACTTTAGCCCCTTGAGTTAAGGGACCAGCTTGGTCAATGTGGGCAAAGATGAACAGGGAAGAGAAAAGTGTGTGTTCATTTTGGAGGCCCACTTCTTACCCCGGCTCTGCTGCCTCAGCCAGCCTCCCAGGGGCAGTTCTGCACCAGGACTGTGATGACTGCCGGCGGGGCCTGGAGCCAGTGCTGCAGCTTGGTCCCCATCGCTGGGAGGCAGGAGCCGAGGGGTCCGGTTCCTTCAGTGTGTTCTGAAAGCCACTTTCCTTTTTTTTTTTTAATGCTGTGATTTTTATTTATTTATTTATTTCAATTCTTTATTGTTTAAAGTGTTACATGTAGTACTACATATGTCTCCTTTTCCCCACATTGACCTCTCCACAGCCACCCCCACCCCTATAACATGCCCTCACCCCCCTAGTGTCTGTGTCCATTGGTGATGCTGATATGCATGCATGCATGCAAGTCCTTTGGTTGATCTCTTCCCTCTCCCCTGAAAGCCATTTTCTGGCCACTCTGTGGGATTTCTTTATCAAAGACAATCTCCAAATAACCTCTCTGTGCCCAGGGTTATTTCGTCTATTCTGCATCAGATATGCTCTTCTCAGGGTTTTCAGTGAGGCTCCTTGATTTTGGCTTCATGTATATTCTGAGCCACTCTGCACCCAAGGCAGAATTAAGTTGAACCCACATAGCTGGGCTTCCATGGCACGGTATGCACTCTGATTCTTACGTTTGGGGCAACGGCAGTACCATGCTATTCCACTGAATGCAAACTCTGTGTTACTAAATCCATGCCCGCACCTCCACACTGGGATGGAATTAGATCTTAAAAGCAGCTCCTTTTTGCTTCTTTAGGCTTAAGGGGTCATGCTTGCTTTTTCACCCAGAGTCCAAGCTCCAAAGCTAGTGGGAATGGGAAACACCTCCCAGCTCCATGTAGCACTTATGCCTCAGTTTCTCATACAGGCACTAATGACTAGTAGCTTCTCTTTTCTGGGCCCATTTTCTCAACAGTGAAAGGAGGGAGAATACTTGTACTTGGCAGTGAGAGTTGTTTTAGATGTGATGCTTTTAGGGTACTGTGTACTCAGTTTGGCCACCGATTCTTCATTCCACCTGTGTCTGGCTGAATTCCCTCCATCTGAACTCTTTTCCCGTGTTTGAAGTCAATGTAGAAATGAACCCATTGAGGGCAAGGTTTATGTTTCATCCATCCTATATCCCAGGGCCCAGCACTCAGCCTTGAGTTCAAATCTTTGTTAAATGAATGCGACAATGTAATTTCCCAACTATGTAATTTCCCTTCTTCCATTTGCTGACCTAAAGCTAGCTTATCCTGGCCAGTGTGGCTGAATGGTTGACCATCGACCTATGAACCAGGAGGTCCCAATTTGATTCCTGGTCAGGGCACATATCCAGGTTGTGGGCTCAATCTCCAGTAGGGGGATATGCAGGAGGCTGCCGGTCAATGATTCTCATCATTGATGTTTCTCTCTCTCTGTCCTTCTCTTCCTCTCTCTCTCTCCCTCTCTGAAATCAATAATAATAATAAAAAAATAATAATAAAGTAAATCCAGCCTGTTTGAAGAGCAGTGAATTATAGGCACTGCCAGTGGGTCCCTGCACAAACACAGGGTGATAACAGTGGTCAAATTGCTCTCTGCTTGTGACCAGTCTTCACAAGCAAGCACACGGCAGGTGCTTCCTAGCCTTCTGTGGACGTCAGAAACCCTCCTCTCTGGGGCCTTCAGTTATCTGCAGTCATGGGAGAAAAAGTACAATCCGTCCTATAACAAGTTTTGTTTGGATTTCTTTAAAATGTCTTTTTACTTTACAAAGTTACAAAAGTAATTTACAACCTGTTGATTTTTTTTAAAAAAGAAGGAAATGAAAGGAATGGATTTATAAAAAGGGAAGAAAGCAGTTTCCCTCATAATATTCTTCATGCTGCAACTTCTGCCAAAGTTTCAACCTCTCGGCCTATGTTACATGCCAGGCTTGGGACTGGCTCCTCTCATTGCACCAGACTGTACCTTTTTAAAAACAATCACAATGTAGCACATTTTAGGGTGCCAGGGGACAGAGACACAGTCCTCTTCCCCCTTCAGATGCAGGGCTAAACAGTATTCAGATACGGTCCTGCCGGCCTTGCTTGCTGCTTCTGCCTCACCGCAGAACTCGGTCAATCTCTGTCATTCCAAATGTCTCAACCCCAGAACCAGCACTGCTCACGGGGCAGCGGGGCTGGGGCTGCAGCCCGCAGCCCGTGCTGAGTGCCAGTAAACTGGGATTCTGATCCATTTTATTCCTTGTCTGAAATTGTGCGTCCATGGTGACATCCAATCATAGCTCTTTTCTCATTTGGGACCTGCAGAGGCAGGTTTCTCTTTGTTAAGAAAGAAAAGCCTAAAAAGCATGATTTCTAATTGAAGGAATTTCTAGTCAGCTGGGAATTAGCCAGTTTCTATTTTTCCTCCTCACAGACAGAGCTCTTACCTGGCTCAAGAACAATAAAGGATATTAATCCCATTTGCTTTTGCAGAGAAGAAAAAATATTTCCAAGATGGTATCAGAACTCTAAAAATAAAGCCTTCCTGACCCTTTTGTGTGTGAGAAAGCATGTTTATTTTAAAAAATAAAATAAAATAAGATAGTATAACAATGTTCTGTGAAACATATTTAAAAAAACTAATATCATAGACTTTGATTCCATGCTAATATAAACCTATCCCATGTTGAAAGACTGCATATTATTTGTTTGCATTAATTGTTACATGTGTTTTACATGAAAAGTTACATTTTCATTTTCTTGTTGCTAACTGGGCTTCTTCTCCTCCCTCACCTTACTTTTTCTTTTATTTTTGGTAATAATTCGGTGAGCATATTTATAACACTTATTTGTAGACCATGTGGGAATTTCTGTAGAATTTCAAGGTCCAAAGATACTACCTTTAAAAATCTACCTTTTTAGGAGATGATATAATTTATATTCCCAACAACTGTGTGGGGACCCTCGCTAGCACAGACTGTTGTTAATCTATACAATTTTTGTTACTTTGAAAGCTAAATGTATGTATACAGGCTTCTAAAAAATGTGACCATGCCAGGTCTGGAGTTTACAGGGCTTCAAACAAAGTCTCTAACCAGCAGGGGTTGCCAGGACAACCTTTCTGGTCCTTTGGTTCAGCCTCCAAGACCTCATCACAAAGCTTCCCTGGACTTGGCCGGTTCTCTCCGAGGGCTCCTTGTCTCTGCTTCCCGCCTGCTCTTGTTTGAGCCCAGTGGTGCTGAGTTGTTGATAGATGCTCAGAGGCGGTCGCTACTGTTCAAGCGCATGTGAGAGAGGAGATGTGGGTCAGGCTGGAGGCTGCTCCTTGCTGCCCATGGCAACCTTAGCCTCTCCCGCCAGTTCCCCTCCCTCCATTCTCGCTCAAAGGGAAGCTCTCTGGCACACGTGCTGTGGCCATGCTGGGCAGTCTGTGGCCGGGGCCTCCCAGGCACCCTGAAGTACTCTGTGACACTTGTCAGAAGCACATTTCTCCGAGTCAGAGTCATGGTCCCTCCCTGTCATTTGGCAGGCATCTGTGGCAGGTCTCGCATTTAACAAGAGTGGATGACGACAGGATGATAACAGGCTGATAAAATTCCCTGTGGGCTGAGCTTTGCTGACCTGCCCACCTTGGAACAGGCTTCCTCTGTGTAGTGGCCGGTGCCCTGTCTGTCAGATTTCTGCATCCGAGTGCTTAGAACAGACCTCTATTTGGGGCCAGAACCATTTCTAGTGCAAGTCTTCAGTTGATCTAAGCTCTTTCCTTCAAAAGTCATGTTTTCTATCTCTGGATGGATCTCCTGGGCAGCCTACCTGGTGGGCTTCAGTGTTGAATGCAACAAAATCTGTCAAAAGCAATCACAGCTCTTTCCTCCTGGGTCAGCCTGGGGCTGCCTTGACCTCTGTACCCTGGAACTGCTGAGAGTGAGGGTAGGGGGTACACTCTGAGTGAAAAACCCCACTCATTTCCAGCAAATGTTGATAGAATGAAAAAGTGGAAGCTCCAAAGAGGCCCTCCTCTAAAACAAACCGTCTTGACAACAGCCACAGGGCTTGGCATGGGCCTTCTTAGCGAGACCACATAGTAGTTAGGACAGTAGCTGTCTCCCCCAGATGTTTTGTTCAATGGAAATATTTGAACGATGAAAAAAAAAAAACCTATTCTCAAACGCCCTTCTGAGAGCAGAGGCAATCAGTTAAGTGGCTGCTGCTATGTAGCTGGAGCGCATCCCTGCACCCATGGACTGCATTTGGCAGCGTGTCTTTCGGCCAGCTGCACGGCTCCCAGGAGACGAAAGGGCAATTGCCTGAAGATGTTAGGGAAAGTAATGAGGTGGGAGGAGGGAGGGCGAGACCCTTAGCGGCAGCTGAATTTCCAGGGCAGAGTTTGGGCTTTGCTGCCTTAAGTTCACAATCCAGCTGCTGCTGCTACTTGGACCTGCTATGGTGTGGATGACTCAGAAATCTGGAAGGTGGCCCTGGTGATTTCACTACTAGATCAGAGGCAGCACAAAAGCCCTCTGGGGTGGGCGTGGTTGCTGGGGAGAGTTTACTGATGAAGTGCATACGGATTTGGATGCTAGTGTGTTGGGACACTGGGATCTGCTAATTACTTAGTAACTTGGGACAGAGTTTATTTTCATTACTAAGAAAAGATTATAGTTCTGCTCCAAGTAAGTTCAGTCTGACACAGAGGGCATTGCTTTTGTGATTTACCTTTATGGATCCCTTGGTCAAAGGACAAAGTTTTTCCAAGGGTGTCCTGGGGGATTCTGGGAGGTAAAGGGGCAAATGCTAGGCTCCACTAACCCCACTTCTCAAAGAGGATGAAAACCCCACTCGTTTCCAAGTGAGGGAAGTAAGGTCTGTGTTCGTTTCTATTGCTGTTGTCACAAATGACCACAAACATAGTGACTTAAAATACTACAAATCTATTGTCTTATAATTTTGTAGATTAGAAACCTGATAGGAGTCTCATTGGGTTAGAATCAAGGTGTGGGCAGGGCTGGGCTCCTTCTGGGGGCTCTGGACTATTTTTGTACAGGCCGCCACTCCTCGGCTCATCAAAACTAGATCAGCGCCTTTGCCTAAACTTCCAAAGGAGTCTCAGCTGAGCTCGGGGCAGGTGTCCTGTTGGCTTGGAGGTGGAAGGAGGAGCACAGTCCGCTGGGTCTGTGAGTGGGTCGACCCTGACAATGAGTTCTGTATAGGGAGAGGGGCCGTGCCTCATTCCACAGATGTTACCATGCAAAATGCTTTGCAAATTGAATCTGAATTTGTGTTGTTTTAAAATATTTTGAAATAATGTTCATCTTACAGAAAAGATGAAAGAATATGAAGAACTCCTCTATAGCCTGACCTAAATTCATCCATTGTTTGTTTTGCCACCTTTGCTTTATCATTCTCCATATTATAGATGCTCCTTCCTGAACCATGTGCACGTTACACACACCATGCCTCTTTCCCTCTAACTGCTTCAGCATGTCTTTCCTAGGAATGAGAGTCTTCCTTTCATCACTACAGGTCATTTAGCAAAAACAGGACATATAGCATCTACCTTATAAAAGAGTAACATGCTAATTGTACCTTCACGACACCCACAAGCCAATCAGGAGTGACTATGCAAATTAACCCAACAAAGATGGTGGGTTAATTTGCATACACAGGTGCCTAGAGGCTGGGGGCAGGACGCAGGCATTCTGCACCACTCCAGCCTCTCCGGGCCTCTGGGCAGCATGGGAAGGCGGAAGAGGTGGCTCCAGCCAAAGTGCAGGCGCTGCTGGCAGCCAGGGGAAGGAAGGCCCATTCTTGTACAAATCTTTGTGCATCGGGCCTCTAGTTGATATATGTTGAATATGCAGTTCATATCCAAATTTTGCCACTTAGCACAATGATGTCCTTTAGAGCAGCTCTTCCCCCTGACCTAGGGTTCAATCTCAGGTTTGCCAACTGGATCCAGGTGTCATGTCTCCTTAGTCTCTTTTACTTGGGAACAGTTCCTCAGCTTTTCTTTGTCTTTCATGACATTGACATTTTTGAAGAGTATAAGCCAGTCATTTCATAGCAATTTGGGTTTGTATGGTAATGCCTCACGATTAGATGTATTTTTGTCTGGAATGTTATATAAATGATGATTTGCATCTTTCACTGTACATCACATCTGGAGACGTGTGGCGTCATTTTGTGCCAATCCTTTGGTTGATGTGGTGGTGAACTTGTATAATTTAACCTATCTGTCTTAAAGGAGTTGAGTGTTTAAAGTTGGGCATTTAAAGAAGACGACTTTCTCCTCCTTTATAGTTAATGTCTAGTTTGCAAGTGCCTTTCGTATATTCAGCGATTTTTTGAAGTGGGTACCCTTGTTCCGGCAAGGTGTGCTCTTGGATATAGGCAGCAGGGCTACCATCCTCAGAGCCCACAGAGAGCTCATGGTGAGGAAGGAATCACCCGTGGTTGGAACAGAACATCATCTCAGCTCTTGTGGCCGGAGTAGCAAGCTCCATCCTGGAGATAGAAGCAAAACTGTCGTGTGAACAGTGGGTGTCCTCTGACTGCCTTGGACTGTCCTGGGTGCCCCTGAATTACCTAGGGGCGGAAGAGACAGTCTAGGACCTGGAGACATCCCCTCCTTGCACACATCTGATAGTTCTGTAAATGCTGAAGACGGTGGTCCAGCTGCTGCCGCTGCATTTCTCTCTTGTGGATCTCTTCTCCTCTGACATTGACTTGTTGGCCCATTTGGTCAGTTTGGGTAATGTTTGTGTACCATGCTAGTAAGACCCAGGATGCTGCTTCTGTACCAGCTCTGGGACTTCTTGTAGATGTCTCTCTCAGAATTTAGGAGGCTGTCGTGTGGGAAGGACGTGCTGCTTAGAGCTCTAGAGATTTTCAGTTTAGTTGTGGTCAGTATTATCCTGGATTAAGGCTTCTCATACCTCTTCCAGTTCAGGAACTGTTTTGTTGGACATTTGACCTTATCCCTAGAGCTGCTGTTCCCACTTGTCATTACAGAAGCAAACAAAATGACCACATGCAATCCACTTTCGGGTGGACAGGGGAAATGGTACTCTCTGAAGATGAATAATACACAGGACGTGGTCACAAAAATGAAATAGTACTCATTATGAACAGTAGTATATCTTGACAGTCCTACCTGGTATGCTTTAAAAAGGTGGGAAACATATAAAGGAATCTGACATAGCCCCTGACCTCAAGGATATGGCCTTTCTTTTAAAGGGACCGTTACTATTAAATTGATTTATGGGTTCATTTGTTTCTCAAATATATATATATATATTTTGGCTTTGTTCTGGGCAGTTGAAATTCCTGATCCTATTTGTGGGGGTTACCCCTGCATGACTGGGGACATGTTTGTCTGTATCCGCAGAAGGATCGGCAGTGACAGCCGGCCTTGAGCACATCCCAACGACAGCCGGTTGGGAAAATAAGTATGCTTGGGCAAATGTTCCCAGAGCTTGTGCTTGTGCCTGAACTGGAGGAAAAGTTACAGGCAGCCTTCGGAACAGAAGATTTGGAGACACTCCATCTCCCCTAAAAGGATGTTAATAATTTAATTCCTTACCCTGCGCTGTGGTGTTAGCAGAAGCTTTTCAGGGTTGTGTACGGTCTTTGATTTTTAAAGGCACTGATATATGTCACTAGCTCTTCTCCTATGGAATTTTTGCTCAAGGAAGGGGCTTTGGCTCATGCAGCACCTTTTTTGCATTGAGTCCTTTGTGCCTTGTACAGAAATGCTAGGTAAATGTGGCCTGGTGGGGGTCATGGTGGAGAGCAGATGTTGGGGAGGGTGTGGGGAACGAGGCCGAGGTTGATGGAATAGGGCTAAGATGTCCTGGAAATGCAGAGAATACGGTTTAGAGAAGAGCTAGAATAAACTAAAAGTAAAATGACAAAAATGCAGTGGTGCCTCATTTACTTCGGTGTCTTCTGGGCAGGAGGGATTCAGAATGAGTGAGTTTCCTAAGTTGTTATTGTAGTTTGCCCCAGTTATAGGCAAAACTATTTTCAGTTTTTCTTGAAAAGGTCTGAAGTACATTATGTACTTTCCCACTTTAAGAAGTAGCAGGTGAGTATCATAATTTTACCTCTTCCTTGTGACTCAGAATTCTGGGGTGAAACAGTCACTGCTCTCCGGGCTGTGAGGGGGCCTGGGCTGGGCCTCTGGCACGTTCTCCCTCCCCCGAGCCCCTCCCCTGTGCCCCGGGATCTCCTGTAGCTGTGCTGTGCAGATGGTACCGTGGTTTCAGCAGGACGAAGGTCGCCAGAGGATACCCACCAACCAGTCGATAGGTGCTGCTCTCTCAGGGATTGCTCCCTTGACGACTGCAGACATCTGGGCTTAGTCATGGCTACTTACTAGTAGTTTCTCCTTGGAAGCCTCTTCTGGTTGCTCAGGATTGGTGGCTGCTCTGGGCTCAGGTATTAATGTATAGAGGTAGGACTGGATGATGGTACAGAGAGGCCAGTGCCATTGAAAGATTTTTATTACTTTTTTCAAGACTAGGAGCCATGCATAGGAAGCATTGGGTGGTCAGGAGGCAGGAGAAAGCCTTGGCCAGAGCCTGTACTGGGGTCTCCAAGGAGGCAAGGCAGGGCAGAGGAAACACTTCAGCGGGCTTTGGCCTGGAGGTGTAGTCTCCAGATGCCTGGTGCCTGGCCCTGGGGTGGTTTAGGGCAGGGGATAGGAGGGCTTGGTGTGTCAGAGTTAGGTAAGGAGGTACTTGGGGGATGTAGACTCCAGATTGGTTGGCTTGTATATGAGAGATGTGCTCCTGGCCGAGCCCTTGGTGCTCTCTAAGAACTGGCTCATCCTGGGAGGGGCAGTCTCTCTCCGGGACAGGGTCTGAAAGGCCCCCAAATACCAGAATGTCAAGAAAGAAAAGAAAAGAAAAGAAAAGAAAAGAAAAGAAAAGAAAAGAAAAGGGAAAAGAAAATAGAGTTAATATAATTGGCTTCGTGATGAATGGATGCTACATAGACAATTCCAGGATCTCATACAACACAGTGAGCGTGGTGGCCTTGTAACTATGGTTGAGGCTGCTGATTGCCTGAGTGCTTTGGGGTCATTCCCACCCTCAGCTCTAAGTCTTTGGTGCCTGGAGGCGCTATGACAGTGGGAGCCTCTGACTCGTGTTGCGTGGGGTCTTACATCACAGCTGCTTCTGCTAGGAAGAGGTGTCTCCGCCATCAGGGGAGGGTGCTTCCTGTGTTCTTGTTCTTGTTTGTGAGTGTGCTTTAAGGTAGATAAAGCTCCGGTTCACAAAGGGAAAGGAAGCAAATACCCAGCCACTCAAGAGTCGTAGAAGGGGAGACAGTGCTGGTGGGGAATTGGTTTTCCCCTCCCCGTTTCTGGTGTGTTATGTATATAGTTCAATTTACTAAATGCCTAACACACAGTCATTTTACGAGCAAGCTAGGTTATTCAGGTGCAACTTAAAACTTTCATTTATTACATAAGTAATACATGCTATTACAGATACTATAGAAAGTTCCAATCCATAAAAAAATAAAAATTGCTCTTATAATCCTGCCATCTGGCAATATTCTCTGCTTTTAAAACGAATGAACTCTTCTATATGTAAGTTCCCTTTATATTTTTTAAAACACTTTTCCCCATAGCTTCAAAATTTTCCCAAATTACAAAATTTATGAATGAAAATGTGCAAACAAAGCTTCGTTTTACATTAATGTATTCCAAATAATTGCCTTCTGTTGTGGTGGAATTCTTGGAATCCCAGAGAACTTTGTAAACTCTTAGGTCTCTAATGACCTTTGGGAGATGACTCAAGGCGATGCTTTGGGAGGTGTGTGACAGCCCAGGCCCAGGCCCCGCCACCTTCCCTCTGTGTTGCACTGGAGATCGGAGCGCTGGCGTGGCCTTCCTGGTAGGGGCTGAGGATCGGAAGGACTGGGAATCTGGAAATAATGTCTTGAATTTGATTCGTGTGCCCTGCTGCCTGCTTTTTCGAGATGCCAAGTGGGATGTTTGTAGTTCCTAGCTGGAGAGCCAATAATGGGCATAAATCATGAGCTGGGAAGTCTGGTCCCTGAGCAGCTGTTGGCCAGCTGCTGAGCTGGTAACTCAGTGAACAGATTCTCAGATGAAAGTGAACTTTCTGCGAGTCTTAAATTGTATCAGAAACAGCGGAGCCATCCTTTCAGACAGTTGTCACGTGGACCTAGCTTCAGATCCTGCTTGGACTGTCTAATCATGGCTTTGTGCGTACAGACCAGTTATAAGGCTTCTGAGCTTTAGTCTCCTCACCTATAAAATGCTGGTAATGTGTACCCACCTGGTAGAATTGTGAGGAGGGCATTAAATAGATAATGCAGACAAAGCACCCAGCACCATGCCCAGATGATAATAATCATTCACTAATTTACTGTCTCCTCACTATTACGATTTTTGAGTATGGGAGGGTTTGAGCAAGTTACTATCAGGAGTGAATCTGTTCTAAGCTTGCCTTATGAAAAAGTCCCCCAAATCGATACTGTCCCACATAATATGCTGGTCCAACACAGGGCAGGCTACGTCTAATGTAAGTAACACTGAGCCTCCTTGTCGAAGAGAAGGGAGGGTACTGGGGAAGAGCTTGTGTTTAGATCTGTCTAAATTGGGGATGCAGCTCCCCTCTGCCCGGGTGATGCTGGGGTTGCTTTATTCCTAAGGGGACACGTGGCCAGAAGCCAAAAGACAGGAAACTATCCAGTAGGTATCCATGCACTGTTATCTTCAATGCATTTAGCGTCTTCAGTTATCCACAGGGTCCCAAGACCCCTGAGCCGATGTGCTCCCTCGGAGTTCTGATGGGCACAGTTTAGTCCCACCTTGGTCCTGCAGCCTTCCGCTGGGGGCTGACCTGCCCCAGGGCTGGGGTCATGGGTTCTTGGTGGAATGCAATTACAGCCTCCACTTATGGCTGGACCTCAGCTGGCAGGGTCCTGGGGGTTTTAAACAGAAGCACGTGCCTCTCCAGAAGTAGATTAGGGTGTTGTATTCAAGCGGGAGGTTTGTACATGTTAATTCTGAGAGCTGATATCTGATTGAGAAGGACCGTGTGAGCTTACTGAGAGAACAGGCTCTGCTCTGTTAACTGCTATTCCCTTAGGAAGGAACGATCATTATCTGGCAGAGGTTCAGGCCCCACGGGGTATTTTCTGGATGGTTCTCCTCTTTAAAAGGCATGTTTCCACAGATGTGATAAAATTATCAGTAACTTCTAACTGCTCCCAGCTCATCCGCTCCCAGCTGAAAAATAAAATCTCGATCCATATTTCTTGCATATCCTAAGCTTTTGTCCCCTCCTTCCCAGCCTTAGCAGACAAGGATAAATGCATTCTTTAAAAAGGAAGATGACAAAGGATGTTGAAAAGACATTGCCCTGCACCTGTCTGCCCCCACCCCCTCAAGCCCCCACTCCACGGTTGTTCGATTCTAGTAAGTGGTGAGTAGAGTCTAAGCAGATTCACTCAAAGACAGCGGAACCGGTGATGTCAGCCCTTCCAGCCAGTCAGCTCCTCCTTCAAGCCTGGCTCAGAGGTCCCCTTCCCCAGTCACCCTCCCAGCTCAGCCCTCCTTCCTCTGTGCTCCCTGAAGGCTGTTCCTGGGTGTTACCGGGAAGAGGCTGTTAAAGGGGAGTCATTGGTGTGGCCTTGGAAGGCCTGGCACAGGCTTCGCCGCCTCCTGGCTGTGCGACTCTGGGCTTGGGAGTCTGAATGTCTTTCACTGTCGTCTCAGTCTCCCAGATAGAAAACTGAACTTCTGGAGAACAGGATGTTGTTCATCTGTCATTTCCAATCATTCATTTCTTTTATACAATTACTCTCTTAGGACCCAAGAATAGAGAAATGAACGTGATATATTTTGGCACGTGGTAGGAATGACAAGCTGCCTCCCTCCCTCCCTCCCTCTCTCTCTCTCTCTCTCTCTCTCTCTCTCTCTCTCTCTCTCTCTCTCCCTCCCTCCCTCCCTCCCTCCCTCCCTCCCTCCTTCCCTCCCTCCCTCTCTCCTTATAGCTGAGAAAGCTTTGGGTCTTTCTTCCCAGAGCCTTCACTAGAGAGGAGCAGCACATGAACTCTGTTACTGACCCTGACGGCGACACTTGGGAAGCCAGTGTTAGGAAAGCCTCTCCTGGGAAGGGCATTTCCAAGTTTAGGGAAAGGCAAGAACTCGCATGAGAATTGCTGCCCTGTGCCAGCTAAGGCCAGGGTGGTGAACAAGGGTTAGGGCATACAACTTTTAATGAGATGGGTAAAAATTGGGAACAAAAGGCTGAATACACGGGACAGAATTTGAAGTGCCTTGTTAAATGATAGCGGATACAGAGAAATTTGAAATGCTGGTATTTCCAATGGGCCCAGCTCTGTCACCTCTCCTACCTGGAGAGAGTCAATTACTGTCTTTTCCCTGAAGGACCACATTCCACTTGATCCCTTTTATTAACAAAATTGTTACTTTGCAGTGAGGTGGGTGTGGCCGGGGAGCCCTTTCAAGATTGGAGCCTGGAGGCATCAGGCTAGTTAATTGCATGCTTGCCTTTTGGCTTCTTTCCAGTCTTTCATCATGGATGACCCCTTATCTATAATTTTTAGACACCCCCCCCCCCCCAAAAAAAAAATCTGCTTTGCTTCTTTTGTGTTTTATGAGCTAAGTAGACTATGATCATGATGTAAGCACTGGCTTTGGAAAACAATTATAGTGCATGAGAAGGGTCAGGATGAATTCTATGAAAGCTGTTAGTCTGCAGGCTTTGACTGGGCATCGTCTTCTTGACTCACTCCATGGATGTCTTCCACAGCTGCTGGCTTTATCTGTCTACACAGAGAATGGATATATGTCTGTCTGTCTGTCTGTCTATCTATCTATCTATCTATCTATCTATCTATCTATCTATCTATCTACATACCTAACTACCTACCTATCCATCCTGGGGTAAGGTGTGCTGGAGGCCTGTGTCTCAGAATGCCTATTTGACTATGGGTCATAAGCCTGGCTGCCCCACAGAACCACTTGTATAGCTTAAAAAGAAATTATAGGGGACCCCACTCCCAAGATCTGACTTACTAGGTTTCAGACAAGGGGAGGAGTTTTTATTGTTAAAGAGCCCCATGTGTGACTAGGATGGTCAGTAGGAATTGAGCACCATTGGCCCTCCTCACCCTCATGGCTCAGAGGAAGCCACAGGCCCAGCAACATGAGCATCAGCTGGCAGCATGTTCAAAGCACAGCCTCCCAGTCTCCACCCTCAGGTCCCTGCACCGGAACCTGCTGTTATCAAAGTTTGAGAAGCCCCACTCCCATAGAATATACAGTATGATTAGTGCTCGATTATTCCTGGAAGTGGAATATTGACTCTATACATGCACATAGTTAGCTTACCAATGCCTTCGCTCTTATGGAATGAGCTGTAATTGGCATACATCCAATTTTTTAGAAATTATATGTGAATCACCTTTTAGGATTGATTGCCTTTTACTCTTAGTTGCTTTGCCTTCTGCTATTCAGTGCACACATACACTTTATCTGTGAGATGGACTGTGCTCTGTAGCTAAACAAGGAGGGTTTTTGTGTTCTACCTTTATTCTCCCTGCCCTTGTTCCCCTGTTCCCTGTGCTGTGAGCAGACTCTGGCTGTGTCTCCCTTGCCCCAGAGGAAGGTGATTTGCTCCTACTTCCGGTTATGATCTTCCCTTAGTGCATGGCTGTTACTGCACTTGCCCCAGCATGCTGGAATTCTTGTTTACATTTCTACGGGAATGAGACCCTTATTTTATTCCATAGCTGCATTTCCTGTGTCTGGGCCACACTTGATGCATAGTAGAGATTTTATCAACGTTCACTGGGGGAATGAATGAGTGAGTGGCATCAGTGATCCAGGGCTCCCAGCTTCCTCCTCTGAGGGTAGATAATATCAGTGCATTTAATTTTCTCCATTACTCCCTCCCCAACATATCTGGGGGTGGAGATCAAGGGAAATTTCATTCTCTATTGGAAATTGGACTCTAGAAGTGAAACAAAATGAGACTAAATGGACGGACTTTTAATTAGGGTGTTGGGATGGCCATTTAGAACATCCCTGGGTGGCTTGTATGCCTGTTCAGGTCCAGAAGTATCTTTGCTTAATGACATTTGAAAATGGTTCCTCAGAGTTCCGTCCTCACGTCACAGCCCTCAGGACTGACCTAGCCGTGGATCACTCAGGGACAGCAAGATCCTTGTTTCCCTGTGGATAGTTTTATGCTGAGGGACTCCATGGTAAAGTTAATATACCTTTAAACAATTCATAATTGAGATGACACATTTACTGTTTACTTGTAAAAAAGGGCATGCATTCCAGTGCCATCTAAGTTCTTTTCTTGGTGGTGGGGTTGTGGATACTTCCCCTGCTATCCACCACATTTTGGTCTCTCTGTGCTGATACCCAAGCCTGGATGCCTTTTCACTTGCTGTTTGAAAACTAAGCAAAACCCCAAGTGACCTGTCTTAATTGGGAAATTTAAAGCCTAGAATTTTATACCTGTTAAAAATATAAATAAGGATTATATTTTTGTTTTTAAAGTAAATGCTCTAGTTCTTCTATCTAACCTGGACTTGCTTTTTAAAATATTTCTAGTGTAGGCTTATGATTTTTGTTTGAATTTCTTTGGCACAGTGGAGCAGCCGCTAGCATCCCCCACTGACCCAGTCTGAGAGATTATGTTAAAACTTTGTGTCTTTGAGGTCATGTAAAGTCTCGCAGGCTATTTATCTTTATACCATCTGTATAAATGGTATAAATCTCTTAGACTGCCATGGACAAATCTGGCATGGTTGAAATGACCAATAGGCATCTTTGGCTTTCCAAGGGATAATGTGAAGCGGTGATATTGAGTAAAATTACTATGAAGAGTAAGTACTACAAGGTGAAACCGCAAAGCTGTCTCAAAAAATACCTCCTTTATTCAGTCTCATTGTGGCATGAAGTATTTCAAATTGAATAAGCGTATCAGATGACAGATTTTTACTCTTAAATGTCTTTCAACTAATTTTATTTAAACCACTTTAGGAATCTGTCTAAATCTTTCTTGTTTCTTTGTTTCAAAGAGTGCACTAGAACAACGTTTTCCCGCATAATTTAGGATCATCACCATTCCATGCTACTGTGGCACACCCAAGTGATTTGAGTAGAACTGTTGGATCCTACAAAGCATGGCCCCAAACCTCTTGGGCAGTTTTGGTGCTGGATGTTTGAGTTTTTTAAAGTTCCCTTGTGTCAACCTGCCTGTCCTTTCTTGCCTTCTTAGTGGCATATTATTTGGCAGACAGGCCACTTGGCAAGGATTTTTGGAATTAGGCAAATGCAATGATCAGAAGATTTGAGTTTAGGCAAGAGGGACAGGCATTCATAGCAAAGTACGGGGGCTGTTGGGCAATGCCTTCATCTGCCAGAAGAAAATTCTGAAAATATGTTTCTGGATTGGTTGGTGGTGTGTCCTGCAGAGCTGAGATTGCCACATGTCTGACCTGATTCCAAGTCTCTCTCACAGGAGTGTGAGGTAGCTCCAGGTGTCAAATGATCCCAGCACCTGGTGAAATTTTTTCCACGAAACTTGCTTACTTTTCTTAGTTTACATCTTTTTGTGGATCAGTATTAGTCAGCAATCCATTGCATTTTAGGAAGGGTGGGGGGGAGTATGTGAAGGGCATGAAAAATTGTTAAAAGAAATTTGGCAAAGCTATTAAAAGGAATTGGTTTACACTGGAGAGAGCTGTGTGAGGATTATAGTTAAACAGAGGAGAGCTCTGATGATGGAATGCAGTGGAGTCTAAAGTCATTGGTGATTAAATGACCAGTGAAAGACAGAGAGGATTTGATCTTGGCTATAGTATTTATTAAGACAGAATTACAGACATGCCATGCTGACTTCATGGAAGATTCTAGGAATAACTCAACACTTTTTTTTCTAGACCTACATTTCTAGTTGCAATCTGATCTTTCTGTTCCCTGGGACATTTTATTTATTACAAAGAACTGAACAGAGAAATGAAATGGCCTGGATATAATTTGAAACCAGGCTTCCTTTAAGCAAATATATTTTGAAATTGAGAAAAAGGTGGTGCAAATGTGCCAGCTGATTAGGTGTAATTTGCCATTCCTTAAACATTCTTTCCTTGAAAATTCTTTCAAAATTTCAATGCAGGTGAGAGGAAGAAGAGTGAATGTCTAAAGTGGATGGTGGCCATTGGTGTTTTTTTTCAGGTCTAAAGTGATGCAACAGGACTTTCCTGGCCAAAAGGGCCCCACAGACCACAGTGGGGCCCACATATTCCTTGTCTTCAATGTGCTCAGTGTATAGGGAGGCATTGTGTGGGTGTGTGGGGGGGAGGGGGGCTCCATACCACAGAACAAGAAGATACCTTTGTCATGGATTTGAAATGCTTAAGCAGCAGGGTCCCCGTTGGGCAAGGGCAGTACTTGCCTCTGGACTCCTGGTGCCCAATCAGAGCCAGCTCCGTAGTAAGTAGCCTCACTCATACAAAAGGCAAGGGAAGGGAGATTTTGTTAAAACAAAATGCCCTTAGAAATGGCCAAGAAAGACCCGGTATATCTGTGGTGGCAATCTGCAGCGCCATCAGTACTCTCTTGGACTTGAGCACAATGTGAAATTCCTTCTTGAGGGAGTGCTGTTGGAAAAGGAATTTTTGCCTCAATTGAGTAACTTTTCGCTGCTATTTAATATGCATACTCTTCTGGAGCAGTTAAAGATGTAGAAGAAAGGCAGCATTGTTTAAAGACAGTTCTCCCAGGCCGCTCTTGGCCATCTTTTCTGAACGTGCAGGCCCTGCCACAGTCCATATATCAGCACGGGTTTGATGTTCAGGATTTGGTAACTGAGGGGGCTTGCTGTCTTTCCAGAGCACATCTGTTCCTAACAGTGCCACTGGAAAAGGCTTTTTGTGCAAATTTGGGTGTTTAGAAATATTCTGCTTAATGGGGCAGTGTGCTGTGGGGCATGTTATAGACCACCCACGTGAGCACAAGACAAATGATGGTTTTCAAAAGGATGAAGGAGCCTAGGACAGGTAAGCTCCCTCTGCGCATTTTTTTTGAGGAGCTTGACTGAAAGTAGTGGGTTGAGCCATCTGTTGGCATACTGAGTTATACAAGTCTCAGGGCTATACAAGTTCCTTTTGCTCCCCTAGCTCCTGAGTGGGTCCCATGTGTCTCTCTTTGTCTGGATTTGTCAAGCAAGCCTTCAGCTGAGGCCAAGGGGAAGGCTTGGGTAGATATCCATGACTGACCACTGAGAACGCCCAGCAGTCCCATCCTCACTAGGCTTGTGCTGAAGGGGCCTTCCACGAGGTTGCTGGAAAGCACCCTTTGCTGTTTGAGTGGCTCTTGCAAAAATGAATCTTGCACTCCCACTGCCTTGGGAAAAGCTTATTCTTGGTTAGAACTTTTCATGATTCTGTCATCCTCTGAAGAGCTAGGCCACCTGCTAGGGGCAAGATATCTGAATGGCAGAAGTGACCGCAAGTTATACTCAGGAAGGAAGGGGCACCATTGTGGGATCCATCCATACTGATGTGAGTGAACCTCTGGAAGTTGTTGCTTTTTCTTTAATTGGACATTGTTATATACCAGCAGGATTTAAAAATGGTAAAGGATTGTAATGCTGTGCCTAATGATGTTTTTCGTATCTTTAATTTTTTCAAGATCCGTTTTGAAGACTCTAATAAGCCTTATGCCTAACTTTTGATATGAATGGGCATTATTTCCATGGAGGGACAAGTACTAAAACACTAGCCCAAAACCAATCAAGCGTAGTTTGGGCAAAGTAGGGTTAGTGGGATGGAGACAGAGCATGGCATGTGGCATGGCCTTGTGACTTTTATTGCTCTGTTTGTCTGTGCTTTTGATGGGCCTAGTGGGAGGCCCAGTGACTGCTGGTCTAATGCATGAATTGGAAGGCATGGCTACTACTCACCGCAGCTGAATAAAGCTTCACAGACTTTGGGGGCCTAGTCCCCTTGATAAGGCTGCTACTTCCTTATTTTTTAAAGACAAAATAAGCAATGTGTTTCTAGGAAAAGGCATTGTAGCTTGAATTTACTAAGTTTGACAGCTTTCCTTAAATGCCTTCAAAACAAGGAGTTGCCAAAAACAAATACTTGAATTGCTGGCTTCCTCTTGAAAGGATATGAAATTAGTTTTTGGGCTTTGAAGTTTCTAGGGAGGAAGCCTGCCTTTGTGACATAACGGGAAAAGCAATGGGTAGGGAGTCAGCCAGGATAGCAAGCCCATGCTACCAACTGGTGCCTGGCCTTGGACAGCTCGCTCTAGGCTCTAAGCATCAGGTTCATTGACAGAAGCACCCGGCCTGGTGATATGTGGGCTCCCCTTAAACCAGGGGTGGGAGATGTCCGGCCCGAAAAAATCATTTGGTCTGGTCCTGCCAAGGCATTAGGGGTGAATTAATGGTTTGACCAAATATAGCTGGCTCATTTTAAAGTTGATAATTTTGTATGGCCTGCTATGATGTTATAAATATCCAAATGGCCCTTAGCAGAGAAAAAGTTTCCCACCCCTGCTAAACCATGAATTTCAGAAAGGAATCAACTGCACTTTCCATCTGAAGTTGGTAATCACCACTCTATTGATCCATAAAAACTCACATTGTATCATCTGTTGCTTGGCTTCTGGCCCAGCTGGAGGAGAAAGCAGAGGATGTTATGTGTGGCTCTAGATCCAGGTTTGGAGATGGAACTTGGGAATTTGAATGCACAGGCAGGCTGTGAGAATTGCCACTTGCAAAAGTGCTGGTCAGTGTGAAATATACAGGCTGGGTGGTAAATGGTCTTAGACTTCCTTGTTTGCCCCTTTCCCTCTGTTATCTGTGTCTGAGTTTGTTTTATTTATTCACTCGTTGCTTTCTGTTTTATAGCTCACATAATGAGGGGAATCATATGGTCCTTGTCCTTTTCCATCTGACTTATTTCATTTGGACTCTAAAGGTCCACCCATGTTGTTGCAAATATCAATATTTCATCCTTTCTATGGCTGAGTAGTGTTCCATTGCATATATGTACCACATCTTCTTTATCCAGTCACCCATCCAAGGGCACTGAGGTTGTTTCCATGTCTTAGCTACTGTGAATGATGTTGTCATGAACATAGGAGTACATATATCTTTACAAATGAATGGTTTCAGATTTTTCAGATAGAGACTCAGAAGAAGGATTGCTGGGTCATATGGTAGCTCAATTCTTAATCTTTTAGGAGCCTCCCTACTGTTTTCCATGATGGTTGTGCCAGCTCACATTCCTACCAGCAGTGTCTGAGGGTTCCTTTCGGACTCCTCTGTTTTTGTCACCTCTACCTCCCTTCCTTACTCTTGTACATTTGGTAACAACGTTGAGGCTAATCCTTTCATTTTAGCTGTCAGAGAACCCAGAGATGGGTTGAAGAAAAACAATTTGGTGAAGCCCGGGAGGTTTTTACTTTACAGCTCTGTTTGCTGTGTTTTCAGATACCGCTTAATTAGTGCTCACTCTTCCAAGGCCCAGTGTGTCAGACCTACAGCCTGGCCACTTCTATCCATATTGCCTTCCATCCACGTGGCCAGTGTTTGAGCTCTGCTGCAATAAAGATAACAGACTCTCTTATACCCATTTAAAACGTTTTATTTATTTATTTTTTAAATTTCAGAAGTAATATCTGTTTATTGTAGATAATCGCAATATAGAGAAGAGAATAAAAATCACCCACTGATAGTAAAACAGGGGGACTGACCCTCCTAGGAACTAGCCCTGCATTCTGTTAGCAGCACTGAGATTCGGACTAGCCACCCACAGACACAGGGATCAACAAGGGCTTATGCTCATATCGCGCTATGGTTTGTGTTTAATCCACATTGAGCTTGGATCCTTCAGTCACTTAAACTTTCACTATTGACTTCTCTGTTTAACCCACATGTGTTTTTATACATTGAGAAACTTTCTTAAGTGTGATTAGTGGATTCACTCACTGCCATTGCCTTTTAAAGCTTCTTGGGCAAGTGATTTTCTTTCTGTGGGGTGAAAGGGAAATTACACGGCCTGCCCTTCTCCTCAGCCTTTCCCTCCGTGGAAATTCCCAGGCAGCCCAGTGGCCTGTGCATGTACCCTTGGCTGTGCTCCGTGGAGCTCCCTTGCCCCGTTTCCTCTCTTGGCTCTTCTCCAGTCGGGGCCTTCCTGGAAGGGTTTTTTCCTGCTCGGAATTTATTTTTGTCTTTTTTTATTGGTTCCTTCTCCTCTGTCCTGTGAGCGTGTCCTAGAACAAGGACTGAGTAAGGAAGCCTTACTTAACTCCCAGGAGCAGGTGGTCTTTTTGTGGCTGGGCTCATACCACTTCCCCCAGTTGTGCGTGTTCTCTCTCTCTCTCTCTCTCTCTCTCTCTCTCTCTCTCTCTCTCTTTAAAATATATTTTTTATTGATTTCAGAGAGGAAGGGAGAGGGGGAGAGAGGTAGAAACATCAGTGATGAGAGAGAATTATTTATTGGTTGCCTTCTGCACACCCCACACTGGGGATCGAGCCTGCCACTTGGGCATGTGCCCTTGACCAGGAATTGAACCATGACCTCCCAGTTCATAGGTCGACGCTCAACCACAGAGCCACACCAGCCCCCAGTTGCTCTCTCTTGACACCCTCCCTTATATTCCTACTTTTCAGCAAGCTGTATCATATCAAATTGAACCAATCGGGTTTGGGTTCTACATCTGTCTCTTTCTTGATCTGTGCATTTTTGAACCTTTATTTATCCATTAGTAGAATCCACTCCATATAAAGCTCATGAAAGAACTGTGTAAAGTTGTAAATTATTCTGCAGAGATTTTCTGGTTTCCAACTGTTCTGCCTTTCTTGGCACACAAGGTTGTAGCTCTAGATTTTATGTTGTTTTTGTTGAACTGTAATAGGTCCCTCAAGTAAATGGAGACAGATACCATATTTATGGACTGGAAGACTTAACATTGTTAAAATGTCTTCTCCCCAAATTTATCTAAAAGTTTCAATATAATCTTAATCAAAATCCCAGAAGGGTATTAAAAATGTTTTACTAAGACATCAGCAAGCTGATTTTAAAATTTACATGGAAATGCAGAGGTCTCAGAGTAAGCCAAAACAATGTTGTGAAACAAAACAAAAAACACCCCACAAAAATACAGACATAGTTGGAGGGCTTACATGACCTGATTTCAAGATTTACTCTAAAGTGACAAAAATCAAGACAGTGTAGCATTGGTGTAAGGACAGACATCCAATCTATGGAACAGACTGGAGCCTAGAAATAGACCCACACATACACTGAGTGGCCAGATTATTATGATCTCTGAATGCATAATAATCTGGCCACTCAGTATATATATATATATATATGCACCGGGCCTCTAATATATATATATGAGTGCATGAATTCATGCATGGGTGGGGTCCGGCCAGCCTGGCCAGGGGGAGGGGACATGGGTGGTTGGCCAGCCTGCCTGCTGGTTGAACTCCTGGTTGAGGGGACAATTTGCATGTTAGCCTTTTATTATATAGGATAATGTATTTGCTCCATAAATATTATGATCTCTTGCGTTCAGAGATCACAATAATCTGGCCACTCAGTGTATATAGCCAATGGATTTTCATGAAAGTGGCCAAAGTAATTCAATAGAGAATGGGTGGACTTTTCAACAAGAGAACAGTTGGGAATCTATATGGAAAAACAAAAACAAAAACAAAAAAACCTTGACCGTTAGGTTACGCCTTATAAAATAACTTGGGATAGGTCGTAGACTCAAAAGCCTGATGGTTCCTTTAGGCTTTTTGTTTATTATAACTGGCATGAGGGAGAAGCAGTGTGCTGTTTTCTTTTCTTTTTTGACTCTGGACCATTCTTGACACTGCCCACTTTTTGTTGGGTAATAAACAAACAAAGCCATATTTCTTGGAGATACCCTCAGAGGATAGATTTGGGTTCCTCACTTGTCTTCCTCTCTTATTTGCAAGCAAATCTTACTTGATTTTATAATGCTTATAAAATGTTGTCTTAAATCTGGTTTACATTCACTTAAACAAACTTATTTTAAAATGTACTAGGAAATCCTGACATTTAAACAATCCTGTGGCATCATGTCAGTAAGCAAGGAACCCTTCTGTTTGCCAGTGTTCTTCCGGCAGCTCTGTCCTGAGGTTCCGCCCTCTGGAGCCCATCTGCCCTCTAATTGGGGTCCAGGATGGGGAGCGCAGCTGATGGGCGAGTCCGCTGTGCAGTAATTTATCTGGTGGCCCCAGCCTGGAGCACTTCCTGGACTTCTCGAAACTACAGTGTTGGCTCTGTTTCATTTTAGGCACAAACATTAGATGTTAGGAGAAAGTTCGAGTCTGTCTCCCTCTTCCACATGCTGGTTAAGGACTGCTTTGTAACGTAGGTTGGGAGCAGCACATTAAGAAATTTACAACAGATGGGTGAGACAGGGTGAAGGAAGTTTTCCCTAAACCCAGTCTGTGACATACAGTTCAACCTTGTCTGCATCTGTGGAGGAAGGGAAATCAGCTGCTTTGGGTAACCTGGCCTTGGTTGTTAGGTTAAACAAAGGTCATTGAATGACTTGAAGCGACTTACATGTTGACTAAGTTAATGACGGACCTAAGATCATTCTTTCCTTTTTTTTCTTATCTTTTATCAAACAGATATTTCATAAGCATTTACTTTTTGGCAGGCACTGTCCTGGACGCGGGGAAAACCTTTATGACTGAGACATGTGGAGATCCAGCCCCTACACTCCAGGGGAAAAGGCTTCCTGGCACCTTTCTTGCTTAGCTCTTTCCTCAAAGGCTCTGCTCACATCTAGCCAACCGTAGCCTCTCCGGGAGGAAGGGACCTCTCTGTCCTCTGAAAGCGTTTGTGTGTGTTACAGGTTCTGAGTGTGGCAGTGGTCACAGCACATCATCGAGTGGCTGTTTGTGAAAGGGCTTAGGCTCCCCTCCAGAACACTGGACCGTGTCACACCTCTTCCAGGTGTGGTGAGGGGAGAAAAGTGAGGAGACTCGAGTGGTGCCTTCTAAGTAGGAGATGTTCAGCAAATATTTATGGAGCAAATTCATATCTGCCTGGGATAACCACATGAACTGTACTGCAAACACCCACTGGAATCCAACTCTTCAGACTAACATTGTGAATTCCTGGGAGCGAGGTAAGATGAGAGCCCTCCTACCAGGGTGCCTTCAGTTCATTTCTGGAGCATTCTGACTATGCAAGCTCTCCCAAAGGTGGGGGGAGTCTGTAATTGGCAGTGTGTCTCAAACAGGCGACATTGTCTCATGACCTTTCCCTGGGGTCTTGCATACTTTGATATGACAGAAACAGGCATTGCTCTGAAGTTATAAATAACTATGCAACTTGAGAGTTGCACTCTAGGGCCCCAAGTTAAAACAGCTGATTCCACTCCTACCATAGAGCAGAAAAACATTTTTTTGAAATCATGTGTGAGCAGAATGGCTTTCAGACAGGAAATTAATCTTCCTAGAAATTATACCAGGAAAGCAGAATGCTTCCTCTTTAACCCCTCCCCACCCCCCTTTTTATGGTTTGTGTTTGTCACTTTAGCATATGTGGAATGAATGAATTACACATTATTGTTTGTATTTACCTGTGACAGTTAAATAGCTTTATTTCTTTTTAGCTTAAAAACACTTGCTGGGCTATTTTAAGTGATTTAAGAGTTAGCAGGAACCTTAAAAACCTTTTAATCCAGTGTTTTCCAAAGAACTAATCCCTGAATTGGTCTAAAAGTCAACAGGAGAAAAATAAAAGATTTTTATTACAATAAATTTATTTGAAGAATTGCCCTTTATTGAAAGATATTATCCTTCCTACTTTTTCAGTTTCAAAGTGGCTGTTTTTAATGAAATGATGGTTTGTGGTGTTTTTTTTCAAGGTGAGGAGGACATTGAAGACTGAGTTCTCAGCCATCCAGTTAGGGAAGGGGTGGGCTTTTCTGCTGTAGAATACCAAAGTCTGGTAACCACTCACCGGATGGAAAACCCCATTTGATGCTTGAGTTGTCTTCCTCCTGTTACCAAGTCCCCATCGAGTAGGGGTGCTCGTATTGTGAGCCTTCCACCCCCGCTGCTGCTCTGTTGGGCTGCTGTGGCTAAGGCTGTGGAAGACTTGGTGTTCTGCCGAACTTTCATAGTCATAACCCAGCACATACCTGGGAGACAGAGCACAGGTGGTGGGGCCATGCAGGGTGGGCTTTGGGTCAACTGATGATTTCCGTGGCCAAAGCAAAAGTGCCCATGAGCATGTGTTAGTGCTACGAGTTAATTGTGTGGTAATTAAATGCTAATGTGGTTGATCAGAGGAAGTGTGTAATTGAAGCATAATAAAATGTGACATGCTTGGTAAGCAATTGAGTTGTCTTCCCAAGGATATAGGCAGCAGTGGGCAGGAGAAGCACAGATGTCTTTAGCAAGCTGTTTTTTTTTTGGCACAGTTTTGTGCTGTTGTCTTCAAAAGAAGATACATAAGGTATTTCTCCTAAAGATAAAAGTCCAAATCATGTATCTACCACACGAAAACCAGATTCATAATTTTGTATAAAATAGTCTTTATTTTATAGTATTTTATTTTTGACATGAAGAATATTTACTTGTTATCCTTGGTAAAATTTTTAGGGGTTTTTTTTCTTCTGTATATATTTTGACTTTTCTATTTTATAATACTTTTTTATTTTAATGAGGGAATCTCTAAGAGTAAGATTCCCTATCAGTTCTCCACAGTGGCTCTCTGAATAAGCCTTAATTGGTATGTTAGGTAGAGATAAATAATTATGCCATTAATCGTGGTGATAAATTTAAGTATATGATGTTTTCTTCTAGATGAGTGAATATTTAAGCCCTATAGGTGATCAATGAAGCAAATATATATTTTTAATGGGCAATATGAAATAAAAGTGACCAAAATTTGAATCAAGTTGAAAAGAAATATATGGAAATGAAGTTTATTTATTAGAAAAGTAGCTTAACTTTGAGTGAATAAGTAAAAGTTTCATAACTTAGGTTATTATCTTAAAATCTCTTTGAAAATATGGGTCCAAACTTTCAGTTAGTGCGAAATTATTTTAAACTCATATTTTCCTATTTAGATTTTTTTTCTGTGACATAACTTTTAGACCAGTTATGGTCTGTATATAGCCATTACTTACCTCTTCCTTCTGTGAATAGAATAACAATCTACTACTTCTAATCAGTATTCTTTATTTAGCATTCTTATACATACATGTGATGGTAAGAGTGAACACTTTTGTGGATGGATTTACCATAAACTAGGCTCTATCTAATCTCACTTTCTTACTCATTTAGCCTTCCTAACAACGCTGTGGGCTAGGTACTGTTCTTATCTCCATTTTATAGATAAAGAAACTAAACTACCAAATACTGGGACCAGAATTTGAATCAAGGGAGTCTGGCTTTAGGATTTCAGAGCTTAACCATTACCCTACATTGCCTGTCTGCATATGCTGGTCATGCTGACAGTGGTGGCCTTGGAGTGGGTCAGGATCTTGGAATGAGTGATGAACGAAAATAGATTGGCTTTTCTGTAAGAACTAGAGGCCCGATGCATGAAATTCATGCAAGAGTAAGCCTTCCTTCCCCCGGGTGTTGGCACCAGCTTCCCTCTGGCACCCGGGACCCAGGCTTCCCTCGCAGCCCCGCCTTCGTCTGGAAGGACGTGCAGTCTAATTAGCACGTTATGCTTTTATTATTATGGATTACCTTTGTTTTGAAAACAAAAAAAGTATGTTATTACCTCAGTTCAGATAGAGAGCCTATTTGTTTAGTCAATTGTGAGTAACAGCATTTGTTGCATGTGATTCCATTGATCACGCTCCATTTGTTATTTATTTTATAAATTTCTGTCTTGTGATAATAACAAATACAACTCAATTGCTTACATATTTAGTAGGCACCTTGAGTCTGGGTGACTTAGCAAACATTCAGGGTTCTTCCAAGAGAGTCTACATCCCAACGACTGATTCGTCTTGGATTCCATTTCAGACACAGCAGCCGGGTGTTGAGTGTATACCCACACTCGTATCCTTGGCTTCTTTTACCTGAACTGCACATGCTCTGCTAAGTCTGGTCCTCTGGGCTCCACCTGGTTAGTATCTCTCTGATCCAGAGATGAAAGGGGGTGTGGGCTGGGCTTGGTGGGTCTTGGCCTTCCACAGCCTCATTTACCAGCAGGATCACTGATTTTTGGGGTGGGGGTGGGGACTGGCTTGATGGGCCACCTGCCTTTCTGAAGTCTCTCCTTCCACTCTGCCTCTTACTGCTGGGGTTTCGCGGGGTGGACGAGAGAGAGAGAGAGAGAGAGAGAGAGAGAGAGAGAGAGAGAGAGAGAGAGAGAGAGACAGACACCAGTGGCTTTTGAACCAGTGTCCACATTCTGTTGTTTTTCGATCAGAAAAGGAAACATTAAGGTTGAGGTTTGGATAGGGACACTAGTTTCAAATTCTATATTTAAAAATCTTACTTCTGTAAGCCATATGAAACAAAATATTCTTAATACATAGGAAAAGTTTTAAGGCTGGGAATCCTCCTAATAGTCTTATTTTCTCATTCTTTTTGATGTTGTCCCTGGCAGCTTTAGGTAAGCACTTCTTCCAAAATGAGCTGTTAAGATGGGGCCCAAGGGCCCCAAATGGACTGTTTCAGTGTCACTGCTCAGGCCAGGTGCTGCCGGCCCCTCAGGGTCAGCACTGGGCGTCCCCAGGCGCACTGTCTCCTCAAGGGCTCAGGGCAGCGGGTCCTGTGATGTAGTGACCCAGAGGGAGGGAGCCCTGGGCTTTGGGGTCGGTCAGACTTGGGTGCAGGTTGAGTTTCTTAAGCTGTAAAATGGGGACATACTGAGGCTTACCTCATGCAAGAGTTAAGATAATGTAGGTAATGAGATGCTATAGGAATGGGTATATGATGACAATAATACATGGATCTTGCCTGACACATAGTAATACACATCACTTCACATGACATTTAATTTGTAAGTTATGGTTGTTGTCGTTTGGGGTCCTACATGGAACCTCTGTTCCTTTTGCCCCACTAATCCATGCCTCATGGTGTTTTACCTGCCCCAGGGAGGTGCTGTGGTTGGGTGTCCTGTAGTTTGCAGCTGTAGGTTGGACTGTGTCTGGTAACCAAGCAGTGCCCTGTCTCTGCCCCCTGGATCCCTGCAGGCCCTTAGGACAATACTCAGAGAATTAATAAAATGTGTTTTATGGATGTGAAAGAAGACAACCTCCAGCGAATCCAAATTCCTGGTATAAAGTGATACCTGGTACAAAGTGCTCTTCCTATGCCCAGAAAAGGAAGCGCATTTAGAATGAAGTGTAAAAGGTAAAATGCACACATTTTGCCTTGGCTGCTTGGCCCCAAGTAGATGTATTTGCAATTCTAAAGCACGTTGACAGCCGCTTCCTGCGGCACTCGGGAGGGGTTTCTCTTTACTGTGTGTGTCCGCAGCCTGCTGACTGCCAGGCTCTTCAGTCAGTCCTCCTTCCGTCCTCAGGTTGGAGCGACCTCCAGCCCCTGACCCCTCCTGTGGTTGTGCTGTTCCAGGAGGGTGGTTAGGGCACGAGGAGGGGCTGCTGGTAGCACCTGGTATCAGTGCCATATGCACATGGCAGAAGCTCAGGCATTGGGTTGTTAGTCTGCTTTTTGTGTTTTGGAATGTTTCTAAGTTAAAGGAGAAGGGATGGTAGGCATTGCCTATGCTTTACTATGAAAAATTCAACATTCATTCTCAAAAGGGTTGGGCCTAGCTCCAGCCTGTCCACCAAAGACTTGTGAAAATTTCTTTGAATTCTCCTTGTTTTTTTCCCCTTCTAACAAATATTTGGGTTTTACATCCCATCCCATAGCGCATTTTATCTGTTTAAATGTAAGAATATTTTTCTTCCCAAATGTTAGAGGATTGACTTGCCTGAAAGAGATGCATCACTCAGCTTCCCTAACCGCCGTGTACCCCTGGGGGTGTGCCCCCCTGGGAGAAGGAGAGTCCTCTCTGCTGTGACAGAAGGATGTTTTGTGGGAGCTGTAGCCATGCTATGCGGAGTTCACCCCTGAATGTTAAGGATTAATCCAAATTTCATTGATTAACCTCTATGGAATTTCTAGGAATTGATGGCTCAGGATGAGGCTATTTGTGTCCAAACCGTTCTCTTGAGCCAAGGTGGAATGAGCAACCCCATCTTCCTAGATTTCTTGTCTTTAGTTAAAACAAAAAATAGGTCTTTTATGTGCCTTCAGATGGTCTTTTTTGAGTGTTTTTCTGAGAAGCCACCATCATAAACCAGTAGTGACCCGGCTGGCTCTTTGCCTCTCTGTACAGGGCTGTGACTTAAACTCCTTTGTGTGGTGGCCCGGGGTTCAGCGTCCAGCTCTGGCCTATGCCCACAGGTACGCCCTCACTGACCAGCAGGCTCTCGTCCTGGGTCAGAACGAGGGGCGGAGAAGCCTGAGATGAGTACAGTGTGCTTGAATATTTTACACACTTACCATGGTGCACATTCATATAGCCCCTTGATGTCGCTGCATGGTGTGGGTCTGTCATGACAGTGGGACATTTTAGTCTTTTAATGGAGAAATGCCTACATCTCACTGAAAACATCATTTCCGGGGCCCTCTGGCTGACTTTGTTCTGTCTCTTCTCCTTGAGTGTCACATTTCTGGGCCTCTCTGGGTTCAGAAATGTCTCCTAGCTGAACAAAAATCTCATTTTTTGTTGTCTGTGTTTAAACTTCCCTTTATTCTTGATAGCATAAGCATACTGATACTAAGTAGCCTGGTAACTCTTTCTAAAAAGACCCCATAAGTGTCACCGAAGCAGGAGGCTGTAGAGGCTTCCCTAACTGAGTCAGCCCCTCTGTTTCCCCTGTCAGGATGTTTATTGGTTCACTTAACAAGTAAAGATAACTGCTCAGAGGCAGGATTTTTTTCTTCCAGATTTTCTTTCTTCCAGGGGATGGCTTCTGAAGTTTGTAATTGGATTAACTTGGGAGACAGAGCCAGCTATTGATAATTCTTGAGTTCCCCTTGCGTTAAGGTAAATAAACAAAATTAGGGGATATCTGTTTCTATGTGATTTGGCCACAGTGTCTCTGTTTCTTGGAAGGAGAAACCGTCCTCCAAAAATCCCCCATGTGGCACTGCTGTTTGGGTCCCCGTGTTCGGGAAAGAGCACTGCATGGGCATTTGCAGACCTACATTGCTGTTCTCTGCTGCTGGGATTGGTAACATCTGGTTCCCATTCCCCTCACTCGTAAAATTGGACACACGGTCTTTCTCAAATCCTCCGCTTCCAGCCCTCATTTCAAGACCCTTCATTATGGACTACATGTTTATCCCCCCAAAATCGTTATGTTGCAAACCTCAGTGATGGTATTAGGAGGTAGGCCTTTGGGAGGTGATTGGGTCATGAATGTGGTGCCCTCAAGAGTGAGAGAAGAGCCGAAACCGGTTTGGCTCAGTGGATAGAGCGTCGGTCTGAGGACTGAAAGGTCCCAGGTTCGATTCCGGTCAAGGGCATGTACATTGGTTGCAGGCACATCCCTGGTAGGGGGTGTGCAGGAGGCGGCTGATTGATGTTTCTCTCTCATCGATGTTTCTAGCTCTCTATCCCTCTCCCTTCCTCTCTGTAAAAAATCAATAAAATATATTAAAAAAAAAAAAAAAGAGTGAGAGAAGAGACTTAGTGGGCTCTCTCCCCCCTCCCACCACGTGAAGACACAAGCAAGAACATGGCCATTATGAACTAGAAAGCAGAACTTCATCAGATACCAAATCTGCTGGTGCCTTGATCTTGGACTTGCAGCCTACAGAACCTGGGTGTACTTCTGCTCCTGTTGCTGAGTTGTGTGCCCGTGGGAGTCACTTAACCTCTTCTTACCTCATCTGTGAAATGGTTCATCACTCTTACTCTGTAGGGTGATTGTGAAAATGACAAATGGCGTGGGTCAGACATGCAAGGGGCCTAGCAGAGTGTCCCATACATGGGAAGCACATAGTAAATGCCAGTTCCTCCCTTGTCCCCAGTCCTCGTGGGGTCTAGAAGAAGGTCTGTGTGAAACTGGTGCTCAGTAAATACTGATTGGAAATCCCCCCAGAGCCTATATGGTATGTTGCACCTACGGAATAAATTGGCATAGAAGCCTATAGCCCGGTCTGTGGGGGGTATGACTCTGGCCCTGTTTCATTGATTTCTATCTTTATTGGGGCAGAGACTGTTCCAGGCCTCTTACACGTTAATCCCTTCTCCCCCTGCCCCCATTGAAACAAAAGAGAAAAGCAATTCCTTGTTAGGGTGCGGGCAGAAACCCCAGTATTCCTTCTCCTATAATTTGGAAGACATACCTTTCTACTCTCTCGCTTAGATGATGTGCACAACACACACAGTGACTTGCCCCTTTCCCTCTTGTCACAAATCTCTTGAAGGCTGCTAGCTCAATATGCACACAGCTCCAACTTTTCATTATTTTCAGTAATTAATTTTCCAGAGGCTCTTTTACCAGTATTACTTGAGAGCAAAACTTTTGAATAGACTGTGAACGAGGTTTTGCTTGATTTCATTATGTTAGTAGAAGTATGAAAAAAATAACCCTAAAACTTATTCCATGGTGTCAGGGAAATATAATTCTGTTCAAAAGGTCAATTGTATGTGTTGCCTTCAAGAAGACTCCCAATGGTCTCCCTTTAAAAGTAGGCATGATATGTTTGGAACAAAGTGTTAATGTGTTGTTTTTTTCCCCCTCAAAGGCCTTTCATAACTTGTATTGGGCAGAGAAGGTTGTTTAAGAGTGGTAATTAATTCAGAGTAGTCATTAGCATGGAAACATAATCTGACCTTCAAGTACCTTTGAAGAAATGTTAGCAGTGCATGGACATCGACATGTGACAGAGGGAAGAAGGAAGTTGTACCAGTCAATTTGATGGATTATTTTAAAATATAGAAAGTAAGTTTGTGTCAGGTTGTGATTTTAACTGAAGTGTTAAACACTCAGAGAGCTATAAGTTGCATTTAATCTCTCAGAAGCCCGTGAGTGCGTATTCAAGAGATATCATCACTAAATAATTGGCATAGTTCATGAGAAGAGTTAAATCAGCTTCTATCTTTATCTTGTTGGGGTGCGGAATTAACAAACTGGGGAGTGGAAAACTTTCCTGAAAGAAAGGGAATGAACCAGCTGGGTTTCTCTTACTTGCCTCATTGACACGAAGGAGAGCAGAAATGTAAGTGTTTAACGTGTTGGCAGGAGGAGCGGGTGTGGTGCAAAGTTATAAACCTGGGATGTTAGAGCACCTGTGACTTTGAACTCCTGCCCACCTCTGATTCCTCATCTGTGCCCTGATGCTGCCCAGCTAGAGAAGATCTAAGGCCCATGCTAATGCTAAGATTTTTATCATTTCTAGTCCTCTGATTTTTGTCATTTTCTGTGTAAATCTATGTGGCAGATGGCTGTCTCCAGTCACCCCCCAATAAAATCTGAACCCCTGAAGAAACAACATTTATTGTATGTAGTTAGCTAATGCTGTGAGCTCAGCACCCTGTGTGAGATGCATCCATGCCATTGATTGCCACATTTGTTCGTTTTTATTGCTGTGTAGTAACCAGTTGTGTGAATACACTGTAATTTACCCATTTTACTGTCAATGGAAATTGGCAGTTTCCAGACTTTTTGCCAAACAGCCAGCAACTATACTGTTGTTTTCTGGTGCACCTGCGCACAGGAGTTTAAGCATTCTCTTCCCCTTTTGAGATATAACTACTGCAGGGTCCTATTATTTGTCGAGGTTAGTAAACTCTCGGATGCGTATCCTCACTTACGGAAGGAGTGCTAGAAGGTTTGCAGGGTTGCTGCTTGCATAGACATCTTTAGGCTCTCTGTGTAGACATGCTACCAGGGACTAAGTGACCCGTGTGATGGAGAGAGAGAACACCATATGGTTTCTGGGTTTTTATTTTATCTTGGTTTTCACTGCGTGTACACACGTTTGTTTGTGTTTTATATCAGACTCCCATGAATTCCCTCGGCAGCAGAGAGATCCTCAAGTATAAATACATCCAGCAGAGCATGCCGGACATTCCTCTTGCAGGCCTCTGCCTTTCCTTTGTGCACACACCAGCGGCGCTGGTGACATGTCCCTCCCATGCAGTGCCTGACTGAAGCCCATGCTGGAGAATTCCCTATTCCACAGGACCCGAGTGGGGAGGGGCAGCCCTGATATAACACGGCTGTGACCCAGAGGCTGCCGACAGCTGTGCAGGTGAATCCCAAAACTGAAGACACTGAGAACGAGACTCCTTGAGGGTTGTCAAATCCAACCATGTCTTTTTACGGATGGAGATGTGGGTGCAGAGAGGTATAGTGACCTGTCCAAATAGAATCCATGTCTGTTCATGTTGCAGCTCCTCCTAAATTATTTATGGGCTGAGGGGTATGGCAGTATTGAAAGAGGGCTTGACGTGCTCACAATTTATTATCGGTTCTGAGCAGTGAGAGCTTTTAAATTAGTTCCAGAATATATGATTTTCTGTTCTCTCTTCTTGGCGAGTGACACACAGCATCCTCCCCTCGTTGGTTTATGTTCTTGGTGTTGTCACGTGGGCTGGAGGTTTATTTTTGTCCTAAGCACATCACCCTGACATCTAGTTAGGAGTTGTGCTGCTTTGCCTGAAGAATTCTAAATTTCATTTGAGATTTGTTTTGACTACAAATAAGACAAAATTGATGTCAGACAAATGAGCGCATTCACTGTATGGAACTGTCAGTGACCTATACTAGTAATTACCTCAAGTACTTGGATTTTAGCTTTGGGTGCATGCCCACTTCTAGGCAGATGCTACAGCCTCGCTTTCCCTTTCTGCCCCTTTTGTTTCTTCCCAGGGCTGAAGGCCTGGGTCCTTCTGCCTTTGGCACAGTCTGTGCCTGCCTTGCTTCATTGGACGGAAGCTCCGAGAGGCAGGTGATCAATCACAGCACTCACTACTCAGTTGCTTATGCTATGCAGTCGTTCTTAGTAGCTGTGCCCAGCATCACTTGGATAGCAGAGAGGTGTTTTTGAGCTGCTTGTGTGAGATTTCAGGCAGGAGATGAGGTAAGCAATTGCATAGTAAAGAGGCAGAATTTTATTTCGGTAAACTCGATCCTGAGTTTCCTTGCAAAGGTGTAGGCGAGTAGAGGGGAGGGAAACTGATTTCCGTTGGGCCTTCAAGTCATGGTATTACTCTAACTGCTGCTGGAGGTTGGGAGATAGTGCAGAACCACTCCCTCCCATTCGCCATGGGGGCAGCTCCTCACTGGCGCTGTCTCACTGAAGATCGTGAATGCAGATGAACAAGCTAATTAGATTTTAGTGGAGGGTGGACATTATTGCAGCCAAGGACAGAGCGAGTTATGTTACTAAGTCAGAGCAAGCTGACCACGCCCCCTCCTCCTGTTCTGCACCTCCAGTTCACCCCCTTCCTGTGCCTGTGCCTTTTCTCTCATAGTCCGTCTGCCTGTCCCTCTTTACTGCTCCTCAGACTCACCCCGCTCCATTTGTCCTGCCATTTCCTTTACACCCCAAACTGCTGTTAATAGAAAATCACAGGGAAGTTTGAAATATTTGTTTTATTTGGGGAAAAAAAAAAGTGACGTTTCATCTTTTTGTTTGAAAAATGGCTGAGTTAAATCCATATAGAAAGAAACAAAGACACCCCAAGCAAAATCATTCCTGATTTTCCTTTTCAATTTGTTGGAAAGGGGTTAGGGGTTGTGGTTGTTCATCTCCACTTCCTTTTGTAGGACACTGGAGAAAAATGAGGTGGTGATTCTTGTTTGATAATGAATTTGAATAATTATTCCCCACTCCAACATTTTTATTTTGTGCCTATTTATTGTTTTTTTTAAGCAAACATAACTTTGTCCTAGAGATTGTTGAGTACTCTACTTATATTCTAAGTTAACCATACTGTTAATCTACACTAATAAAAGAGAAACATGCAAATTGACCATCACTCCACTACACCCACAGCCAATCAGGGTGAGTATGCAAATTAGCCTAACAAAGATGGCGGCGGCCACAGAGCTGGAGTGAGCAGGAGGCTTGGGTTGCCCCCGGCAATGGAGGAAGCCAAGTTTCCCGCCCGCCCTGGCCGGCCCTGGCCTCCGCTCAAGGCTACAAAGTTTCAACTGTAGAAGATAAATAAATCCCAGATACCTGCTTCCAGCCAGCCTTGGCCTCTGCTCAAGGAGGCGCTGAAAAAAATGAAAGAAAAGAAAAAAAGGAGGAGCTGGGAGCTTGGATTGCCGGGGGCCGTGGCCATCCTGAAACAGACCTCAGCTCTTCACAGAGGCTGGCCACACTCCCATGGGGTGAGGGTCCCTGCTGGAGGGCTTGGCTGGCCTGCAAACAGCCATCAGCCCCTCATCCAGGCTGGCCAGGCACTCCAGTGGGGACCCCCACCCTGAAGGGGGTGTTGCCAGCCTGAAAATAGCCCTCAGCCCCTCACCCCATCAGTGGGGGTCAGTTGGAGGTGATCAGGACAGCAGCGGGGAGGGGGGGGCAGTTTGGAGTGAGCAGGCCAGCAGGGGGGTAGTTGGGGGTGAGCACACTGGCATGGGGGACAGTTGGTGGTGATCAGGCTCAGGGGGGGCATTTGGGGGCAAGCAGTCCGGTGGCGGGGGGCAGTTGGGGGCGAGCAGGCTGGCAGGCAGAGTGGTTAGGGGCAATCAGGCAGGCAGGCAGGCAGGTGAGTGGTTAGGAGCCAGCAGTCCCGGATTGCGAGAGGGATGTCCAACTGCCAGTGGTTTAGGCCCGATCCCTGTAAACCAGCAGTAGGATATCCTTCGAGGGGTCCCAGATTGGAGAGGGTGCAGGCCGGCCGGGCTGAGGGACAACTCCTCGCGCCCCCGCCCCCCCCCCCCCCCCGCCCCCCGCCGTGCACAAATTGCGTGCACTGGCCTCTAGTGTTGTTATAAGAGAATTAGGAGCTTCATATCCTACCAACATTATTCACTCTGAAAAACTAACATATTAACTCTTCTGCAGAACATACTGATTTGATGGTACAAAGGTTTGCTGGACCCATTGAATAAATTTTTCTTCCTCTCTCCCACTTTATTTCTTTTTGTTAATAAAACAATTGAGAGACTCAAAAGACTTGTGCTAGCTCTCCTATTTATTTCATATCCCTGAAGTAATTTTATATTACTTCAACTGTGGAAACCTCAGTTTTGTCATCTGAAAAATGGGAGTAATGATTTTACCTAACCATCAGGTTTGCTTTGTGGAGTGAGAAGGTATATAAGGCACCTACTTCAGGCCTAGCACATAATGAATACTCAATAAATGTTGGCTAGCAGGACTCCTTTTTAGTTACGTGTGCCTAAGGCAGAAAGGAGTGCAGGGCTTGTGGAGGTGGGAAGAGCATAGCTTTCAAAGACAAACAGACTTAGGTTCAGATTTCAGGTCCCTAGCATATGCTGGGAAAAACAGAAGGCAGCAGGGAAAGAGGAAGATCAAATATGAGATGGACTGACTCCATAAAAGAAGCTGTAGGCGTGAATGTATAGAAGCTGAGTAGTACTGTAGAGGACAGGACATGGTGGACATCACTCACCCATAGGGTCGCCATAGTTAGAGCCAACTCAATGACATGTAACCCACACAGACAGCAGGTGATGTTAGGTAAAATTTTAAAGTTGTCTGAACCTTAGGTTCTTCAACTGAAAATCAGATTCCTATCAGACTCTTCAGAGTGTTTTGAGGACTAAATGGGATGAAGCATGGAAAATTATGGTGTACTAACTGTTAGTGTTACCTTTTTAGTGAGGGATAGAAGTATAATGCTAAAGAAATAGATAATATTTAACATTTATTGAGCACTTACATGTGCCACACAGAGTTCTAAGTGTGGTCGGAAGTATTAACTCATTTAAGCTTCAAAACAAATGCAAGTGTAGTTACTACTATTCCCATTTTATTGATAAAGAAACCGAGGCATTAATGGTTAAGCAATTTGGGTGTTGTTGCTTACACCCTTATTTTAAGCTGCATCCCTAGTGGTTCATAAATGTGACACTGAGGGACTTTGCTTCCTCTGCCTTTTCAATATAAATCATTAGCAGGAGATGATGACAGCATATTAAATAAGCTTAACCCTGGAAATTCTTGTGTGGGAGGCAACCAATTGATGTGGCTCTCTCACATCAATGTTTCTCTCTCTCTTTCTCCCCCCTCCCTTCCACTCCTAAAAATCAATGGAAAAAATATCCTTGGATGAGCATTAACAACAACAACAATAACAAAAGTATACGAATCTAGCTGTTTTAGACATTGTACTTACCAGTAGGGTTGGATGGTACAGACTTGGACAGATAAGCTGCCATTCACAGCCTGTCCCTTTGTTCATAAAGCGGGTTTGAAATAGCCACCTCATAGAAAAGTTCTGAAGAATAAGCCCATGATACAGGTGAAGAGTTAGACTTCTACCTGGCATGCAGCGGGTGTTCAATTAATGGTAGTTGTCATTTGCATGGAAAATGCTTGAAGTAATGTTATCTAACTAGTCACTGGGGGTTATTTTGGTGGATGTGGGGAACAGGGATGGAATTAGGTTTGCATTTATTCCATCTTTGTTAGCTGGAAAATAAAATCAGAAAGTTTTAAAAAATTGTGTGTAAAGTAATCTCTTTGATGGCTTTCCTTTCATTCTTACTAGGGCGTTTTACTAGGGACAGTTTAGTTTTGTATGTGGTTTTCTGATCTTTGAGAGGAGAGTGCATGTTTAATTCCTTTGTCCTCTCCAAGGGGAAGGGTTAAAGTAGAGGCTTTTGCCACATTGGCTCACATGGAATGAAGCGAGAGAGAGAGCATTTTACTTTAAATCCTCACCTTCTCTTCTTACTGTCATTCCTTTGTCCCTCACATAAATTGATAATAAAGCGTATCTGGTCCTTTGAATTCTGGTCCAAAGGTGCTTCAGCTACACACCTGAAGCTTGAAGGGAAAGGTGATCATAAGTAGTTTGCGGGAGGGAGCGGGGGACACTGTAGACCACACCCCAGCCCTGTATGTCTTCCCTGTGGCTGACTTTCTTATGTCTGTGCAGTGGTTTTGAGGAAAGCAAAGAATGGCCATTGTGGGGTATGGGGGCACTTGAGTCGAGTTAGTGCGGCCTCTTATGGATACGTGACTCGAATTGCTGACATTGGGCTCTGACAAATGTGAGGAGAGTCTCTAAAGAAAGCAGGATATCTGAGTGGTTTTCCTGTTATTTTAGAGGAACGATATCAAGAAATAAGAGAGATAGAGAATCTATGTCAGTAAATCCTGGGGAAAAATAGTTTCTTCCTGGTTTTTGACAAATTATGCAATTGGTTGGTTTCCGAATGAGGTTTTAGGCTGTGGTGGTCCACTTATCAAGTTCTCCTGAAGGAGATATGGGTCAGCTTTCCACGGACTACTGCCCAGCCATTGTGTGGGCGGGTCCGTGCTGGATCCTGGCAGCGGCGCCCGGCACCCTCCTGTACACCCCAGGAGCTTTCTGCAGTTACCTGTTTCTAATGAGCGTGGAGGTGAAAGACCTTTTTGCAGGAGTTCCTTTTCAACAGGAGGGTGTGTTTTCTGCTTTTTAAAATTATTATTTTATTTTAAAGCAAATCTGACTTGCTAACCCCTGAGGCTTTCTAAGAATGTTCTTCTGTTTGGCAAGTTTCCTTGCTAGTTTATTCTGCTTCTTTTGTTGTATTTTCCTGCAGCTGACATTTTCAGGACAGAATGACTCCCAAGCGTGAATTTCAGAGTTCAAAAGCTGGAGAAGAAAATTGCATCTTCTCCCTCTGACGTGCAATTAACTTTGACTTTGACAACGCTTCACTCACCCTGCTGGGATGTGGGAGACTGGTGCCGAGGATTTGGAAGCGGCATAATGAAATGAATGGTCTACCCTGAAACTGCTTTCAAGCACACACACTCCACTTCCCCCAACACACACAGACACACACACATACACACCTCCATGGGTCCCAAGGTTGGGATAATCCTTCAGAAGTTACCTACAGTTTAGATACTAACTCTTGCCCGCTTTAAATACGCCAAGTGTTTTTCAGAACCAGAAGATTATAAAGTGCATCCTTGTGCAGCTGTTTCAACAGAGCCCTCAAGCCAGCAACTAGGGAAGATAAATCCGAGAGAACAAGCTAAACTGGGCAATTGCAGTTAAGGTGGGGCAGGTGGGGTGTTCAGCTCATTTGTGACTTAACGTTCCCAAAGAGGTAAGGATGGGGTGGTGTTCCTCTGCACTTCTCCAACTGTGAAACCCAGGAATAAGCACTTAGGATGCATCTGCCTCCTCCTGTACCCCTCCTGCCTCCTGATTGGCAAGAGGTCAGAGGGCTATACTTCCATACTAATCAATAGCTGCATGATCTTAGGCAAGTCATGGAGCATTTTATTAGCAGCTAGCGCCTTGAGAGCAGGCACTGTGCTATGTGCCACGCACTTTCTTATTTAATCTGCTCATGAAGCCCATCGGTTTTGAGGTATGTCTTATTTTTATGGATGAGAAAACTGAGGCTTAGAGCGTCTTATGGCATTGGGAATCATACCCAAATATATACAGACTCTGACGCTACCTGTAAACTGTAAATCTGCAACACAGTACATCTGGCATGTATAATAATTCTAAACTTGCTTGCCCTCAATGCATAGCTTTTTATACATGTACACATATATGTAGAGAGAATGATAATCGACTGACTCTCAAATATCCATTGACATTATGGGAAAATTTATAACCCACCTTTGCTAGTAGTTGTCATCAAATGGGCAAACAATAAAGCAGTAAAGGTACAGAAGCTTAATCTAGTGGATATGGCTAGAACACAGTTCCTATTCCTGGAGCATGCTTATTCTTTAGCAAATGTGGGACATTCATGAAAAAAAATGACCATGTTCACCCTTCAATAAATTTTTTAAAAGTCAGTGTCATATGGCCTACTTAAAAAACCTGAAACTTAGTGAAGTTAGAAATGAAAGACAGAAAGACAAGTCAATGTCCCAGGGCCCTGTGACTGCAGGATGCTCTTCCATTCCTCTTGAGCATGCAGACCCAGCTGGGGCGCTCGCAGGCTTGGGGGGCTGACCTGCATGCCAAGCAGCAGAGAAGCAAGTCTGCTGTGGACCACCCCAGGTTTCCTGGGGATTAGAGGCTGCTCCTGTTTCCTTTCCAGGGGCCCAGGTGGGGGGCTGTTTGCTGTGGGAACTGCTCTCTGCTTCTCAGTCAGGTCTTTCGTAAACATAAATCCTTACCCTTCCACCGTCTTAGGAGGGACAGCCCTGAAAACCACTTGGGACTCTTTGGTAATGGGAATTTTGGGCTTTTCCAGCATTCCTGTGCCCTGATAGCATAGCCTTTTCAATGCTGGGAATTAAAATGTCTCATTGCTACATCAGTTAAAACCATCGAATTTTAAAAAGCTGTGAATAGGAGCTTTGTAAAAGGAGAATTTTCTACTCTAAATTTGTCTCCTAAGGTAACAGTTCCCATCCTCAGAAGGACGTGTGTGTGTGTGTGTGTGTGTGTGTGTGTGTAGGAAGCAGCTTTGGTTTCCTTGTTGGAGCTCAGTGGTGCTGAGGAAGTGTGGGTAGAGAGACCCTAGGCCTGAGAGCCAGAGAGAGCTGTGTCTCCTGGGATGAAAGCCAGTGATTTCTCCTCTCACGACCTCAGACACCAACCTTGGAGTAGATTCCTTACGAGTAGATGAAATTATGTATTTTGGACAGCGCTGTGTCTGGCATAAAGTCAGTGTCAGTAAATGATACCTATTGAGACTAGAGTCACCTACAACTTCATTCTTCATTAATTCAGACTCCCAGCTTAGAATTCACAATCAGTTGTTGCATTCATGCACACATTATATATTTGCTTTTTATTCATTCATTCTTATGGATGTTTAAGAAACTGTGGTAGCCCTAGCTGGTTTGGCGCAGTGGGTAGAGCGTCAGCCTGCGGACTGAAGGGTCCCAGGTTCAATTCCAGTCAAGGGCACATGCCTGGGTTGTGAGATTAATCCCCAGTCGGGGGTGTGCAGGAGGCAGCCAATTGATGGTTCTCTCTCATCACTGATATTTCTATCTCTTTCTCCCTCTCCTTTCCTCTCTGAAATCAATAAAAAAATATTTTTTTAAAAAGAGAGAAACTGGGGTAGGATCTGGAAGTTCAAGTTGGTTTCTACTGTCCATGACGCGTCTTTTAAGCAGGTGAATAGAGAGGAGCTTAGAATCAAAGGATTTAAGTTAAAAAGGACCTTCCTTCATTTCATACTCAAGGAGGGAGAAAGGCCCACAGAATGCAAGTCATAAATTTAGACAGCTAGGACAAGAGTAATGCTATTGTAGTCATCGCCTTGCTCATCGCCATAGTATCTGTGTGCATTAATTCATGTCACAGCACCTTTATGAGAATGCTGCTGCTATTCCAATTTTCCTGTGAGAAATCTGAGGCTTAGGGAATGAATAGCATTCACTCAAGGTCACGTGGCTCCTGCCGTGTTCTGTCTGGTCTCGCCCTCCTAACCAGAGCCCTACACTGCCTCTTTAGTATGTTTAATCTACTTAGTAAAATTAAGTTACTAAAGGTAGCTATGTGCCCCAGGCGTGGGATCTTCTTGCACAAAATGAGGATCACGTGTAAAATGTTCCCAGAACTCCCTGGAATGTGTACCAGTCTCTTAGAGATGATTTAAAACCAGCACGGGATTAACTTGTGCATACAAATTTATGTGACTTGGTCCTACTGCCATGCATTGAATGCGTCCCATGTTCACTTCCGAAATGGGGCTCTTCACTAGGTCCCTGGGCCCCTATTCACTAGGTCCTCACCCTCTCTCGCCTGTCGTGTTTTCTCAGGCCATTGGCAGAACCGTACTTGAGGTTATAGTACAATTTCTTTTTGGTGGTAATTTTAGAATTCAGTTTGGTCTTGTCCCCGGGTATCAGAAACTGGTGAAAATGTACTGCAGTCTCCCTTTTCTTGGCAATTTTGACTTCCTCTACTTTGTTCCTTTATATTACACCTTCAGTAACAGTGCCAGATTCCTTGCAGAAAGCGGGACCCCCTCTGTGGTTTAAGGGTTGAGGAGACTAAGTCCCAGACCGGTGATGTCCCCTCAGATGCCATTGGTGAGCAAGCAGAGCTGAGGCCTGGGTTGCTGCCCGGATCCACACCACCCACTTCTAGTTCAGGCCCTGTCTGTTAGCATCCTGCTGAGGTGCTCTGAGAGTCTGCTTGTCAGAACTCTCTGCATTGTGGTGTTGATCTATAGCTCTGCTGCCCTCTTGCATTAATGGTGGGAGTGGGGCACGAGGGGGTGGGTGGGAGTGGCCACGATGTGATTGGTCATGTAGATTGTTTGTACATCTATTTTTTTCCTTAAGCCACATACTCAGTGAACAAACTAAACAAGCAAAATATCTAAGAAAACTAATCAGTATGTATTTTTCCAAATACCGGAAAACACTGCGTTTCCTTTGAATATGCACTCACACCAATGTATAACCATTATTCCCAGGCACTATGGCTCATGGGTATGCACACGTGCACCCCTGGGGCCCACTTCTGCCTCTCCTCAGAGTCTCCCCTGAGTCCCCTCTGACACCAACTCCGGGATTCTGCTCTGGGGTGACCTGGCCCATCACAGTGGTCCCAGGGCCCCTTCCCATGAAGGGTCAAGAGGTATTCTCCTCTGCTGGGCAGGATCCCTCCAAGATTGTCAAGGTGTCTGTCTCCAAATAGAAGCAAAACCTTAAAATATCATGTCTCGATTAGCTTAGGATGCTGGCTGTCTCTATCTCTCAGATGGATTTTTCTCTAACCCTGTCCCAAGTGACCTGTTTCTGTGTGGAAGTTTGGAAAAGCTCTCCGTTTCTGTGTGAGAGGTAATCGAGGGGTGACAGAAGCCATGTGCACAGACAAGCCCTGAACAACTGAAAAGTTAGGCTGGGGGAAGTTAACAAGACTTAAGTATATGTGTGAGCTTTGCAGTCCATGTGCATACACACCAATAAACAGTCTATGCATAGAGTCTGTTAGAGTCTATATATGTATGTGTGGTTCTACAATGTACACACTGGCAAACAGTTACATTCATACGTGCACATTTAGTACCAGACAAAGCTGAACCATGAGCTTCCCTCTGATGCTTGGGAAGACCTCAAGGGAAAATTTTAGGGGCATGGGCCCTGGAAGGTAGATTGGATTTTGGACTTGTAGGTGAGGAGTGCATACAGCAGCTGGTGGAACTGGAGAAGCTGTCAGATATTGGTATTAGAATCTGAGGTTTTATGGATTATTTTTTAAATGGTTGCTTAATATTGTGTCATATGGATGCGCCATAACTTATTTGCCCAGTCCCCTATTGATAGATATTTTTTGGCCTATAATATTTTGCTACTGTTAATTAATATTTATGAATAAACAGCATTTTGTATATATGTAAATTTATGTATAGGATAAATTCCTAAAAGTAGTATCATTGGATCAAAGGAATATAAGTTTGAAAATTTGATAGACACTACCCGATTTCTTTCTTTGTTGACCTTTTTCTTTCTGACAGATGAAAAATAGTGTGTGTTTTTTTAATAGTTTGAATTTGCATTTCTCTTTTTAGTGGAGTTGAGCAGCTTTTTACTTGTTGAAGAACTGTCTTATTTTTTTTCTGACAGTTGTTTACACTTTTGTGTTTTATTTTTTTTTTTCCCTATTAGGTTGTTGGTCTATTCTCATCCATTTGTTTGAGTGCTTATACTAAAAAGCTAGCCTTTGTTGTTTGAGTTGGAATTTTTTCTAGTTTATCACTGGTTGTTGGACCTGTTTTATAGCATGTATTGCCTTGTATATTTAAAAATAATCAGACTTACTTGAATTTATCCATTTCTTTCCTCATATGTGTCACACTTGGGCTTCCCTCACTCAACTTGAAAACATGAGAGATTTCCTCCACCCCCAGTGCTGTTATGGACTTGCGCTTTATCCCCTGAATTATGATCTCCAAGCCAGAAGTTGCTCAGGCGTTTGTGTTAGACGGAGCCTTAGCTCCCCATTTGGGAATCCTTGTCTCAGAGGAAGTGTGGGTGTCCCCCGGTGATGAGTGACCTAGGCTTACATAATGGAAAGAACAGTCTATGCCACTTCAAATTTCACTCACTGGAAATAACTTGAACTTACTGGAAGCTGAATGAACTTTGGTCGGGCCATTGGATTGTATTTGTTGCCCATTCCCAGCCACCAGCCAACTGCTCAGCACAGCCCCATGCAACGTGCTGCACGATTTCAGCCCTCTTGGCAGTTGTGGCCCTGTCCGGCGAAGTGGGGCTAAGAGCAGTCCCTGAAATATTCCTACAAAAGAGACCAAATCTCTTCTTTCTTTTTTTTGTGTGGAAAACATTGCTTGTGCATCACTTGGCAAAAAACGATTTGGCAATAGGACCATGCTATTCTGTACTTGGCATTTGTGAATTTGCTGCCTTGATTGAGTTGAAAGGGCTCTGAATGTTGTGTTTAAACCATGGTTGCTCGCCTGCTGTATAACTTTGGGCAAGGCATTCAACTTCCCTGCTCAGCTCTTCCTTAGCAAACTGAGAGTTGCAATGCCTGAGTGGTGAAGATAAAATTAAGTATTGAATCTAATAATTCTCATGTAACTACCTACATCCGGGTGGGCAGCTGGCCTCAAATTTTTGTGTGCGGGGAATCTTAAATATGTGTATTCCTGGGTCCAAACACATACGTTTTCATAAGCATCTTAAGTTATTCTGAAGTGGGTGGCCTATGATCCACACTTAGAAGAACTCAAAATTAACTCACACTTTGAGTTAGGACAGTCACAGAAAGCTGGTGGGGATGTATTCCTGTGACTCCATTCCCCAACCCTCCCCTCTCTTCACCGAACAGTGATCCATTTGGATCCCACTTACATTTAGTTGTGAGAGCCCTAATTCAGGTTTTTAGACTCAGGACCATTACACACACACACACACACACACACACACACACACACACACTCACACACACACATACACACACACACACACACACATACTCTTATAGAGAGAGACAAGATGATCTGCTTTTTTTCCTGAGAATAATAGTATTTTTCTTTCTCATCTTATTGATTATTTAGCAAAAAAGTCCACGCCCTGTGGGTAATGCCAAGAGGATTTGAATCATGACAGTATTTATGCGTCTTTATGGGAGTTTGCAGATGTTAACACCAGGCCTACAGGCTTTCCTGGCATTCTGCCCAGGGAGAGAAGTTGGTCTTTCTGTCCAGCAACCTGTGGGCAGCTGTTTAGAAAGGCCCCCTGGAGCAAGCCCTGTAAATTACTGTGAGTTCATGATGTGCCAAGCACCCCATTCTGGCTTCGAGGTTCAGGTGATTGGCTGCTGTTTGCTCATGGCACGAACCAAAGGCATTTGCTGATAATTGTCTTTACCAGTGGGAGCTGGGTGGCTTGGCTCCGGAATCGTGTGTACAGTGCTTCCCAGCCATTAGTGTGGACATCCATCACCAGGGATTAAAATGCAAATTCTGATGTAGCAGGTCTAGGCTAGGGCCCAAGGGTCTGCATTTCCAACCAGCTCCCAGGTGGGAGGTCCAGGGATCTCGCTTTGAGTAGCAAGGGATTAGGAGTCAGACAGACCTAGAGGTAAAGCCTGGCTCTGCCACTCCAGGTGTGTTACCTGTGTGCCTTTGTTTACGTGATACTTTGTCCAGGCTTACCTTTCTTTTCTTCTTCTTTTTTTTTATGATTGGGACAATACAATTGATTGGGATAATCTATGTAAAGCACATAGCTGGGCAAATGTAAGCACTCCTCCGACTAGACAATACTTTATAAGGTTAGAAGGTAAACACCGATATTTGGTTCAACATCTAAATGTGTCAGAGCAATACATTTTGGACAAATCAGAAGGCTTCCTGTTTCCTCAGATTTTTTTCAAGTACCAAAAGAGAGATTTGTAGTATTAGGTAATGCCTGGGGTCAAGATGTTTTTCCTTCTAAACACTTGTCTATTGTTCATCTGTTTTGAAACTCTCTGAGAAAAGTTTACCCATATGAACACCCTGTGTTGGCCAGTATAATGTAGTAATGCTGGTTTGGTCAGAGAATTAAGATTTATGAGAATTAGATTTTTGATGTCCAGCTTTCCTAATGTGATATGTAGAAACTGACTTCTAATTTATTTTTTTTTGTAGCCTCTTTTTTGGGAGTTAGTTTGTCATTGTGATAGAGGCAGTTGCCTGTATTATTTGCTAGTTTGCAGGGAATTAGGAGATATGGGTCCTAAACCTGTCTCCGCCACTCACTGGCTCTGCATCCTTGAGTAAGTAGCACGTCTCTGGGCCTCAGTTTGATCCTTTGCTCTATATAGGCCCCAAGACCACAGAAGCTTATCTGCCCTGTTCACTACTCGCTGTAGCTCGGAGTAGGCACTCAGTAAGGATCTGTTCCATGAATGAGGGAATTGGTCAAGGCCCAATTTCATGTGCATTTGAATCACCCAGGGATCCTCCTGAGACAGTTTCTGACGAGTAGTTTTGAGGTGAGGCCTGAGAGGCTGCATTTCCAACCAGTCCTGGGTGATGCCGATGTCGGTTTGTGCATTACACTTTGAATAGCAAGTCTCTAGATGAGATCATCTGTTCTGTGATTCATAGACATTGGTAATTATTTTCTCAAGGTCGCTTTCTAAATATCAACTTGTTCATGGAAACGGAGCAAGTAGGCTCAGGGCTCTTGCTGTCTTCACCTAAGCGCTGTCTGGCTTGTGGTTTTCATGTTTCTGACCATTTATTTAGTTCAAATTTCTTTATAGCGTCGGTTCTCCAGGCGGCAGCAACAGCATCACCTGGCAATCTGTTAGAAATGCATCGCGGACACTCCAGGGAGGGTCCGCACTCCCTGTGCCCGCCAGCTCCCCAGGGGATTCTGATGTTGGAGAGCCACTGCACGGCTTTTGAGGCCATGTAGCGCGGGGCTAGTGGGTACTAGGGCACTTCTCTTATTTGACTTACGGGGCATATCAGTATCTTGAAACCAAATGAAAGTTGATAGGAAAAATATGTATTTGGAAACTTGGGTAGACTTTAGTGAACTTCCCTAAGTGAGTGGAAAGTAGATATAAATGTGATTTCACTGGTTCAGAGCCACATTTCTATGGATATGTATTGAGATCACTTTTGTCTGTCTCCTTTTTACTATTCTGCGGGGAAATCAGAGACTCAGCCACCCATTGGAACCACCTGCAGGGCTGTTAGAACTACTGGTGCTCAGGTCCCTGGAGCTTCTGATAGAATTGACCTGGAGTGCAGTTTGGGCGGGACTTTTAGAAGCTCCCTGGGTGATTCTAGTATTTACCTAAAATTGAAAATTACTGGATTAAGTGAATATATCACTTGGTTATTTTCCTCTGTATGTTTTAAGTTTATTTTTAATTTCCATTGAATAGCTCTTTTGTATGTGTATGTATGGGTTTGGACAAATGCATAAACTTACAAAATTGCCACCATACGAACGATTCCTAGCATTTGGTTTTCATAAATGCTCTTTTAGAGTTTTCTTCCTTAAAATATAAAACTGAAAGACATGGCCTTCATTTGATATTTATTGTTGTTGTTGTTGTTGTTATTGCTGTCACTCTCTGAAATCCCATATCTTAAAATAAGTGTAAATTTTAAAACTGTGCCTAACCCTTATTTGCTATACAGGGGTTTACAGTTTTGGAGAGCATTTATAATGACAAATGCCAAGGTCATATCCCAGACCAATTAAACCAGAATCTCCAGGGTGGGGCCCAGGCATTGGCCTTTTCAAAGCTGCTCAGATATTACCACTGGGCAGCCAGGCCTGAGCACCACTTCTCTGGTTCTTCCAGGAAGTGCCTCTGGGTCAAAGGTCATGATTCATATCAAGGCCCATATCCCTTTTCTCGGATGTAGGTGCTTCTGATATTTCATTTTTTATTCTGTGGCACCAATTTGAGTTCAATTTTGAAAAGAAGAATTCAAGGAAAATGACATCAGTTATCAAGGGTGGTTAAATATTGTTCATACATTTTGTATTTTTGCCTACTTGCAGTGAAATAACTGTTGATCTATACCACACTGTTGTTTGACTTTCCTCCGTGGCCCTCTGAGCAGCGTGGTCATCATGCAGATAGTAATGGTGCAGTCTATGCAGTGACGGTTGATGAGGTTGTCTCGGTGCTGTTCCAGGCTTACCTGGGCGTTTATTGTGGGAGTGAGGGAGGCCATGGTGGATGCTCTCTGCTAGGGCTTTGTACAGTCAGTGAGATGCTTTCTTGACTTATCTGTTTCCAACAGTAGATGCTATAACTATAGTTTTTAAAAAGTGTTTTCTAAATAAGTAATGATCAAGGTACACCTTCACCTCTGGGACTAACAGCTCCTTGATATTCAGGGGTTAGGGGCTAATTTTCCTGCAGAACTTATTTAATCTAGAAGCTGAACCAGCTTGCCTGAGGTGCTCGGCTCCTGGAAGTAGAGTAATGCCATGCTTTATATAAAGTTTCTAAACATGTTTTATAGACCATCTCATTAGATGCATCGAGCAAACTCACTTTATGGATGATGAAACTGAGCCTCAAGAGAAGTGATTTACTTGTTTAATCCCTCAGCTGGTTCTTAAATTTAACCCATAGCCTTAGATGGTTCACCCAGTGGTTAGGTTCATCCAAGAATTGGGATGATGATGAAAAATTTACAAAGTATGGTTTTAAAGGGATAGTTCTATTAAATTCTAACCTGATAGATTGCCTGGCTCCCCTATTGTAGGGAGTTTTCAGTCTTAAGAGCCCAGTTTAGACATTGAATCAAGTTGCACTTTCCTGTTTATGGCATTGTGGAGATTCCACATTTCTTAACTGCTTTCTCCAGTGACAACAACTTTTCTTCCCCTAGGCCAATGGTCAGCAAACTCATTAGTCAACAGAGCCAAATATCAACAGTACAACGATTGAAATTTCTTTTGAGAGCCAAATTTTTTAAACTTAAACTTCTTCTAACGCCACTTCTTCAAAATAGACTCGCCCAGGCCGTGGTATTTTTGTGGAAGAGCCACACTCAAGGGGCCAAAGAGCCTCATGTGGATCGCGAGCCGCAGTTTGCCGACCATGGCCCTAGGCCTTTAAGAACACCAACAACCTTTTCTTTGTTTTTACCACTTACCACCTCTATTTATCAAGAGTTTAAGAGTAACTGCAATTAAAGGCTATGTGGTATTGAGCACTTCTGTCCCATTAGCCCTTATTCTTATAGGGCTGCTGCAAAATATTATCATCAACATTTTGTATTAGATGTAACATAATTTGTCTAAGTCCTCAGAAGTGTTAGATTGAAACTCAGCTGTGTCCAATGAATAAACTATTTCCAAGGTTTGGAATGGAAAGGCCTTTTCAGGGACATGTACTTATTGGAGCAAATTCTGTCCCCAGTGGCCTTGAGGGATCCTTAGATTTGGGATCTTAGTTTGATTTTTACATTTATAGGGTTCCTTGTGCACTTTCTACAAGGTGAAAAGATATTAGTTCTACCAGTAAATTAGAAGGTTAAATCTTCCCTCTAACCTCTTTCTATGTTAAGAAAAATATCCCTACTTGACAGACTTAGGCCATTTGTGAATCAGTAAACTTAGGACTGTCACTCTGAAAAATTGTTAAAAGTTCTAAGAACAAATAGAATGCTTTAAAAAAAATCTGGGGGAAGATATATTTGGTTTGATTTACTCTGGAGAGAAGGCTAGCCTACTGATTAACATGATGAAACATCTGTATTCCTCAGGGGAACATCAAGTGAAAATAGACCTTAAAGTACAGTATCCTACAGCTTAGCCCTGGTGGGGGATTTAGGGTGATTCAGTTGTGATTTGCAAATAAAGAATACCAGTGGAATCTAAATTTTAAGGCTAACCTTAAAGCAGAATCCATAGCTTACCTGCAGGGAACGATTTGATGACTTCCTCTCCCTGGTGCCCTCCACCTCCCCACACCTTAGTCAAATTAGAAGCAGACAAATTCCAAGGCAGTGCTGATTGGGAGACACACTTTCTCAGAAACATTTTTCTTTTTAGACATGTGTGTAGGATGTTGGGCTGGGAGAAGGTTGCCCTGTTATATGATGTGTGCACCAAGATTGCGTGGTGGGTGGGATTGGCAGGTACCTTGACCCACTGTGTTTTGAATTGATCTCTTGATGGTGATGATGGCATTTCTAACAAATACATCACCGAGTGGGCCCAGGTCCGGAAAAGGACAGCTCACGTGATCGGGGGTAATGCTGCATCATCAGTGGAAAGAGCATGCTTGAGAGGAAAGGAGTCTGAGTCAGTTTCAGAGAAGGGCCTGATAGGGGATGTGATTAAAGTCAGCTCTCACTGGGAAGGGCATGAGAGGGGTGAGCACAAGCTTGTGTATCAAATACCTGAGCACCAGGATGAGCTGGAAGGAGGGAGTTTCAGTGCATGTTGGGTGCTTAACCCAAGGGGCTCATTACCTTGCTGGAACAGCCGGATATCTAAGCATCTACTGACCATCAAGCATTCCAGAGAGATTGAAAGTTTAGTGTGTGTGCTCCCTGCCATCCAGCTGGCTATCATCTTACCCTTTCATTGACTTGGTTTGTTCAATAAACATTATCTGAAGCTCTACTATGTGCCAGGCCCTCTGTGAGGCACAGGAGACTAAAAAATAATACAGGTATATTTCGACTTAACTGTTAGACCTCCAACTGCTCATTATGTAGATACTAGAGGGGATCGGGCCTAAACTGGCAGTCGGACATCCCTCTCACAATCCTGGACCCCTAGCTCCTAACCACTCACCTGCCTGCCTGCCTGATTGCCCCTAACTGCTTGTCTGCCTACCTGATCACCCCTAACCCCTCTGCCTGCCTGCCTGATTGCCCCTTACTGTTTGCTTGGGGGCAGGGCCAGCACTGACTTTGGGTTTGTCAATCTCCGGTCGTTACTGGTCGTTACAACACAGGCTTTTTATATATTAGGATATTTAAATATTCTTCCTCAAACTCAGTTCACATAAATTCACCTTTGTGTCCATTAAACATAAAAAAATAAAATTTAAAAAAATGAGTAAATGTCCTAGCCTTTCAAGGAGCACTTGATAAAATTGGGAATAAAGAGACATAACTAATCATTATAAAATGATGTGGTGGGTGTGCAGAGAGAGATTTGCAAGGTATTATGGGAATACAGAGGTGTGGTACCCAGCACAGTTTTGGAGTCAATACATTTTCACAAAAGGCCTTCTGAAAGGAGGTGAGGAAAGGAATGTTAGCCATAATCAGGCTGCTTAGGGACCCTGGCCAGGGTGTTGAGGGAGAAAGACATTTCAGACAAAGGGTAGGAGGTGAGAAAATCCTTGCAGAAGACAGGAAGCTGTGCTTTTGGAACTCAGACAGTTCCGTGTTGTTGGGGTATTAGTGGTGACAGACTTGAGAGATAAGGGAGTTCCAGAGGGCAGCAGTGTGGATGTGATCCTGAAGGCGTTTAGGCAGTGAGTTCACAATGCATGACCTAGTTGGGAAAACAAAATTAATATACTCGAGGGGAAAATCAAGGAGTGCAGGCAGTAACAGTGCAAGATACATTTATTGTCCCTAAGGGAATTTATGGGGGAAAATGGGGCTTCAGAGAGCTTTCCCTATTTTTTTTAACATGGCACCTGAACTCTGCTGTCCCATCGGTGTTTGCTGCAGTCAGTCACTGTGGATGACAGCACAGAGATGGACACTGTTCCCAGGTCAGGAGCTTATGACGTCAACAGTAAGAGACTGACTCAAGTGTCTGCCTGGGCTTGCTGACTTGCCTTGCTGCTGCTTTCCTGGGCTGCTGGTGAGGGACAGTGATCAGCAGTGGGTGGTGGGAGGATAGAAATATCAGGGGGGTCCCTGAGTAGACTTTTGTAGCAGTTTATGGGTAATGCAGTTTCCTTGAACTATCCCCTCTACCTTTGTGTATGTTTACAATTTTTTTTATAATAACTTTATAAAAAGTTATTTATAATGAGGGGCCGTCTGCCTACCTGATCTCCCCTAACTGCTTGCCTGCCTACCTGATCACCCCTAACCACTGGTCTGCCTACCTGATCACCCTTAACTGCTGGTCTGCCTACCTGATCACCCCTAACCCCTCTGCCTGCCTGCCTGATTAAAATGGCAAGAATAATCGCTTCATAGTATTTGTGAGAATTCAATGATATTGGACACAGTGAGGATCTCACACAGTGCTGTGATCCATAGGTATTGACTTGCTATTATTGGCTACTCTCCTGACCGAATGTCACTGTTCCTTTTCCAATCTGTTATTCCTGGCTCTTGACTTTCTTGGATCTTTCTCCTATTTCCAGTCTGGAATTTGCCCTGGTGATTTTGGGCAATCTGGATTTTTTGGCTTTGACCCTGGATAGTACTTGAGAGGATATGTCTGTATCTTTTATTTTCTCTGGCTCATCTTGCCCAGGAACCACCTCTACTGACCCTCCCCCCACCCACCCCATCCTAGGGCCTTGTCAGTGCACTTGATTGGAATCTTATTTGCCCAGGTACCCATTGTGTGTTGTGTATGTTGGAGGGTGTGGAGGGGACTGAGATGGGAAGAGAATGAGCTAAAGTCAGCACAATTGATAATATCCCCTTTTATCTCCCATGGGTCTTTCTTGAAATGTTTGGGAAGACTGAGCTTTTCATTGCATCATATTTTAACGTGTTTATTCATGTGGGTATGTACAGTAGTAACGTCTGACTCAGGTGTGCCTGTTGACATTATCATTTATTTATTACTAGAGGCCTGGTGCATGAAATTCGTGCACTGCGGGGGTGGGGGAGTGATGTCCCTCAGCCCAGCCTGCACCCTCTCCAATCTGGGACCCTTTGGGGGATGTCTGACATCCCTCTCACAATCCAAGATTTCTGGCTCCCCTCTCACCTGCCTGATTGCCCCTAACCGCTTCTGCCTGCCATCCTGATCACCCCCTAACCACTTCCCTGCCAGCCTGATTGACGCCTAACTGCTCCCCTGCTGGCCCGATTGCCCCCAATTGCCCTCCCCTGCCAGCCCAGTCGCCCCCAGCTGCGCTCCCCTGTCGGCCCAGTTGCCCCTAGCTGCCCTCCCCTGCCAACCCGGTCGCCTCCAACTGCCCTCCTCTGCAGGCCTGGTCACCCCCAACTTCCCTCCCCTGCTGGCCAGGTTGCCCCTAACTGCCCTCCCCTGCTGGCCCGGTCGCCCCAAACTGCCCTCCCCTGCAGGCCTGGTCTCCCCCAACTGCCCTCCCCTGCCGGCCCCATCGCCCCTAACTGCCCTCCCCTGCTGGCCTGATCACCCACACTGCCCTCCCCTGCTGGCAATCTTGTTGCGGCCATCTTATGACCACATGGGGATGGCCATCTTGTGCGAGGGCATGATGGTCAATTTGCATATTACCTCTTTATTATATAGGATAACTTCAAAGATGTTTGTTTTCATTTTGTATTAAGTCTCAATTATCATTGACTTTCAACCATTTTATGTCTTTACTTCTCACTGCTCCAGATGCTTTCCTAAGTTGTGGATTATTTGTAAATAATTTATTTACTATACTAGGTGAAAAGACTATTTAAAGAAACTCTGGTGAATCCTTTTATAAGAAGCAAAGAATGTATAAGACTTGTTAAGTGCCAGAGAATGTGCTAGGGCCTTTCTTGTCCCTCATTGATCTGTAAGATACCCTTGTGAAATAATTGATACCTCCATTTTTAGTTTTCCAATGTCAAACACTTGGTATATACTAGGATTCTTTTGGCTGTAAGCTGCAGAAAACCTATCCCAGATTGGTTTACATAATAAAGGGAACTGAGTGGTTCTTGTGATAGAGAAATACAGCCATATGTGCTTCAGATATGGTTTGTTCTAATTCATATTGGTATTAGGGGTCTAGTGCCATGTCTCTAATGTCCTTCCAGTCCCAATGTTCTCAGAGACAATGGGGTCACATCAGGTCTATCATTCTCTCTCCGAAAGGCATTAGTGAAGTTGCCTATAGACTTCTATATAGTAATTGTGTGTTCTTAGAGTTGGTTAATCTCCACTTGGACATGCTCTTCTGTATGTTAAATAATACAGATTTTAGATTCCTTTAAAATGTTCTTTGATGAGTGGATAAAGAAGGTGTGGCGTATACATATTATTCAGCCATGAGAAAGGAAATCCGACCATTTGCAACAACATGGATGGGTGGACCTTGAGGGTATCATACTAAGTAAAATAAGTCAGAGAAAGACAAAAACTGTATGATCCCACATGTGGACTCTAAGAAAGCCTAAGTCACAGAAATAGAGAGTAGAATGTTGGTTGCTTGGTCTGGGAGGTGGGCGAACTGGGAAGATGTTGGTGTAAGGGTACAAACTTTCAGTAGGAAGATATACATTTTGGGGATCTAATGTACACTACGGTGACTATAGTTATACTGTATTAGATTTGAAAGTTGAAAAAAATTCTTGTTTCTCTAGACCTTTTAATAAATATTGTGGCGTGTTCTGTCAAGGCAAGAAACATCCATACCTATAAGAATTTTTTGAGTTTATTTGAGCCAAACTAAAGACAATTGCTGGGAAGCAAAACTTCAAAGAATTGAGAAAATGCTCCAGATAATGTCAGTTATTCACCTTATTTTATACATTACAATAAAAGGGAGGAGACATAAGGGGGTCACATGAAATTCATTGGCGATAGGTTAGGGAGGCTGGAGAAAGCAAAGTAGGGTAAGGAATTTTTGGAATTGGATAAAAAGTAACAGGAATTGGCACATTTATTTTACATTTGTGGATATAGGATAGTTAACAGTCAACAATTAACATGATAATAATAACGAAGAGGGGGTTTGTGATCTCTGCTCTGATGCAGTGGTTGTGCTTTGAGGGGTCCTGAGAAAAGGAAGTTGCTTTTATATTCCAAAGTATGTTATCAGGTATGCTATCTTAGTGCAAAAAAAAAAAAAAAAAAAAAAAAGACAATGACATGCTCAGTTAAGGTGAAGATTGACGTTTGTTAGGGAAAAATACCGCCTTAGGACATGACGACCTGCGATGAACTGCTTTTGGTTAGAAAATTGTTTTTGTTGTTTTGGTTAGAAAGTTTTAATTTCAGACCTCCTATGTGGCTCCTTTAGGTCTCTGAGTTTGTAAAGCCGCCATGTAGGCCTCCCCTGAACTTGTCAGGTTTAGTATATGGGCCCTTTTTTGTCCACAGTTCTTCCCTTTAAAGGTGTTGGCTGGGTGGTCCGAGCCCAGCGTGGCGCCTCTTCCCTAGCAGCTCCTCCCTCCTGAAGCTCCCTCACCCCTCCCTTTGGGCCCCCAGCACTGTGGTCTCTACCACCTGTGGGGCATCTGTATCTGCAGCCATCTTTCCTGGGGTCTTTCCAACAGATTATAAGCAATGATAACCTGAAAGGGCATGGGGTTTATTATGTGTTCCTAGAACAGCTTGTCACCACCGATGCCTGGGAGGAAGACCTGCAGTGTGGACAGGAAGGGTCGTGTTTTCCTGAAAATGACAGATGTGAATTCCATAGCCCTGCAAAGATTCTGGACTCTGATCTGCTTTTAACACACTTTTCATTCCCTGGAGTGCCGTTCCCAACTTATCTACAACCAAGCCATCTTACGCTTTATCTTCTGTCCTTCCAGCCTCTGAGCATCTGTTCTTTTTGGGAGAAAAACCTTTTAAAAGCAAATTTGAGTCGAGTCACCAAAATAATCTCAGTGTGATGTTTCCAGAGCAAGGCATAATGGAAGTAAAGAAACCGTGCCAGGATAAGTAAGCTTTATTCTGTTTCTTTCTTGTTGCTTATCAGGAGTGGCTAATGCAGTCATTGCATTAATAGCTCTGGACTAGTGCTAAGTCAGTGGAGATTCGGGGAGCAGTTCACTATGTGTGTTAAAGGGTTTTTTTTTAAACTGACTGATGTGCATAGGGAAGTTGAGGGGGGAGGTGGAGAATAGTACATTTCTTTGCTCGTTCTATAAATTGCTTGTTGCAATAAGGAGAGAGTCCACATTCTTCTATGGAAGACAACAGAAGGATAGAGTGAGAGGGTGGGGGAAGGGTAGGCTAACAGGGCAGGAAACGTTTCCAGTGAGGCAATCCTGCATCTGCATGGTGTGTCTTAGTGGTGTGTGTGTGTGTGTGTGTGTGTGTGTGTGTGTGTGTGTGGTTTTTTTTTTTTTTTTGTGTGTGTGTGTGTGTATGCGCTTTTCTGAGTTTTCTGGCAGAGTTCCAGGCATAGCAGAGTTGCACATCTTTGGAAATTTGCACATCCCTTTTATGCTCAAGTAAATCAATAAGGAACAATTTTCCCCGTTCCTGGACAGAGGCCTGAAATCCATATTGCTCTGTGTGCACTGGTGAGACTTAATCATCCCAGAGCCCTGTGCAAGCCTAACCTGGCTAGGCTGTATTGGCACTGCCTTATTCTGATTGGCCATTCAATAAATATTTTTGGATACCCAGAACGTCAACTCGAAGCTGAGCATGTTTGTGTCCTAGTCCGATCTGACAGTTCTTTCAGCGTGCTTTGGAAAGAGCATCAGGGGAGAACCTGTGAATCCCAGGCCTTTGGATTCTACCCCTTTCCATGTTCTATGAAACAGTAGAGGCAGGCCAGATATGCAGGAAATTAGGTGGAGCCGGAACATTCTGGAAGACTGGAAATTTGATGAGGGGAAATGGCCATTTCTGCTTCTGGAGGGAAGAGCAGATCCTCTTATTTGAGGTGTGGCTGGTCTGCCTGGCAGAGAGCCTGGGGCGGGAAGTGGGTGAGTACTTAGTCCTTGCCACTTCTAAAGGGGGACTCTTTTCTGACCTGTTGGTGACAAAAAGGCATAGCTGCAAGCCACATGGCTTTATTGGACTAGATCCTTGCTAGGAACTTCCTCTTTAAGATGGACCAGACAGGTGAGCTGAGGCACTGATCTGTTTCTGTGTTGGATTCATGGAATGGATTTTAAAGGGTGGACAGAGGTTTAGTGTGGGGGGTGATTGATTGTTTTTCCCCTGATGGAACAGCAGCTGTTTGGGTTCAACCCTCTGCTTTTGCCATATCAATTTTGGTTATTGAATTTCTTGCCCCGCGGTTGTGAACTACTGAGATGTTTTTGAAAGGAGAAGCGGAAAAGGAGGTAATGGTCTGGACTGCCTTCTCCGGAGACAGTCTTCCCAGCACCACTTTTCCTATGGTTTGCTCTTTCTGTGTAGTCAAGGCCAGGATGGCATACCTGGTGAGGCCGTCGTGGCACCATGGCCAGTGTGCATGAAAATGGCAAAACCCAGTTGGTCACTGGCCACACAGGGCCGAGGCAGAGTCCATGAGAGCAGGGGGTTCTTCGAGAACTCTCTCTGGCAGCCACACAGCTAACAATAAAGCTAACTTTGAGAGCATCTACAGATTAGAGCAAGGAGGAGAATGAAATTCCTCATGGTGATGTGACCTGCAGGGACCATGAGGAGACTGCATGCGACATTCCAGTGGACAAGTCCTTACTGCAATATTACAGTTTGCTTGCCAGCCCCTGCAAACAGTCTGAGCCTCTTCAGAACCTAGTGAGGACCCAGGAGGAGGACAGTGTTAATCAGAGGAGAAAGAGGAGAAAGAAGCAGAATTCAAAGGATGAAGATGGCCATTTGTCAAAAGAAACTAATCCCTAAGAGGGGTTGATGAACTATTGATAAGCTCTCAATCATTATAAGTATATGCATATTTGTAAGGTACTGCTTTATATGTCATTTATCATAGTGTTACCAATTTTGTCAGATAGCCCTTTCATTTCTATGACCTCTTGAAAAGCATGGCAAATGCTACTAATATAGACCCCTCCTGGGACATCAAAATCCTTGTGTAGATAGCAGACCTGTCATGCCACATACAAAAGGGTTAGACCTTGAATGGCCAGGATAAATCTATTCTACGGTATATTGACATTCTTCTGCTTGTGTATTCACTCCTCCCCCTACCCCCCACTTCCCCTTTTCCTGTATTCTTATTGTCATCTTCAATGGAAATGGTACTGACTCCTGACATCATTCCTCAACTTATTATCTCCTGACCATCTCTGTGATGGAAATAAATCTGAACCTGTTTATTTCACGTTCCTCATTTAAATCTTACAGATGCTCTCCCAGCATGCTTTAATGGGATGTGGAGCTACAAGCATGAAAAGGGATATAAAAGGCTTGGAGGTGATTGGAGCCCATTGTTCTGGCTGTGCTTTCATTTTTTCTGTTCTGGTGTTAGCCCCAGGATGATTTCATACAGATGTTTGAAAGGTGTGGGGCTTTACTCTTCAGAACTCTGGAGTTAGTCTGCATACTCATTGGAAGGACTTCAGTGACCTGCAGACGGGAAGGCAGCCTGATAAATTTCTGATCTCCATCCAGCTGTTACTGCCCATCTGGTTGTGAAATGTGACAGAACCATGGCCAATGGTGTAATGTTGGAATATGTTGTATCTCAAATGCTTTTCTATTCTCTACACTGCTATGTGAATTAAGAGGGTATGACTGGCAGTGATCAGGAGGTTTAAATCACATTTTGAATTTGCCTGAAGAGGATTTATTGGATTTCTGCTCATCACAAAGACATTGTGCAAGGGGTTATTTACAAGGGGTCACAAAAGTATAGAGAGCTTGCATTCCATTTTGAGAATATGTTTGTGAAAGGATAATTATCAGTATGAGCTGGAACATAGATGGCAACTAGTATCTATGGTCGGAGGAGGCAAGAAAACTGGTCCTGGAAGTCTGCCCTTAGAGGGATTAGGACTCCAGTCTGAGTCTAGAGGGCCAGACAGGATATGAGTAACAGAGAGAACAAGGGGAGAGCATGAAGGCAGGGGAAAGACACACACAGTGTGGAGGTGGGAATGGATGAGGTATGTCTGGGGATAGTGTATGTACTATTTGAACAGTGGGTCTATGTTTGTCCTAAGAGAAAAGGGAAGGATCAACTTGAAAGGAATGAATGGGCAGATATCCTAATAATTTGGGTAGTTGAAAACCCAAATTAGCTTAAATGACAAGGATAACATATTGGCTCAATAACAGGAAAAAAGACCCACTTTTCCAGTTGCAAACATGGTTGTCTAGGGGGTGTTTTTCTCTCTCTAGATTTTCTCATATTCACAAGATGACTGCCAGCAGCAACCAAGGCTACCTGCTTCTCTGTTCACATTTATAACCATCAAACAAAAGACCCGAGCTGAGCCAGTCTTAACCCTCACACAGACAGGGCAATGCCATGTGCTTAGGCCTGGGTTTCTGCTCAGCCCAGTTAGTCAAAACAGAGAGATTGTGCTGACTGGTTTATGCCAGTAAGGGTCAACCTCTGGAGCTTAGTTAGGGGTTAACACTACCCAAATTCTGTGGATGCTATATATTGATTTTCCAAAGGAAAATCGAAAAGGGGGAAAGGAATAATAGGAGGCTAGAAGATGGTTAAACGAGGGAAAAAATGTCCACTCTAGCTTTTAATTATGTGTAGCTTTGAATCCTAAGGTAAATGATCTTGGGGGATTCTAGACTTTATCCTATAGGCAATACACTTGGGGGTAATTACAGTATTTGTTTTGGTCATTGAAATTAAGAATGTTTAACCTTGGCCCTAACCATAATCTGCTCTTCCCAGAAAATTGTTTACCAGTTTTCCTTCTCATCCTCATCCTGTTTTTGCTCTTTCCTAGGACTGCACATGCTCAGTCAATTGGCTGATCTTTTTTGAGCCCCGAGTGCCAGACTTGAATAGCTCTGGAGGACTACCTCTCCTCTTTCCTGTGGAGCTCCCTGAGAGCCATACTCCACTCGATTAAGATTCCTTTATTGGAGGTTATTCAACTGGGTCTTCTATTCGCTCACATTAACATTTATTTAAAAATTAGATAGAATTACTGAACTTCAGTAGTGCTATTCAGAGGCCATTCATCCATCCGTCTGTCCGTCCACTTATTCAACAGATTAGTACCTACTATGTGCCAGAAATTGTGTTGGCCTCTGGGGTGAACCTCAGCATGGTACATGGTCCCTACCCTTGAAAACTATGGTTGGGAAGCAAATAAATCTGCAGTTCTGGTTTTATGTGATGAAAATCATATGTAGCATATTATAGGAAGTTTAGAAAGGAGGCATTTCTCTCAACTGAAGGTGTGAACAGATTACATTTCCTATTACATATGAGGAGAATGCAGCTGTTATTCTGTGACTGGGGCTACAGTTTTTAAACAACTAGGGGGTGGAATGGAAATGCAGATTCCCAAGCCTTCTGTCTGAGATTCCAATCAGGAGGTCAGGAAATGGGATCTGTGAATCACATTTTAATCTTCAGCTCCTTGGGTGGTTCTGATCATGGTGGTCTAATGAGTTCTGGCCTAGAGTGCAGCATGTGGGTGCAGAGCTGCACATGGAGGCTGGGGCAGGGGGAGGAGCAGGAGCTGAGAGAATGGCCAGTGAGGTTGCAGAAGGATGGCGAGTTTCTGGGTCTGAGTGGCCAACAGGAAAGTTGAAAGCATCTGCAGCAGAGCATATGATCTCCAGCAGAGCATATTTAGAACAGGAAAGAATATCTTAGCCTTATTTTTGCACAGTGGATCTAAAATAATATTCCCAGAATAAAAGGCTCTTGGAATAATCAGGTCCCAAACTCCAAGTGCAGTTCTTAATCTCCTCGTCTGACTCCAGCTGGGAATTATTTATCCTTGTTATGTTAGCATAGTGATTTTGGCATGTTCTTGAGTAACCTTGGAGTTACTCTACAAATTGCTTGATTCATTATTTAAAAATGTGATTGACTAAGGACTGAACCAATGTGTAATAATGAGTCCACATGGAGAGCAGTGAAGGAAGTGTGCCGCATTTATTCAGTTAAGGATATGGGGGGGGGGGGGGAGGGCGAGGGGCGCTTAAATTGGACTTCTTTTCATAGAATCGTTAAGACTTGGTAAGACATTTTCATCCTCAGACAGGGTAACCATGAGAACCTTCTCAGAAGTTCTTGACTTACTCCAAAAGCTGCTGTGAGTGAGCTGGGTTCTCCATCTCATGGACAGTGAACTACAGACTACTAGTATACTTCTTACTTCCCGTGCAGGGATGATTTTTATTTACCTGAGGTTAAACTAGAAACTAGACCTCAGACTGGCTCTATGGTTTGCCTTATAGTTGGAGTTGCCCCGTCACCAATACAAGCTTAGAGGAAATGAAGAGTCATACTTTCAATATAGCTTATGACTGCTTTGTGTTTTTAGTTGTTTGAAAATAAGGGACCACCGAGAAATAAAGTATGAGAGCTGTTTCGTTTTTGACAATCCATAATTTGTTTTAGGCATTAAAGTGTACGTTAGTAGAAGGTGCAGAAAAAGACACTTAAAAATATTGACAGCACAGGATTTCTCAACCTTGGCACTATTGACATTTGGGTCAAATAATTCTTTGTTGTTGGAGGCTGTCTTTTGCATTGTTGTTATTTTTTTAGCATCCCTGGCCTCTCCCGACTAGAGCCAATCATGACAATCACCGTTTGTCATAAGACATTGCCAAATGTCCCTGGGATTAAAATCACCTGTTTGAGTCAACAAAGCTTTTTATGGGTATCTTTTTACTCTGCTGTTAATCTATCTTTTGAGAATTTTGTTCTAATTATTCAAAGTAAAGACAGTTGATTCTCATTATTCAGACTGCATATTTGCAAATTTATCTACTTGCTAAAATTTATTTATAACCCCAAGATCAATATTCTTGGCAATTTTGTAGTCGTTCCTGAACACACACATGTGCAAAGAGGCCAAAAATTTGAGTTGCCTGATACATCTGATCCCAGCTGAGGTCAAACAAGGTGATGCTCTGCCTTCTGGGGTCAGCTCTTAGATTGTAAACAAGCATCCTTTTCAAGGTCTGTTTAGTGCCATATTTTCCCCATCTTTGTGCTTTTTATTGGTGATTTTACTGTTTAAAATGGCCCCAAAGTGTAGTGCTGTCTAGTATTCCTAAGACCAAGGAAAGCTGTAATATGCCTTATGGAAAAAATTGTGTGTTAGATAAGCTTCCTTCAGGCATGAATTATAGTGCTATCGGCCATGACTCAATGCCTATCTGTCTCTCTATGTGTCTTTAAACAGAAGCATACATAAAATAAACTGTGTATAGATCAGTTGATGAACATATTGTGAACAGAGGCTCACAGGAACCTAACCCTATATTTCCCCTTAGAGCAATGTTCGGTATTCACTAATTCAGTGTCCATGGTGACTTTATAGAATATAACTACTGCAAATAACAAGAATCAACTCTGTTTTTCTAGCCCACATTTCAGAAGACTACCTTTGAAAGATCCAATGTGATATATGTATTAAGCTAGATTGCTTTTTTTATAACAAACAAACAAACATAGTTACATTCTGGAGAATGTATAAAATGAATAATTACAAGTCAATTGATATAAATATTTTTCAAGCTATTACATACCTTGTGAAAAAAGGTTGTATCAATTTATAGTACCACAGGAAAGTTGCAAGAATGCCATTTCCAGTGCACATTTGCCAACATTATTTTGCATTTTTCATAGTTTTAAAATGACAAAATTGATATGCATTAGAGAATTCAAATTATACAGGTATTTAAAAAGTATAATGTAAAAGTCTCTCACCTTTCTCACTTCTTCCTTAAGAGTGTTAAGAATTTGTCTCATTTTAAGCCTTTTAATAAAATGCACATAAAAATTAATGCATTTTATATCCATGTTTAATATGGAGGGGACTGAACATTTGCCTACTATATGCCCTCTCTGTATTATGCTTGATGTTACTTCATACAGTTTAGGTGGAAACTGTTTCATCATCATTTATAAAATACTTAAGTTGTCAGGAAAAATTGCATAAATGATGCTTCTGTTTAATAGCTATTGTTTAATTTTTGTGCTAAGTGATTAGCTTTTGATAAGTATATTTTAATCTAATTTTATTTTTATTTATTTATTTTTGCCAGTAGCCAAAACTACAGAGCACAGCACAAATTCAGTCTTGCAATTTTATTCTTTTCTCTCAGTAGGCTTGACAGAGGATTTCAAATAATTCAATTTCCTGATAAAAAAGGAATTAAACATTGGATGCAAATGAGTAAACATTATCCAGAATCAGTCAAGATGCTTAATATAAACTAGTACAACAGATGTTGGTGGAATGATTACAATGTGCGGGACACTTTCATGTCACAGTGATTCTCTGACCTATCCCCGCATCAGGGCTGGAGAGAAGAGGACTTGTGAGGGGCAGCTGATGCTTACTTGTGTTTTATGCACACAGGCAGTACTTGGAGTAACTAGAAATCCTGTAGATGAAAATTTCCTTCATCTAGGTTGAGGAAGTGAGACCTTCTTGTACCAGCTGTTGATACTAGATCGGGAATTTTGATTGCATGTTAAGTCCTATTTATGTGAGAAAGCTCTAGTTTTCACTTATGATGATGTAGAGACACACAATAAAAATGCTGCTGGGAAAGAAGACTAAAACATAAAGAGCTTTGACTGATTTGAAAAGATCAGGAGAATTGCAGACCTTTGAAATAAGTAACAAATAAGATGCTATTTCTAGGATGGTGGAATAGAGGAATTGTACAGGTTTAGCATTACCTACTTACTATTGAGAAAAAGTTAAAATAAAAAGTCTGACTTTACTGAGGCCAGAAAGGACTGTTTTCTGGAAAGAACATGAAGACACCAATGATACCTCTAAGGTAGTGTGAGTTTCTTCACCTAACAGTGAGACAGGCCAGGAGATTGTTGAGGGCACAGGACTCCATTTTCCAGTAAGGAGTGTCATTTCCATGATAAAATTGCACCTCCATCCCAAATTCAGCACACTAGCAAGACTCCAGTAGGTCTCCTTGTAGATGTGGAGAAAATTTAAGGATTTGGCAGAGATGTGGATTTTAAAAAAGTCTTTTACGGTGTATTTGCTATGAAAAAAATCACAAACTTTTTAAATTTTATAAATTCTATCTAATTTAAAAAGAAAAAAGAACAATACCTTTCCCATAGGTTAGGAATTATGAGGTCTCTTCTGAGATTCTTAGTTTACTCTTGGGATTAAGTTTGTTTATCAGTCTAGGCATTCAGATAATCATCAAAAACCTGGAGGCACACCCTCAGAACTGCATAGTTTCTCTTTCAGAACATCTGTGGGAGAGGCAGTAAGGAGAACGTTTAAAGGAAAATATTTTAGATAGTTGTTCACATTCCTCTTTTATTCCTAAAAAATAGCAAGCAAAGTTTTTTTTACTCTACAAATTTTTAATTTGTGAATATTTATGAAAGAACTTAGAACTTTATATTAACCTTAAAAACTAAACAAAAAATATTTATATATTAACCTTTTTTTTTTACTAATATATCATTAACAATATTTGCACACTGACTTGTTATGAAAGATTTAAGCATTATTGAAAGTTTTAGAGTAAAAAGTAGATCATCACTCATATGTAGAATCTAAGTAACAAAATAAACTGATGAATGAAATAGATCCACAGACATGGAAGCATGGAACAGAAGGCGGAATCTCGGAGGGAAGGCAGGAGAAGGCGGGTGGGTGGGAGGTAATCAACCAAAGAACTTGTGTGCATGTATGCATAACCCATGGACCCAGACAATAGGGTGGTGAAGGCCTGGGGCGGGGGCGGGGGTGGGCCAGAGGGGATCAATGGAAAAAAAGACAACACATGTAATACTTTCAACAATAAAGAATTATTAAAAATAAGGTAGTAGATCAAGTTGTGTTCCCCCCTCAAAAAATCCTTTGTAAATAATCTGTTTATCAAATATAGAAGATTTAACTCATTAAAATAACTTCTTTGTAAAAATAAATTCTTCATATTCTGGTTTTACAATTCTTTTTAATATATATATACATATTGATTTCAGAGAGGTAGAAATATCGATGACAGAGAAACATCAATCTGCTGCCTCCTACACACCCTCCACCGGGAATCGAACCAGGGACTGCTTGTGTCATGGGTTGATGCTCAACCACTGAGCCACACTGGCTGGGCCTAAATGACATTTTCTAAATGGTTATTGTTTCTGATCATCTTTAAGGCACTAGATTCAAGGCATACAGGCATATCGTTTGCAAAAAATTAAGGTTTTACTACCTTCCTAATATTTTATGCTGTGGCATTTCTCTGCATTGGCTAGAAATGTTAACCTAAAAAGGCCACAATGAGAGGAAACAAGCATTTATTTGAGATAAAGAAGAATAGCTCTTTATTTGGGAAGCACCAATTCAGGCAGAAACGCAAACACTGTCCCATTTAGGAGCGGAAGGCAAGGGGCATTTATGAGAAAGGGAAGGGGAACAACTCAGTGGGCTGAAGGGAAGCATTTCTATAGGAGCCGATTAGCCAACATAGTGATGTTAATTCTAAAGAATGTTTCAATTTTCAGTTTTTTCTGTCACAATATCTACTTTCTTATCTTTGCAAACAGTTCATTGGGACATGTTGTTGCTTTAGGCCCAGTCTGAAGGTGAAGTTGTTCTGTTTTAACATTCCAAAGGTTTCGGCCATGAGACATGCAAGGCGCAAGGCACGTACGTCCTCTGGGAGGGCAGTTCCAACTCCACTCGAAAGTGGTTCTGTTTACATGATTATCTTTTTACAGAGGGTGAAGTAACATGTTGAGTAGTTTAGCAGGCATCCTTGTCATCTTCTTGGGACATTACCTGTGATTCACCATTTGTTTGCTCATTTCTATGTATTTCTGATTTACTTTTCTTTATTAGAAAGTATTTGTTATTGACTAGTATAAGAAAGTATCACATTCACTACAATCAGGGAAGAAGGTTAAGGCACTAGCTGTTTCCCAAAGGACTTGCCAATGATGTGGGATAGGCTACATACACACACATACACACACACACACACACACACACACACAGAAAAGTGTTCCTGACTCATGAAGGGTGTTCTACTTGGTTCCCCTCTAAAGAGTTCACAGTGTGTAGGAGCATGTTGAAGCATCCGAGGACTTTCTAGACCACAGGACCTCTGCCCACACTACGGGTGAGGCTGATGTACATGAACTTACGTGTCCGGTTTTTTGAAGGAGGGCGTTGGTGGAATAGAGGGGTCTGGCCAGTGGCAGTGACCCAGGCTGGGGTAGAGTCTTGGGGGTCTGGAAGTCATGTTTTCTGGAGGCAGATAGAAGCTTGTTCTCAGTGTGCCCGGAGACTAATTGGTAGTGTAGACCTTCAGCACTTACCTTGCAAACAATCGTCCTTTCCTTTTAGTACGTTCTAACTGGGACACTTTCATTAGGTAAATTTCAAATGACCTAGTGAGCCTGAAAGCCATAAAAGCCCTAATACCTTAAAGGGAAGGTTTTCCCCGTGCTGATTCCTGGAGCCCTGTGTGTTTTGTGGAGACCCCTTAGGGTTTCCACGTCTCGCTCCCCCATTTCAACCAGACCGACTCTGCCTTTAGGGATCCACGTTGCTTATTGGGCTTCTGAGTAAACTTACATTTGAAGACAACACTTTGCTGCTAAAATGTTTGAAAGGCCATCATGGTAATTCGTTTTACTAATTTAAATCAGGTTTGTACAGTAGCATTCATCTTGCCTGTATAACTATGACCCTTTCACATTCTAACTTAATTGCATTTCTCAAGGAAAATCTCCTTGCATACAGGATCGAGAAGTGATTTCTTCATCCATTTTACGTAGACCTCATAGAGGGTTAGGGTGTCCGTGAGTGTGATTGGGTCACTTGCTTATGTGTCCTATTTCGTCTGAAAAACGCTAAGCTTCTGGAGGACCTGCTTGTGTCTTCTTCATTCTGTTGTCCATCTCTCCTACCCTCATTCCTGAACACGTATCCCACAAGCTCAGAAGGGCCAGAGCTCCTCATTGCCCTCGGACCTCCACGAATGAGCACCCCTTGCCCCATCCACTGGTGCTGGGAACAAGAAGGCAGGCTAGAGGTCCAGAGGGTGAATTCTCCAGCAGCCTGGCTCCCCTCTGGCCTTGGAGCAGGCAGGCAGGTTATTAAGAGAGCTCTGCGTAGCCGCCTCTGGGGATTGCTGTGTTTTACTAGGATCACCAAAAGTTGAGGCGCGAGGGCTTGCCAGCAGACCTCTCCCAGTTCTGCGTGGGCTACAGTCTAAGCATCTAAGGCCAGCGGATGTGGCCTGAGCCCAGAGGAGTTGTGGTAATGAAACCTGATTTCACGGAAGGATTATCAACGTCGTCCTCAATGTTCAACGACGCCCTTCCTAAGCTTCACGGACGAATTGGAGTCCTTTCTCTGAGAAGCTCACCGGGGCCAATCGGACCTGTAGTGCGCTGTGATCGCCATAGTTTGCCAGAACCTATGTATTACAGCACCGGCACTTCCTTGCAGCCATGCTGCCCTGTTCTGTAATGACCCAGTGTCCCGTTCTGTCACACCCGCTCTGACCTAGCATTGTTGTCACAGTCCCGACCTATAGCGGGTGCTTATTTTCAGCCAGGACCTTTGATTGTGAGGGAAACCCATTCACACCAGTTTGGGAAATGGGGAAGGTTTCTGTGTGTCTTTGGGGATGTCGCAGGATGGGAAATGAGGGGCCCAGGGCTCACGGGACTGGACTGAGGTACTCAAGGAGCTCTCCTGGGTGCCTGGGTCCCTGGTCCTGCCTGGGGTGTCCTTTATCTTCTTGTTATGCAGATGGGTTGTACAGTCGTGATTACTTACCAGTTTGCTGTAGCCTCTGTGGCTGCCCCAGCCTTAGTCTTTCTGACCTCCTAATTTTCAACCTCCCAGCTCGAGTGTCATCAAATGGAATGGCTCAGTTACTGGGGAGAATCCCATGGCCCCAAACTGGCCTGTTTGAGTGAAGCCATAGAGGCACTAGAGCCCTGGCCTGACAGTGGGTTGACTACTCAGCCTCAGATGACTGCGGTGGAGGTGAGGAGTGAGGAGTGAGGCAGGTCCCACAGTACTCGAGGCTGCCCTTCAAGCTGGACAGACTGTGAAACACGTCTCTTGATTGCCTGGAGTATTAGCTACATAATGAAGTGGCTCATCCTTTCCCCTAATTCTAATCTCACTGTTTTGAAATTTCTCTGTACTCTGCCTTTGGTTGCCATTCTGGAGTGCAAGTCCTCCATCCCTCTGGGTGATGAACTCTGCCCTGCTCCTCAGCTCTTGTTTGGGTTTGGATTCAAGCTGAATTACATTAATGAAAGCAGCCAGATAGCATCTGAGCCCTGCACCGCCTTTCCTGCCAGGAGACAGAGAGTGAGGAGCAGCTCAGCCAAGAGTAGCAGTTGTAAAGATTCAGTGGGAAGATGGGGCTCTGAGGCCTCCCTCTCCCCTTCCCGCTAACCCAGTGCCCAGCCTCAGCCAAGCACCCGGGCCAGGAGGGGCTGTGTGCACAGCCTGGGGAGTGTTTCCCCAGCTTGCATGGCCCTTACCAGGGAGCAAAAATGATTTGCCTTTCCATTTGTACAAGATGTCCCAGCTCCTGGCTCTTCGTCTGCAGAGTAGGAAATGAAAAAAGAAAGCATTCTAAAATGAGAGAGAAGAAAAGAACTGGGTAGCCTCATTCTCGGAAGTCGGTTCTGACCGTGCTGTGCTTTTCAGCTTCACCAGACCCGCGTGTTATTTCTGAGTGGCGGGAATAATAGAGCTTACACCTAATCAAGGAAGAGAATTCCAAACAAAAGCTTGGGTGGGGTTTCCTGGGCAGGAGTGTGATATTGTAATAAATGGGAAGCAGAGTTCTGCAGTCCAATCTCTGGGCTGATTACACAAATTATAGCAGGGGCCCTGTTCTCCAAGGAATGTAACACACCCCACGGAGGCCCCTCCTCAGGGTGTGTCTGTATTTCCTGCAGCTCTCTCCCCAACAGTTAAATGCTTGCACCAGAGGAGCTGAGAGCCTTGTTCCGAATAATTAGGGTCTCTGCCATGGGACCATTTTGCAGGTGAGTTGATCTTACATTAAAGTCCGCTAGGGAGTCCTGTGGCTGAATTCTCTACCCTCGCCTGCATTAGTCAGCGGAAAGTGCCTGCCGGGTTCTGACATTCCAGTAACAATGGCCAACATTTCCAAGCACTAATGAGCGAGGCACTTTATATGGAGGAGAGGAAGATGCTTAGATAAAAAGTCTCTCCTCTGACAAAAGGGGCAGCATTCTCTGTGACCATGCCTGGTGGCCTGTTGCTGTCCTCAGTCTTCTGATCACCCATATTCTTGCCCGCCCCCCCCCGCCCTTGGGCCTTTCTGAGCCCTTAGGGCTTTCTCCCGTGTGCCAGGTTCCTGCCCCTCTCAGGAATTCTGTGCTATTGCTCCCTCCTGCTGCTTCTCTCCTCACATCTTTCCCCTTTTCTCTCCTTTCTTTTTAGTCTTTAAGCATCTTTTCCTTTGAGACAGCTCCCCCAAGTCCTCTCTCCTGCCTTGTCCCCAGTGTCTGTTAGATGCCAAGAGACCCTGTGCTCACCTTATCATCCTCTGTATCATCACCTCTATTAGCTCTTACCATCCACTGTTAAATGATGGCTCTGCTTTTTTTGTTTTGTTTTGTTTTCATTTACAAGCTCCTTGAGGCTAAAGGCTGTCTCTTTGATCTTCAAATTCCCAGGGCACATAATAGGTACAACTGAATGGTCTAAAGAAATTGTCTCTCTCTTTTTTTTTAATGAAGAGCAACTTCCACTCCTCATGCTTCTCTCTCTATATTTCAGAGAGAAAGGGAAGGGAGAGAGAGATAGAAACATCAATGATGAGAGAATCATTGGTTGGCTGCCTCCTGCATGCCCACTACTGGGATTGAGCCCACAACCCGGGCATGTGCTCTTGACCGAAATTGAACCTGGAACCCTTCAGTCCACAGGCCGATGCTCTATCCACTGAGCCAAACCAGGTAGGGCCAAGAAATTCTCCTAAACAAACTATATGTTCTGATTTTATTTTTCTCTTTATGCCCCATATCAGATAAATGTTTATTACAGCTTTGTCTATTAAACATTTTACAGTCATTTTGAGGGTTTTTTTGTTTTGTTTTCCCAATGTCTCTTGCTGCCACATCTCCTGTTTAACTTCAGAATGCCAGGAGAGCCATACGTGTGTGGCGAGGAGGTGACTCCTGGTGCCTGTGGGCTGCCCTCACTGTTCACTGGGGACTTGCTATGTTCCAGCAGAATAGTGAGGATGAGATAACACAGGTGGTGGCGCCTCCCTGACCTCACCCCCTCGGTTCCCCCTGCACCTGTCCCTTCTAGCCTTCCTGAAATGCTCCCCTTCTGTTAGAACACCATCCACACCGCTTCTTGTACAAGATGCCCTTCTCCCATGTTAGGGTGCTCCACACCCTCCCCATGGGTGGGCAGGCCCTGAATCAGCTCCACCTGGTTTCCTTTGGAGGCCTTCAGGGATTCTTTCAGGTGTCCCCACCGGTGTCCCCCAGGGCGTTTTGGATGCCATTCCCCTCCCTCCCTTCCACACCCCCCCCCCCACCTTTTATTGCAGTCATTTGCTTGTGGGTCTCCTCCTATGGCAGAGGCCTGGCCTTACTCCTTTCTGTATTCCCCAGGGCCAGGTGTGCAGTTCCGGCTCGCTGAGCCAATAAATTAGTCCATAAGGAGCGTTTTAATTTTGCCTTTTTGAAAGAAGTGTGCATGTCCTCAGTGGGGGCACCTGTCCTATTTTACAGATGAGGACTGGAGCCTCAGAAGCTCAGGCAGTAGCCACGTGCCCTGGATGAGGTGAGATGGTGACTCAGACTGAGACCTTGTCTGGCGGGCTTTTCCCCAGATAAGACAGACTCCTGTAGATTTGATGGAAGTCATATGCTGTCAGGAGTCAGGCTGCCCTGGTTTCTGGTTTCCTGGTGGGGTTGGGCGGCTGTTCTGATAGGTGGCAGGATGGGCCGTCAGAATCGCCGCGGGCGGGTCAGAGTGGGCCTTTTCCCGTGGCGGTGGCGGTGCTGCTTTCAGTCTGCAGAGGAAGGTGTTAGGCATGGCTGCGAGAGCTCTGCGGCCGCGGCAGAAGACCGGGCGCAAGTCAGTCTCCTCCCACATTATATACCGGGTAGGTTCTCCTACAAGTCACACTTTTGTGCTTTTCCCGAGCACATTAATTATCTATGCCATGTAAGATGCTGCATTCCCCCCATTGACGCACGTGTTCTCAGAAATGCTTATAAATATCCCCTTGTCGCCTGTGCAATTAGCTCCAAGGAGGAGAGGTGCATGTAGGAGCTGCTAATTTGTGTGTCTACTTGCTGGCGATTCACCAGCAGCAATCCCAGACAAGCTGTTAACAAGTGTTACAACACGACGGTCTACCCGCTGCCTGCCGTCCCCGCCTAACACTTGGGGCACAAACTTTCTCTCCATGGGGCTTCTCTTGATTGCCAGGGGTGAATAAAGTTCCTAAGTGCCATTTTGAGAAACATTACAATGCTCTTTTAGTACAGTACAACATTTCATTAATTTGGAATAATGGAAAGTCACCTAACTTAGAGCAATTTAGGGAAAGTTTGAAAATATTAAATTGCACTAGACTGACAGATGATATGCTTGAAAGAGCTTTTTGAAAAGTGATCTGTGACACACATTTAAGACATTATTGCCCAGTAGAGGGTTTTAGGGGGATCTATGCTAATGGTATTTAAGAGCCACAATTAACATACCACTTCATAATTAAGTGCTGCCGGAAAGCTTGAGGGGCACTCTGGCAACTGTTGCACCCTTAAATTCCTCACATAGCCATGGGTCCAACGGAATGAGCTTGAACCTATTTTGATTACCCTGGCTTTGCTAGGCAGATCCTTGACACTTCCAACTGTGTGGGTCTAGGGTTACTTCGCACAGTGAAGCCATGCAGTCCACGTGAAGGCCATCCTCCTGTGCTTCCAACCTGCAAGGACTGGGATGTCTGTGTGTGCCGCCGTGCTGGCCGCTTTCAAAGAGCAGCGCCGTCCGCTGCGGAGGATGGACAGAAACTGGCTTTTGGCTGCGCCATAGCATTGTCAAGGCCTGGGTTTAGGAGTCAGACATCCCTGCTTTTCATTGGCTGTGAGAACTAAATGTGTTACTTTACCTCTTTAAGCCTCACTTTCTGCATCTGTGAAATGAGGATCAAGACAATAGTTACCTCCCAGGGTTAGTGTGAGGAAAAATGAGGCAACGTGTAAACTCTCAGGCATATATGTTCATGGTTTGTCTGATGTGGCTGTTGCCAAGGTGGTAAATAAATAAATAAAATATAGCATGGCACGTGTTCTATTAGACCAGGTATGTTTCGTGTTCTGAGGAAACAAGTGTGAATGGGTAATTCCTGGTGGGGCATAGAGGGCTAAGAGGGCTGGTGGCCAGGGAGACTGTTAGGGAGGAGGCTACCTATGAGCAGGTCTTCAGTGCTTCTCTATTTATTCCTTTCACAAATACCTATTGAGCCCCTAGGATGCGCCAGAGACTTTGCCTGGCACTGGGGTCACAGGAGTGACTCAGTAGACAAAGTGCCATGCCCTCTGGGAGCCTACCTCCCAGCAGGAGACAGAAGGCCAGCTCACAGTGGTGTGTGTAAAAGCACTGAGGGAGAGGGTGGGGGGCAGGTGCTGGGAACATGAAGGAACTCCCTGTGGCCAGAAGGTGGGTGCATGGGCAGGTGGCTGAGGAGGGAAGCAGGTGCCTGTTGGTGAAGGGGCCTGTGTTGTTCTAAGAAGCATGGGCAGCCATGGAGCCTTGGTTTTTGTTTTTAATACGAAGGTTATTTTCCCTCCATTCTCATTGTAATACATATTCATTATAGAAAATGTATAAAAACTTAAAAGTAAAAGAGAAATGCAGCCATAGTCCCACCACTGAGGTAAAATGAGTGTTTTGACTACTTTCTAACAGAATCTCCCCCCCAAAGCATTGCTTGGTGAGTTTACTTCTTGAGTGGACATAGTTATAATCATGCTGGAAGTATACTCTTTCTCCCACTTATTATAAACAAGTTTTCAACTTTTCATAAACAGCATTTTTCTGGCCTTGTAATAACCAAGAGAATGAAACAGTAAACTTAATCAGCCCCTTGTTTTGGATCGTGAGTTGTGTTCACGTTGAGTAAAGAATGAACACTTAGCATCCTTCCGATGAAGCTTTCTGCATCTAATATTATTTCCTGATGAGAGATCCATCTTTGTGACTAGTGGGTGGTTCAAGGGAATGAACATTTAAAGATGTTTAAAACACGTTGTCAAAGTACTTCCCTAAAAGATAGCACTGAAAAGGTTTTTAAACCTTTGACCTACAGACTCCTGGAACTGCAGGGGAGGGTGGGTTTGAGCAGAAGGAGGTTGGAGTCAGAGTGGTTAGCCGCCCCTAGGGCAGTGGCATCTGAAAAAGAATGTCAGGACCTAGCTTTCTTGTGAGCTGCTTGCCTTTATGGGGGACTGTTAGCTATGGATGGGACATTTGGTTTAGGACCTCCAGAACTCCCTCTTTTCTTTTTCCTTATAGTTTTTAGGATGTAACTGTTTGCTTCAATGTCACTATCCCCTATTGAACTGAGTTCTCAGAGCCCCTAATCCAAGGCATTAGCATTTTTATGTACCTAATTATTAAATTGCATAAAGTATGTGTGTGTGTGTGGGGATCAGGTGAAAAGGGCCTGGGCAGTGACTGAGGTGTGGTCCTTGCCACAGTGGGGCTGAGGCAGGACCACCTGGCAGGGAGCACGCTGGAGAGAAGAGGACAGACTGGATGGCCCCAGGGGAGTTAGAGTAGAGTGTGGGCACGAGGTTGAAGACCTGGGCTCTGGACTCGGCTCTCAGTCATGCTTCTGGCTTGTCCATCAACTGGCCGAGTGACCCGGAGCAAACTTCTCATGGATGCATGCCAACAGTGGTAATCTCGTTTCAGGTGTGACACTGCAGGATATTTTTAGGCATGGACATGTAAGAGACTGTGACTTAAAGAAAAGATAGAGAATGATGAAATCAAAGTTCTTCATGCTGTTGAAAGCACAATGTGGCTCCTGGGAAGCTCTGTGTCAATGTCAGCAGGAGTGGTTGATGATGACAGCCACTCATCAGAGGGTCCACAAGGTGCTGGGTTGTTTTTCTTCTAAGACCACTTGTTTCTGTGGGTGGGGCTCTGCCTCATGGCAGACAAACACCTTCTTGGCCATGCCCCAGAGCCCGGCCTTTGGAAAACATCCTTGGCCTGTTCTCTCAGGGCTGGAGACATGTCTCCCAGCCTCATGCTCCTGACCTCCCAGGGGCTGCAGGAAGGAGCACCTGGAGGACGCCCAGGTGAACCCTGCCTGACCTGGCTGTTCTGAGAGGCTGAGGCTGGACAGGCCCAGTGTTAGACCATGTAGCAGTTTCCTAGGGCTGCCTTAACCATTTACCACAAACTGGGTGGCTTATGTAGGGGAGGAAAACAATTTTCCCTCTACCCTTCTGTGTTCTCACATGACACACTCTGTAAAACAATATTAAGGAGAAAAACAGATGTTTATTAACATGTATACCTCATGTATACATTGGAGATAGACCAGCAAAAACAAGTACTCTACAGGGGTCCTCAAACTTTTTAAACAGGGGGCCAGTTCACTGTCCCTCAGACTGTTGGAGGGCCGGACTATAGTTTTAAAAAAACTATGAACAAATTCCTATGCACACTGCACATATCTTATTTTGAAGTAAAAAAACAAAACGGCAAAAACACCCGCATGTGGCCCGCGGGCCGTAGTTTGAGGATGCCTGCTCTAAGAGGTAGTTTTAAAATTCAAGCTTACATACCATCTTCATAGGGAAAAGGGAAGGGGGAGAGTAATTTTTAGGAAAGATGAATGGGCCCTTTGAAGAAGAGATGGGAGATATGATAGTTTATGAAAAAGCTCATCTGGGTGTGGTGTTGATCTCTGGTCTCCTCCTGAGATGACTCAGTCTTCCTTCATTGATAAAACTCTTGGGGAGGTGATTTATACAATTGAGTTCCTTTTGGAAGATTTATCTCTAGGCAGATAAGGGAAGTTCTGAGAAAGCCTTTTCCTGAGTTTGCTGTTTTTACTTGTTTACAGCTCAAAATAATCATTATATCAAAGTAGTAAATTTTGCTACCCTTCATTCATAACAGAAATGTATTCTTTCAGGCAAAATCAGGGTGTTGGCAAGAGCCATGTTCCCTCCGAAGGCTCGCAGTGGTTCTCAACCTTCCTAATGCCGCGACCCTTTAATACAGTTCCTCATGTTGTGGTGACCCCCAACATGGTCACATAAATATCTGTGTTTTCTGATGGTCTTAGGCGACCCTGCTAGCGGTTCACAGGTTGAGAACTGCTGCTGTAGAGCCTAAGACCATCGGAAAACACAGATAATTACATTACGATTCATTAACAGTAGCAAAATTACAGTTATGAAGTAGCAATGAAAATAATTTTATGGTTGGGGGTCACCACAACATGAGGAACTGTATTAAAGGGTCGCGGCATTAGGAAGGTTGAGAACCACTGCTCTAGGGGGACTCATTCCTGACCTCTTCTAACTTCCAGTGGCTCCAGGCACTCCTTGCCTTGTGGCTACTTTACTCCAAACATACACCTCTCTATTCATATGGCCTTCTCTTCGGGCTCCTATAAGGACACTTCTCATTGAATTTAGGGCCCAACCTTATAATCCAGGATGATCTCATCTCAATATCCTCAACATCCAGATGTAAATATGCAATGACATTTTTTCCAAATCAGTTCACATTGACAGGTTCCATGGATAAAGACATGGACATATCTTTTGCGGAGGGGAGGGGTCACTATTCAGCCACTGCAGGCCAGAGAGTAGGTGTGTGTTCTCATGGGGGGGACCAAAGGGTCTGCTTTGACACCACTCTTTGTACCCCAGTGCCATTGACACTTGGAGCAAGCATCTCTGGCCTGGCCTTCTGGGTCTAATGCCTCAGCTCCTTTCTAGGAGATGAGAGGTTGAGAAAGGTTCCATCAGAGGCAGGCCAGCATTGCCAGGACATTAGGGTCCCCTTTCAGACACCCCCCCCCCTTTTTTTTTGTGTGTGCCCAGACAGTCTTGAAAGGATAGCATTTGGAGTTCACATGTGAGGTTGGTAGAGCCTATAGTCAGAAATCTTTGCATCTTATGTAAGCAGGTGAACTTGGTGGTAGTAATTATAGCTACAGTTGAATGTTTGTGGTTTGTGGAAAACAGAAGCTCTGTGGCACATGAGAGAAATGTTGTGATAGTTAGCTGAATTTCAGTTACCAGTATTATGTAAACTCCCCACAGATGTGAATGTAAACAGTAGAGTTCTAATAAGAAGCTACTATTGGTCATTGTGGAGGTCAGTTGTGGGTTATATTTCAGGGTCAATAATCTGGCTTTAAAATGACAGTCAGTGGAATAATAATTACTTGTGAGTTTGTTTTTCTTTCTGTCTTCTTCAGGTCAAAGCCCTGCTGAATTTTTTAGATCATTTTTCTCTCTTCTTCCTTCTTCCTACCTACCCCCTCTGTGTGCTTTTCCTTATGCCACTGCTCTTCTCTTTCCTCTTCTCCAGACTCTTTAGTCGAAAACGTTAACAGGATTGCCCTGTTGATAAGAACTTGTTTTCAAAGTGGTTCAGTCCAAAAGCTTACGTGGTTTTTAGAGATTGGTCTTCTTGGACCACATTTCCCTCTGCCAGCCATGGGAAAAGGTGCCAGACTATTCCTTGGCTCTTTTCCAAGTGTGTCAACAGCCAGTTGGTTCCCAGTTCACCAAGAACAGAATAATCTTGGGTAAATATGGCCGTTGGAAAAGAAGCAAATATTGGCCTTGGCAATTAGTCTTTCATGTGTCTGGCCCCTTTAGTTTAGTGGGCAACATAGGAACTACACCAGAGGGCATGGCATCCAACACCACATCTGGTTAAAGAACATTGGTAGAAATAGATAAGTAATACTTTTAAAAGACAGTGTCATTTCTGTCCCTCTTTTCTTGTCCCCCTCTCTCCCTCTTTCTCTGAACAAGTCTGAATATTCCCTTAGTACTGAATTTGACTTGCTTGAGCAAGAGCATCTGGACTTTAGCTTATTGACATTTAGGCCAGATAATTTTTTGTTGTGGGTCTATCCTGTACATTGGAGGATGTTAAGCAGCACCCTTGACCTCTAATAATCAGATGCCAGTTGTGACAATCAGAAATGTCTCCAAATAAAACCAGATGTCCCCCGAGGGACAAAATCACCCTGGCTGAGGACCACTGGCTTAAGCAATTCCTCCCCAAAGTGATAGTGTGTAAGCCCTTCAGAGTTTGGTGGTTTGTGTGTGTGGGTGTAGGCGTGGTGGTTGTGTCTTTTACCCTTGACTCTTACTCCTTGAGATTCACCTTCTGACTCAGCTGTAGTCAACATGTGTACGGTGTGGGTCTCATGGAAGTGAGGGAGGTTGGTGATTATCAAATCAGCATTATCGGCTGTTAACTTTCAGAGCAGGTATTAGCTATTTTCTTTTCCTGGCTTATTGCCATTCCTCTGCTGGTTTTAAAAGGGGGATGCCAGTCACCCTGAGGGTGCTTGGGAGATGAGCCTGACACCTGGCACCTTTCTGTTAGTTGATCCTTCAACTGGGCAACAAAGCATGACAGTAGTCTGTTGCCTATCACGCCTGTGAAATCAGTCAAACTTACTTTGTGTCATCAGAGGGAAGGTGCCGACCTTCGATGTCAAGGTGACACACTGTTTGGGTCGATGTAGTTCCTGGATCTTCTCAAGCGTGACTGCATGTGCCCACGGCCAGCTAGTCTTGCTTCTCTAGAAAACTTAAGACTTTATTCCTATGGACCTGTCAGTCTACCTTTTAAAGCCTTAAGCATCTTCGTCATTTAAACACATAATTTTGAGTTTGTTGCAGTAATGTCATCATACTAATACGATTATGTTAAAAAACATTGTATATTACCTTCTTATTGTCTCTTGATCGGAAATTGCAAACATCTGCAGAAGTAGAAAGACTAACATGAGCACCGTGTACCCGTCACACAGCCTCAATAATTATTAATACATGATAATCAATACTTGATTTTTAAAAAATCTAGAACCCCTCTTTCTCCACTTGATTACTTTGAAATAAATCTTCCACATCACATTTTAGCTGTTTTTCAGTATGCAACTATAAACGACTGGGGCTCTTTAAAAACATAATTATTATCATCCCTACAAGCAAGTGAACCACTATTATACCTAGTAATGCTTTAATAGTAAATAGCCATTGCATTTGGTTGATGTGTCTCAGGTCTCTGAGTGTACTGCAAACTCTTCTTTTTGTATTCTCAAGGGCAGGACACATACGGGAGACCATCTTTCATTCTCCTTGTATCTGATGTGCTGATACGTGAGCTGCTCTTTGTGGAGTGCCTGGCACCTGGTAGGAACATAATAGGTGCCTGCGTTTCTTCTAGTTCTGTAAGTTATGCTCTTCCTCCCAGGTTCTCAGGCTTGATAAGGAACACAGCCGTTTTCTCAGGGGAAGTACTCAGCTGGCAGGTGCCTTGAATTACCTGGCAGCTCCTCCCCACATGCCTGCTGTAGGTGAGCTGCTGTCAGCCTTTTATTCCCCGACCCTTAAAAGGAGCCTTTTAAATCTACTCTCTGCCTAACTTTTCTATCCCAGTATGTGTGGTACCAGCCAGAGTCCTGGAAATACATGAAAAAGTAGTACCTAGTACCTAAAAGTTCTATCAGTGACAAAACTGAGCCCAGAATACTGCTTCCCAACACGTTCATTCCAGACTATGTTCCTGGCCCCTGCCTTTCTGAGTCTCTGTTGCCCTGGCTGACTCCCTGTGGAGCTGTTTTCTCTCCCACACGCCCAGGGGCCCTCAGGTCTTGAGGAGGGACCTGTGGGCACCTGAGTCGCCATCATGACCCCTCAGTTGCCCTCCCTGCGTGTCCATCAGCTCCTGCCACGCCCCTCCCTACCTCTCCTGGCCAGTGCCTGGCTTCACCATGGAGCTGATGCCCTGAGCAGGGCCTTTGCACTCCCAGGCTCTCTGCTCCTCGCTGGCAGCTGCAGCGCCCCTGCTGGTGAACCCATTAACCACCCAGCCCCCAAATTGACCTTTAACTCTTGTTAAGGCCTTGCCTTTCAGTTTTCATAACCACACCCTGACCAAGGTGTGGTTTCCCCAGATACGGTGCCCCTCTTAACGTTTTCTGTTCACCCTGATTGCACCCCTTACCTGCTCTTTGACCTCGCTGAAACCTCCCTATTGAAACTCTTCCTTGTCCTCCCTCTCTGTTAGGCTCCCCTGCTTTCACTTCTCTACTCCTCGTCCTCTGAGGGACCCGAGCTCCCCAGTGCCCTTCGCCCCAGCCCTCGAGAATGAAAGCCACTTGGCCTCCTTTGAGGACACCATTTAGGGACCGATGCCCACACACATTCTGCTCCACTGCCTTGGTTTGGTCCTTGTCCCATGTGACATCCTGTTAGAGGCCCCTGGCCCACACATGCTCAGGTTCCTCTGGGCAGCACGTAGACGCTCCTCTCACTTTAAGTGCCCTTACGCCACCTTTCCTCCGCATCCACGTTCATAGAGTTCATAGAGAGCCTCCTCCCAGCTCACACGGAAAACAGAGCTGCCACGTGCCCGGCTTCCCCCTCTCTCCCTGCAGTGTTAGTCTAAGGCAGTGGTTGGCAAACTCACTAGTCAACAGAGCGGCAAACCGCGCGAGCAGCAGTTTGCCGACCACTGGTCTAAGGGAAGAGCTCTTAGGTGGAAGAATCGCCCCCAAGCCTCCTTTCTTCAGAAACCCGTCTCCTTCCTGGGTCACTGTTTCTCCTTCCCTTCAGCTACAGCGTGCTCAAATCCCTGAATCTTGTTAAAACAAAACCAGCCTTCTCTGCAAAACCCAAGAGGGAGGCATTATTAACCCTTTCTACAAATGAGGATACAAGGCTTAGAAGGGAAGCAGCCTCCGGGCTCAGAACCAGATGGTTGGGAAAGCAGGGTGGGAGTGCGCTGCCTGGCTCTGCACCCAGACCCTTAACCTTTGGTCAAGGGCACAGGGAGGACATAGCCTTCTTCCGGGCCCCTCCTCTGGCTGGCCGACGTGAAGAAAGGAGTTTTGAGACTGAATGTCACTGAAGTGACTGTCATGTGAGTCATTTGACCTTTAAACTGCTCAACTGTCCACCCCTGGATACTTTGGAGGCCATCTCTCTTCCCATCTCAACTGTGGACTCTTTGGGCCTCTTCAGTTTCCTGTCCCACAGAGCACCGTTCATGGTTGGTGCTTACAATTCCTTCCTCACCTAGACATTTTCAGTGTTTCACCTGAAAATGTGTTAGTCTAAGGCAGTGGTTGGCAAACTCACTAGTCAACAGAGGTGAAAGGCTTTTAAAAAACACGATTATTTAGTGTGTGTGTGTGTGTGTGTGTGTGTGTGTAATTAACACTTGACATTTTTGTTTAATTGAGGTGTAATCATTGCTCATAAGAACTTTAGTTTGTATATATTTGAATATTTCTGAAATCAGGACCCATCAACACCTTATTATATTACAAGGTGGTTTATAATCCATGGTGTTTTATAATAGAAGAAATATGTGGTTGTAGATGTAAAATTATTACACTATTATAGATCCTAATCCTAACTATGCCATGGAAATAGTTCTGTTTTACCCTTCTCTCCTGCAAATGGTTCTTTTCTTTTTTCTAAAAATGTGCAGATGCAGTTTCCTTTAGTCTTTTGTTACCCTTGGCCCCCATTTTCTACAAGTAGGGAGTGAGCCCACCAGAAAATTGAGGATTCTGGTGTCTTGGTCTAGTGTTTCTGAAAGGAATGACCAGTTATTTGGTTTCTAATTTTGGGGGCTAACACACTTTTGTGAAATCCAATAAAAATAAAATATCTGGGAAAAAGACATACAAAATATAAAGACTTTAAAAAAAATTTGATCATCATAAATAACTTTGTCAAATTGCTATAAAATTTTCTAAATGTTTGCTTGCAGTTTCTGTACTTGTATTATTGCAGACCAATCGGAAACTGACTGTGGGCAGCGCACCCTTTGGGTAGCACTGGGCCAGATAATGGAGGTTTTACTTCATCAGTTTTCATGGAGTCATTTTTTTTTAAACCAAAGTCTTCCCCCTTATTCTGATCCCTTCTGGCCTTTAGGAAAAGGCAGCTGGGAAGCACCCTGAAGTCCACTAACCCTCAGAGGTCAGGTGTAATGTTTGACTTTCCCTTTTTCAGTGTTGAATGCTCAGTTTATCATATGCTCATTGTTTCATCCACCAGAAGCTGATAGAAGGCAGGTGAATGGCTCTCCTCCTAGTTTGTGGAGCAGGCCCCACCCTCCCTCCTCTTGTAGCAGAAATGTGGGTTTGAGTATTTCCTCAGCTGCATAGTGAAATTCTAACACCTAAGGTTGTAACAGCCAAAAGAAATGTTATCACAATCTGATTGTGAGATTAAACATATGGATTGGGGCCTTGGCCAGTGTGGGTCAGTGGTTAGAGTGTCAACCTATGCACTGAGTGGTTGCAGGTGTGATTCCTGGTCAAGGGGGCATGTATCTGGGTTGCATTTCACTCCCTGCCCTGGTCAGGGCATGTGAAAAGCAATGAAAAAAAAAAAGAAAAGAACTTCAGGTGAGGATTAATAAAAAAACAACAACAAATAGATAAAAATATGGATCGGGAGTTGCTTTTTTAATAGCCCAGCAGTTAAACATTTTGACTCTCAGTCTGAGGGGTCTATCTAGTGGTTACGTGATGTTTTATGCTCAAGGTAGCCATGAGTGTCTTACTGGAACACTAAAATTAAATATTTAAATCTTAATGGAATTGGCAGGAACCGTTAGAGGAGGCATACAGAATAATTCAAAAAAGAAGTCCAAGTGGATTTTAGCTCTAGGGTTGTGCTCAAATAGCTCCAGTTATGGTGGGTTGACATCCAACACATTTAGGCTGTTGTGGAAAGGAATTAGAATCTGGAGAAGCATCACACTGGAACTAAATTTGTGAGACACGTGTTTTATATTCCCTAGTAGCTACATTTTAAAAAGGTGAAATTCATTTTAATATATTTTTCAAAGTGTGAACATTTCAAAATTTAAAAGATATTATTGAGGTATTTTACCCCCCTTTTTTTTTTTTTGGTATTAAGTCTTTGAAATCTGTGGACTTGGCACTCCTTGCATATCTCCATTCGGATTAGCCACATTTCAAGTGCTCACCAGTCACACATGGCTAGTGGCTTTAACATTGGGTAGGATGGACATAGAGAACCCAAGTCCACAGTGAGGTAGGTAGTTTGAACAATTCCCAAGTAGCTTTATATTTGAATTATGATTTGGTCCAACATAATTTTAAATGATTTCATGGTCACCTTAGCAAGGACAGCAATGGATGCTCTGGGAAGTCATTCCCCTCCCCTCAGGCTTTTGGCCACCTGCATTTTTTTTCTTTTTAGTACAAGGGTAATAGGGAGGAGACCTGTTCCTGGAGAAGACTTTGCTATTTGAATATATATTTATTCATTCTGTTTTTGACAAAGAGCAAGTGGGTAGCGAAGCTAGTGCTGGGAATGACACAGAAATCGAACAGGGAAGTAGAAAGTCCTAGTCATGCCCAAGCAAACCAGCTGGGGAGCCGCAGAGCCCTCAGGCCCCTGGGTTCCTCCTTGAAGCAGAGGTCTCGGGGATGGGTGGGCAGCGTCCTGCCTGCATCCAGCCAGCTCCTGTGCTGCCAGGAAGCCTACCTCGGCCCTGCTGAGTTGGTCCTGGGTCACCTGCGTTCTGTGTGCAATGGGAAACAAAGAGATGGAGGTGGTCGTAACTTTATCTGATAGACATAGAATTTTACCTTTTCTAAGTGAAAGCAGCTTTATTATACATTCTCTGATTAAAAATATTAGCTTCATAACATATTTATATTGAAACTAGAGGCCCAATGCATGAAATTCGTGCAAGAGTAGGCCTTTGCAGCTGTGGTGGCTGCCTCGATCCCTCCCTCATAGCCGGGGGCGGCTGCCTGGATCCCTCCCTGGCAGCTGGGCGGGGGGGGGGGGGGGGGGGGGGGAGGGGTCGTGGGGGGTGCGGCTGCCTCGATCCCTCCCTCATAGCTGGGGGCGGCTGCCTGGATCCCTCCCTGGCAGCTGAGGGGGAGGGGGCAGCTGCCTGGATCCCTCCCTCGCAGCCCCAGGGGCTGCCTCGATCCCACGGCTGCAGCCCCCGCTTCGTCCCAGAAGGACCTCTGGAAGGATGTCCAGTCTAACTAGCATATTACGCTTATTACGTTTTTGTTATTATAGGTGGTATACTATCTGGTATTTGCTTCAAAATAATCTCCAGTGAAGGCTGGGGGAGAAGTAAGAGAGAGATGAAGTAAGACTGGTTATCATTGAAGCTGGATAAGTACTTTAAGGTTCATTATAATGTTCCCTATATTTTGTACATATCTGAACTTTTTAAAAGAACGTTTTAAGTATTGATATGGTGAATGAAGTTGTGAAGCAAAGTTGTGAAACCCTATCACCTGAAGGCAACTTGGCCATTAACTAGAAAGCATTATTTTAAAGCCATCTCTTGGCTATTTCATACTGTGAACATGCCTAGAAGGAATACAGGGAAGGAGTGTCTTACCTTGCTCTCACCGTGATTTTATTCCAGTTAGAGAGCCGAACGATCACACATGGGGAGGAGAAAACGGTCGGTATCTGTTGCAGGCATATTTTACCCCAGGTCTTAGGCCGAAGTTAGGGAGGTGTTCCAGCCTTATATGGGGTGAAGTGAGGCTCAGAGGACTCGCATTGCCCACGTTCACCCAGCTGGAGTGTAAAGGGACCAGCATGCTACTCGCCTTGGGTGACCCAGCAGTAGACTCTGTGCTGGGCACTTGAGTATGCCTTATCTGTTGTTGTCATAGAGCCCTGTGGAACCAGCATTAGAAGGAATACAACATGATATAATGAATTGCCACGTTCTGCAGAAATCTACATGACCCAGGAAAATTCAGAGAACGGCAAAGAAGGGGCAAGGGAGGCTGCTTGGAAAAGGGGAAGCTTGGAATGACAGATCAGGGACAGGAAGAAGGAGACACATGGCTAAGGAGAATTAATATCCCCAAATGTCCTGAGAGGAGGAGGAAGTTTCAATGACAAAACGACTGTTTGTTGGGTGGGTAGGGAATTCAGTTTTGGATGAAATGTATCAAAACCATTGACTGGGTGAGGAAAGAGAAGAAGGATTTAGCCTTTTGGAAAACATACCAGGTGGCAATTTATGAAGACAAGATTTCACATAGTAAGAGATATTACGACAGCAAAATTGCTCTTGAAAGAGGAGCTTTGAGGGATACACTAGCTGCTAATCAGAATCAAGTGATGACAGGTCCTTATTTATAAAAAAATAAGTCCCTGATTTGCACATTATGTATACCTGAGTAGCTCATTTGTTCTTGATTAGCCAAAGCATCTTCCCACATGACCCCATGTTCTTGTTTGTGATATCTATTTTAGGTTGCCCAGAGTCTGATAAAATTTCATGGTGCTCCTGGATTCTTTCTTTCCATCGCTTTTATGTGGTCATGTGTTAGTTCACAGCACTCAGGCAGCCAGGCTCTAGGGGCTGGAGGAAGGAGCCTTGATGCACACTCACAGGGGGTTAGCATGTCTCCTCAACAGGATGCCTGCTCCCTCTCCTGGCTGCAGTCCCGGGGCATTCCATTACAGTTGATGCATTTCCCACTGGTCAGGAAAACCAGGTGGTTCACCCCTTGAGGAAGTCATATTCTCTCCGCATGATCTTCAGATGGATAGTTTCTTTCACTGTAGGAGCAGTTCTCCAGGTACTGGCATGGGGGAGTAGCCTTCAAATTCAAGGTGGAGGTGGCAGTGAGAATAGAAGGGGAGGATGTGACTTCTCAGGGTTGTTCTAGCAGGTTGGAGGTCTGCATGGGCAGCTGCTGTTCAACCTGACGACTCTGGTATATGCAAGTGATGGTTCTAGCTGGCCAGGAGGACCTCAGGCCCTCCATCGCTGCTTCCTAGAGCCAAGCCCACCTTGTCTCACTCGAAGCTTCTCCCCGGGTTCTGCCCTGCCGTGGACAGGGCCCCATGAGAGGTTCTCTGGTTTTGGTGCCTGGGGGGCATCTGCATTGCTCTATCTCACCCTTTACTCCTTCCTTCCTTCCTCCCTCCCTCCCTCCCTCCCTCCCTCCCTCCCTCCCTCCCTCCCTCCCTCCCTCCCTCCCTCCCTTCCTTCCTTCCTTCCTTCCTTCCTTCCTCCCTTCCTCCCTTCCTCCCTTCCTCCCTTCCTCCCTTCCTCCCTTCCTCCCTTCCCCTCTCTCTCTTTCTTTCACTTTTTTGGTTTGTTTTTAGAGAGAGAGAAAAGGAGAGGGACAGAGAGAAACTTCCATGTGAGAGCAGAACACCTGCCTTCTGCACGCCCCCTACTGGGGGATCAAGCTCACAACCCTGACTGTGTGCCCTGACTGGGAATCAAACTAGTAACCTTTTGGTGCACAGGACGACGCCCAACCAACTGAGCCACACTGGCCCGTGTTCACCCTTCACTTCTTGCTCATGTTTTCTGTTTGTTTTTAATGGAATTTTTAACTTTCTGTTTGTTTATAATTTTTAAAGATTTTGTTTTTAAAGCAGTTTTAGATTCAAAACAAAATTGAGCAGAAAGTATGGACAGTTCCTATACACCCATTCTCCAAACATGCAAAGCCTCCCCACTGTCCACATCCACACCTAATTGGTGCATTTGCTACAATTGATGTATTTATATTGACACAGCATCGTCACGCAGTCTGTAGTTTACATTGTGGCTCACTGCTGGTGTTGTACATTACTGTATATGGGTTTGGACAAATGCATCATGACATTTATGCATAAAGGCCATTTTAGGCATGGGAGACTAGAGGTCAAAGGCCACTGCAGGGGAAGAGCTCAGAGGGTGCAGGGTTCAAGGAGGAGTGCTGGCTCCGTGGTGCTGGAGCACAAGATGCTGGGGCAGGGCAGATGGGAGGTAAGGTAGCAGTCCTGGATATCCTTGGGAGCCAAGGATACAACTCAGCCGACTTCCTAGCCTGTTTACTCCAGTGGTGGAGGGAGCTGGCACACAGCTGGGGCTGGGCAGGAATGCTGCAATAGACGGAAATATAGCACAAGCAAAACTTGGGGACTGCAAATAGGAACACCCTGGCCACTACCTGCTTTGGGAGGCATGGTGGTGGGGAAAATCTATTTCATTGACTTTTCGCATGACCAAGGTGAAATTAGAGCAGTATTTCCTTGTTATTCTCACCCCATTCCCTTAAAACAAACAAACAACTGTTGCAAATTTTTCTAAAATGTGTTGTCAGATTTTCATAGTAAATTGAGTTTAGCGAAAAACATTTTTTATTGGTTCATTTTTTATTGGTTGCAACATCTCAGGGTTTTTTTTTGTTAACCCTCACCCGAGGACATTTTTTCCATTACTTTTCAGAGAGAGTGGAAAGGAGGGAGGGAGAGGGAGAGAAACAGAGGAGAAAGAGAAATATCCATTGGGTTGCCTCCGGCATGCACCCTGACCTTGGCCGGGGATCAAACCTGTGACTCTTAGGTGTAAGGGCCAGCACTCTAACCACTCATCGACACTGGCCAGGGCTCTCAGGGTTATTTTAAACATTATGTTCAGAATATTGAAATTAATGGTATAGATTATTTCTTGATATCTGTATTCCATGCTCAGTTGCCTTTTGCAGCAAACTGGTGATAAAAGCTTATTTGTGTATATAGTTGCCTTCTAGAAGATAAATGTGTTTCTTCTTCCTTCTCCCAAAGGAGAATCGCTGTGTAGTTCTGATTAATTGAAATTCCTAGTCTTTTGAATGTTAGTTAATTTGGCTTTTATTGAAAATAATTGGCTGTAATAATGTACTGAATATGGTACTAGGTCTAGAGACAGAAATTTCCTTCTAAACCAGAAGTCATAAGAAGAAATACCTTTGTGTGTGGGGGTGGTGGTGGGGGTGGAGTTGCAAAGGATGGGAGATTATGGTGGGAGTGAAATAGGAAAAATAAAAACTTTTTGAAAAAAAGAAAGATGAATTGCTTTATAATGAGCTTTTCAAAGTCAACTTAAAATATAGGACTGTAGAATATATATTTTGGCCAGTTTATAAAATGAGTTAATGATACACCTACATAAACTTATTTATTGATTCCTTTATTCACATCTTCAAATATTTATGGGGCATTCTTGTATCCACACTGTTTAAGGGGGCTGGGGCTGTCCTGTACTAAGTACAGTGCCTGTTCTCATGAAGCTTACATTCTAGTCGCCCACATTACTAATTGCATTTTATTATAAGCGTGTTTAAAATTTTGAGGGAAGGGAAACTGAGGTATAGAACAAGGAGGAATTAACGGCATCTCTGTTTTCCCAGTTGTGAAAAACATATAAAGACTGAGCGAAGAAAAGCGGTGCAGTTCTATCAATTCTCTTGTCCTCCTGGTAAACTAGTTCGCACTACTTTGCGTTAACATTGCACCATTAACTGATCTCTTAGGGGCTTTGGACTTAGTTATGTAATTGTGAGTGTAGTGGGACAAAGTGAGCCTTCAATACTCTTTTGCACAAAAGAACTAATTATGACATTATTTTTTCCCCCAAAGTGATGTGTGGGGCACTTGTCCCAAGACGTAGACCCCGAAAGTAAAGAAATCTGTACAAATAAGGCAGGAACCATGTATTCATCATCAACATTATCATACTAAAGTGTCTATAAACTGTTCTGCATTAGAGAAACTCCTTAATTTTGTTTGATCCGGCATTGCCCACATTTGTAAGAGAATTTATTTTTTAATTTTTTATTTTGCCTGTAACACCTCCTACTTCCTCCTTTGCTGGAATGCAGCCTTGAGAGGACCACAGAGGGGTCTCCGGAGCTCTGCTGGCCCTGCTGAGGCTGAGGTGGCCTATCACTTCTCACCTCCGAAGGCCTTGGGCACTGGTGCTTCCAGCTTGTGCCTTGTTGAGCTTCCTTGGGGCCCAGCCCCCAGCACCCAGCTTCTAGCTGGGAAGCCAGAAATGAGAATGGGACCTTTCCCCTTGGAACCAGAGAGCTTCAGACCTCGCAGAGCTGGATTGCAAGCGTTCAGCTGCACTTTCAATGGGAAATTTCTCAAGGTTTCCGAGAAAATAGAGAAGGCAAATCCTTGGCAAATGATAGAAGTTGGAGAAAGTTGGGAGAATTTTGTTTTAAAAATTCTTCCTATTTTCTCTCTTTGGTTCTTCCTATGTTTATTTTAGTCACTGAATCACTAGTGGTGTATTTCTTTCCTTATTAGATTTTATGATTTCGAGTGATTAGTAAAATGTCAAATGTTAATGATAACTTCAAGCTAAGGATGGTATACTTGGCTTATTGATTTAGCTAAATTTAGTGGATTTTTTTCTGCTTTAATTGGCCTTACGTTATAAAAGCACTGTTGTCAACTCTGGGCAGCAAAATCCCTTGAGATGATGCCCACGTGGGCCCATCTTCTGATTTTTATGCTTGAGCACATGGTGTTAGAGCAAAGCTCGAATGTGGTGTTGCACCCTTCCTGCCTTTTGAAGAAATCTTAGGACAAATGCGTTCTCGGTCGCTTGGGACCCGTACCACACAGTGAGATTTCAGCCGCGTGCCTCATGCAGGCCCTTTATAGCTCCAGACCCCCCTGCTGCCTCGGGTCCCCTTCAGCTTGGCCCCTCATTCCTGTGGGGATCATGCTAAGTGAAGTGTGGAAATCAAGAGTTCATAACACCCTCACTGTGAGGAAGTAAGTGCCTTGTGTGATCTTAATCACATTATTTAATGTGTTACCACCCCACCCCCACCCCCGCTCTTTAATGTGGTTAAGATGATAGTTATAGTAGATGTACCATTTACTGGATACTTACCTGGCTCCAGGCACTGTGTTAAGAACTTGACCTATACTCTCTCATTTCATTTCACATCTGAAATAGCTGAGTATTACCATCTCTGTTCTGGTGGCAAGTGATCTGGGACTCTGAGAAGTGTGTTTAAGCTTCCCCAGCATTGTAGGAGGTGACCTGGGATGCGGAAGTAAAGTCCTGCCCTAATGTCCTGGTGTTGATGACAGGTGTTTTAGCCAATAGCTTTTGGTGCTTTTTGGTCACATTTATCTATGCTTCTTGAAATACTCCAGAAAAGATACAACGTGGGAGCTGCCAAATGATTTATTCTTTGATGACCTGGAGAAGGCTACTCTAATTTAAGGCAAGATTCCTTTAAATAACAAACTCCTGGCACCTTCTATTTAATTGGGAGGGTCTTATCCATGTTTAAAATAAGCATTGCAAGTAGTTAACTGTTCCCCACAGGGACATATTCTGTCCCCAGGTTCTGTAGGCAACAAACAATGGGCTGCTCCATCCCTGCTCCCACTGACCTGGAGCTCAAGCAAGACCATGTTTGACTGTTGAGCACTCTTCATTGTTTTAGGTACCTTATCTCCTTTAATCATCACACTAGCCCTTTTGCTGGGCATTGCTACAGAGGAGGAGACTGAGGTACAGAGAGGCTAAGGCACCCCAAATGACTGGTAAATGACAGAACCAGGATCAATCACTTTACTTTTAACCACTGTGTTATTGCCTCCCCCAAATGCAGTGTTTTGTCTCATAAATCCTAATACATCTCAGCCTCAAATATGGACTTGGCTGGCTCCCCATTCATCCATTGAGAAAGATCTCCTTGCACTGCAGAGGGGTCAGAACAGAGGGCTGTGGTTGGCCCTGGTGGCCCGGGGGGTTGTCTGAGTTATGCTCTGGTGACAGAGATACTTTAAGCCTCATGATTGCTCCTCTCTGAAATTGGATATCACCATCCATTGTCCATTGTCTATCACCATCGAGGGAAATTTTGAGGGACAGGGAGAGCCCCTAGGAGGTGACAGGGGATTAACTAGATTCGTACTTTACATCAACAAACCTAGAGAGGGATTTGTACATCTACAAGGGATTATGGTTCTTTAACAAGGTTTGTAATTATGGTGTTATGAGGATTCATATATGACATAGAACTTTGGAACCTTTAAAAATAGGACAATGTGAAAAATATATTTGTTTGCTGGAGAGATAGTGAATATAAGGGGCCCATTATGGGAATACATTTCTGTATTTTATAGTCCAAATAGAAATAAAAAAGCTCTTCACATATAAATATAACCCAATAAAAAGAAACCTGTGGAGTGATTAAGAATATTATAATGGAGAATATTTTAACCATAGAAATGGTTCATCTGGACAAGTATGTCCCTTTTGTTCTTATTATTCAAATACTCTTTTCATCAATTCTCTTATTAGTCAAGAAGAAGTTTGCCTGTCTCTTGAAATAGTTTTTTGCCTTTGTTATACTAGCTTTGTGCTTCTTGCTTCAATTACTTAATCTGTATTTGTAAACAGTACATGACATTGTAAATCTTCATTAATGTGATTATTTTCTTCCCTGTAGTAGAAATGCTTAATGGCTTTGAATTTAAACTAAGACCAGATATATACATTGCCCCCTCTATTCATCTGTTTTCAAATGGGGTGGAATGCTTGAGAAGGTGGAAAATAAAAAGCAGCACTGTATTACTGGTTCTTCTTTGGTCACAAGTAACAACTTAACTTGAGCTAGCTTCAGTAAAAAGAGAATTATAATAAGGATACAGGTATGTCGTAGGAACTCAAAGGCAATGATGAAGTGGCCCTGGGGAGTGAATAGGACCCACAGATCAGGAAGGGAACTCTGTAATCAGCGTTCACTCCAAGCACATGTGTGACACAAACCTCACTAAAGTAAGAGAAAAGCTGACAGAGAAGGAAAGTAGAAATCTATGCAGTTTATCACTTTACATTTGAGCATGAGATTTAAAAATAGCTCAATCGTATTCTTTGGGAAAAAAAATTCAGGTTCATTACATGAGATTCTATAGTATAAACAAACTAAAAATTCTCTAAAATTCTGATAATCAGGGCTAATCATAACTATTTTGATAGACATTCTTCTAGACGTCCAGGAAAACACACACACACACACATACATACACACAAAGTCTCACGCACACACACATACACCTGCAAACACACAAATGGAATCAACTGTTTACAGTCGTTTGCCTGTTTTATTCACTCAGAAGTATATCATAGATGCCTTTTCATAACAACACATACAGACCTCCATGATTTTCAGTGTCTATGTAGTTTACTTAACATGTCTATATGTGGGCCTTTAGGGCATTTATTTACTTATTTTCTCATAATTATAAACAATTCTATGTATATCCATTTTTCTGCTTATGCAATAATCTACTTTGAGTAACTTATTTAGAAATAGGATTGCTGGATCATAGAGTATGCTATTTTACATGCTGACATAATTGCTTAAGTGGCTACATTATGAGATATGTCTATAACATTGGCTATTGTCAATCTTTAGTAAATGTCAGTTTGACAGGTGCTAAATAAGTCTAAACGTTCTAGAGTTGAATGTTTTTATTATTAATATACACTGAGTGGCCAGATTATTATGATCTCTGAACGCATAATAATCTGGCCACTCAGTATATATATTAGAGGCCTGGTGCATGAATTCGTGCATGGGTGGGGTCCAGCCAGCCTGGCCAGGGGGAGGGGACATGGGCGGTTGGCCAGCCTGCCTGCTGGTTGAACTCCTGGTCGAGGGGACAATTTGCATATTAGCCTTTTATTATATAGGACATACACTGAGTGGCCAGATTATTATGCGTTCAGAGATCATAATAATATGGCCACTCAGTGTAGTTGAGTAAACTTTCTTATAGAAAGTTTTTAAATTTGCTTCGTCCATTTTGAGGGGAATATTAATTTACTTACTGGTTTTTAAAACATTTTTGTGTAAGAATAGCAACCTTTTATAAATTTTTTATATAACTATTTTACCTAGTGTCTTATTTTACCTTTTGACCAAAATATCAGTGTTTGTTCTCATTTTTACTTTTGATTTGTTTTTGCCATTTATATATTTGAGATACTAAAAAATTGTACTCAGCCAAATATCTCAGTCCTTTAATAGTTTCAGATTTTCATATCATGATGTCATGTTTATAAAGAAAGGCCCTTTCTAACCCTATATTATAAAACCATTCATCTGTGTATTCTTCTAGTATTCATCTAATTCTATTTTGAGCTTATTTTTATCGTAAGTAGGAAGAGAGATCTATATTTTTCCTTCCTCCTAAAGAGCAAACCAACACCATTTATTAACTAGTCTCACATGCCTACCTACACAGATCTGATTATATAGGGACAGTTGGTTCTATATCAGGATGTTTACTCTGTTTCATTGATTCATCTGTACGCTCTCACTCAGACTGCGCTTGTTAGCTGTGGCTGGCTCATTTTGTTGATCCCTACAATTGATTACGGTGCTTCTCTGCTTCCAATTGGGTTTCTGTGGAATAAGGTGTTAAATAGTCAGTTTTCAGTTCCTCAGAGAACTGGGGATGAAGTGGGAACAGTTGAAGCAAGGAAGGACCCCTTCACAGATGTGTTAAAGGAACTAAGTAGGAAAAAAGTGAACAAGACAAGAAGAGCTCATGTAGGTTAATTTGCAATGCCTGGGCTTTTTGTTTTAAACCTTGGTGGGGGCAGGGAGGGCAATGTATGTATCTGGTCTTAGTTTAAATTCAAAGCCATTAAGCATTTCTACTACAGGGAAGAAAATAATGTGTTTTGCCTCTTTGCCAACAGTAACATAATTTTGTTCTTTGAAATAAGTGTCTTGGGACCTCAATTCCCTGTTGGTAAAGAATATTCCCAGCCCATGTGTTGCAGCGGAAATTCATTGTTTCCTGAGTTATTTCCCTTCATGATTAGTGAGGGGGGGAAATGACCAAATGTATAGATTGAGATTTTTTTTCCCCCCAAACACTGACGTCTGTAACATTACTTGATTCTGATGGCTTTTATTATTATTTTAGTTACTGCTGCTGAAGGCTTCTCTGATGCTTCAGGATATATTCAGGGAAATCGACTCTCCATAAACTGACAATTCAGGTGAGCCCTTTAAAAAAGATACAGCCTTTCATTCTTATCCATTGGCCACCCCTGGCATTGGTAAAGTTTGATAAAGTGTTAAAACATTGTCACGTATACTCCCTTGTTTGATTTTTACCAGGGTTCTGTGAGGCCGGAGTGTACTTGCCCGGTCTGACTACTTCCATTTCAATTTAATACCCCACCTGGTAGTTGGTTAGTGGGGTAATTGTGGGCGGTTATAAGAGGGGGTGAGTAGCTGGTTTTTTACTTTATTGAATGAATTCTCATTGATTCACATATGTTTGCTTCATCCCCCCTCCCCCCTTTTTTAAAGCGCTGGATAAGGAAGTAATGTAGAAACTTCCAATAGTATTTGTACTGAAACTGCGCGGTAGTTCCTGGAGCTCTCCAGGGATGGCATGCAATTGCTCTAGCATGAGATAAAGTGAACTTTGGTTACAGAGCATTGGTTTTTCCCTTTGTCCTGGTTGTGGCTGCATGATCTCAAGCAGTGTGTAAGGAGATAACAAGGGCAGGAAGGAAGCCATCTCCTGTGGGTCTTGGGCAGCCCTCCACCGAAGTCTGCCAGGTGAAAAAGGATTGGCTTCTACTCTCAAAGCCTGTGTCATGGCACACCAGATGTGCCAGTTCTGTACTTGACCAGCTGCACAGCCGAGGACAGATCACTTAATGCTGCTGGTCTCCATAAAATGTACCGGCTGGCCCAGCCTAGTCGTTTCCATGCTTATAGATTTTGTAGAATAGGAAAAAAATTCAGGATCAGTGTTTACTATCTTTACGGTGGCTTTGTATAAACACAGTTGATGATTATGAAAGCCGAATGAGTACATGAGGGTTTACTACATATTTGCATACTGTTCTGTTTTGTGTTTAAAAATTTTTCATAATTAAGGGTTTATTTAAAAAAAATAAGTACCATCTACTAACATCATTTCATGAGAGAAGAAATATTTTAATACTGAAAAAGTAGGCTGTCATAAATTTGTCTTTAGGCTGTATGCATTTAGCATGATGAAAACGCCCTTCTTTTCCTGCCTCTTTGTCCTGTCTCTGTTGACCAGTTAGCTTTGAACTAGCCAGAACTGGCCTGAGGACTGGCATTTGGGAAATATTGGGGCACATGACTGCTAAGGAGTCTTCTGCCTCTAAAACGGTACCATTCTTCTGAAACTGGAAAGGGATGTACTCTAGTTATATATATTAGCTATTTCCAGAAAATGCCGCGACAGCTAGCCTGCTGAAACTAAGAGAGGGCAGAGGTCAAGCAGAAGAGGAGGGATTGTTCTGTTGGGAAACCCTAATAAAAGTGGCTCATTTGTGTGAACATTAAATTTAGCTGTGAGCCACCTTGTAGTCAATGTAAAAATGAAAACTGACAGCAAAGAATAGAGAATCTTCCCTTGACACCATTGTAGGTCACCTCTGGTGAGGTGGTATTTCACATATTAGTGTCTGCTTGTGGTGTGGGGGTGTTGAGAGCTTGGGGTGAGGTGGGCCAAATGTCCATCTCTAGGGAGACCCATCCAAAACCAAGTGCAAGGAGCTGGGGTGCAGGGGTGGAGGTCGCAGGCAAGAGTTCGGAGACATGGGGAAGGGCAGAGGAAAGGCGCTGTCCTGCCTCAGGATCCTCTGTGGATGTCCTTTGGGAACCTGCAGAAGGTGGTAGGTGGTCTGGTCTGGCTGAAGGGCTTGGGCACAGTGTATAGGAAACACATACATAAGCCTTTCCCAAGTTTTCAGATCTGAAAGGAGCATGTCGGGTGGATTTCTATGCTGTGGGTCTGTACAGAAAACTAGCCTTACCATGTACTTCTCCCTGGTGATGTGTGTGAGCTGTAGGGTGGGTGGAGGACAGAGGCGATAATGGGCTAAATTATTACGACGGTAAAATGATGTGAGGAAGGAGCAACCATACCTCCTATTCCAAAATGCCTACCTAATCCTGGCTGCTTCTGAAAGTTCTGTGACGTTCTACCAGGGTCTACATTGATTGGAATATAGTGGCTCAGTCCTTCAGAATTTCTCCCTGAATGATTTCTGGCTTTTGTTTGTTTTATATGCCTATTTTCTGGGGAACTCACATGAAATTTGGCATACTTACCTGGTTGCTTTCCCTCTATCAACCAACTCTGGGTTCACTCTCTGATCTATATGCTTCAGTTGGGTTGCTTCCTCTACTCTCTCCCAGGGATATTTATCTCACTACCCTTTTTTGGAAGAAATTATGTCAACAACAGAAACATTTGTCTTAAAATTATAGGGATATGAGAGATTACCTGAAATCTTGACTTTTCTGAAAGTGTCTACAGACAGGAATAAATGCTAGCTGGAGCTTTTATTTTGACATAAACCAGAGGAAGGGAATTGCTTTAAGGGATTTGAGCCAGTCCAAGTCTGAATAAAATTTAATGAATGAACAATGTCATCAATCAATCATGTTCTGAGCCTTTCAGAAGGCCAGGCCATGCTTGGTAAGATCTTGTAGGGATGAGCAATTATGAATTTGAGACAGCCATGCTTCGGGGGAATAAACATGATGCTTTAAAGGGTTGCGTGTCTGCATATGAGAGAGTGTGTGCATGAATAAGTTAGAGGGAGGTGGGGGTATATGATAAATGACTTGTTTTGCATTTTGCTTAATGACTTGTGGCATAGTCCAGATTTGAAAATAAGTGCAATATTCTGAACTTATCTTCATTTTCCTTGCAGGCTTGTAAGAAAAATATTTAAAACCCGATTTTAAGTGAAAAACATTGTTTTTGGCTCTCTGGGAATTTTTAGTTCCCACTGTTGTTTAGGGAAGCTATTGACTCCATAAAAACTTAAAGCACAATCTACAAAGCTGTTTGTCATTCTGTATCGGTCACTTAAAGGCAGTGACGTCAGTAAAGATAAGTTGTTCCTTGCTTACTTTTCTCCATAAAAAAATGTGATCCGCGATGCACTGGTGTCTTCCTGCCATGCTCCATTAGCTGAATGCTTTGGCTTGCTCCGCTTGTTGATTGTAGGCGCTGCCATTCGCTCCCCCACTGCTGGCTCTCTGAGTGGCTGGAGTCCTAATTAGCACCGTGCTCATTAGCATCATCTCCTTGATCAGGGTTCCCAGACATGTGCCAGGTCCTCACTCTGCTGTCTGTGCTTAGTACATGTTTCAGAACAACAACAATAACACTTTCCAGATTGTTTCTCATAATTAAACTTATCCATGGGCATAATAGAATGTGTTGTTTCCTTGAGCTTTTTAGGGTAATTATGCTTATCAGTTAATTTTTTTTCCAATGTTACAAAGCCCTCCTGAAGAACTCAAGATTTGAGCCTTTTCTGTCTAACGATTGATTGGATTTCATAGACTCAAATGTTCTAGAATGCTCGTGCCTGCATTTAACTGTTCTACTATGGAATGCAAAAGTTTCGGAACCACTTTTTTTTTTTTTTTTTTTTGCTATGAAGTCCCATATTCTGAGGATCTAGAATGATCATCAGAGGCATTTTATTCTGTTTACAACAAGTCAGAATTGGACAGCTTTTCAGAACCATAAAATGGCTAGTGCACTTGTAGAATTTAAACATGACTTGACTAAGATTAAAATAAAGTAAACACACTTTAGGTCCCGCTGCAGGGGTCTCCACACAGCACTGTAAGGGCTGATAAAACTTAAGTAAAATCCTACTGATCTAAACAATTGTTTTATCAAGGATCTTTTATTTAAAAGAATATCAGTCAAAGTCAAGTATGCAAGTGGCTAGAAATAGAAAACATTACAGAATAGAAAAGCAACATGCCTTATCCTAACTCCTTCACTTCAACAACTTGCGCCCCCCTCCCCGCGAGCCCCGCCCCTCGGCCCCGTAGATCATCCTTCGCTGCTTTTGTGGGGATTTCCATGGGTGTAAATGTAATGCGTAGAGCACCATTTCTCACTTTATTGGATTTGAAGGCACTTTCTTGGTATCTTGTTGTGATCACTGATTAGCATCCCTATCTCCCTCCCTCTCCGCACTGATTCACGCTGTCAGTCTTTCCTTGTGCCCCTCAGATGACACACGCAGCCTCTTCTTGTTGTCTCCTAGAGACACTCCCCCCCTCCCATCCATCCTCTGCATTTTGGGCAGCTCTACGTTTAATTTTATATCTCGTTTAATCTGGTAACGGCTTCTAGGATTTACCTGTAACTTGATTCTGAATGTTAAAACCACGAAGCAGCATGTACTCTGATATAGGTAGGTAGCTGCTGTTCCCACGGCAGCCAAATGGTGTGGTGGGATTGCATTCCTTCCTCTCTGAGCCTCTTGCCCTCACACCTGGACCCCTCTGCAGACCGTGTTTGAATGGATTCTCCCTTTCACAGCTCACCGGCTGCCTTGAACGAAGCCTCACCATTTCCTAGACTCTGTCTTCCCATCTTACCTAGAACCCACTTTATTTTCCCACAGCCCCTCCCCCTCCACCTTCAGCCGGAACATTTTGATTTCCGGGTGCTGCCTGCCTCTAAGTAAGTGCTGATGGCCAGGAGAAGCTGTTACTACTGTTAGAAAAGTGACCTCAGGCCCTGCTGTCTCTGAAGGGGCACCAGCCTGGTCTTTGAAGTTCGCCCTCATTCACCGAGGCCCTGATGTGTTAACACCCTGGTTCTGAGGCCTGGTGTCTCCATGGCACAGATGTTGTCATTGACACTCTGGACACCAAGATCTTGAGGTCCGGATGGGAAGCCTCCAAGGCCTCCACTGGGAAGTGCTTCTTAGACCAGTGGTCGGCAAACTCTTTAGTCAACAGAGCCAAATATCAACAGTACAACGATTGAAATTTCTTTTGAGAGCCGAAAACCGACTCCTGCGCATGGGCCACGAAGTTTCAATCGCACTGTACGTGCGCGCTCGCACGAGGTATTTTATGGAAGAGTCACACTCAAGGGGCCAAAGAGCCACATGTGGCTTGCGAGCCGCAGTTTGCCGACCACTGTCTTAGACCTTGGGTCTGCCTGAGGCGCGGTGCCAGCTGTGGTTTCCCAGGTTAGAGAAGACGTCTGTCTTCAGAACATCTTACTTTCCTCGGTAGACCTTCATCTTTCCCCAGAAAAGTACTGCTGCTCCAGGAAATTCAGTTCTGCTTAATTCCCCATCACCTCCTCCTGTGGCTGCTGTGTGGCCAGCAGCTCATGGTACCGAATTCTGTGACTGGCAACGGGAATATCCTCCCCTGCGTAATGTTCCCTTTGTGAATTTGAAGTGAGGAATGGGGCTCCCTACTCAGCCCTGCTGGTAGGTTGGAAAGGTGCTTTGTCAGTGGTGGTTGTTGACCCAGATGCTTTCTTAGAGCCTCAAGTATGTGTGTGAGTCAGGTACATTGGATTATCTTAACCCTTTGCACTCGCTTGCTTTTTTCTCGATTCCTTTATTCTAATGCTAACCATGTCGAGTCACACTCGACATCCGAGTGCGAAAGGTTAATATATGGTGTGCTTTGGTAGTTATTTTAGAGGGAAGGTTGAAAAAACAATCAAGTTTTACTTTTCACACTTCCTTTTCTCTCATGAATGCAGGGGTCTGCCTACATCTTCTGGTGTAGCTGTATTTAGTAAGTGACGATGATGACAGTGACTGGATGGACGGCGGGTGCCCTGGGCAGGGGGGCCCCTCATGCAGCGTTGGCGTTTTTCCCTCTCCGGCTGCTCCCTCCTCACTATGCAGACCCCACGGGAGCTTTGGCAGTGGAAGCAGCCGTCTCTCCGTGAACTTGTTATCTCCGAGTGGGTGGCAGCGGTTGGGGTCCCTCTTTGTTACGTCCATTAGGTCAAGGTGGCAGCGTTAACATGTGCTGTCTTGGTGCAAGTAGTGCTCAGTCTCCAGACATCTGACCTCTTTATGTTTAGTTCCTTAAGTATTGAATGACAGGGCAACCTTCAGAGATGGGCCTCACTTCCTGATGGAGGAGGTATCTGGCCTTAGTGAGGTCACGACCTAATGAACAGATAGGAGTCAGTATTTACCCTGTTGCAGTGGTGACTAGGCTGCTGAACCACATTTAAAGTTGATCATGATAAGCGGTCCAAAGTAACCTACCATCATCTTGCATGATTAATTCTGACATGGCGACATTTTATTTTCATATTTGTTGATTGCTTGTAAGGTTAGGAAAGAGTGCTGAGCAGAGAAGTAATCCGTGTGAGACATTTTTGGTTCCATTATACAAAGGTCACTGACCCTAATAGTTATAGAAGCCCAGTGACACTTGGGCACAGTGATTTCGAGGGACAAATCTATTAGGACAGTTTAAATCTTGGTCAATATTTTATTCTACACCCGGAAAAGTACCTTCAGGAAGACTTGGATAGGACTCAGTCCCTCAGCGAGAGAAGGAAATAAATGAAGTTTAAAAAGTCTTTCTTGTTTCTGGACCCTAAGTGTTCCCCCCATACATTATATATTCTTTCATTTCTTTGCCTCTAAGCCAGGCGTCCTCAAACTACGGCCCGCGGGCCACATGCGGGTGTTTTTGCCGTTTTGTTTTTTTACTTCAAAATAAGATATGTGCAGTGTGCATAGGAATTTGTTCATAGTTTTTTTAAACTATAGTCCGGCCCTCCAACCATCTGAGGGACAGTGAACTGGCCCCCTGTTTAAAAAGTTTGAGGACCCCTGTAAGCAGTGAGTCATGACACAGTCTCCCCTGCAGGAGACCGTTCGGCTCAGGATGCTCGGTTAATTCTGCCGTCCATTTGGGAAGTTTGATGCAGGCGTGGGGGACAGCGGTGCAAGTGAGGCTCTTGCCCCCTCTGGCCACTCTTCTCAGAAGCTGGGACTCAGAGGAAACACATTCAATACCCTGAACTAGGAAGCACAGACATAAAAATGGACGCGGGAGGATATAATGACATGGCCTTGTTCTGTTTTTGTCTACACATTTCCAGAGAGACCACAGTATCTATGGTGAATAAGCAGAAGAGATTAAATTTAGAGAAAGAAGTGGGTATTTCTAATGAGTCGAGTAGGCCTTCGAAAGAAAGGAACAATTATTTCTGGGTTAGTTGATGTAAGTTTTGAGGGTCTGAGGTGGGCTGTTTAGGGATAGTGGGGACTTGGCTCCTTCTAAGATGAGCAAAATTTCATTCTTTACTTGGGAGTGAACTTCTAAATTTAGCACTTAAGGCAAAAATTTCATATGAATACAATTGCTCGTGACCATCCCTTAAGAAGATGTCACACTAGACGCAATTATCCTGTCTCCCAGTCAGTTCAATACTGTGGGCTTTTCTCAAAACTTAGGAATAGCTTGCTGCTAAGTAGTTAGCTCCAGTATTTAAGGGCCACGTTGTAAATAATAGAAGAACTCTTGGCATCCAGATAGGACCCCAAGAGACACTTAGAAACTGAGCAAGCCCAGAGAACTGTAAATTCTTACATCCCTGCCATGGTCATTGTGGGACTTACATGCTCATTGAGAGGAGTGGGAGAGGAGCTGCCTGCCAGATTGTTATTACGGAAACTTTTGAACATGTTCAAAGGTGAAGAGAAGTGTATGGTGAACTATATACCCATTACCCAGATTCAATGCTAAATAATTCTTAGCCAGTCTTATTTCATCAATACATACCGTTCTTTTCCTACCAATCATTTTGATGTGCATCTTTGCTATTTTATTTTTCCTCTGTTATTATTTCAGTATATGGCTCTAAAAGATAGGACTAAAAATGTATCTAACTACCTTATCACACCAAAAACATAAAAATTACCATTACTTCCTTAATGTCATTAAGTATCAAATTAATGTTCAAATTTCCTCAATTACCTTATAATACTTCTTTTTAAAAAATATATTTTTATTGATTTTAGAGCAGAAGAGAGAGATAGAAACATCAATGATGAAAGAGAATCATTGATCGGCTGCCTCCTGCATACCCCACACTGGGGATCAAGCACGCAACCCGGGCATGTGCCCTGACCGGGAATCGAACCGTGACCTCCTGGTTCGTAGGTTGACGCTCAACCACTGAGCTATGCCGGCCAGGCTATAGTACTTCTTTTTAAGTTTCTTTGAGTCAGGATCCAAATAAAATTTACACATTGCAATGAATTGATGTCTCTAATCCCCTTTTAATCTACAGGTTCCCCTACTGTATCCCCCGGCCACCCCCACCCCTACTCTTGTGATTTGTTTGTTGAGGAAAGTGAGTTGTTTGTCCTTTTAGAGCAGAGATTCTCAAATAGGAGGATTCCCTTCCCCCATCTAGGGGCACTTGGCATGTCTGGAGCCATTTTTTGTTGTCACCACTGAGGATTGCTATTGGCATCTAGTGAGTAGAGGCCAAGAATGCTGCTAAATATCCTACTGAACACAGGACAGCCCCTCATAACAAAGGATTCTCTGGCCCCAAATCTCAGTAGTGCTGAGGTTAAAAAACTATGCTATAGAGTTTTCCAGTCTGGGTTTTCACTATTGCTTCTTTGATGATACCATTTTACATGTGTTTTCTGTGATTTATTATATCTCTAGTAGTCAGATTCAGATCTGGGTTTGTTTGTTTTTCCTCCAAGGCTACATACATCACAGGCAGACGGCGTATTTTCACTAAAAAATACATACTAGTCACTGATGATTATTGCCTCGATTTTTTAATTTATTAGTGATTATAAAAACATGTTATTACAATTCTATCATTCCTTCCTTGTTTATATACAAGAATACTTATGTAAAAATAAATTTAACCTCAACTATTTGTTTACCCTGAGGTTCATGTAGGAAAGTCAGGATAAATGCTTGATACTTTCCCTTTATTTTCAAAACAATGAGTTCCTAGCAGCATCCTCTAAAAGTGATCACTGAGGTTTTCTTTCTTTCTTCCTTCCTTCCTTCCTTCCTTCCTTCCTTCCTTCCTTCCTTCCTTCCTTCCTTCCTTCCTTTCTTTCTTTCTTTCTTTCTTTCTTTCTTTCTTTCTTTCTTTCTTTCTTTCTTTCTTTTGCTTTTTTCTTCCTCCTTCTTCTTTTCAGTGTAAATATAATTGATGCATTTCTTATTGATACTGGAATTGTCACCTATTTGACCAGTAGAAGTTAATTCAAGTGACTTATGGGAGCTAATTCCTAGTCTTTTTGACATGACTTGTGTTTTTGCATTTTTCTGTACTTTGTGGCACAACAAAATGTTACAGGATTGTCTTATCCATTTCTTATTTCAGACTTAGAGTCATAATTTCTTTAAGAAGCCCTGGTTTCTTTGAGTGTTTAGAGGCACAATATAGAAATTAGGAATGTTTATAACTACTGGATTTATCATTGTTTCTAGATCTTAGTGGATCAAACTAGGGAATATACATGTATGTTTGTATGTACAGATCAGAGATAAAACCGATTATTAGTTCATACTAATACTTCCAGGTGAAATTCAGGTATATAGCACAGTAGTACAGGACTTTTACTAGCTTCCACCCAGAATCCCAGTTCAGTAATACCATCATAGTTTTGTATCTGCTTTATCTCATATATATATATATATATATATATATACACAACAAACTGTGTTTTAAAGACATTTGGAATAGTTTTTCTCTGTGATTGTGTCTCTAACTGGATACACAGTTAGGTTCATTGATTTCATTTTATTTTCTGTTTTTAGAGATTCCCATTTTAATTTAAATAATTTTACACAATATTGTCAAGGTTTCAAAGCCTCATCTATAACATAAGGCGTAATCAGAACTATTTGCTTTTACCCCAGTCCCCTCTCTATTCTGTTTTCTCCCTCCTCATTAGGTAGCAATTGAAAAAAAAATATCCTTGTATCCCGGGCATTTGGGTGTTTTTCATCTTTTACTATTAGAAATAGTGCTGTGGAGAATAGCATTGGGCACTCTTAAAATCATTTTTCTTCTTAACCTCATAGAAGTTAAGTGTATGTATAATGTGATTCCCTTCATGAAGAGCGAGAAGAATGTCTGCACGCCGCTGAGACTGAACAGAGCTTTGGAGCAGGAAACGGAAAGGGAGCATGCATGTCTGGGAGAGATGGAGATGAGCGTTTCCGGGGAGTGGACGTATGTCTTCAAGTGGAAGAAAATAGGGCTTAGGAAGGTTGGTCAGATCCAGGTTTCCGTGACCTGCATTGCCAGGCCCAGGGCTGTGGCTTTCACATTCGAGCCCAGGAATTAGCAGTCTTTTCCGGAAAAGGACCTAGTTGTAAATATTTTTAGGTTACTGTCTGTGTTGCAACTACTCAGCTCTGCTGTTGGAGTGCAAAAGGCAGCCATAGACAATTTATAAATAAGTGAGGGTGCCTGTGTTCCAGTAAACTAGATTTATGGACACAAATGTGAATTTCAAGATTTTCATTTATCATGAAATATCATTATTTTTTCAATTATTTTTTCTTCACCCATTTAAAAATGTAAAAACCATTCTTAGTCTGTGGACCATCATTTGCCAAACTCTGCTCTGGGCTTTTGGGAGACATAGGAAGTTCAACACAGGAAAGCCTCGCTCAGAAGGATCATCCCAGTGGATTAAAGAGGCCTTTGTCAGCGGGAACGGGCCCAGGTTCCGGAGGCTGCTGATGGTCACAATGTGGATGTAGTTGGAAGGTGGCTGAACAGAAGTGGATTTCTTTTCTTTCTTTTTTCTTCTTTTTTTATGGCCTGCGATTGGAGAATTATTGGACAGCATAGAAGCATTATATTGTTCGATCATTCTTATTTTTAAAAGCCAGGCTCTATAATTTCCTACAAGTTATATACAAAGAGAGAGCCAGACCCACCATCGCACATGGTGCGGACTTGGGAAAAATTGTCTCATTCTTTGCTGCCTCCTTCTCTTCCCACCCTCATCCCCCATCAAGAAACCCAATATTGACCCCATTTGAACGGTGAACCTTTTGTATCAGCTGCCTGGTCCACCTTGTTTCCTATGACATTTGCAGGCTAACTGTTGAGAAAACAGTATTTTGTTTGTGGGAGAAAAATCAAAGGTGATATCAATGAAAAATGCATTTTCATATAATGGAAATTATTAGAGCAACTTTTAAAATGTCACTGCAGATTCATGCAGACAACAAGGAGCGGAATACATTAGAAAGTAGGTCAAGTTCTCTCATGTTTATGAATGAGGTAAATTACAGTGTAGGTTTAGGTTTATAAAATTGTGTATACTATAGTTCATATGAATTACCCTAGCCCAAATGATATTATACCAAAATATAATTAAAATAAATTGAGTTTGTTTCTTTGTCCTTTGTGGCTTAAGTATTTTATACCGAATATTTTATGAATTTAATAAACTAGGAAAAGTGATGAGCTTCTTGTTATTGCTCACATTTCCTGTATGAGACACAAAATCCACTCCAGGGAGTTAAAGCTAAAGTAGATTTAATCCAGGGGGTGAGTGCTTCCAGAACCCTTAGAAGGTTTCGAGGAATAGACTCCAGGCTGAGCCTCCAGGACACCCCACCCCCAGAATCATTTTCTCCTACGGAATTGGGAGAGGGGCTGTGGCTGCTGCTGTGGGAAGCTATTGAAGTAGGAACTCAGGGCTTGAGGTTCCAGCTCCCTCAGTTCACCTCCTGCAAAGCAAAAATTGCTTCTCTGGGGTGGCCAGGCCCTTTGCCCCTCTCCCCCATGGCTCAGTTCTAAATCAAAGTCGCCTGGGAGCCTGTCTCATTGGGAGTTTCTAAGGCACGCTGGGCACTATAGTGGCAAATAAGTCTGGACAGTATGTAAGGCTTAGCTCTCTAGCCTCTCCATGCTACAGGGGAGCCAACCCACTGTGTTTGCCTCAGTTTCTAAATGCCACTTCACACGTGCATGCTGCTACAACCCCACCGTTGAGGGACAGATCATTAGAATTTGCCTTCCTGGATACATGCGGTACATTTTCATAGAATTGTATAGTGGTAATAATAACTGGTGTAAAACCAGTGTTACTAGTTAACGAGTATTAGTTGATAGTGTTAGTGATGGTAACGTGACGGAAAGGAACACCAGTGGCTTAATAGTAAAAACTTCAGTGATTGTGGAATCCAGGCCTGGAGAACATACTTCATTTTCTCCATGAAGAGTGGTGAGTCCAAATATTGTACCGACCATCCACTGCTTAAGCATTTATTGTGTTAGTCCAGGTGTAACGTCAGTGATAAAGCATTCGTTCGCCGTTTATTACCGCTACCTTTCTCACTGTCAGATTCTTTTGTGAGAGGAAGGAGGCATCCCCTTTTTCAGTCTGGGAAGGAACAATCATTCACAAGTGAGTAACTGGAAGTGGTACTTCAAACAGAAGGTCATTGATTTTGAAACAGGCAGACCTGGGTTCAAGTCCTAACTGCATCATTTTCTAGACTTATACATTTTTGCAAAATTTTTCTTTCTATACTTCTGTCTTCCATGTTGAAGGGAGTTGGAAGTACCCTCCTCATCGTGTTGTAAGGCAATGCCCAGCACAGGCCTGGCACACAGCCTGCCCCATGGTGGGCTGAGGCTGGCTGGCTATGGTGGCGCCACCATCAGAGCTTGGAGCGTGCTGTGCCCTCTTCTCCTGTCCTGCCGAGTGTGCCGTGTGGGGAGGCTGCTGTGTCTGTTCACAGCAGTAATCTTCGCACCTGCAGCCCTGGGGCCCTTGGAGGCCGCTTTCTTTTTGTGCTGTGGGCTTTCTCCGGCTCTCCGAGCACTCCTAGACCCTCTTAGACTTTCTCTTTCCTCCAGGGAAAGGACCTCTCTCAATGCTTAATGGGCAACGGAGCCATCATGGGGTCACAGAAGTTGTGGTAGCTTTTTATTTGTCATGCAGACATGGAGACCTTCTTCTGAGGCTTGAAAGGCTGATGCGCCCCACCTCCTTCCTAATTAGATTACTGATTCCATTTCAGCGATGGTTTTAAACTAACATGGCCTTCATTCCATTGCCTTTGCATGTTTGTTTTTTTCTTGACTCCATCTCTCCTTTGATTTCCCAGTGGTACCTAAAGTAAAGTGGGTGACAGAGTTGGGGGCACATTGGCCCATTCCTCCCTTTCACTCTCTCTAAAAATCCATGGGAAAATATTATCAGGTAAAGACTAAAAATCAATGGGAAAATATTATCAGGTAGTCTTTATTTAAGTCTTTATTTAAGTCTGATAATATTTTCGCATTGATTTTTAGAGAGAGTGAAAGGGAGGAAGGAAGAGAAGGAGAGAGAGAGAGAGAGAGAGAGAGAGAGAGAGAGAGAGAGAGAGACGGAGAGAGAAACATTGATATGAGAGAGACACATCAATTGGTTGCCTCCCCCATGCTGCCCTGACTCAGGCCAGGAATGGAGCATGCAAAGGAGGTAGGTGCCCTTGTGCCCTTGACTGGGAATTGAACCCGAGACCCTTTGGTCCGGGGGCTGATACTCTAATCACTGAGCAAAACAGGCCAGGATTTGGTCTATACTTTTTAGCAAACCTCCAGAATGGCTGTAACTTAGTGGAGTTTTGGGGAAAATGTAACAAATAACGAACAAAAGGTTCAAAACGATCCTTTCAGAGCATCATGTACCAAGTGAGTTTCTGTATATGTTCCCTGTTTAGTTTTTTGTTCGTTAGGGTTTTTTGATCCCTATGTGTAGCAGACCTGACTCCCCCGTTCTTTTGTGTGGGTCCCTGGGTCGGCCCACTATTCCACTCGTTGAGTTTACTGTCAACACAGCATGGGCAATGGGCCTCACACACATTCACTGTAGTGGAATCAAGCCATGTGGTGGGTGACAGTGAGCAAGTATGTTACCTGCTTAACTGCAAGCAAGTATGTTGCCCTCTTTCTCTCTAATGTCTTAACCTCAAAGACCTTGACCTTGAGCTGCTTATAATTTGTGCAAACTCTATCTGATATGTTTAACCCTTTGCCAAGGATTTGAGTCACCTGATTAATACTTTTATACATTTGAAGATTTGAGTTTGCATTAAGTATTAAGTTAGCCTACCCTCCCTTAGATCTAATTGACTCATTTATTCACTCAGCAGTCATTTATTGAACATCTATAAAGTGCCAGGCATTCTGCTGGATATTGGGAGCATTTTTCTCATAGCAAGAGATAAATAAATGGGAAATATTGTAATAATGTTGGTGCAGAGGGTTTAAGATAGAGTTAGAGTAGATTTTATGGTAAGTAGATTTTATGATATCTAGTAAAGGGTTTAGGCTTTTTCCCCTCCAAGAACAGTAGGAGTCCATTCAAGGGTTTAAGCTAAGTGGGATCTAGTCAGACATGAACTTGAGAAGACCGCTGGCTGAGATGTGGTGTGTGTGTTCAAGAAAAGATGGAGGTGGGGGGCAGTAGGGAAGCTGTTGCAATAATTTGGGCAGAAGATGATGGTGTCCTTGAGTAGGAGAAGAGGACAGATTTGAGAGACACTTAGGAGTTAAAGTTGTCAGACCTGAGGGATGTGGGTATGCAAGAGAGACTCAGGTCATGGATAATGCTCCCATTTCTGGTTAGCAACTGGGTGGATGTTGGTGCCACTGAGATGAGCAACTCAGGAAGGGAAGCAGGTTTGGGAGGAGTGGTGGCCGGGGTGAAGGGATGAGCTCATTTTTGAATGAGATGAAATTGATATGCTTGTGAAAGATCTTGGGGAGAGACAGTGTAGACTTGGATAAGGAGCACAGGGGACAGGCCTGGCCTCTGCGTGCAGTCCTGGTGAGAGCAGATGAAATCCACCAGCCAAGGGTGCAGAGAAGGAGGAGAGGGACTAGGAGAGATCCCAAGAACCATGAGGCTTAAGCCAGGAAGAGAGCCGGCAGAGGAAACGGAGAAGGAGTGGGTCAGACAGATTGAGGGAGTCCCCTGGAGTGGCCAGTATTGTCCGGTGCTGTGCAGACAGGCAAGGACTGGAAAGGGGATGCCTGTTTTATCCGCAGGGAAGGCAGGAGTGACCTTGTCCGTGCTCGGCAGAAGCCAGAAGAGGAACAAGGTAAGGAATTAGAGACCCGTCGGTGTGGAGAACTCTTGCAGGAACTGTGGCTGTGCGGGGAGGACAGAGGCAGCGCAGTGCCTGGCGGTGTGTGGGCTTGCGCTGGCCGTGCTTTGCTGTGGTGCTGGGTGAAGAGTTAGTAGAGAGGAATGCTGCTCCTGTGCTTCCTTCCTCATCATACTCACTGCTCTGTTATGCATCCTCTTCAAAATACTTCCATGGTATGTGCATTTCTGCTTAGAGACACTATATTTAATATATAGTACTGTTGATTCACTAACATTAAACTCAGTGGCCAACAGAACTGTTACTGCAGCCTGAATGAAGCTTAGCTAACATATTTCTTCCATAAGCCACATCACAGCCTCCTGGCACTTAGGAGCTAGATAGCGCGACGCTTGGGGACATTTTAAACAGCTGAATCACCAACAAAAACACAAAAATTCGAAAGTCATGACACTGAATAAACTGCGAAAAGGACAGTTGTTTACAGCCTGAGAGCTGAGACAAAAAGGCAGAACATTGCTGTCTTGGACCTCAGCTGGGAATGTGTATATTGGGCAAATCAAAGTTTTTACCACTTTGCCTGTGTCCACAAATAACCAGGAAAAGTAATCAGGGAAGGGCTATGAGTTTGTTTTTACAGATGTTTTATTGAGTGTAGACATCTGGAATGCTGTAAAACATGCATTATCTCTAGATTCAAAAAGGAGCAAGCCACATTGTCCTCCCTGTCAAATGTGTCAGGCTTGCCCCGGCTGGTGTGCTCAGTGGTTAGAATGCTGGCCCTGGCACCAAAGGGTCTTGGGTTTGATTCTAGTTCAAGGGCATGTACCTGGGTTGCAGGTTCACTCCCTGTCCTGTTCAGGGCTCATGTCGGGGGGAGGGGGGGCAACCAATTGATGTGTCTCTCTCATATCGATGTCTCTTTCTTTCTCCCTCTCTCTTTTTCTTCGACCATCCTTCCCCCCTTCTCTCCCTTCTACTTTCTCTGAAAAGTGTCAGGATTGGTTGGCATACGTGATGGAGATCAATGAAGTATCCTGAGACTAATATGGTTCCTTAAAAACTTCTACAGTTTGGAGTAGGGTCTCAATCATGTGAAAGGTAAAGCTGTTCACTTTGCCTTCAGAGAGCTGGCATTTCATTGGAGGTACAAAGTATTTTAATTTTTTTTAAGTCACTTCGCTTCTGAAGTCACTCTTTTATTTTTTAAATATATTTTTATTGATTTCAGAGGAGAAGGGAGAGGACGAGAGAGATAGAAACATCAGTGAGAGAGAATCATTGATAAGCTGCCTCCTGCATGCCCCCTATTGGGGATGGAGCCTGCAACCTGGGCATGTACCCTAACCGGGAATCGAACCATGGCCTCCTGGTTCATAGGTCAACACTCAACTGCTGAGCCTCACCGGCAGGGCCACAGTATTTTAATTTTAAAACAAAAATAATTCTGTTTGTAGAAGATCCCACCCCCAACTTTGTGTGTCCCTTCAGATTTCAAAAATTTAAATGTAAAAAAAAAAAATCAAATGCCTTTGGGAAATTTTATGTTTATCTGAGTAATATTTAAAATTTATTTCTTCTTCCATTGCTGAGGTGTATTAAATTTGAAGAACATTATATCTCCATCTCCAACAATATAATTCCTGCCTTGTTGTCTGTACTTTCCAGCGGCCTTGACTGCATTTTCAGCATCTTCCTCTTAAAATCTTTGTATTTCATTACTTCAGCTACAGTGAATCCTTTCTGAAAATCTGTGTGACTCTCCTGCAGCTTGAGGAGCCTTCGTCCCTCTCCTGGGTCCATGCACGCACTTCGAGGGGGCTGCAGGGAGAAAGTATTCCAGCTGAGCACGGCACACTCAGCCCTAATGGTCTGTGGCAAAGCGCTCTGTGTCAGGTGGGCTTCCAGAAGCTTCTGCCTCTCCTCAGCACTCAGTTCTTGCCACTTGAGTTCCAGGCCCCCTGAAAGGAAGGACTAAGGCACCTGGGCCAGATCTGTCCACCCACTCTTTAATTTGTATCAACCATTGTTTTTTTCTAATGTAGTCTTTTTCCGAAAGAGTAACCAAGTAGACCATGGTTCTGAAGTCAAGAGTAACACTCAATCTCTTTGTCATTCAAATCGTGATGGAAGTGAACAGGTTTCTTTTGATCTCTAACCCAGGATTTGACTTTACACATATGTCATATTCGGGTTTTAGTTTTTTACCTCCTCCTCTCTCAGCCACCTTTCCTAGTTTATCTATAACGGGCCCAATCATTTCCTCATCTTTAAGCTGGAGCTCTTTGTGTATTATTTCTACATCTCGGATAGGACCTGTCCTTCCTTCAACATGGGTGATATCAGCATCTTCGAAAGCTCGTGTTAGATGAAAGACTCCATCACAAGCACTAATATGAGATAAGAAGGCATTTCCCAGGCCTTGTCCATCAAGACCAGCACTGCCCCCTGCATTTAGAAAGGCAGGGATTTTGCTTGCTGGTCTGTGGTCCTGGCAAAGGAAATCAAGCCTTTCATCTGGCACAGGCTCTCGGCTCTTGTTAGGGTCAGCAGTGCCGAAGGGGGCGTTTTCTGCTGAAGCCTGAATATCGGTTAGTGCATACATTGAAGGAGGTAAATTTTCCAACATTTGGCAATCGAACAATACTACTTTTCAAGGAGGTTCCAAATCTTCCAACGATTGGGGGTGGCTTAATAACATCACCTCCTGTTTTGGGGGCATCCTACTCGAGTGAGCGATGACTGGTCTCAGAGACAGCGGCAGACAGGTCCTACCAACAGCGGTAGGCTGGGAGGAAGGAGCAGAGAGTGCAGGCTGGGCCTCTCCACCCAGTGGCATGAGCACGGCAGTGGCCATTCTATGAGTTTTAATTTTGTGATTAAATTTGAGTGAGTCAGTGAATCTGCAGATACAGAATCTACAAATAATGAGGATTGATTGTCTATATACACACATAGTACTACTGCTATTAAACACATACATTTATGTCTCTGTGGGTGTTTGTCTGTCCATTTATCTATCTATTTTGAAAACCATGAATTCACACCAGTATTTGAAATTCCAATTTAACACCCTTGGGTCCCTTACTTAGTGTTTCACTGTTTGGGGCCACCATGCCACCACTCCCTCACCCCCAGTGCCCTTGCTGGCACCTGCCTTATCCTTTTCCCACAAATGACTGGAAAGGAAGAGGGAGGGATGCAATTACATATTATGATCACATTTATATTCTATATTCCAATTTAAAATAGGATAATATTCAAATATTTTAAAGCCTTTTTTTTCTTCTCCTAATTTGAGATAATGCAATCATATTTGAGAAAAATACTAAAAGCTCAAAGCTGATGAGGTGTAGGAATTGAGAACTGACTTTATACTATTGACTTGTGGCAGCCATGCCATCTGGGAAAGAGAAACACCTGTTCTAGGCTCAGGTGTGAGAGATGGGGTCACCGGTTGTGCCAGAGCCTCAGGAAGAGTTGTGTCTGGAGACCCATTCTCCCCAGACACTTGGGGGTGTTTGCCTCCCTCGGTACATGGCGAGTCCCTGGAGGGCAAGGGACCATGCCTGTGTCACCAGAGCCTGGCATGTGAAGTGACTGGTGAGCATTTGTGAATTTATTTGACCACGTTCCACTAGGTAGTTGTCCGGCCTTTGTCGGAAGGCCTTTCCTTATCTCCTAAGGCTCTTGGCCTCTGTCCCTTCAGTTTCTCTGGACACTCATTTCTCTTCTTCCTGCAGGAAGCCTTCCAGGCCCTCCCTAACCAGAGGGATCATTGCGTTTCTGAAGGCTCTGGCGAGTTTTACTACCAGTACCTACACAGCAGCTTTGGATCCCCAACTCTACCACCTGCTAGATACAGGGTCAGGAGCACGTCCCTGAGCTTTCCCCAGTCAGTATAGTAATCTGTAAAAAGGGGATGAGCAAAGCCTGCCTCACATGATTCGGGGAGGGTTACAGGAGGCGGCGTGTGGATGGGACTTGGCACAGGGGCTGTACTTAGTGTTAGCAAAGGTGTGGGTGGTGAATGACTGTTGATCTGGCACCGAGTGTGACATGATCAGTTCCGGCCCTTTCCCCAACTTGGTGCTAAACTCCAAATTGGGGTAGAGATCTTGTTTTCTCTTTCTTGTTTGTATGTTACCCCCACCCCCACTTGTCCACCTGTCCCCCTCCTGTCCAGCCTAGTGCTATGCACCCAGTAGGTATTATAACCTGTTGGTTTGTCATTGAACAATCTAAGACCTCTCTACCGGGACATAATCTTGCCAGTAGAGCAGTTTCCTTTCTCTTGTCAGAGTGCTGGGAGATGCTGATTATTTTCTCCAACCTTTCTTCTTTTTTTGATTATGAGTCAATATTCTGTATAACACGGTCGATGTCACAGTCTGCTGCTGCTGCTGCTGCTAGGAAGTGTTGTTTTCCATGCTTTCCCAATGCAAGCGCTGCCCTCTGTCCCTAGTGGATTCTTAGGCTCTTTTTAGACAAAGACGTGGCTGTACTATTACCCTTTGTTTTACCTTTCAGGAGGATGATAATGAATACCAAAAAGTTGTTAAAACTCAACCCATTGCTGACCTGGTTATCTACCAGCCAGGCGTCTTTATGGTAATGCCTTTTAGTAACTGGATTGGGTTTTGTAACATGACAGCAGCATGGGATACAGTGAATAATGAGTCTCCCTGCTTTTGAAACAGCCTTTCCCCACCCCCTTCCACCAGGAAAACACTTTGTTTAATAAGCCATGTTCTTTGAAATGCCTTCTCACTGTTTAAAACTGACTTTTGGCCCAGCTGTGGTGGCTCAGTGGTTGAGCATTGACTTAGGAACCAGGAGGTCACGGTTCGATTCCTGCTCAGGGCACATGCCTGGGTTGCAGGCTTGATCCCCAGTAGGGGGCATGCAGAAGGCAGCCGATCAATGATTCTCTCTCATCATCGATGTTTCTATCTCTCTCTCCCTCTCTCTTCCTCTCTGAAATCAATAAAAATATATTTAAAAAACAAACACCCACCCTGGCTGGTTTGGCTTAGTGGATGGGGCATTGGCCTGCAGGCTGAAGGGTCCCAGGTTCGATTCTGGTCAGGGGCACATGCCTGGGTTGCGGGCTCGATCCCTGGTGGGGGATGTGCTGGAAGCAGCCTATCAGTGGTTCTCTCTAATGATTAATGTTTCCATCTCTCTCTCCCTCTCCCTTCCTCTCTGAAATCATTAAAAATATATTTAAAAAACACAAATAAACAAACACCTGACTTTTGTACTTAATAGGTGACATCCATTGAGTTGGTTTAATCAATATCCATTCTGTCATTTCTGTGATGATTTTGTATTATGTAGAAATGTTGGCAAAGTCGTCCCCACTAATCCATTGGGAGTAAATTCCAAGACCCTGAGTGGATGCCTGAAGCCACAGATAGTATCAAACCCTATATATACTATGTTTTTTCATACACACACACACACACACACACGCATGATAAAGTTTTATTTATAAATTAGACACAGTAAGAGATGAGCAATAATAATATAAGAATTAGCCTATAAAATAAAACCTTAATATGCAAATCGACCAAATGGTGGAACGACTGGTTCTTAATGATGCGCACTGACCACCAGGGGCCAGACGGCTCAATGCAGGAGCTGCCCCCTGGTGGTCAGTGTGCTCTCACAGGGGGAGCACTGCTCAGCCAGAGGCGGGGCTCACAGCTGGCGAGCGCAGTGGCGGTAGCAGGAGCCTCTCTCGCCTTCGCAGCAGCACTAAGGACTTCTTGGGGGATGTCTGCCTGCTGGGAGCAGGCCTAAGCCGGCGGCAGGCGGACATCACTGTGAGAGGGACCCCCCACCCCTGCCCCCCGTGCATGAATGCTGTGCACCGGGCCTCTAGTAACCATATAATTCTGTACTAAAAGATCCATGAATGTGGTGTCTATCTTTCTCATAACCTAGCTGATACCATGATGGCTACTAAGTGACTAATGGGCAGATAGCATATACAATGTGGATACACTGGACAAAGGGATGTCTAGGACAGGATGGAGCCAGAAGGTGTGAAATTTCATCACACTACTCAGAACAGTGAAATTTAAAACTTACAAATTATTTATTTCTGACATTTTCCATATAATTTTTTCAGGTCTCAGTTGACTGCAGGTAACTGAAACCTTGGAAAGCAGCACTGCAGACAAGAGGGATTGCCTGTATTGTACGGATTCAGCATTTGCTCTAACACATTAGTGCAAAATGATATTCCAGGGTTATTACATAATCTCTTTCCTGAAGATATGACATCAGTTGTCTAAGGTAGAACTGGAAAGAAATGTTAGGGATCATTCATAGCTTTGTAAGCAACGTAACCAGAACTCAGGAATGTGTAGGTGGTAACAGGGGATACAGGTAACAGTTAAAAGCTAAAGCTTGGGGCTCAGACTTCCTTGTTCAAATTCTGGGTCTGCCACTCATTAGCTCTGTGACCATTAGTAATTTTTTCTCTCTTTCCCTCAGTTTATTCACCTATCAAATGGGTTTGATGGTTTTATCTTAGTGTTCACCTTCATAGGGTTTTTATAGGGTATTTACAACATGGTTTACGTAGAATCAAGCCCATGGAAAACACTTAATGAATGTATGCTGTTGCTCTTATCAATGTATTTTACTGCTTTTTAAATTATGATCTGTGCAACAGGGAAAGGGCAGAAATTAAAAATCCACCTTCATAATGACTGAGAATATGCAACTTATGCTCTGATTCCTTTAAATTAGGCAAAGCTGTGTTGTCATAGCCAGTGGGTCCTGTGTCCTGTAAAACTTACAAACAGCTGACAGGGAACAAATTAGACTCACACACATTGGTAGGATGTGAAATGGTACAACCTCTTTGGTGGTTTCTTCAGCTTTTTATGCTTTTATTTTTAAAATCTAACTTATAATTCATATACATTTTATTATGGTTTATAGCATGAGATATGATATAACTTAATTTTTGCAGATAAACAATTACCCAGCATCACCCTTTGAATAAACATAACACCTATGATATGTCCCAGACATTCTACTCCTCAGTATTTACCCAAGAAATGTAAGTTTTGTCCTTATGAAGACTTGTACATGAATGTCAAAGGCAGGACAGTGGACACATGCACCTGTTACTATGAGCTCTCTTTATAATAGCCCCACATTGAAAGCGACTTAAATGTTCATGTCCATGTACAAGGATCAATAAATTGTGCTATATCCATTCAAGGGAATATGACTCAGTAATAAAAAGAAATGAACTATTGATATACGCAGCAAAATGGGCAACACTCAAAATAGTTATGCTGAGTGAACAAAGCCAGTAAAAGAAGTACATGTTACATGATTTTTTCCACATGAAAATTTTATAACATGTGAAGTATAGTGACAGAAAATAGACCATTGGTTGTATGAGGACAGTGGAATGCGAGAGTTGAGAAGAAGGGTTTACCAAGGGGTACAGGAAAACTTTTGAGAGTAATGGGTATGTTTATCATCTTGATTGTCATGGCTGTTTCAAAGGTATATACATAACATAAAAATTTATTTGTATATAGTGAAATTGTCACTTAAGCCTTAATAAAAATGTTTTATAAAACTGACCTACTATATATGTGTACACACACACACAGTATAAGCTTTGCTGCTATATAGCATGATGTTTATCAACTAGATTAAATGACCACTTGCTAAATTTTTTGTTAGCTCTTTTGTGTTGTTTTTTGGAATTGAGACATTTGCATTATTGTACTGACCTTATAATTAGCTATCACAGCACCTAAATATTCTAAAATTTTTTGCACAGACTTTTAATTTTGCTGCTTAGAAATCTCAATAGCATTCTTCCCCCTATTTTTCTCACATTTTTCCCTTTTCTTCTCTGCACCCAACCACCCTACCATCATTCTGCTCAAAAAAAAATTTCCTCCTCCGTTATAAAACAAATGCAGAGGAAGCCACCTGATTTGACATAGGTGGCTTAAAATCAGTTTGTCAAAATTAGTTTAATTAGTCTTGTAACTAATTAAACTTGGCCAGACTTAAAATCAGTTTGTCAAAATTAGTTTAATTAGTCTTGTAACTAGTTTGTCAACAAAAGTCAATTGAAGCTGAGGATCATAAAATGTCTTAACCTGAAACACATATGTTTAAATTGATTTAAAATGCATACGCGTCCTTAACAAACTTCTCTGATGATGAGTGAAATTGGAGTTCTGCAACATCTTTCCATCATGAGTCACTTCCATGCTTTGGAGTCTATAATTTCCTATTTGGGGTTCATTAAACTAGAGTGTGACTTTAAAAGATACTTGAGAAGTAGTAAGTATAAACCATTTTATATTAAAAAAAAAAAATCTCCCGATTGATTGACAATTGTCTGAACCTTACCTCACTTGATAGCAATTTTCTTTTTTAGTAATTCACCGAAACATTCTACAGAGTTTTTATTCAAACAGCAGTTCTTTTTGTGCTCGTATTTTGTTGCTCCATGTCACATTTAGGTATATAAATACATAATCAATATAACTGGCTTGAAGAGGTTTAAGAGCAAACACTAGTAGGCGTGTGACTGTAGCCCACCCATTGAAGAGTTGCTTTTAATTTGTCAAGTTGGTTAAGAAGAAGTTGACTATGAGACTGTCTACTGTATATGCACAAATTTTAGGAAATTAAAACACAGCCAATGATAAATCATTTATAAAGTGAGAAAGCCAGAATTTAAAGACAATAAAATTTAGATGAAGGCATTGAGAAGTACAGATTGATAGTTACAGAACAGTCACAGGGATGTAAAGTACAGCATAGGGAATATATAGTCAATAATCCTATATAATAAAAGCCTAATAGGCAAATTGCCCCCTTGGGCGGTCATTCGAACAAGAGTTCGACCACTTGCTATGATTTGCACTGACCACCAGGGGGCAGCGTGGAACATGGCAGGCTTTGGCAACACGCTGTGACCTCTCGCCTGCTACCTGGGGGCGGGTGGGACAGAAGTGTGCTGAGAATGCGGGGTGCCCGCCGAGTTGGCTCTCACTCCCCCTGTTATCCTTCCTTGGGACGCCATGTCTTCCGGGTGAGCCGGGCCGTAGCCACAGGGGCTGGTTGGGCTCCCCGTGGGTTTGCGCAGGAGCTGGTCTGTGAGGCCAGCCAGGAGAGAGCGCACTGCCCATCCGGCTTCTGTGTGGTGCTGCTGGGCAGCCTAGAGGCCCACGCTGCACCCTGGCCCGCGGTGTTTGGCTGTGCTCACTACATCTCCACGAGGGGACTTGGGCACCATGACTCGGGGGATGAGGGCACGCAGGGTCCTGGGGCCCAGGTGCTGCCCAGGGCCCAGAGGTCAGCTGGGACCTGCCCTTCCATGCCAGATGCTCACGCTTCGATTGCTGGCCAGGCCTAGGGACCGCACATGTGCACAAATTTCGTGCACCAGGCCTCTAGTATTGTAATAACTATGCATGGTGCCAGGTGGGTACTAGTAATATCAGGGAATACTTTCTAACATATGTGATTGTCTAGCCACTGTGATATACACCTGGAACTAATACAAAATAATACTGAATGTAAAAAAGTGTATATTTTTTATTAAATGAAAAATGTTTTTCATTTAATAAAATGATATGGTTATTCTTTTTTAATTTGTTAATGTGGTGAATTACATTGAAGAATTTTTCTGTTATTAAAACCATTCTTCTTGGGTTGGATGGCTCCTACTTGTTTATGCTGTATAATCTTTTATACATACTGTTGAATTTGGTTTGGAAATACCTAGCTTAGGATTTTTGCATGAATTCCTGAGTGAAATGTGTTAATTGGATTTTGGAATGAGATTATATTGTCATCATAGAATAATGTAAGAAATTCTTCTCTTTATTATCCTTTTACTGTTAGAATGAGTTTGTGTACAATTAGGAGAATCAATTTCCTGAAAGTTTTGTAGAAATTTCCTATAAAATTTTCTAGTACTGTTTTTATGGTGAGGAATTTTTCACCATCATCTAAATTTCTTTAATAAATGTAGAATTTTCAAAAAATTTCACTAATATTTAGGTGGATTTTTTTGTCTTTTATGTGTAGTTTATTTATTTCGTGTTCTGCTCATGAAAAAAGCAGTGATGTTTATCCTCAAAGATAAACACTTATTTCTAATTATTTCCTTTCAATAGACTCCTGGAAATGAAATGTTACATCTAAAGAGAGTGTCCGTATTTAAGATTCTTAAAGAATATTGCCATATTGACTGCCCACAAATTGTACCTCTGATGGAGGAAAGTGTATGTTTCACTGCGTTTCTTGCCAACATGATGAGTGTTTAGATCCCTGCTAACAGTATAGAGAATGTCTGGTTTGGATTTGTATTTTAAAGGTGTTATTAAGGATTAACTTTATTTTTACCTTTTATTGTCATGCTATTAGTATTCTTTTGTGATAAATGTGTTACTATTCTTTAACCATTTTGTATTAGCATATTTTATTTTATTAATTTTTTTCTTCAGTTCTATCTAGTTTATCTCTGGTAGATAGTAACTTTTGTCATATGATGCAGATATATTTTCAAAGCTCATTGCTTATCTTTTGACTCGACTTAATAATATCTTTACTTTTTATATCATGAAATGTCTCTGTGACTTGTGATCTTCCATTGTTTTTATTTAGAAACACGTTTTACTACCTGACTCAAGTAAATTGCATAAATCTTACTGTGCAATGCTTTTATTTTAAAAATTGAATTTTTAATTTATATAAATTTTATTGTGGTATTAGTATTAAGTATGATCTAACGTAATATTTTTTCAGATGAGCAATTTGTCCGGTGCCACTTTTTTTTTTTTTTTAAAATCCTCACCTGAGGATATTTTCCCATTGATTTTTAGAGAGAGGGAAAGACAGAGAGAGATATCAATGTGAGAGAAACACATCGACTGGTTGCTTCCTGCACACACCCCGACCAGGGCCCGGGCTGGGGAGGAGTGTGCAACCAAGGTACTGAAATCAAACCTGGGACCCTTCTATCTGCAGGCCAACACTCTATCCACTGAGTCAAACCAGCTAGGGTGCCACTTTTTGAAATACTTTCATTTCCCTGGGGAGTTTCGATGAAACTTTTATCACATATGAACATTAAATATGTACTAGATTTTGTGTCTATTTCATTTATATGTTTGTCCCTTATTGACATGGGGATGTAATCATTTTAGCTTTATTATTGCTTTTACTAGAGGCCCGGTGCATGAAATTCGTACATGGGGGTGGGGGTCCCCTCAGCCCAGCCTGCACCCTCTCTAATCCAGGACCCCTTGGGGGATGTCTGACTGCCGGTTTAGGCCCTAAACCGGCAGTCAAACATCCCTTTCAATATCCTGGACCGCTGCCTCCTAATCGCTCACCAGCCTGCCTGCCTGGTCACCCCTAACTGCCCCCCTCTGCCGGCCTGATCGCCCCTAACTGCCCTCCACTTCGCTGGCCTGGTCACCCCTTACTGCCCCCTCTGCTGTCCTAATTGCCCCTAACTGCCCCCGCTGCTGGCTGGGCCGCCCCCAACTTCACACCCACGCCAGCCTTTTTGCCCCTAACTGCCCCCTCCCCCCCCCACTGGCCTGGTTGCCCCCAACTGCCCTCCTCCCCCCCCCCCCCCCCCCGCCGGCCTGGTCGCCCCATGCAGCCTGCTGTTCAGTCATTTGGTCGCCCCTCACTAACCCCCCTGCCGGCCTGGTCGCCCCACGCAGCTTGCTGTTCAGTCGTTGGTCGTCCCTCACTAACCCCCCCTGCCCTCTTGGTCGTAGGCAGCCATCTTGTGAGGGTGTGAGGGTTAATTTGCATATTACCTCTTTATTATATAGGATTGTCTGATGAGCAAGTTTCCATTTTGTGCAACATTTTCTTTACTATTTTTGGTGTATTTTCTTCTGAAGTTACTATTTCTAGATGGGCTATAGCCCAGGCTTCCAGGGATGTTGTAAGTTGCTCCCTGGTGTTCACCTTCTTGGGTAATTTCACTGGCATTCTCGTGTGAGTTCCAGGGCCTTTCCTATCTCACCTGAACATTTGCCTCTTTCATTCTTAACATCATCACACTCAACCTTTACTAAAAAGGTGGTTTTTGCTGTTGCTTCTTCATCTAGTCTGGGTTGTTTCATTCATCTCTTATGTTTGATGAATAATAATGCCTTTTTCGGAAGAGCAGTGCAGAGATGGCATGCTCCTGTGGCCTGTGTGACCCCTGCCGTCTGGCCTGGCTGCGGCAGAGTGCAAGCATCATGGAGTGGGCATGTCCAGCGGGGTTTCAACTGCCCAGGAAAGGAGTTGTGGACATTGTAAAATGTCCCTATCAGAGTTCGGATTTGGATGCAAGACTTCACGAGGATCAGATGGTCTGGACTGCCAGTTTATAACCCACAGGGCACAGGCATGATCTGGGGTGTGGTCAGCTGCTTTATCTTCAGCCTTTCAGCTTTCTGCACCAGGAGAAAACTGTACAGCAGCTGGAATGAGTCTGAGCAGAAGGCAGAAGCCAGCCAGGCCAAGGCCGGCTGTCACCTCTGTGTTACGGGTTAGCCCAGAGGGTCTAACCACAGTGACAGGCAGCCCATCCTAGACATGTTCTCCCTCTGGAACCACCCTTCGAACGCCTCTGGTGATCACTTCCTGCTTTTGGCTTCTCAGTCTGCCCTGTCCCCCGGCTAAGTGACATTGACATTTCCCCGCCCTGATCTAGTATGCAGAGGTACCCACATATCAGTGACTTCGCATCTATAAAGAACCGTTAGCACACTTGAGGCAAGAAGAAATGCGACTGTAACAGAAGCAGGATGCACGGCTGACTCTCACCCCTCAGTCATGCCCCTGTGGGCTGTCACACCTGGACCCGAGAGGCCGCCTGACATGGCCACAGCCCCGGCTGCTACTTTGCGCCTCTGACTGCTGAGCTGCCTGCCCACTTGACGTGTCTGTCACACTGAATAGCTCCCAATTGGGGTTTCTGTCCATTTTGGTTTTCTGGAACTTCTAAATCAAATGTATGGAGCAGGGAAAACATTTTAGTGCTGAGTTTATACCTTCTGCTCATTAGAGGAAACATACGCTATAGCAGTAAAGATGAGACGAGGAATAGAGATTGTATTCTTCCAGATGGAAAGTCCTTTCTTTTCAGAAAGGAAACACTGAAGGAGGTCGAGTTACCCAAGCTGATTCATCTCTCAGGTGATGCTTCACATACATATTTCACTTCTTCAGTAAGAATCACCCAAGACCCTGGGAAACATTCTTACAGACTTACATTTAATTTTAAATTTAACTTGAAAGTTTCCTCCTGTTCCTTTATCCACCTTTTGTTTAGATGCTCTGATATGTGTTGTGTATAAGTGTTTCTTGGGTTGGAGGTGTGAGGGGGAGATAGTCCTGCATCTTTTTCCTGGAAAAAAATGTCACTTAATTTTTATGTTTGACTCTGATAAAATAGCTCTATTGCTTTAGAGAAGAGCAAGAGAGACGTGGGGAAGCTGTTGGTGTGGGCTTGTTCAGACTTACAGCCTTTCTTAGCTCATCTTCAGTCTGTCTCTTTATATGAGGTCACTCCCATGTCCCATGATCCTGTTACGATGGCTGTGTAGATAACATTCCGTAGACTCCTGTTTCTACAGCAAGTATTTTTATTTCAAAGTAATCCTTGCCAAGGAGTTAAACTGGACTCTTCATTAATAACTGTAGTGAGTTGACTCGTGTCCCCTCCAAATTCATGTCCACCTGAAACCACAGAATATGACTTTATTTGGAAATAGTCTTTGCAGATGCAATTACTTAAGGATGGAGATGAGATCATACTAGATTAACCCGATGCCTGGTGTCCTTATAAGAAGAGGAGAGGACACAGAGGCACACAGACAAGAAAGCCCTGTGAAGTCGGAGCCCCCAGAAAGCTCAGAGAGACGAGGGGGATTCTCCCTCCGAGTCTTTGCGGCGAGCGTGACCCAGCAGCAGCTCTTGATTCCAGGCTTCTGGCCTCTATAGCTGTGGGAGAATAGTGTTCTGTTGTCCTAAGGTGCTCACTATGTGGTAGTTCTTTATGGCAGCTCTAGGGAACTAATATAACAACCAATACAAAAGGGCAGAGGTTGAAGGTCAGCCTCTTACTGACCTTCAGTATGAAGGGGCTCTGAGTTTAGCCAAGTTTTAAACTACAGCGTTTGTAATCAATGCAGTAAAATGTTCCGCAGGCAAGAGGCTCCTGTGTCTGGTGCACCTTCCATTTTAATTTGGTCAATATATTATAAGAGACAGTTTACCAGAATCCTGTACCACTTGAAGGCGCTTTTATGGTCTTTTTAATCTTAACCTCCTGGGAGTGGTCTGTAGGGCTGGATGCTTGTTGCCTGTGTTGTTTCATCAAAGTGAATTTTCAGATTCCTTAAACCTGCTTCATGTAGCACCTTGGGACTTAAGGAATCGATTGTGTCTCTTAAGTATTTATTTGCTCATATTGTCAGTGCTCACGGACTCAGGTTAGCGTGTCAGCAAACAAGCTGAAACCCCAGCGAAGGCTACAGGGTAGTGCTGGGCAGCAGCGTCCTTTTGAGTGTTCCGTGGGCATGCGGCATTTGGGCCCAATGTGCTGCCCCATTACGATTGTTAGGATGAGGAGAAAGGACATTTGATACACAGCTACAGAAAGCAAGGGAAACAGTGTCCCTAATGACTCTTTTAAAACTCTCTTTAAAGGTCAATAGTGATAAAAATGCAGTGTCTTGGTAACAATTGATTCAACTTCCCTGTGTAGCCCCAACCCTATACAGTAATTCCCCCTTATCCATGGCTTTGCTTTTATGTGGTTTCAGTTACCCCAGTCAGCCACAGACTGAAAATATTAAATGGAAAGTTCCAGAAATAAACAATTCATATGTTTTAAATCGCACACTGTTCTGAGTAGCATGATGAAATTTCACACTATCCTGCTGCCTCCCACCCAGGGCGTGAATTATCCCCTTGTCCAGTATAGCCACACTATATATGCTACCTGCCCATTAGTCCCTTTATTCGAGCTGTCTTGGTTATCAAAGTAGTTATCAGAGAGAGAGAGAGAGAGAGATAGTCCACATTCACGTAACTTTTATTATAGTATAATTATAATTGTTCTGTTTTATTATTAGTTTGTTGTTTATCTTATTGTGCTTCATTTATAAATTAAACTTTATCATCTATACTAATAAAAGGGTAATATGCTAATTAGACCAGGAGACCTTCCGGACAAAGCCATAGTGGTGGGGCCGAGGCAGAGGCAGTTAGGGATAATCAGGCCAGGAGGGGAGAGCAGTTGGGGGCGAGCAGGCCAGCGGGGATGGAGGGGAGTTGGGGCAAGCAGGCCGGCAGGGGGGGCAGTTGGGGACAAGCAGGCCAGCAAGGGAGGGGGGGCAGTTGGGGGCAAGAAGGCTGGCAGGCAGAGTGGTTAGGGGCAATCAGGCAGGCAAGCAGGTGAGCGGTTAGGAGCCAGCAGTCCCGGATTGCGAGAGGGATGTCCAACTGCCGGTTTAGGCCCGATCCCAGGGATGGGGCCTAAACTGGCAGTTGGACATCCCCTGAGGGGCCCCAGATTGGAGAGGGTGCAGGCTGGGCTGAGGGACACCCTCTCCCCTGCCCCCCTCCCCCCATGCATGAATTTCATGCACTAGGCCACTAGTAGGTATATATAGGAAAAAGCATAGTATATGTGGGGTGTAGTATTCTCTGTGGTTTCAGGCATCCCCAGGGGAACTTAAGTTGAAGGACCTAGGTCCTCATGCTGTGAAACTCAGTCATGAGCAGCAACATGCTCACCTGTGGTGGTGGTGGAGGCGCTGCAATCGTGCCGTGGACACTGCGGCCTCATGTGCTGGGCTGGGCTTCTTGGAACAGGAATCCTCTCATTTGCTGTGAAGAACTCCCTCACCTCAGAGGAATTGGCCCAATATAACAGAACCTCATGTTTCCATGATCAGGTGCTCAAAAGGAATGGCAAAATCCGGAGATTTTTCCGCACAGAGTTTCTAGCAAATGCTACCAAGGGGGCCTGCCATCACAGATGGCCTTAGGACAGAAAGCCAATTGGGACTGGAGAGCCGCTCTGCTAGTGTTAGATGCCATGTGAGCACATCAAGGAAAACCTTGCTGGTGTCCAGAAGAAAGCATCTTCTCTCATCCTTCCCGGAAGGCATCGCACAGGAGCCGGGCTTTTCTTGGTTTGATGGGCCTAAGTGCTAGGGTGTGGGGGGAGCAGAGGGAAGGGCAGGAACATCTTTTGAATGTGAACTCTACCAGGCATGACTTAATCGATTTAATGTAATCTTCAGGGTGTTCCTATGATTTGTAGGCATTGGTATTCTTAATGTGGAAATGATTATTAGTCCTAATTTGGAAAGTGAGTATGAGAACGTTAAAGCAATTCACTCCAGGTTATACCAGTAAGTAATTAGGAGGGACTTCTTTGAGGGCACAGGAAGAAAGAACTGGGGGAGGGTGTGAGTGAATGAGTATGCATGCATGTGTCTGTAAATATAGGGGAATTCTTTTCCTGACGATTTCTAATTTCAGTCATTTAATTGCAACTTTGGGAAGAATCGTTCTGGTCTGAGGCAGGTGAGGTGGTCGGAGATACCTGTCATCCATGCTCCATTCAGTCCAATTTGTAGGGTGAGGACTAGAGTGTGATATGTTCCCTAATCTATGAAGCAGGTGCCCTTGATATGCGCAGAGCGGATGTAGAGAAAGCCATGGCTCCTCTCTCTTCCTTAAGTAATGTAGTTACTAATACAGCTTAAATAGCATGGGCTGAAATCCATTTTGTTTACTGAAAACTTCATGTATCCTGTTCTTATTTTAAAATGCAGACAAGTTGTGTTTTGTAATCTTCGTCTTACACATATACCCACTGAGTAGTCTTTTCTTATTTAATATATGAATTGGTTATTTTTGGCCTGTGTCAGTGATGATGAGAGACAAAAGCTTCCTTAGTCCTGCACTGTATCATGAACAATCCAACTTTATCTTAATAAAAGGAGATGGAGTTTGGGTTTCTCTTGAGCTAGTTCTGCATCCTTAATAACCCCATAAGCTGTCCACATAGCATCCATCACTGCCCAAACCAATTGCTCAGAGGACGTCGATGTTGCCCATTGTCTCTGTCTGTGTGCCCTGCACAGCGGGCTCTGAGCGCCAGCCAGTCTTTCTTCCTCCAGCTGACAGGGCTAATCAGGATGATCAATATGGCCTGCCCTCCTCATGGCGCAGTCACTAAGTGGATTTGCTTTACTTAATATCCATGTGGAGTGGCTGTTTGATTGGGCAGTGGAGATTTTAACTAAGCCCTCAGCTGGTAAACCTATGCTGCAGCAGAAAAGAATTAAACATGACTCTAGCAAGGGGAGCAAAACTCTTTGGAACAGGATATCCCAAACCAGGTGAGTGGAGGTAAATAGTATAGCACTTTAGAATTATTTTCAAGATTGGTTTTCTATGAGTAAGCATGAAGAAGGCGGGTGGTTTGAATACATGTAGAAAATAATTTGTTTTGTTTTTATTGACAGTCTCATAGCTCGTAAAGCACAGAAAACATTAGTCTCTTATACAGCTCACCCAGTGATCTAGTGATGGTTCCATTTTTACCAAAACCAAGTGTAAATTTCTGAATGAGCTTTAGCTGGCTGTGTTGCTAAGAGAATGGTTGTAAGTTCACTCTGTGGTTCATATGTGAAATGTTAGACCTCTCTGGAATGTAAATGTATCTTACCTTAAGTTTAAATCATAGCTCACCCATGCCAGCACTAACGGAGCTCACTCACCATTTGCTGTAGATGATCATCTTTGGGGTTACTGCTAAGACTCATGTGGACAAAAATTTAGGATATACATTTTCTTCTCATCCTTTATCTTTTAGCAAATGGACTTTCATTGGGCAGTTTTTCATTAGACGCGGAACCTTTGGTTTTTGCTTTTCCTTTCGAGTTCATATGTTTTATTTGGGGGTGAGAATAAGGCTGGCAAGAGAGTGAAATATGAGGGAAGGGCACAGGCGCTCTCATTGTTGGAAGATCTGTTGATTTGTCATTCCACTGAAGAGCAGCCCATCAAGTTCACCGCTGATGGGAGATCTGCCCTTAGCTGGTTCTTTGCTGGGGATACTATTGTAACTTTCCCCCTTGCTGTCAACTGTGTGGTGAAGAGATCCAGGATTTCCACTTCCTCCCTCATTGCAGAGGAGAATGAGGGATCTGATACCTCAGTGAGTGGGGGTGGGGGTGGGAGTACCTTAAGGGCCTGGCTTCAAATGGTTTCATAATCGAGCTGCATGTGAATTTTGTATTCCACTCAGAAAACAATTTATTGGTACTGGTTTTCAATGGCCAATTGGACTCTCATCTTCATTCGATCCAGAAATATTCACACTGCTTGGCCTGCCACTGGGTGTGTGCTCTTGGCATATTGTCACATATTTCCATATTTGTTCCCAGTTTTGAAAGAATTAAATTGGTCTTAGATGGCTTGCTATGTTACTTTCCTGTCAGATTTATAGGTTGTTGTAACCCTCCAGGAGGTTCCTGGCTTCTGGTCCGATAGAAGAGGCCACCTCTGCCCGTCGGTGGACTGTCTGAAACCCCACAGGTGGCTGGGCTGTTTCGGCCCAGACGGGGCTGGAAGTGGGACGGTCTCAAATGAGGTAGCACATGTGAGTGGCCCATTTTGTTGCTTCATCTCAGAAATTGGGCTGTTGAAAAACATGCCATTTCCTTACGGAGATGGCTTAACCTCCATGCTCACACGTCTACCTTTAGTTTGTAAATTTTCTTTTCATTATTAAATGGCCTCATGATTAAAAACAAAAACAAAAAAGAAAAACATGCCATTTCCTCTTATGGGGCCAGAAAGGAGAGAAAACATCACAATTAAGAGGGAAAAAGGAGATGGAAGTAAAGGATAAGCTTTGACAGTTTTTCTCTGCTGCTTTGTCAGGTTGTCTTAAAGCACTAGAGTGTTTGATTTAATTCCTCAGCTGTCCTGCGGGTAATGTCAAAAGTGTGTGTGTGGGGGGCGGGGGGCAGGTGTATTTGTGTGCACTTATGTACATATACACTTGGTGAAAGAGTAAAAACAAGAAGAGGATTTATTTTCTAAGGTAAGTTTAAAGACTAAGAACATCCCATTGTGACGTCTACTGACCAGATAAGCCCTAACAATGCAACCAAGGGAGAGCAAGCCCGTCTTAATCGGAAGCTATTGCCTGGGACAGCGGGAGCATGCTGACCCGAAAGCTGCTTGGACCGGTGACATCGTAGATCACTTTTTTTGGCTGCTCGAGGGGAGGATTGTTGGGCTTTGGGGATAACTGGAAGATGCAGGGGTGTGTATTGTCATTGTGCTAGTCATCCAGTCTGATGTGGACATGTCAGTGGGGCCGTGCACAGGACCCATCCACAAATGTCATTGCTCACATCTTGCAAACCATGCAGAACAGAACCGTGGGGCTTAGCTTTTTACGAGCAAAGGTGCAGATCTGCCTTCAGGCTATGACTCAGGCCCCTGACCTACTTTTCTGTTATTCATGCCTAAATGAACCGTTAGGAGAGCCCTCCCAAGTTGGAGTCGTCCTGATCACAACTGGAACCTTTCAGAGCGCTAGCCTGTGGCCGCACCCCCTGCTCTGGGCTGTGGGCAGGCGTTGTGGCTGCCATGTAAGCTGAGGATTTTTCACTATCAGAGTCTTAATTATTCATCCAAATAATTGAATGAAAGGTAAGAGGGCAGAGGCTGTGGCTAGAGCAAGGAATATGAAGAAATGCCTTTTGCTGGCTTTAGAGGTGTCAGCATCCGCTCTGTTAAGAGTGCAGTGGTGCTGGAGAGTCGGGAGGAAGCCAGCAGCTGCTGGGAAGAGGTAGGCTCCTGTGCCCTGACAAAGACTGGGAGAGGATGGGAACTCCCACTGCATGTGTTTGTGGGGGGAGAGGGGGTGCCGCGCAGGAGTTGTTGGAGGGAGTATGGGCTGAAGCTGATGGGCAGGGAGGCATTATGAAGGGTGCCACCTGTCTTTTTAAAGCATGAGATTCTCTTTCAAATCCAGCCGATCTGCACGGTCGTGTTTCTTACCAGGCTTTCAGACTGCACTCTCGTGATGTAATTTTGCTGGAGGCTGCAGAGATGGGAGTGGGCAGATGGGAAGGGATGCTGGAGAAAGGATTGCAGGCTGCTCCTGTGTGCCTGTGCAGTAGAGGGAGGCACGGGACACGGAGGCTGTGGGGAGGGTAGACCCGAGTTCCCTGTGAAGTCCATCTGCATTCTGTCCTGAACGGTGGGGCAGATCCACATTCTCCCACTTGCCAGAGGGCGAGTTTGAGAGCATGTTTCTTCCCACAGCCTTGGACTTCAAACCAGTCATTCTAATGGTTTGCAAGCATTTAGATGATAGCACATAAAGAGTACATATAAGGCACTAACTAGCACATGTAAGTACATATAAGACATTTTAATGGGAGCTGGTCAGTAGTGTCCAGTACCTGCCAGAATCATGTTCTCTGTGGCTGAGGAAAATATAGTGATTGTTTTTGTTGCTTTTTGCTCATTTGAACAAGCAAAACAAAACAAAACAAAACAAAAAAACACAGCCATCAAAACCCCATTTTGCTGGAATAATAACACAAACTGCTTACTGACATCTGCCAAGGTGGGTCTCTTGTCCCCTGGAAGTTTGCAATCAAAGGCTCAGGCAGACCGAAGAACTATTGACTGGAATGTGGGAAATAAATTAACATGCTCACTACCACCCTTTATTACTTTCTTCCCTAATGCTAATATCTTGAATCCCTCGGGACAACTGAACTCAAGAAGCTGAGACTGAAGTTAGTTTTCTCCCCGCTATGAGCAACCAACAACAAGGAAATGTGCCCAGACATATGGCATTGGACGCTGGCTGGGATCACCCGGGTCTCACCAGTTATTTTACACGGGAGGAAGGTGAGACTCAGGTGACAAAAGCCTTGTCCAAGGACAGTACAGCTGTTAGAGGCCCATGGATTCCTACGTGGGAAATTACAAATGAAAGTTTTATTTGGACCGGGTACCTATGGCCGCTGGTGTGATGTTGACATGTAGATGAAACTAAAGATGTGTTTGATACTGGATGGTGGACATAGAGGAGAGAAAGCTTGAGGAGCGTGGCATCTATTTTCACATAAGGATGACGTTTTCCCTCTTGGCAGATATTCAATTATCTATAATAATAGAAGCGTAATATGCTAATTAGACCAGACAGCCAAACGACCTTCTGGGCGTCTTTCCAGACAACCTTCCGAACAAAGCTGGAGCCGTGAGGGCCGAGGCAAGCCGCTGCGGCTGCGAAGGCCGAACCCCTTGCATGAATTTTGGGCATCGGGCCTCTAGTATTAACATGAGTATTTTAAACTCTGCCCTACAAAAATAGGATTGTGGGCTTATTGTGAGGGTTGGAAGGAAGGACTGAGGTAAGTGCTGGTGGTAAAAGTAGCAAGAAACATCTTGCTTTATGCCTGTGCATGCTAGCACACCTTTATTACACATGCCTTTTAAAATGTCATTATCGCCGAAGGCTAATGTAGTTCTAGTAGGTAGACCATTTTGTTTCTTAAGAGAATTCTTAAAGGGATGATCCATCCTCTTGGATGTTCAGGGAGGATGGTGTTAAATTTTCTATATCATTCTGCCTTTGGGTAGGGTGGAGTTGTACCCCTAATATCTCGGTTGCTTTTATCATGAGGAAAATTTATAGGTATGCCATTTCTGTCTGTCTGTCCCTCCTGATGGGGAGGAAGTTGGTGAATTTTGAGAGCTAGCCAAGGAGGGGATTAGGTAAACAACGTCTTTATTTCTGCTTTTACCTTGTATTCACAGAAAGCATTATTTAATAGTTGCAGTTATTCCTGAGATAAGCAAAGAGGTTTGCTGTATACAGAATCGTATTGTTGTAAAACATTGATTTGGACTTTTTAGAGGCTAATGTTGAAATTGAACTGTGTGTCAGGCATTATTTTAAAAACAGAAGAGCCGAATGCATGCCAAGAGTTTTCTCTCTTAGCTTTTCCAGATTACCTCTATTTATTTGAGTTTTAAAAATAGATTATAATGCTGATACATTATCATTGTCGTACACTAATTTCTTCCCAAAGTTTTTGTTCTTTAAGAAAGCATCTTGTTAAAACTTCTAGAATGAATGATTTTTATTAGGCAATTTCCTGCTTGTTAGTTTCCCCTTCTGAATTCTTTTCAGGTAGGGGTTGGGTTATTTGCCATACCTTGTGTCATGTGGAGTTTTGAAGTACTTTGCATTGGAACTTAATCCATTGTGATTCTAATCGTGTTATGACTTTAATAGAGAAAATTACAAAAAGGGTGAAATCACACATAGACTATGAACATGGCAAGAGAACAGTCTCCTTTTGTACAGTCCTGATAATAGAAATCAGAATTTCATAATTGTATTACCATACTAAGGCTCTTTACCCTGAGAAATTTAATGTTCATTGACAGTCATTGCTCTATTTAAATCTCATGTTTAGTGACTTAGTCTGTAACAAGATGAGAAATGTGCTTTTCTTTCTCTTTTATTGATAATTTACTATATAATTCTGGTGTAAGACTAAAACGATTTTAGTTTGGAAACTAGTCATATACCCACTGAGGCTTCCTTGGCCTTTTAAAGCAACATACTCAGGATTTACTGCCTAGGCATCCTGGAGTGCCTTGAATAGACAAAATCCCAATTAGACAATGCCTTTGAAACAAGAGCAAAAGTTGAAATAATAGTAATACTTAAAGCATTGTATACAGTAGACCTTCAATAAGTATTTGTTGAATTAGGTGGAATTGTTCTGAGTATGTATGGATTATAGTAGAGAACAGCATTTTTCTAAAGAAGGTCTGGATAGTAAGTGAAGCCTGCATAATTGAACCTCTTAAATAAGACCTAGGGTTAGAAGAAGGATTGGATATTCCTGTGTACCAAGTATGGGGAGAGAAAGTTCTATAGCTGGTGTAAATGGCATATTGATCTCCCTTCCATAAAGCCTTGTTCAGTGTAGTTAAGTAGACACTTAGTTAAGTAGTTAGGTAGACATGTTAACTGACTGAACGGTCTATTATTTCAGGGAGAGCTCTTAAGAGGGATTTTTAGGTGAAAGCCTCTTCTTGGAGGGCCAGTCTACTCATAAGACCAAACACTAGAACAGGGGTGCTTATTACTTATAGAATCAGGAGTCCAGGTGGCCTTATGGGAATCATCCATAAAATAATCGTATTCCACTGCACCTTGTTTCACTGTAGGAATTCCCTGCCTGTTAACCTGCAAGGCTTCCCCAGAGATTCCTAAGGACTTACCTATTTGGTGGTATGACTCTCAATTTCCCATATTTTATATCTGATACTTTGGTGGTGGATTAAAATTCATGTAGACCTCGCCTACGCTCCACCACTTCCTTGGTTTCTCTAAATTTATGTGTCTGGGGTTAATGGGATTAACATTACATGCCTGGCTCATAATAGATGATCAATAAATGGTGTGCCCATCTCTCCATGAGATGGTGCTTCCACGTCAGCCACATGTGATACCTTCTGAGATTAGATTGACCCCAAGGCGAATCTTCTAGGAGAACCTTGAGCTGAGTTTCAGGAAATTATCTTAATGTTACCAGCTGGGATTTTTGTTTTTAAAGCTTCATGGCCTGCCTTTCTGTATTAATATCTGTTAGTTTTGTGTTTTTCCCCCTAAATAAGGCAACTTCCAAAATTTTTCTGACACTCTAAGGTGGATTCTTATGAAGGTAGGCCATGGACTCTCTGAAGCTAGCAGTTGAGTTCTGATTGCAGAGCCTGGCTTAGAGCAGGTCTTAGTGAAATGTTTGTTCCCTTGAGAATAATGGATATACTGATTTTGCATATTTTCTACTTACTGCCCACATCATTCTAAATATGGTTTTGACCACATTTTGCTTTTCTCCACTTTCGTAGTATTGGGAGGACCCAATAAAAGGCAATCACTGAACTATTAAAAATTAAAGACCTAGGCAGCAGTTAAAACGGAGACTTCTAATCCACTTAAGCCTTGAATAATTCCCTGAGAAAATGCGTATTTTAAAGGTAATTGAAGATGCATAGACCGCTTTGACATCTTCTTCTCATCATTCTTAATTCAGAGGCTATCTTCTGGCTGAGTCTTTGAAGCCAGGAAGTTTCTGTTAATTTGGTGAGGTGGTTGCCTATTGCATAACACACATAAAGGGAGTTGCCAGGATGGTCATTAACATCGCTGTAAAATCAAACCGAGTGTCACGGGAAGCTTGTGCCCCTGTTTGAGTATTTCCTTAGCCCTATTGGCATCAGCATGGAAGGTATGCTTCCCAAAAGAAATGGGACCTTTTTTTTTAAAAAAAGGCTTGTGTAATTGAAATACTTTACTCTTTGAGATTGAACTGCTTCCTGGGAAACCAGCTTTATTTCCCTCGCTAGTAGATTGGTCCTTACAGTGAGGGACCAGGTCTTGTGTATATTTTACTATACTTTAGGGGCTAACAAAGTCCAGATTATATTATTGGTACCTAGTAACTTTTAAATCTGATTTTGTTGGTTTTCAGGAGATATCTCTTAATATATGAAGCCTTCCTTTGACTTGGCTAGTCATTTAAAAAGTACAGAACCCTGAGCTTCCACCCCAGTGCTCAAAACACTGGATTTTTACAATTATTAAAGGTAATTTCAGACTCAACAGAGAAACCAGGTGGTTTCTTCTCATTCATAAATTCATCTTTTATTTGAAATTTGCTAGCCTTTCTCCTCCACTATTCAGTGAAAGTAAGGAGAAATCTATTTCTTAGTTTTAAAAGCTGATAAAGAATAAATTTGGACTCCTACCTCAGACCATATATAAAAAATTAACTCAAAATGGATCTAAGATCTAAATGTAAGAGCTAAAACTATGAAGCTCTTAGAAAGAAACACGTGCAAATCTTCATGACCTTGAATTGAGGAACAGTGTCTTATAATATGACAGCAAAAACACAAGCAACCAAAGAAAAAAATAGACAGGTTGGACTTCATCAAAATAAAAAAAACCTGTTGGACATCAAAGGATACTATCCAGAAAGTGAAAAACAAAGTACAGCATAGGAGAATATATTTGCAAATTTGTATCTGATATGGGTCTAGTATCAGAAATATATGTGAACTCCAATAATCCAAATATAAAAAGGCAAATAATCCAACTTCAAAAATGGATAAAGGATTAAATAACCATTTCTCCAATGGAGATATGCAAATGACCAATAAGCATATGAAAAGAAGCTCAACATCATTAGTCATCAGGAATATGCAAATCAAAACCACAATAAGATACCACTTTACCTACTAGAATGGCTATAATAAAAAAGATAGATAATAACAAGATTTCGGGAGAATGTGGAGAAATTGGAATTCTCATACACATCTGGTGGGAATAAGTGGAGCACCTGCTTTGAAAAACAGGTAGTTCCTCAAAACAGTAAACAGAGAATTACCATGTGACCTAGCAATTCCACCCAAGACAATAGAATTTTGTGAACTTGATGGCATGAAAAATGTTTATTAGAGACTTTTATAAAGAAGAATTTTAGATTTACGATAAATTGAGAGGAAGGTACAGAGATTTCCTATATACACCTTGCTTCCACATATGTATAATCTTCCCAGTTATCAACACCACTCAACAGAATGGTACTTTTTTTATTTATTTTTTGCCAAGGATGAACCTACATTGATCCATCATAACCACCCATAGTTCACCTAAGGATTCACTCTTGGTGCTGTACACTCCATGCACTTAGACAAATGTATTATTACATATACCCATCACTATAATATCATCCTATCTAATAAAGAGGGAATATGCTAATTGACCATCACTCCATCACAAAGATGGCTGCACCCACAGCTGAGGCCAAGTTCCCATAAGGAGCCTTAACGAGCAATCAGCAGGGACCTGAGGCTACGCCCTCCCACGCCCCCCATGGGGCTTGACAGGGGGCCTCAAGGTGTGCTTCCAGTCCTGGTGCTGGGCTAGGGGACCTCAGGCTGCTCCCCCCACCCCAGCGCCGGGCTGGGGGACCTCAGGCCAAGCCCCCCTACCCGGCAGGGCTTGACAGGGGACCTCAGGCCGTGCCCCCCCACCTGGCAAGGCTTGATGGGGGACCTCAAAGTGCTCTTCCCATCCTGGTGCTGGGCTAGGGGACCTCAGGCTGCTCCTCCCACCCCAGCACCAGGCCGGGGGACCTCAGGCCACACCCCCCACCTCAGCACCGGGCCAGAGGACCTGAGGCTGCGCCCTCCTGCCTGGCGGGGCTTGACAGGGGACCTCAAGGTGCACCTCCAGTGCTGGGTCAGGGGAATTCAGCCCCCCCCCCCAGTGGGGCTTGACAGAGGATCTCAGGCCATGTCCCCCACCTGGCGGGGCTTGATGGGGACCTCAAGGCACACCCCCCGCCTCGGTCTGGGCTGGGGGACCTCAGGCCATGCCCCCGTCCTGGCGCCGGGCCAAGGGACCTGAGGCTACGTCCCCTGCCCAGTGGGGCTTGACAAGGGTGGGACTGGCTGGGTCTGGATCTAGCCCAATGGGGGGGAGGGGCGGCGGCCGGGTCTGGGTCTCACGCAATTTTGAGGCACATGTGGGTGGGCGGGGACTTGACCCTGGGTCCCATGGTGCACCCCAGACTCTGACAGGAGGAAGGTTTTCATATACATTTTACTAATTTTCTTTCATTGCTGACACTTCTATTATAGAGAAAGGGCAAATAACAATATTAAATTATTTCCTTTAATTAATCCCCTTTTAATGTGCATGAATTTCGTGCTCCGGGCCACTAGTACATGATAATTGCACTGCCCTAAAAATCCTCTGTGTTCTCACTCTTTAACTCCACCCCCACCTCACCAACTGCTGATCTTTTTATTGTATCTATAGTTTTGCCCTTTCCAGAATGTCATATAGTTGGAATCATACTGTACGTAACCTTTTCAGATTGGCTTCTCCCACTTGGTAAGATGCATTTAAGGTTCCTCCGTGTCTTTTCATGGCTTGATACTGATTTCTTTTTAGTGCTGAATAATACTTCATTGTCTGTGTGCACCACAGTTTGTTTATTCACCGGAAGGGACATCTTGGTTGATTCCAAGTTTTACCAAGTATGAATAAAGCTTCTATAAACAGCCCTGTGCAGATTTTTATATGGACACAAGTTTTCAACTCCTTTGGGTAAATGCTAGATTGTATGGTAAGAATATTGTGGTACTTGGTGTTGTAAGAAACTGCCACTGTTTTCCAATGTGGTTGTACCATTTTGCATTCCCACCAGCAAGGGTTCCTAACTGCACATGCTCTCCGGTGTTCCAGATTTTTGGCTATTCTAACAGGTGTGTGTCATTGTTTTAACTTACACTTCCCGGATGGCAGTGATGTGGAACTTCTTTTCATATGCTTATTTTCCATTTGTATATCTTCTTTGGTGATGTGTTGCTTAAGGCTTTTGGCTCATTTTTTAAATGGAGTTGTTTGTTTTCCTATTGTTATTTGTATATTTTGGGTAACCGACCTTTATCAAATGTGTCTTTTATAAATATTTTCTCCCAGTCTGTGGTTTGTCTTCTCTCTGTTGTTTGACTTCTCATTCTTTTTGTTTTGTTTTGTTAATCCTTACCCAAGGATATTTTTCATAGATTTTTAGAAAGTGCAAGGGGTGGAGGGAGGGGGAGAGGGAAGGAGAGAGAAACATTGTTGTGAGAGAGACACATCGATTGGTTGCCTCCCCCATGCGCCCTTACTAGGGCCTGGGATGAACCTACAACCCAGGTACATGCCCTTGACTGAGAATCAAACCTGAGACCCTTGGTTCCTCGGGCTAATGCTCTAACCACAGAGCCACACGAAGGCCAGGGATGTCTTCTGGTTCTTTTGATATTGTCTTTCACAGAGCAGGAGTTTTTAATTTTAATGAAGTCCAGCTTATCAATAAGGTTTTCATATATTATGTTCCGTGGTGATGTATCTAAAAAGGCATCACCATACCCAAAGTCATCTCGGTTTTGTCTTACATTACTTTTAGGAGTTTTATAGTTATTTTACATTTACATCTGTGATCCATTTTGAGTTAATTTTTGTGAAGGGTGTTTGATCTGTATCCAGATTCATTTTTTGCATGTGGTTGTCTAGTTGTTCCAGCACCATTTGTTGAGATTATCTTTGCTCCATTGTGTTGCCTTTGCTTCTTTGTCCAAGATTAGTTGATTATATCTATTGGGGTCTATTTCTGGACTCTTCTTCTGTTCCATTGATCTATTTGATTTTTTGCCAATACCACACTGTCTTGATTATTGCAGCTTTACGGTCTTTCTTCCATCTTTATTGATGTGTAATTGATAAATAAAATTGTATGATAGTTAAAGCATGTATCAAAGTTATTTGATACATGTATATATTGTGAAAGGATCCTTTCATCAAGTTATTAACACATCCATCACCTCATTTATTTCCTTTTCTTTTTGGTAAGAACATCTATAATAATAAAAGCGTAATAGGCTAATTAGACCGGACGTCCTTCCAGACAACTTTCCGGACGAAGCTGGGGCTACCAGGGAAGCCCAGGTCCCGGGTACCAGAGGGAAGCTGGGGGAAGGAAGGCCTACTGTTGCACAAATTTTGTGCATTGGGCCTCTAGTTTAAATTATAATTTTAATTATACAACACAGTGTTAATCATCTCTAGCTCCCATGTTATACATTAGGGCCTTAGGCCTTATCTTATAACTGAAATTTTTAACCCTTTTACCAACCTCTCCCAATCTCCTCTACCTCCCTCCACCCCAACCTCTGACAATCACTTTGCTACTCTGTGATTTTAGGTTTTTTTTAGATTCTACAGAGAAGTGATATCATGTAGTATTCGTCTTTCTTTATCTAGCTTATTTCATTTATTCATCTTTATTCATTTAGCCACCAAGGAACACTTTGGTTGTTTCCATACCTTGGCTATTATGGTGCAGTGAACATGGGAGTACTCTAGTAAGTCTTGAAGTCAAGTAGCATCAGTCCTTTAACTTTGTTCTTCTCACTCAGTATTCTGCTGCTTATTCTGGATCTTTTGCCACTCAATAAAAACTTTAAAACCACATTGTCAATATCCATAACATAACTTGTTGGGGTTTTGATTGGGAATGCATTAAATCTATGAAGCTGGAAAGAATTAGCATCTTGACTATTTGGAGTCTTCCTATCCTTGAATATGGAGTATCTCTTTATTTAGTTCTCATTTGATTTCTTATATCCAACTAGAGGCCTGGTGCATGAAATTCGTGCACGGAGGGGGGTTGTCCCTCAGCCCAGCCTGTACCCTCTCCAATATGGGACCCCTTGAGGGATGTCCGACTGCCCGTTTAGGCCCGATCCCAGGGATCGGGCCTAAACGGGCAGTCGGACATCCCTCTCACAATCCAGGACTGCTGGCTCCCAACTACTTGCCTGCCTGCCTTCCTGATTGCCCCTAACCGCTTCTGCCTGCCAGCCTGATCACCCCCTAACCACTCCCCTGCCAGCCTGTTTGCCCCCAACTTCCCTTCTCTGCCGGCCTGGTCACCCCTAACTGCCCTCTCCTGCAGGGTTGATCACCTCCAACTGCCCTCCCTTGCAGGCTTGGTCCCTCTCAACTGCCCTCCCTTGCAGGCCGGGTGCCTCCCAACTGCCCTCTCCTGCTGGCCATCTTGTGGTGGCCATCTTGTGTCCACATGGGGGCAGGATCTTTGACCACATGGGCGCAGCTATATTGTGTGTTGCAGTGATGATCAATCTGCATATTACTCTTTTATTAGATAGGATAGAGGCCTGGTACAGGGGTGGGGGCCAGCTGGTTTGCCCTGAAGGCCGTCCCGGATCAGGTGGGGGTTCCCTTGGGGTGTGGGGCGTCCTGAGCGAGGGCCTGTGGTGGTTTGCAGGCCGGCCACGCCCCCTGGCAACCCAAGCGGAGGCCCTGGTATCTGGAATTTATTTTCCTTCTACAATTGAAACTTTGTAGCCTGGAGCGGAGCCAAGCCTAGGGCTCCCTCTGAGGCCGGCAGCCATTTGTGTTGAGGTTATAATTGAAACTTTGTTGCCTTAAGCGGGTGGGCCCTGCCAGGGTGTGCGGAAAGCTTTGCTTCCCCTGTTGCCGGCGCCAACCCTGGCCTGCTCTCTCAAGCTCCATTCTGCCGCCATTTGTTTGAATTTGTTTACCTTCTATAATTGAAACTTTGTAGCTTGAGTGGAGGCTTAGGCCTGGCAAGGGCAGGCGGAAAGCTTGGCTTCCTCTGTTACCTAGGAAACCTTGCTCTCTGTGGCTGTAGCCATCTTGGTTTGGGTTAATTTGCATAGTCGCTCTGATTGGATGGTGGGCGTGGCTTGTTGGTGTGTCGGAGGTATGGTCAATTTGCATATTTGTCTATTATTAGATAGGATTATTAGATAGGATTTTTGTAGTAGTTTTTCTCATATAGGTCTTGCACATGTTTGTTAGATTATATATAAGCATTTTATTGTTGGGGGTACTCATATAAATGGTATTGTGTGTTTTTATTTTACATTCCATGTGTTCATTGTTGCAATGTAGGAAAGCAATTGACTTTTATATATTAACTTGAATACTGCGACCATGCCATATAATCTCTTATTACTTCAAGGAGAGTTCTCTCTTTTTTTTTGGTCAAGTCTTTTGGATTTTCTACATAGAGGATCATTTCATCTGCAAACAAAGTTTTATTTCTTTCTTCCCAGTCTGTATGCCATTTATTTCCATCTCTTACTGCATTAGCAAGGACGTCCAGTGCGATGTTGAAAAGGAGTGGTGGTAGAGGTATCCTTGCCTTTTACCTGATCTCCGTGGAACAGCTCTAAGTTTCTCATGATTAAGTATGATGTTAGCTGGAAGTTTTTTAAGGATAACCTTTATCAAATTGAGAAAGTTCCCCTCTATTCTTTGTTTACTGGCCATTTCTATCATGAATGGGTATTAGATTTTGTCAAGAATGATGCTTTTTTTTTTTTTTTTTTTTTGCCAAAACAGGTTTGGCTCAGTGGATAGAGCGTCAGCCTGCAGACTCAAGGGTCCCGGGTTCGATTCCGGTCAAGGGCATGTACCTTGGTTGTGGGCACATCCCCAGTAGGGGGTGTGCGGGAGGCAGCTGATCGATGTTTCTCTCTCATCGATGTTTCTAACTCTCTATCCCTCTCTCTTCCTCTCTGTAAAAAAAAAGAAAAAGAAAAAAAAGAATGATGCTTTTTTGGCATAATAGACATGATTGTGTGTGGGGTTTTTTTGTTTTTTAAAAATTTTATTTTATTTTTTTTAATCTGTTGAAATGATTACGTCAATTGATTTTGGAAAAAATTTAATCAAACCATAGAACTAGTTGATAATACAATAGGACCTCTTTCAAAACTATTTGGAAGAGCTGCACAAATATGGCACCGACTAATCTTCTTGCTTATTCCCAGGTTGGCTTGATCACTGGGGAAGAGGACAGGCCATGCAGACAGAGCCAGACTTTAGGTGCCAGAAGAGGAATCCAGGAAACAGACCTGAGTTTAAGATGGAATCTTTAGATCTGAGTTTAATAGAGAGCAAGAAAGTTGAGGAGTGCCATCCAAACACTTTTAGAGTTGAGTGAGGACTTGACACACAAACACACCCTCCCCCCCTAGGCCTTTGTTTACATGATCATTCCACTATATTTGTACTGTTTCCTCTCGCTCCTCAGTCAGGCTCGTGGAGCTTAGCCTTAAGAGCATTTATCTCAGAGGAGGAATTCCACAGACTTGGAGGCTCTGATCACCGAAGAGGGTACTTGAGCAGCCACTGCCCAGTGGTCTGAGGCTGTGTTTGTTTTGACATTGACCTCTTGTTTCTGTTACTGCTTTCTGGGACTATAGCACACAAAAATGTAGTGATTTTTTGGTTTGGTTTTGATCTGCACGTATCTGATGCATGACCTGGTGGCTTGAGTTTACCATTATCCTCTTTTTTTTTGCTTTCTTTCTTTTTTTTTTTTAAATATATTTTATTGATTTTTTACAGAGAGGAAGAGAGAGGGATAGAGAGTTAGAAACATCGATCAGCTGCCTCCTGCACACCCCCTACTGGGGATGTGCCCGCAACCAAGGTACATGCCCTTGACCGGAATCGAACCTGGGACCCTTGAGTCCGAAGGCCGACGCTCTATCCACTGAGCCAAACCGGTTTCGGCTTTTTTTGCTTTCTGATTATTATGTACCACATAACTAAATCAATAAAGAAGAGACGGGAGAAATAGCTGTTTAACATTTCGGGGGTGATGGAGTAATGCTATCTATAAATATTTATGTTTTCATGAGAAGATGCCTTTTTCTTTTGACATTTAGGCTCATGGAGAGATTCAGCACTGGGAGGGAAAGAGAAGGAAGAGACTTTTTTTTTTTTCTCAGTAAATTTTATTCATGTATTTCAAAGGGAAAGAGACAATGAAAAAGAAAAGGATTTTTTTTTAATTATAATTATTTGTTCTGGGGCAAGGAAATATTTAACCAGTCCTGGCCGGGTATCTCAGTTGGTTAGAAGGTTGTCACTCAATTCCATGGCACTTTAGTATAGTTAATAACTTTTTGTAATTCTGGTTCTATCCACTAAGCAGTTCTAGAAACTTGGGCTTACAGAGAGCAGAGCACTGATATTTACCGTGCACGCCCACGTGGTTTTCTTTTAGTAAAGGGTAGCCCAAGCCTTTCTCCTGTCTGCCTGTCATTTCCACTGCTCATGATATATTTGTAAAATTTATGTTAAAACATCTATCTTTCCTCTGTCTCTTTTCTGGTAAATCTGGTTTATTGCCCATGCCGGATGGTTTCTCCCCAATTCCCGCCTTTGTCAGTTCCGTCTTTTGTTATGGTCCCTTGTCACCGGAACCCTTGCTAGCAGGATTGTTCTGTGGGTAGATTGAACTATAAAATCTAGATTGATTATTGGCATTCCCGGTTGTTAATGCATATTCATTTAGCTAACCCATAAATCAAACTGCTGACATCTGTCCCTTCAGGTTTCAATTTTTCTTATTTTCTTAAATATCTTCTGGATTGCTCTTTAAAAATATTGATGATTCCTTTCAAAAAGTGAAATTTAGCTTAAGACAATCTGAAATTAAGAACAACTACCTAAAATTATGCATAAACACTGGCAGGAGATGTGTCAAAACGTTAGCAGAACTTCTCTCTGGGTGGCGTGTGGCCAGACGTGGAAGTCTGGATTCTGACAGACCTGGGGTTAAACCTCCCTTTCTTCCTGCGATGCCTGTTACTTAGGAGACATAGACTCTTATGCCTGATTATCTTGGCTAAATGGCTCCTCTCTCAGTGAATCATTAAGTAAAGTGCTTAGTTCAGTGTATGGCATGTACTCACGCATCACGGGAAAGTTCAATTGTTAATTAAAAAAACACACGTTAGCAATACATATTTCACCCATTTTACTGCTCACCTAACACAAGCACTACATTTTTTTCCATGTTTCTTCCTGTTTCAATCAGCACACAGTAGGAGGCAGAGTTCCAGCTCAGTGACCTCTGTCAGGCCACCTAACCATTGTGTCCTGGGTGTCTTACCTGGATGCAGTGTGAACTCCTTAGCTTGGGGTTGTGTTGGTGACTCCATGAGTTGACATATAGAAAGGGCTTGAGTCAGTCGCAGGCACATAATCTCTTATATGTGTTTGCTGCTATTGTTATTTTAGAAATTTTAGAAAATATATGTATTATGACTTCCCACATTCAGGAGAATGGGAAAGTTACTGCAAAGATTTACATGTCCTGAGGAAAGCTGGTCTTGATGATTTCCATGTCTGAGATCGAGGATACCACAGGCTATGTTTAGTTTAACTGAAACATTGCAATTTTTAGATAGAAAATGAGGGTGATCTCGAAATGAGTAGTCACAGAAAATGAGGATCCTTTGGAAAATGTAATCTCGTGTGTGAATGCCTGATTGGTACTATGATAATATGCCGATGGACTCTGAATCTTCAGAAATGTAAATTTTGGTTAAGTTCCTTAGTTGGTTTCAGTTCTCTACTTAAGTGCCAGATTTTTAGATCTGGGTTCTAATAAAAATGCCCTTCTGATTTATGATGAATGGATTAGCATAGGCAAGTGGCAGGCATATGTTTTTAATATTCCCTGTTTCTTCAGAATTCATCATTGCTTAAACATGCACCATTGCCTTTTTGAGGGATGTGTGATACTGTGGTTTTGCAGCCTTTTTTTCCACTGGTCATCGGTGAGCGATGAAGACCTTGCAATGGAAGAGAATGGAGCTGGGAAGTGGGAGATTTCTTCCGTTTCTGACGTGAAACCAAGCACAGTCGGTCTGCCTTGTCACGTCACAACCCATGTCCACGCTGCTATTTTAACACTGAATTAAGCACACGCATGAAGAAGGTGACCCTAGAAGAAACTTGTGAAGTCCTTTTCATACATTCTTCTGAGTTCAGTCTGGAACACACTGAATATTTATTTCCAGATCATTACAGAACAAAGCTTTCTATGTTTCCCAAGTAAAAACTAGTCTATCTGTACTCATCCTGGTGGGGCTCGCCCTAGTGACAAAGCCTGTGTTATTAGTATCAGCAGTAGCTAGAAAATCTGCTTTCCTGGGATTTTATGGGCTTGTTACCAATGGTCAGAAAAAAACTACACACTCACACAAATAGTGAGATTAGTTTATTTCCAGTTATCCAAATGAGTGGTAAATAATTCACAATTCTCCTGGTCTTGACCTTCACTTTTATTTTTATTTTGTTGGTTTTGTTTTTTTTCTTGAACCTGACCTTTTATTTTTCTATCATATCTGTTTTTGCAACAGCCTCACATTATTTGACTGAGTTGGGTTATAAAAGAATTTAAAACCAGAGTTCAATTTAGAGCTTCTTCCTTCTTCAACTTGAACGAGGAAGAAAATAGCAGGACTTCAACTTGAACGAGGAAGAAAATAGGTAGACTCCAGGGAACTAGGACGTCTGGGATATTAATCAGCTGTTGTGTCAACCCCAGGTGAACAGAGGGTTCCTGGAAACCCAGCTTAGCCTTTTTACTGGTCTGACAGCAAATGACAGTATATTCTACACACAGGCCAGGAAGTCACCTATCCCAGATCCTCTGTTTTCATCTGTGAAATGGGGATGCAAAAAAATCCATTTACTTTGTAACCTGTTGAGCACATCAAGGGAAAAGACACCTGTGGGCATGCCATGGGACTCTTCAGTCCCGAGAGAACAATAGGGGTAGTAGCTCCGGTTTGTTCTGCTGAGGCGTTAGCCTGGAGGGCAGCTATTGGAGTGAGGGTTACAGATGTGAGTGTTCAGAGAGCCTAGGAGAGGAGAGGGAGCCTGCCGGCTGGGTGGTTGGAAAGACTAATCTATAGAAGCAAAGCTTGATGCTGATGAGCTTGAAGACTGAGTGGGTAGGAAGAACCGGAGAAGAAAATGGGGTGGTGCATCTCAGACACACTTGGAACACACAGGCGGAAACAGAGGCAGTTGTAGCAGGGATTAAAAACACACCCGTTTTGTTAAAATGGGGAGTTCTTACAGCATTACTGGGTGGATGGGGCCCCTGGCCCTTGAGCTATTCCTTGACCCTGATTGCCCATACATTTCAAAATGCTGTATGCATTAAAAATCACCTCCAAGCAAAATGATAATGCTATGAACATAGGTGTCTGCTTCGGGTTCATCTCTGCTCACTGCTCTTTCTCAGCAGTGCCGGGGGTCTGTATTTGTCTGCAGTAAAATGTCCCTCCCTCCTCAGAATTTCCTGGTCATTAGGTATCATCTATACTAATAAAAGGGTAATATGCTAATTAGACCGGGAGACCTTCCGAGAAATCTTCCGGACAAAGCCATGGTGGCGGGGCCAAGGCAGAGGTGGTTGGGGGCGATCAGGCTGGCGGGGGGGAAGGGGGCAGTTGGGGGTGAGCAAGCCAGCAGGGAGGAGCAGTTGGGGGTGAGCAGGCCAGCGGAGGGGGGCAGTTGGGGATGAGCCGGCCAGTGGAGGGGGGCAATTGGGGGCGATCAGGCCAGCACTGGGGCAGTTGGGGGCGATCAGGCCAGCAGTGGGAGGGCAGTTGGGGGCAATCAGGCCGGCAGGCAGAGTGGTTAGGGGTGATCAGGCAGGCAGGCAGATGAGTGGTTAGGAGCCAGCGGTCCTGGATTGCAAGGGATCCAAGATTGGAGAGGGTGTAGGCCAGGCTGAGGCCACTAGTCTTTAATAAAGAGCAACTCTCAAGTAAGTTGTCTGAAAGATTCTGAAACATAACATCCTAAGACCATGATAGTTTGATAAATGCAAATAACTGCTTTTACAGTGAGGTTTAGCTGGGGACAGATCTTTGTGGTGGAATTTTAGGTAATAGTGCCAGGAGTGAATCCTTGGTCTGCTCCATTCTTACCACACGCATGGCCAACTCTCTTCATTCTTCCATGTGGACAGTCTGCTTGTGGTTTTCTAGCAGTGGGACCTTCAGGTCTTTTGATCTCAAAATTATAGTTTCTTCATCTGAAAATGGAAAACAATATCACAGGTCTTTTCACATCATTCTGTATTCTATGTTGTAAGCATGCTTATTGGTTCTCTTAGTGGAGGTAGAAATGCTGACTTGCCCTCCATCCATGCATTAAATAAATACATTTTAAGTCCTTCTCTTTTGCAGGTACTAAGCAATACACGTGTTCCCTGCCCACAGGAGCTTCCAAGTCTTTGTGACTGATGTGGCTTTGGTTCTTTTTTGAGTTTCTCATTTAACAAACTGAAGAACATCATGTAAGCCATGAGGTTAAGCTTCTGTGGCCCACGGAACAGGTTTTCGATGAGTAGAAATAGTTGGGTTTGCTGGATGTTTGCCGTCTGTTCATCTTTCAGTTATGTGTTAGTGTGAATAATTCCTAATGACTAATTTTTAAATATCTGTTTAAATCTTTCCATGGAATACATGTTCATCCCACAAACATTTATTAAGCATCGTCTGTGTGCTGGGCACTGTGCTAGGGCCTCGAGACCCAAAGATGGCTATAATGGTACAGCCCTTGCTCTCAGAGGACAGTGGGGGAGATGGATTTCTCATGGCAAATGTATTCTCAGTACTATGTTGTGTATATATCTTATTACTGGTGTATTGGGAACAGGCAAGGGTACACAGCAGTAGCCCTGTGGATTATGGGGCTTATATGGAGTTTGCAAAGCAGCCCTGTGAGCCAACCACTTGGTTGGAATTTTTATTGACTTGCCTGGCCTGCCACTAAGTTCACATATGTTCATCTTTTCCCCTATACCCGTCTTCCGCCTGACCTTTTAATGTCTTATTTCTAGTTGAAGTATTCAAAGTCCAACAATTGCCTTGGCCTCCTATGCCTCCCCGAGGAGCTAAAGAGAGATTCTGACATGAATGTTCTGTCTGGTGTTCTGGTCTCCCCGCTCTGTTTGCAAAGGGGAGCATGATCATGCTGGTGTTTTTGTAAGTGAGCTAATTAGCCCCATGGAAAAAGCACATCAGCTGTGTTCACTGACTGTTTCCCCCCGAGCTGCTTGTTAGCTAGAGCTCTCACAAGTTGGGGATGTGGGGACTAGGGGAGTCTCTCCACTCAGACTCTGCCCTTGGGGCTCTCACTAGTTGGGAAGAGGTGTGAGGGGCCCAGTAAGGAGACAAGATTATTAAGGAAGGCCTTGGCCCCTGGTAAGACTGGAGATGAGACCAAAAGGGACACTGGGCCTTCTCTTTTCCTGGCCCCTCCTTGAATTAAAGACACCTGACCCCTGTGAATGGTTGACCTGACCTACATTCCTAGATGGTGACAGACAGGTACCCGTGTGTGCCTGTGGGCTCGGGATATGGAGTCTGAATGTTATCTGAAAGGTACCTGAGCAGACAGCCCAGGAGGGCAAGGCAGAGAGCACGTGAGATGCTGGCCTTTGCTTTTGAGGCATCTTTGTGACCCAGACATGATAGGTTCTTACTTGTTGGATGAGCTCTTCCTCTTCTTTCCTTGCCCAGGAGCAGGTAAAGGCTGGAGAGAAGGGGGAGCTCTTTCCAGGGCAGTTTTTTTTTTGAGAGAGCAGAATTGTTCGCAGGAGACTGAGAAGTAAACACAGATGAATGATAGCTTTTATATAGGCCCATGTTTTATGCTGACATTTGGTTATGTGATGCATGCTGTTATCAAACAGGCCTGTGTTTCGCCTGCTGAGAGGGGCAGGCGGAAAGAAGGGGGAGGTGCAGCCATTGTCATCTGATGCAGCGGTTTCCAGTGGGTCAGAATCCAGTCCCTGGCTGGAGGGAGAGGACAGGGATGGTGCACAGCTCTTATTCTCTTGGTGATCCAGGGTCCCACTGACACACCTCTGCGCTGCCCTGTAGTGTGTGGTTTCTTTCTTTTGTGTTCTTGAGTTGAGGGAATCCGACTGGCCTCTGAGAGAACAGCCTAGGAGCTAGGAGTTGCCTGCTCCATAAACATGCAGCCTTGCAGCTCCTCCTTAAACACTTCTGCATCTAGAAAAAGCATGTCATATGACTTGAATAATGAAGAGGGTTACTAGAGGGTGAGCTCCATCTAGGCAGGAATCTTCTCTGTCTTTGCTCCCTGATGCCTGTAATATCTACTAGTAACAGATGCAAAATTAACAATAAAAGAAAGTTTGCAGCTCAGGTGGTAGTTGACCACAGTGTGCTGCTTCCAGTGTTTCTCCAATCCCCATGACTCGTAGTCACAATAGCAAACCCTGACCTGTGCTTTCTATGTGCCTTTGACTGTATTAACTTACTTCATTCTCTAGTACCCTTATAGGCACATCCATCATTGTCTCCCATTTGATAGAGGAGGAGAGTGAGGCAGATTCTAGTTAAGTAACCAGCTCAGTGTGGCAACTGGTAAGACACGGGTGGGGTTGGAGCACCTCCTGGCCCTCACTTACAGGGCAGAGATCCAAGGGGTGGCTGCTCTTCTTGACCAATAGTGGGCATTTCTTTCGGACAGGAGGCCTTGGCTGAGCTGGGCTCCTTGGCCCAGGGTGGACTGGGTGAGGCTGGGCAACATCATACTGGGTTGTTTACAACTCCCGGGGACTGAAAATTATTTACTTTAGAATGAGCATGTCTGGGTTTCACCACTGGTTCCATTGGCTCATCTTCCACAATGGATGGCACAGAAGGTTTTTGTTGGTCCAGGCGACCTTCACACACACAATTGAGGCCAAAATGGTCAGAGTTGGAAGAGATTATAAAAAGGAAAATAATGCATCTTTTATGCATCTATGCCCTGCCTTTTAGCAAAAAAAAAAAAACAAAAACAAAAAAAACACACACAAAAAACCCCACAAACAAACAACAACAAAAACACATACACAAAAAATACACACAACAACCAAAAGGACTTAAGGTCCAACAAGATAGTATGCATTCCAATTGGGGTAAAAGAAAAAACAAAAACAAGGATAGGATCATAAAAGAGAGGCAGATTGGACTAGAACTACATACAAGAAAGAGTACATGCATTGGCTCTGAGCCCTCTTGCAGCCAAACCAGAAAAGGCACCCTGGTCAGCTCTCAGACTCCCAGCCTGCAGGGCCGGGATTGGCAGAGGGTGAGGATACAGAAAGTGCAGTCAAATGCTCTACCCCTGTACCCGTGCTGTGCTGCCCTGAAAACACAACGGCGGAGAGGGAGCACCAGGCTTTATCTGGCGTGTTGTCTGAGCTGCGTGGTTTCCCAGTGGATATGGAGTGAGACTTCTCCCAAGTGGTAAAAAAACATGCTCATCTTCAGTTGACATTTCTAGGTTGCCATATGCTTTAACCCTGCTTTCTTTTTGTCAGAAGTCAGATACTTAATTCCAGCAAATGTCCATTTTGGTGTGAGTGGTGCTAGACATAGCTCAGTGCCATGGTCCCTGTGGGATGCTGATTAAATCACTGTGCATTTGGTTTCAGATCTCACCGAGGTTTTCTTATGTGGGTGATCCTCTTGCATGATAATAACAAAAAAAACCTTGTCTTCGTACATACTTGTATAGCTTCCAAATAATTTTTCATGTACATAATTTGCATTTTTTAAACATCTTCAATGAAGGAGAATCTGGTCTTGTTTTCCGTTTCGTGCTTGGGAACATTTAGTTGTAATAACAGAGAGCTAAGAGGAAGAAGAAGAAATTGGAGTCTTTAAGTGTTCAGCCACTTAAAGGGACCGACTTTGTTTTCTGGTGTTTTTGTGTGCTCCCACATAGTAATATTGATGGCTTTTTCAATAGTTGTTTTTGAGATAATACGAAAGTTGAGAACATGAACCTTATAATGAATCTCTGGTGCCCCTTGTTCTGTGGAGCGTCTACCCTTGAACTAAGGATAGTGGCTTCTATTCCCTGGTGAGATGTTAAGATGTGGAGACAAAGGGATCCCATGGGGATAGTTGGCCAAACACCGAGCTTCTTCTGGGAGCCAGCCCCTTCCATGGGAGCCGGTGGCTCCCCGCTCCCTGAGGAGCAGAAAGAAGAGAGGCAGTGGGGCCCAGAGGTCCAGGGCTTCCTGGGCCTGGCATCCTACCTGAACCTTAGTCTCCTGGTCCTGCGCCCTGTCCTTGAGCCAAGACTTGCCGGCTCCTCTGCTCTCATGCAGAGCCAGGCAGCAGCATGGACAGGGCCCAGGAGAGAGGTCATGTGTAGTGAGACGCCTGCCTCCAGGAAGGGCACTTCGCTACCCTGGGACTGTCCCCCGGGACCACAGTTGGGGAAACCATGTCCATATAGATAATGTGTGCCTGTGGAGTTGGCAGCAGCCCCGTGATATATATTGGTACTTCTGGATAAAAGCCTTAAAAGCGTAAATCAGAGCTGCCACCTGCTCCCCCACCCCTTCCAGCAGCTCCTCATGAGGTGAGTCTTCTCCTGCGCTGCCAGCCCCTCTCCTCACCTCTTTCCTGAACCTGCTGCCCTGGTGACACCCCTCCACGGAGCTCCTCTTTTTTCAGCTGCCAGAGGTCTCCAAGCTGCCAGTCCTCATCCTCCCAGTCCTCATCCTCCCTGAACTGCGTCAGCCTTTAGCCCAGTGGATCTCTCCCTCCTGCTCCATGCACCTTTTTCTGGCCCCACCCTCTCTCCCCTCTCCTCCCTCACCCACCACCTTCGTATAATTTCCTTTTCCTTGTCCTGATTTTAGAACGTCTTTCCAGGACTCAGTCCTCGGATCTCTTTCTTACTCCCTAGATGATCTTTCTAGTCCCAAGGATTTAAATACAGTAGCACTCCCTATTACATCCCCTGTTTTGTAGCTGACTCTCCGCCACCTTTCCACTGAATAATCCCAGACCTATTCATCCGAGGCTTGTCACCCTAAACCTCTGCCTCTGGCAGCTTCCCCCACCTCAGTCAATGGCTTCTTTGCTTTTCCAGTTGCTTTGGATAGAGATTTTCCTTCACGGTTGTAACTTTTATGTTTCTTCTTTCCCCCTTTGCTTCCCAACTCTCTGGGCTTCTCTCCGTGTCTCCCAGCCTCTGTGCTGCTGTCTCCTTGCTTCTTCTGTCTGCTCTCTGCTTCGGCATTTGCCCCTTTCTCCTTGCTCCCCTCTGTGCCTTTGCTTCCTCGGAGCGCCCGTGTTTACTGTCCTGCTGTGGCTTCATGTCATGGGCCCTGTCTGTCCCTTTGATTGAATCCATCTCCCTGCTTGGCTGCAGGGACCATTCATTTGCTCTTCAGAAAGCCTAATTATTAGCCTGGGAGGAGCAGCCTTCATGCAGGGACACTTACACTACTTCCCATTCCCAGGGCATGGAAGACACTAATCATCCCATCCTCTCTGGTACATCCCATAAATTGCATCCATGGCAACATCGAGTCCGTGGCCTTCCCCACTGAATCTTACCACCATCTGTGCTCACAGAGCTCAGTGGTTCATGAAACCCCACATTGTCACCAGCCCCAGGCGACAGATTATCCCATGGAGTGATCTACATTTCAGAAAATTTGTCTGTTTCTAGAGTTTAAATTTTATTTTCCCAACTTGGGGAGTTGGTTGGTTAAATGTGCCTGCACAGAGAGAGAGAGAGAGTTGGATAGAGCCTTTTATATTTGGCTTTAAAAGTTCTTGATTTTATAGATGGAAAATCATAAGGTATTTTGAACTCCTCTGCTGTGTCCACAATCTAGTCACTTCCCAGGCTGTAGTAAATTAATTCTGTTTGGGGCAGATTCCCACTGAACACTGCTGTTGTTGGTTGAGAAGTATATCTTAACATTTCTCAAGTAATAAATATTGTCACATTTTCACAGACAGAACTTACTGATTGTAAGTAGAGGTCAGAATGACTTTAGAGTTGGATGGCCTGAATGGTTGCTTCATGAGAGTGTATCTGTCTAAAAATGTCCTCTGTATCCAAATGATTTTAGTCACCTGCTGTCAGGAAGCTGGCAATCAACCTAGCCTACTAAGCAGTGACACCCCAGAGGCACCCATTTTCTAGTCTCGCCGGTCAGCCTGTTGTCCTCTCTGTGTGTTGGCCACCTCACTGCTTCTTAGCACTTGCATTCTTTTTTTTTTAAATATATATTTTTTATTTCAGAGAGGAAGGGAGAGGGAAAGAGAGATAGAAATATCAATGATGAGAGAGAATCATTGATTGGCTGCTTCCTTCACGCCCCCTACTGGGGATCAAGCCTGCAACTGAGGCATGTGCCTTGACCAGAATCAAACCCGGGGCCCTTCAGTCCGCAGGCTGATGCTCTATCTACTGAGCCAAACCAGCTAAGGTTACATTCTTAAGTGGGAAGGAGGCATACAGGGTGCTGTGGGGTACAGCTTTACTACCTGAAGATTGTCTTATAAAAGACAAAATAATGTGAGCTTGAAATTCCCATGGACTTAGATTATTCACCACACTCTAGGGTTCTTTCTAATAGCTACTAACTATAAAGCGCCTATGTTGCTGGCCATGATGGCAGCTGGGTAAGTCTGTGTTGGTTCTCAGGTGCAGGGAAGATGCTTCCCTCCTGTGCCCAGGGCATGCATTGGCAGAGGCTGGCTTGGGAGGCGGGTAAGTTTCTGGCCACAGAATAGAGCAGGTAGCCAGCATAAACCAGAAGCCAATGACTCCAAGTAAATGCACTAACTCAGTGGTCGGCAAACTCATTAGTCAACAGAGCCAATTATCAACAGTACAATGATTGAAATTTCTTTTGAGACCCAAATTTTTTAAACTTAAACTTCTTCTAATGCCACTTCTTCAAAATAGACTCACCCAGGCCATGGTATTTTGTGGAAGAGCCACACTCAAGGGGCCAAAGAGAGCCGCATGTGGCTCGCGAGCCGCAGTTTGCTGACCACGGAACTAACTCATTGGATTTAAATTTTAAAAAGAAATTATTTATGCATTATTTCAAACCTAGCCTAAACATGTTTGTTTTCTAAAGCCATTGAACTGGTTGAGAAGCAAAATATCCCAACAGTTTGTCTAATGAAATCATGGAATTGGCATTTTCTTCACTTAGAGATCCCTGAAGAGTGTGCAGCTGTTTGCTACACTGGGTGTTTAAAATGGGCGGTTCGGCTGTTTCTTGGTGTCCCCGCAGGATTCAGTTCTTCCATGAATTATGAGGGCTGATATCACTGTAGCTACTTTGTCTGTGGGGAATCGAGGCAGAGTGGCCAAAATACCTTGCTCAGATTTATAGTCTCCAGGGATGTGGTTGGGCCTGGAAGCCAAGTCTTCTGGTCTGTGGTTTGGTGGAACTCTTTTGCCATGGGGAATACCCGTGAAGGCATCAGTGCTTCGTCCTCTGTCCCCAGGAGCTGGTGGGCAGGGAGCTGGCACTGAGGCTACCGCCAAGGGCATGTTCAGGAGACAGCGGGGGGGGGGGGGGTGCCCAAGGCCCCCTACCTCTCATCTGAGGGGCAGTCACCTGGGAAATGCCACTCCCAGTGAAACCCCAAGTAGGGAGCAGCCTGAGAGAAGGAGGCTGGGAGACTCCTGAGGTCCTTCCTCTCAAGGGACTCCACTGGCCACACTGTCAACCTCAAAACTGTATGCTGCTCTTACCCTAGTATTTTAAAGTTTTTCAAAAAAACTAGTTTTTAATTTGTGTTTTCATTCACAGCATTCTCTTTAACTGCTGTTTTATTCTCTTGAAGCTGGTTCAGTCCAGTGATTTTATTTTTATAGCTGATTCAGAGTCTAGTGTTTTTTCCCCCTCAAGACGAACAATCATCATGAGCATCAGGGTTTGTCTCTTTGTGTTTTCCAGACATTCTAAGCGAGAGTCTTCGGATCACCTATGAAGATGGTGGCCCTGTCCTTAAAGATCTGTGTCCGCCACTGCAACGTGGTGAAGACCATGCAGTTTGAGCCATCCACGGCCGTGTACGATGCGTGTCGGTTCATCCGGGAGCGGGTGCCCGAGGCGCAAACTGGCCAAGGTAGCCGCGGGGGACTCACTGGGTTCTTGACACGTGTTTGTGTGTTCTTCACTTACAGTGAAAGGACTGGGGGCTCGGAATGGTAAACATGCCCACTCGTGTCTAGGTTTCAAATGAAATGTCTTCCTCGCCTGGACGCTGCTTGCTTCCTGTGCGAGGCTTCCGATGACAGTGACGACATCTGCCGCTGAGCGATGCCATCCTCTTGACTCATATACCAGCATCGCGCTAGGCAGTGTGCAAGGCCCTCTGACACACCATCTCCTTTGCCTCTAACGTTCCAGGGAAGCTGCTGTAACAGGTGCTGGTTTTGTAGATCCTGAGCCCTGTTTCAGGTGCATGAGGACCTCCCATGCAGCAGCCTGACGAAGCCCCGAACCGCCAGCAGGCCCCAGGGCCGCCTTATGTTTGCAGTACTTCGAAGGGGCTTATGCATTTTTTCTCAAACCTTTATTAAGGGGAGGGGGCTTTATGAATTTTATCTGAAACCTTTTTTTAAAAACGGCATTTGTTTTATATGTTTTGTTTAGTATTTCGTTAAACCACTGTCCCCCATTAATCTGAATTTAAACAAAAGCCGCTCATACAATTTTTTTCATTTCCCTTTGTCTTCTCTCTACATTTCCTTTCTTTACTTAGTGATTATTTGCCTGACACTTGAGAAACTGGGACTACTCCCAAACTGATAGACCTTTAGTATGAAAGTGGTATATGACTTACCTTAAAAGTTGGAAGCATAAAACTCAAACGTGACAAGGATAATTACTGGTAGAATGGGTCTCCTTCAAGAGATCTGTTTCTTACAAAACTGCTGACCTTTAGGTCGGAAGCATCATTTAAATTATTCAAAACACTCTGTTATTTCTAGATTACCCAGAAATACAAGTTGCTTACTTCTCCAGCCTTGCTTCAAGATCTAGTTCAATCATTTCTGGGGTCTTCACTTCGCAGTTGCTGTTTTCCTCCAGGTGCCCTACTCCTTGGGCTGGGCTGCTTTGCAGCTCGGGAAGAAGAAACCTTTGAAGACCTGGAAGCTCTTTTGCTGAGCAACAGCAGGAGCTCCGACCTCCTCTGGGTCCCCGGGGTTTCCTTGAATCACATTAAGAAAATAACACGTCCTTAGACAGGAAATGAGACTGTTTCCCTCCGCCACCCTTTGTACTTCCTGGGTCACTTAAGGGGATTTCTATGGAGAACATGGACTTTAATTTTCCAACTGTTTTCATAATTTGGTGACGTGAGAGCAGAGGCTTCATTTCACAGGGAGCCCCTGCTTACCTTTTGTCACACACGTTGGCGTGAGGGAGGGACTATTCAGAGTGCAATGGCTCCACGGGCCCTTCTGTGCCCAAGTGGCTCTGGGCTTAGATGGTCCCTTCCGCATTTCTCCATGTCTGTCCTGTCATCCTTCACGCGTTCCTGGCCTGGCTTTTATAACAAGTATAAGGAACAAAGCCAGATGCGGTTAATAAGAAATTTGGCCTGCTTTGTCCTTGATATTTTCTCAATTCTAATGTAAGTACTGCCCACTGGTTGTCCGCAGCATCAACCTTGTCGGAGGGGATTGGTGTTGCAGCTCAGTTCTTATTCCTCCTCATCTGCGTTAGTCCCAGTGGCTGCTTGTGGTGTCAAAACGAAACATTTCTCTGTTGAAGGAGAAGACTCATGTTCTAGCCCAGTCAGCAGACTCGGGCTGTGTCAGCGATGGCTTCATCGTCGCTTTGTCTCCTATTTTTCTTTCTGTTAACCTTCCAGCTTCTGACTATGGGCTGTTTCTCTCTGATGAAGACCCCAGGAAAGGAATCTGGCTGGAAGCGGGCAGAACCCTGGACTACTACATGTTGCGAAATGGGGTAGGCTGCTGATCTTGTTTTTCTTTTTTTCATCGCTTTGTCCTGAGCCTTCCATGGAAGCCAACATAATTATGCTTGAAAGAAAAGGAGAGACCCAACAATTTATTTTGATTCAAGGGCATCTTATTAGTAGTCTTGATGCAATGTACTTTGTAAGGGCTATCCAGGTAGTGATAGAAAATATCAGCAGTTCAAATTCTTGAAACTCCACAGAGTAATTAAAGCGACTTGGGGTTAGTATTTAAAACTGTTTCTACGTGCCCTTGTTGGACTTGGTAGTTATGAAAGAAGGTACAGCATTTTCCTGTGAGTATGTAGGAAGTATTCCCTGGTGAGTGGTGATAGAAAGTAATGATGGATTAGAGGAAAAATAAAAATATAATACTGAGGGTAGTCAGAGATTGAAAATTAATTGGTATTTTATTTTTGTAAAAGAAAGTTCATATTGGATATAAGTTTAATACCTATCCATAAAAGTAGCAACAAAAAATAGTAGTGGTATGAAAGGGGAGAGAACTAATGAGTAAAAAAAGTTCCATATTCTGTTTAGCTGAATCTTCGAGATACTGGGTTTTGGTATATGAAATGCACATATCTGATTGGTCAGTATTCCATAAAACAAGAGTGAAGTATGTTTGCCAATTGACACTTCCCTCCATAATTCTATTTTTAAGACGTGTAGTAAAAGAAGAAGTCTCTATTTAAAGATAACTCCCAAATGTATTACCCATATTTGGCCTTGTCGTTACCATGAAAACCAGTTCTACTGTGATATACCATGACTGTGAAGAATTATGGGGGTGTTATTTATGGGCTCCATGACACGGAAATTAAACATTGCTTATAACTGAAAAAGAGGTACTTGGAGACACACACTACTGTCTTTTTAAAGGCAAGTAGGAATTTTCCTCTGCTAATTCTCATTAGAGCAGATCATCCCCAGCCTGTCAGGAGGACATATGCCGCTTCCACTTTACAGAAGTTAGCTTTCACTAATTATGAGCTAATCAGTGTATTCTTTGGGTACAATTGCACCATCAGATTTTTAAGAAATCTTGATGAAAGCAATTATTTAGCCCGGGTATTTCTGTATTAGTGGCGAAAATATGAACACTTTGAAGGTAAAAATCAGAATGTGCTTGGGAAAGTTCATTTTTTTAAAAAAATATATATTTTATTGATTTTTTACAGAGAGGAAGAGAGAGGGATAGAGAGTTAGAAACATTGATGAGAGAGAGACATCGATCAGCTGCCTCCTGCACAACCCCCACTGGGGATGTGCCCGCAACCAAGGTACATGCCCTTGACCGGAATCGAACCTGGGACCTTTCAGTCCGAAGGCTGACGCTCTATCCACTGAGCCAAACCGGGTTCGGCGAAAGTTCATTTTTTAAAGAAAGTGTCCAAGTTCATTATCTTGTCCCACATGCAGTGTGACCTATTTGTGTGGTTTGTCCTAGGATATCTTGGAATACAAAAAGAAACAGAGGCCTCAGAAAATCCGGATGCTGGATGGGGCTGTGAAGACGGTGATGGTGGACGACTCCAAGACGGTCGGGGAGCTCCTGGTGACTATTTGCAGCAGGATAGGTGAGTATGCACCTGCCTCGATTCCCGTTTTTGTTTTGTGTGAATCACATGCCTCTTCTTCTTTTTTTTTTTACCCTCATTCGTGGCTGAGACCATCTTGAGTGTGTCCCAGCGTACTGATGTCTGCCATTCCCAAGAAAGTCTGATTATTCTCTCGGTTTGCAAACTCACTAACTGGTCTGTAAACATTTGAACTCCCCTACAAAGTCAAAATTGAGAGCTTTTATTTCCCTTTCAAAAGAAAAGGAATTTTTGTCCGGCTGGTGTGGCTCAGTGGTTGAGCATTGACCTATGAACCAGGAGGTCACGGTTCGATTCCAGGTCAGGGCACATGGGTTTCAGGCTCAATCCCCAGTAGGGGAAATGCAGAAGGCAGCCAATTGATAATTCTCTGTCATCCTTGATGTTTCTCTCTCTCTCTCTCACCCTTCCTCCCTCAAATCAATAAAAACATTCAAAAAAAGATAAGGAATTTTAAAATCCTATATAATAAAAGCCTAATATGCTAAGTGTCTGGTTGTCCAGTTGACCATTCAACCAATCAAAGCGTAATATGCTAATAATATGCTAAGGCCACTCAACTGCTTGCTATGATGTGCACTGATCACCAGGGGGCAGACAGTTGACTGGTCAACCAGTTACTATGATGTGCACTGACCACCAGGGGGCAGACACTTCAACCAGTAGGTTAGCCTGCTGCTGGTGTCTGCCAATCAGGACTGAGTGAGAGGGGCCGGACATGCCCTGGAGCCCTCCCGCGGTCCCTCCTGTGTCCCTCCCCAGCCCCAGTGGGGTCCCTCGGCCTGACCTGTGCCCTCTCGCAATCCAGGACCCCTCAGGGGATGTCGGAGAGCTGGTTTCAACCCAAACCCGCAGGCCAGGCCGAAGGACCCAACTGGTGCACGAATTCATGCACTGGGCCTCTAGTAGGAAATAATGTTTCTGAAGTCATATGATTTAGTCTCTCACCACTGTTGGGCATTCTAGTATCTCCATCAAGACTCCTGGGGACAGCCTATATGTGATTGGTTGTTACAGAGCTTTTCTTCTCGTAGCTTCTGTTTATCTCAGAGAAAAAGTCTGTTTCCTTTCTACATGAAGCCCTTCATATATTTGAAGAAAGTAGCCTGGCCTGTCTTTGTTTCCTCTGGATTCAAAGGAAGCCCAGTTCCTTCAGCCCCTTCTCGTTTGACATCGTCTTGCCTTGTTCTGCTTGATCTCTACTTGTTTCTTAAAAACAAGACAGGAGAATGGAACATGACACTTTGAGTGTAACTTAACTATCTGAAAATACTTCATTTAGCCAGAGTTATTTGATATGTGCTCCATGGGTGGCCCCCGACCCTCACCTGGGCTAAAGCTTCTTTCTGTCCTTTGCCACCAGGGACTCCTTGGATAGTACAGGACCCACACTGAAAAGGGAGATAGCGGTGTGTAACCACTGATCATATAACCTAATTTATATTTTTAGGAATAACAAACTATGAAGAATACTCTTTAATCCAAGAAACAATTGAAGAAAAGAAAGAGGAAGGGACGGGTACGCTAAAAAAAGACAGGACGCTGTTACGAGACGAGAGGAAAATGGAGAAGTTGAAGGCTAAGCTTCACACGGATGACGACTGTAAGTGTCTGGGTGGAAGGTGAGGCAGGCATATGGGATTGCCACATCTTGCCCTCTCCCATCATCTGTATGACCCAGGGAGGTCATCTGTGTGTGTGTGTGTGTGTGTGTGTGTGTGTGTGTGTGTGTGTGTGTTTTATTTTTTTTCCTTTCTGTTTTTTATTTCATCTATAAATATTTTGGTCTGTGTCACTAACGGATTGAGACTCCTAAGAAAAAGTGGCTGCAATGCCATTTTACATCTAAAAAGGTAATCTCTCAATATCAAAAATAGACAAATTATGTCTACATTTCTCTATTGTTTTTAAAATTTTTTTTCAACAGTGTTTGAACTGGGGTCCAAATTATGTTGAATGATAGGTTGCTTGCCTCTTTTAGTGTCAAGAACTTCCCTACGTCTTTTACATTTTTTCTTCTTCAAATTTTTAGGGGCATGACACCATCTTGTTACTTGTATAGAGTTTCGTGTAATCTGGATTTTGTTGGTTGCATACATATGGTGTCATTTAATATGTTCTTCCATCCCCTTTAATTCCTGAGATCTGCTGGATCAGATTCATGTGTATGTGTATTTTTTAAAAACACAGTCTCCTTCATATGTGATGTTGTGTACATTAAGTCCTCATTAACGTCATCGATAGGCTCTGCGACATTCAGTGAAATGATGTATAATGAAACCAATTTTACCACAGACTAGTTGATATAAACAAGGTTTCAGTTCCTACAGCATCTCATCAACATTATAGCAAAATGACGTTATTCAAGGACCCGCTGTACTTCCATTAGGAACTTGTATTTGGTTGTCTCCTTTTTGGTGATGTTAACAGCCACTGACGACAACTGCCTGGATACATTATTTCCTTGGGGGTTACGAAACGGTAATGTAATTCTGTCGCAGGAAAATAATTTTCTATGGTGACACTGATAATATTTGGAAAAGCCATTTGTACACCTCATGTGTCCCCAAAACGTCTGTGCTGTGTGCACCTGGTTCCCTGACACCTCCCCCCGCCAGGGGATCTTACTTCATGGACAGGCCACTTAGAACTTCTCCACCTCTCTCTCCCATTGTTCTTGCTCTTGCTGCTGCTGCATTGGGAAGATGTCATCGTTGCCTTTATGTTTATTGATCCTCAATGGGACTTGCATTTCCTCTGACCCTTTCTCCTTTCTCTTTTTTCCTACCTTATTTGATTTCCAGTTGCATACTTCTTTCCCAGGGAGACCGTAGTAGACAAATCCCAAGGATTTTTATAATGTGCTTGATACTCTCCTAGGTACTATGAGAGATGAGGTCAACACAACACATTCCCTGTGCTAAGGTTGCTTATAATCTAGTGAGGCTTGTAATACATATTTACTCACAATGTACGTGTGAAGCCCCGGGAGGAATGTGGGAATGAGCGCTGTGGGGAGAGTAGAGGCATGATCAGTGCCTACGCACCTTGACATCAGCTGTGTGTTTTCTGACTGAGAGAGATTCAAGCGGGGCCATGGGCAGGGTTCTTCCACCCCCTGCTACCTTAGTGTGTCACCCGCCCCCCCAACTACTTTCATTTTCCTCCTCTTTTCTCTTTAGGGTTGGAGGTAATTCTTATGCTCAAAGCTTATAAATTATTTCACCTGATGAGACTGAAGTATCCACGTTGACTTAAAGGAAAATGCTCACTGGGTTGTCTTGGCATAAAGCATTGATTTCCTTATTTCTTTTAACCCCCAGAAGGAAGGGGCATGTTATAAATTCATTGTGGGGCTTTAACTAAGTTTCAGAATGGCTTGGAATGTTCTCTCATTTCCTTTCCATGTGTCATATGGTCCGTGAGGGCATATGTGAAATTATTGGCGAAGTTAAAATGCACAGTTCTAATGTCAGAAGTAACTGTACCTGAATATCAGCATTATAGAAATCTGCATCTATATTATGCTGCTGTCTTGATAAATTCCCTAAACCAAGAGGAAAAATAAACACAGCTCTTTTATCTGTGTTGCTGTGTTGCAGTGAATTGGCTGGATCACAGCCGGACATTCAGAGAACAAGGAGTCGATGAAAACGAAACGTTGCTGCTTAGACGGAAGTTCTTTTACTCGGATCAGAACGTGGACTCGAGAGACCCGGTGCAGCTGAACCTGCTCTATGTTCAGGTACCTCTCCCTCTGAGGCTCAGACCTGGAGGCTGGCGAGGGTTCAGGAAGGCGCTGGCTGGGGCTGGGGCTGGGGCTGCGCGGGAGCTGGCTCTGGCTTCCATCTTGTGCGTGGCATGCCTTTCCAGGGGCATGGCTCCTGGGTTCCTCACACGTGTTTGGTTGTGTGCAGGTTGGTGTTTGACATGAGCTGCTGGCCATCCAGAAGAGGGCCTTCATGTGGCCTCCCAGACTGGGACCTGGTGGCCGGTACTGTCTCTCTCTGCCTGTCTTCAAGGCACTTAGCTGGCTCACCACTTCAAATGCACTAAAGCTTGCTTAGCTAACATCTTAGAATACAAGAAAAATTGGTCAGAAAATCAGTACTTCTCATTAACTGAGCAACATTCTCTCAATAACATTTTTTTGCTTTACTATTAACTAATTGTTTAAGCTCGGACAAGTCCTTGAACTTGTCAGAGTTGCCGTTTCCCAATGCGTAAGATGTGGGCTTCGCACTAGACCGTCCCCAAGGTTTCTTCTGGCTCAAGGAAAACATCCACCTGTCTCCCAGTCTCACTTCTTTTATTCTTTCCTTTCCTGCTTCCCTCTTCCCTCCTCCTGTTTATCCACCTATGTGCCCACAGAAGAAGTGCAGCCACAGCATCATCTGTGTTTGTAAATAAAGTTTTATTAGCACACAGCTCATTTGTTAATATATTACACATAGGTAAATCCCCTCATGCATTATTGTTTGTGTGTTGTCCGTGGCTGCTCTCGTGTTCCAGTGGAAGAATTCAGTAGTTCTGACAGAGACAACAGGGCCCACCTGATCTGATATGTTTAGTATCTGCCCTTTGACAGGAAAAGTTTGCCGATCCTTTAGTTAATGGATGGAAGAAGGGTATGGAAGGAGAGTTAGGAGAAAAGAGGCTGGAAGGAGGGAAGAGAGAGAGGTGGGGCAATAAGACGCTCAGAGCCATAGCTTAGCATGTCCATCTGAGAGTGGTCTGGGGATCATGGAACTAGAGGAAGGAAAGGAAGAAAGGAAGAAAGAAAGAAAAGGAATAAATAGTAACAGCAGTGATGGGTCAAGAAGTGAGAGAAGAACTTCAGACACAGTGAGTTCCTCATTCTAAGACTGTGCTTTTGCTTATCATTTCCCCTAAATATCTGCAGCACTGAGTTCCTGCGTCTGACTGTCTCTCTCCTCATTCCTCCTTTTATATCTTGGAATGGGATTTGGGTTGATTTTTACCTCTAGGTAATTTTTCTGTTCATTTTATGATTTAAGGTTATGAAAGTATATTGTATTTCCCCCCTCTATGGATGCGGTCATTTCACAAGGATTTCTCATTTCTCTTTGCTTCTATTGTTCATGACCCACTTCTGCCTTCCTAGAATATATTCAAGCTTTAGTTTTAATATATGGGGCACTGCTGAGGCTGCCCAACTGTAGGTAATTTGGGGCAAAGACTTGTTTTCTTACTGCCTTACTCCTGCTGTGCTACAATCACCACAGTGTCCTGGATGCATCGCTGTGGGTCGGCTGGCACATTTCCCCTTGCTGCACAGAGTGGGTGCGTTCAGGTGCAGGAAGGTGTCAATCAAGAGCAGGAACGTGTCACCAGACGGAATGTGTCATTCCCCCAAGCTCCTGATGCTTTTTGCTTCCTCTTGTCTTGCAGGCTCGGGATGATATCCTGAACGGCTCCCACCCTGTCTCCTTCGAGAAAGCCTGTGAGTTTGGTGGATTTCAAGCCCAGATACAATTTGGACCTCATGTGGAGCATAAACACAAACCGGGATTCCTAGAGTAAATTATCTTTTGGTTTTCTTTTTTCTCCTCTCTTTTTCTTTTCATTATGTCTTTTTGAGGTAGCTACGTAAAATACATGCCGTAGTTTCAGTCATTGTGAGGTTGTTGACTTTTACTCAGTTGAGTGTATGATCAAATTTGTCGACCTTGGGGAAAGCGGGTGGCCTGGAAGTTCAGTGTTGGGATGACTGAAGGTTATCTGCTCCCAGTTCAGGCAGCCTGTGAGTTCCTCTAGACCACAGACTATGGAGCCCCCCACGAGCTATATGGTCTGGCCTGTCCTAGCATTCTTCTGAGTTCAGTAACTCACTTCCTCCATCTTCTGAAACCTCTGCCCGTTAGAGGATTCCTTCTTCATGCAGGGCCAAATTTTGTCATTGTTAACTTTTTTGTTAAGATTCCTGCATGAGAACACAGAGCATAAATGACAGACAGAGCTTCACATTCTTTATCACAATCGTGCGAATTCTTCGTTGCTCTGAAAGGATGATGTGGAAGACTTCTCCATTCTTTTCACTCATCAGGTCTTTGGTGCTCTTTTATAAAATGATGGGGTGTTTTTTTCTGGCTTGGAGATTGAAGAAAAGGCTAACCCTACAGATTCATCCTGGTCCCATAGATCACGGGCATTAGGGTTGGTTTTCTAGAAATACTCAGGAGGACAGGCTCAGCCTCACATTGGCTGCTGTTTGTCTGATGTGACCTTCCCCCCTGTTTTGATCTGGACTTCTCCAAGGGCTTTGTATGTGTCTTCCTCTGGTAAAGTTCCTTTCCTTCACCACCCTTGCGCCTTTTCTGTTTCTCTTCTGCTTACTCCTAGGACAGATGAAACATTTGGCTGAACCAAAAAAGAAATCACTTCCAAGAGTGATCAATATCATGAGGTTACCTAAAATGCAACTTGTAGACTCTGGAAGTGGGGACCTGACACTTTGCTGACAGGGGCAGGGCGGGGGGAGCAGGGTCAGATTTCCTGCAGGATGTGCCAACATGGGATGTGCTGAGCAGGTCATCCATTGTACTGTGTCCAAGTGTAGCGAGCTGAGAGGATAACATAAATGCTTATTTGGCCTTGACCCCACTTTCACCTTGGTGGGAAAGTGATGGGGTTCAGCATATGCCCTATCTACATAGTAAGAAGAAAATAAGACTTTTCTCCTGGTGGCAGACAATGCCTGGCCAACATGCTGTTTGGTCTAAACAACTCTTCCCTGGGGTTAATGGGTCTCAGGGAGCTTTTCCAAAGTGATGTTGTTGTATGGTGACCTTGAGAATGGCTTGGAGCAGGTCCTGTCACTTATTCTATTCGGCATTCACCAAACTAGTCATATGGCCAAGTGTTCCTCAAGGCCCATTTGTACCCAGTCGGTCTGGCTTCTTCCTGCAGCAGCCGCGGGAAGCTTGACTTTCTCTCTGTTCTGACACCCAGACGCCTTACGAAACACCACGTGTACACTATCTTTCAGAAGTTTCATATCCCCACATTCTCGCCTCACATCTGGCTCCTCAGATACATGTGGATTGTGGCCACAGAAATGAATAAACATCAAGAACTCATTAGGCCCTGGAGGAAACAATATCTTTTGTTTCTGTTTCTTTGAGTGACTGATGAAGAACAGGAGACAATGGAGAAAAGATTTATGAACCAAAATAATTATTTTTCTGTATCTCTATTTCTTTATTTTTAAATTTATTTTTTTATTGTTGACAGTATTACAGATGTCCCCTTCACCCAGCCCCCACCCCACCCCATTATTGTCTGTGTCCATGGGCTATGCATATATGCATATAAGTTCTTTGGTTAATTTCTTTCAGTCTTTCCCTCAACCCCCATCCCCTCTGAGATCTGTGAGTATGCTGCATGCATCCATGCCTCTGGACCTATTTTGTTTATTTTGTTCATTAGATTCCACATATAAGTGAGATCATGTGTTATTTGTCCTTCTCTGGCTTATTTCACTTAGCATAATAATGTTCAGGTCCATTCATAGTGTTGCAAAGTGTAAGAGATCCTTCTTTTTCACAGCTGCATGGTAATCTATTGTGTACCACAGCTTTTATATTCCGTAATCTGATGGGTAGGCACTTGGGCTGTTTCCAGATCTTAGCTATTATAAACAATCCTGCTATGAACATAGGGGTGCATATATTTTTTCTGATTGGTGTTTTGGAATTCACCAATCAGAAGTGGGATCGCTGGATCAAATGGCAGTTCCATTTTCAAGTTTTTGAGGAAACTCCATACTGTTTTCCACACTGGTTGCACTGGTCTGCATTCCCACCAACAGTATATTAAGGGTTCCCTTTTTTCCCACATCCTTGCCAACACTTGTCGTTTGTTGATTTGTTGATGATAGCCATTCTTACTAGTGACATTGAGCATTTTTTTCTTATGTCCATTGGCCATCTGTATGTCCTCTTTGAAGAACTGTCTATTCAGGTCCTTTGCCCATTTTTTAATTGGATTGTTTGTTTCCTTTTGTCCAGTTGTATGAGTACTTTATATATTTTGGTAATTAACCCCTTATCAGATGTATCATTGCCAAATATGTTCTCTCATACAGTAGGTTCCCTTTTAATTTTGATGATGGTTTCTTTTGCTGTGCAGAAGCTTTTCAGTTTGATGTAGTCCCTTTTGTTTATTTTTTCCTTTGTTTCTCTGGCCCTATGAGATGAATTGGTGAAAATTCTGCTATGTGAGATGTCTGCAATAAAATTTTTAAATAAGATGTTTGCCCATTTTCAGACTTCCTTAACTGGAAGCCTGTGTGGCCCTGATGAGAAGGTGATCTAAATGAAGCCATTCATTGGGTGCCTAAAATGGTGATGCTACCCCATTCATTTCATTAATGCCTTTTCCCTGGAGTTTTGGGACGGCTAATTCCCAGGCCCCCTCCCCCCCTGAATTCAGAAAGCAATGTATTTTATGTGATGTATGTGGCAGAAGAGTCACAGAGGAGACGTGGCCTGTTCAGCTACATAGAGTTCTTTTCTACAAGTGGCTTCTGACTACTTGCATTGGGCCCTATCATTTACAAAGGGAATCCTACTTTCAAAGTTGTCCCTGTCACTGGTCTCCCACTATGCAGCAAAATTAGGAAAGTACTTTAAAATGTGATTCCAAGGTCCCGTGGTTTTTTCCTGAGTGTCACTGGTTGTGCCAACTTTTTGTGCCGCTGACTATTCGTGTGGGGATGACAAGCACGACCGGAGCATCGGTTTGCTCTCAGAGTGTCTCCCTGCGATTTGTGGGCACATCGAATGCGGCATACTGACACTCCATTAAAGACGTCCCTTCTCATAAGACTCTGAATGAAGGTAGCCAAAGTTAAGCAATTGTATTTAGTCAGTTTTCTTACTTCTGAGTTTATAGTATGAGGCTCATGCCTCTAGTGGAATGTGTCTTCTTACTAAGATTCCAAATTAAAACAAGCTTATTATGCCTGGTGGCAATTATTTTCCCTTATGAATTTGATTTACTTTTTAATTAGACCAAATCTAGTCTAGGTAATGAGGCATTTTTCACCCAGTGTAGATATTTAATTGTGTACATTATTGTGCATACTGTGCAGGTGAAACTTCCCGAGGATGTTCGTCTCCTTGTAATTAAAACAAAACAGCGAAACCACATTTCTCTGATCGTGTGTTGGATAGTCGGGACCTCTTTCGGGGCCATGTGCCTGAGCTGTCCCCGGTGACTGGCGGGGCCATGTTGGCCTGGGTTTAGATTTTTTCCCCCATTCGCTTTCATATATCCCATATGCTTGAACAATTCAGAGTTTAAAATAGAAAAATAGTGAGAAGGTTGGACTTGTCACAGAGCCAGGTTGAAGACACAGCCAGGCCAAGATTTCACCCACAGAATGTCTGGATGAGGTACATTTAGCGAGTACATTTCTTTTAATTTTTGAAAATTTGTTTAGCATTTTTGCTCAAAGTCAACAGCATACTATGGACTTCTTTTTCCCCCACAACTCCATGAAGTAGGTGTTATTATCCTTTTTCAATTAGCATCTAGGCAGGAAACAGAAACCATACTAGTTATTTAAACCGAGAAAATTGAATGGAAAGAATTGTTAACCTGGTACAAAGCTGATAACCAGTAATTAAACAGGAAAGAAGAGGGCTCTAAGGCATTGAGGAGTTTGCAACTACAGGAAGCAGCTAGCACCCCTGGGGCTGGGGGAACAAAGGAAGAGCATGGAAAGATTGAAACCTGGGAATATAGAGGAGCTGTATGAGATCCTTTCATACCTTTCTTCAGGCCCTTTAATTATTTCTGGACTCAATACCACCTTGGTGAAGGTGTTTATTAAGAATAATGAAAATCAGAGACTGAAAGATTTCATGGATTTAAGGATTATTCAATGTCCCCTGTCGGTTCTAGAGATGGAGAAAATAGGTATAAGAGAGATAGAAGCAAGGCACCGAACCAGTGAGAGCTGGAAGCCACGAAACAGCCACACTCCCAGATCCAGTCTGATGAGCTGTATCTCCGTGACAGTTTTCTTCAGTCATCTGCAGGGTCCCAGAAAGGGACAGTCTGTGGGAGCATGAAGTATAAACAACCCCCACCCCCAATAGTCACATGTATATTTCATGCTCCTCTGCTTTCAGCAAGCATGCTACGTGCGTGGTGTTCTTCAACTCATGGAGGACTTCATTGTTGTATGTGCCAGGCATAGGGAAGATAGAAGGAGAGACATACTAATTCTTTGCTGCCTTTGATACTGCAGTCTATTTGGCAAATAAACATGTGAAATAAACATATGAAATAGCAACATGAAACACATGCCCAGTTTGCAGCCCATTGATGTTCCACTCTCACATTGATGTTTCTCTTTCTCTCCTCCTCCTCTCTCTAAAAATCATTAAAAATATATATTTTTAAATAAAGTAAATAAAGATAGGACTAATTCACCAGGGTGGTATGTTAATAATAAACCTGCATGCACCTAACATTACCTTAAAGTACATGAAAGAAAAATAGACAGTATTACAAGGAATTGAACACAACCTTCCTCAGGAGTGATAAGTAGAATAAGATAAAAAGAAAGGAAATGTTTTAGTCAAGAGAAAGTAATGAAGTACAAATCACAGAATCAACAAAAAAGTTGCTGCTTAGAATAAATTAACAAAATATGTGAAAATCTGGTAAGGTTGGTCAAGAGCAACAAAATAAGAAAAAAGCAAAAATAAACCTTATTAGTAATGAAAACTGGGCAGGTCTTTAAAAAATTATAAAAGAATAAAATGAAAACTTGAAGCAAAAAAAATTTAAAATCTAGACAAAATCGATAATTAGAAAGTCCGGATAGATCTATAATCTTGAAATTGCCTCATCAGTTAAAATATAGCAGTAAAAACAAAACAAAAACTAGGCCCAGGTTATTTCAGATAATATTGATATCTCAATACAACCATTAAAAACTTCATATGGACTAGTCAAGGCTCATGAATGACCAACACTGATTGAAGATACGTGGAGAACTCACACAACTATCGCAATTTCTTACAAAGCTATAGTGATGAAAACACTATTATTGATGTAAGGTGGTATGGGAGTACTAAGGGTTGATAAACATACCTTTGTTAAAATTAAAATATTAGAAGTTAAGAGTGAAGCTCCAGACTGGAAGAAGAAATTTGCATATTTGCAACGTACACTACAAAGAACAAGTTAATATCCAGAAAATGATATTAAAAGGGAAAAAAATCATCTAACCAAAATATCACCCAGGGTTAGAATTAAGTGCCTTAGAGAAGAGGAAATTCAACTGACTTATAAAGATATGGGAAAATAGCCTCATAAGTGATCCAGAATGCAAAATCAATAAGGTTAGAGTTTATCACCCAGCAGGTGGGCACATGTTTAAATGTATGAAAACACTAAAGTACTTTACAGAAGAAACAAGACATTCCAGAATATGACTCTGTTGAATTTAAAAATACAAAGAGAAACAGAGGATATTGTTTATAGATACAAGGAGATGTCGGAACATAAAATATGCAGGGAAATTAACTTTAGGAAAGTGACTCCCATTAGGGGGAGAAAGAAAGATGGTATGGGACTTCAGCTAAATTTTTAATCTCTAATTCTTTAAAAACAGAGAGAGAGCCCTAACCAGTTTGGCTCAGTGGATAGATCGTTGACCTGCAGACTGAAAGGTCCCAGATTCAATTCTGGTCAAGGGCATGTACCTTGGTTGCGGGCACATCCCCAGTAGGAGGTGTGCAGGAGGCAGGCAACTGATTGATGTTTCTCTCTCATCGATGTTTCTAACTCTCTATCCCTCTCTCTTTCTCTCTGTAAAAAAATTAATAAAATATATTTTAAAAAAAAACAGAGAGAGAGAGAGAGAGTTAGCAATCACAAAGCAAATATCATAACATGTTAACATGTTTTTATCCTTGGTTATAGGTATATACATTATGAGGTGTATATTTTTCTGTATGGTTCAAAATGTCTCCACATTGAGCATTTCTTTAAAAAAAAAAGACAATTGTGATAGCCTTTGTGAGTTGATAAAAGATTATATTCAATTGAGGTTGGATATCAAACATGTGGCCGAGGAAAAGGTAATGGGCATTGGAGGTCAGACAAAGAGGCTCCATGACTCTGAGCTACAGGAGCAAATGGTCCAGAGGTCGGGTGCAGGCGGTAGGTCACAGGCTGAGGAGGCCTGCCATTCTTGATCACGTGGCCCCTCACTCTGTGTGCGTGTTCTGCAGAGTATTTCACCGAGAAAGCAAAGCAACCAGGGGTCTGAATCTCTGCTGAGGAAGAATTCAGAGTGGACTTGTGAAAATTTCCCCTCAAACTCAAGATAATTTTACTGTCAACAAACAAAGTTTTTGACACACTAGGAGGTCTTCAGTCAGTTTTCCTCGTGGCATATGTTCAAACACATATTTCTCCTTTGGAATTGGTCTTCTGTGTGTTTTTGTCAGAATAATTTGACTGCCGATTCTGTCTTCACACTCACCATGAAGCAGGCATTTCTGCTTTTGTTCTTCACCGTCTCCGTCTTACCTCCTGTCCCTCACCCACTAGTTTCTTTATTGTTTGCTTCCGTCCTGTGTGCCAGAGCTTCTGTCAGTTTGGGGAGGTGTGACCATTCGGTGGTCCTCCTAGCAGCAGCCTGCTAAGCATGGTGTCTTCCTCCCTACATGCTTTCAGACTCCAGAACTTTCTATCCAGGAACCTCTGAGTGTGCCCAGCCCTGAGCTATCTCTGCGCCTCCCTTCCTTACACTAAAGGGCACTGGGACTGGTTCTGTGGAAAGGGTTCGAGGCCCTTTCCTGTGCTTCTCCCATGCCATCCTCTCTCTCTACTTCTTCTTCCCAACCTAAGTGTTTCCCAACTCAACCAAGGCTTCCTTCCACCTATGTCATCATGACGGTTAACCGCCAGGATTTAGTAAATCACACAGACATTTTCATCTTTGAGTCTGGGTTCAAACCCAAGAGTGTCTGATTCCTTCATCAGAGCCTTCAGCACACCGTGCTAGTGGTTCTCCACCTTTACTGCACATTGGAATTGTCTACAGTGGTCGGCAAACTGCGGTTCGCGAGCCACATGCGGCTCTTTGGCCCCTTGAGTGTGGCTCTTCCACAAAATACCACGGCCTGGGTGAGTCTATTTTGAAGAAGTGGTGTTCGAAGAAGTTTAAGTTTAAAAAATTTGGCTCTCCAAAGAAATTTCAATCGTTGTACTGTTGATATTTGGCTCTGTTGACTAATGAGTTTGCCGACCACTGGCCTAGAGCGGCGGTTGCCAACCTTTCGGACCTTGCGGACCACCGGTTGGGACTGCTGGTCTAGAGGGCGTGTTAAAACACACGCTGCTGGGCCTCGCCATCAGAGCCTCTTATTCAGCATGCTGCTGGTTCTGAGACCACCTTTTGAGAACCTTATGTGACAGCAAACTTGGTGATTCAACATAAAGGTTGGTCCCTGGGTGACACTGTCCCTGCGGCACCCTCTGCCTTCCGTCCCCTTCTTTTCTGCACCCTGTGCTGGGCAGACACTGCACGCTGTGTGTGTGAGTGCCGATGGTCTCACTCCTCAGGAAGGAGGGGCATCCATGGTTTTCGGTTCATGTAAATAATACGACTCCCAGGCAGGGATCCTTCTTCTTTTCAGGTGCTAAAACCAGCTTAGGGAGGTGGTGACTTGCCTGTGGTCATGCAACTAAGTACGTGGTGTCACCTCCAGGATAGGTGAGAAGCAGTTAACGTGGTACTTATGTTCTAACTGCCAGACCAGAGGACATCTTTAGGACATCTCTTTTGGAATTACTTGTTGAAGCAGCTTAAATTTTATACATATAAGAAAATGAGGTGGTCAGTGAACACCTAGATTTGAATCCAGACCTCACTCCCCCAAATGTGTTTATTAAATTCCCTGTCCCTTATTCAATGGCTTTTGGGCATTGATTGTGTGTTTCTCTTATTTTATTTCTCCTTGTCTAACAGTTTTGAAGTATTAATCACATGATAAGTCTTTTGACTCAGAGGTAACTTGGAGGGACTGGGGTGTTGATTGGCTAAGAGCATGGTCTTTGGAGCCCACAGACCAGGCTTAAGTTGTTGGCTATGATTGTGGGCAAATTACTCAGTGTCACTGAGCCTTGTGTTCCCTGTATAAAGTGGGGTATTTTCTTCTAAGGGCTTTGTCAGAATTCAGTTAATCTATTTGTACATGTAAAGCACCTGAAACAGTGTTTGGCTTTCAATAAATGGCAGCTATTAATAGTGAAAACCCTCTATCAGCATTATTTAGACTGTTGGTTGGATAATCCAAAAAGTTATTTAAAGTACAGAATCCAAGTTTCTTTTTTGTGAGGGTTCTCCTGATTAGAGTTCTACATTGCCTTTCTTGTATGAACTATATCATCTAGGAGAGAATTTAACCTTTTGCACTCGGATGTCGAGTGTGACTCGACACGGTTAGCATCGGTAGCAGGAATCGAGAAAAAAGCAAGCGAGTGCAAAGGGTTAAAGACAATCGTGGCCTGGCTGGTGTGGCTTAATTGGTTGAGCATCTATCTGTGCACCAAAGGGTTGCCAGTTCAATTCCCAGTCAGGGCACATGCCTGGGTTGCAGGTTCAATCCCTGGCTTGGGTGCGTGCAGAAGGCAATTGCTCCATGTTTTCTCTTCTCTTCTCTTCTCTTCTCTTCTCTTCTCTTCTCTTCTCTTCTCTTCTCTTCTCTTCTCTTCTCTTCTCTTCTCTTCTCTTCTCTTCTCTTCTCTTCTCTTCTCTCTCTCAGAATGTCCTCGGGTGAGGATTAAGAAAAGTAAAAAAATACATTTGTGAAGCAAAATGAAGACAATGTTTTCATGATTTTATAGTTATCTCACCTATATTTAATTTTATAACTTTTAAAAATATTTACTATGAGAAGCATTCATTAGCTCTCTTTTTGTACTATTTTAGCAGCTATGGGCTATGTTGTGTTTTTACATAATCATACAATACATAGCAGCAGCAAGATTGGACAACAAATACAGCGGACCTGACCAGAGCAGAAGTGGGGGCTCATGAGAGTAGTCTATTTACTGCAAACCTTCAACATCCAGGCATCTTAGAGAGTAAGAGGAGCGTTGACTGGTCTGCCACCTTAGTGGAGCGGATCCTCTGTTATTATTGTACTCAGGAAAGGTGATATTAAAAGGCTGGCCGTAGGGTTTAGAGGAGGAGTAAGGTCTAAAGGAATGCCTCCCGACAGCTGCCCTTTTAAGGTGGGGATGCCTAAGGAGGCAGTGGGCGGGGCTTCACTTGTCCAGAGCTTGCTTAATTAGGAGAAAAATTTCCAATCAGGTTTGACAATCTAACCCGTTTTCTCAGCGAAGGCTGGCAGATTTCACTTGTGTGAAAGTCCCAGATGCTTAGGAGCCTTCCCAACTCAGGTTTGGTAATGAAAACTGCTGAGCTGGACCTGCTGTACCGCCGCCTGGCAGGCGGTGATGATGGGCTGCTGCTCCTTCCAGCTTCGTGCTGAATTCCTCGGGGAAAATCCACACCACACATGCTCACACACACTCACTTCACATTTTAAAATGCCTCACAATGAACTCCCCCCAAAAGACTCTTGCAACATTTAGTGTAAGCAACTGGAAATTGTTTTCGGTACCTACCAAAGCATGAGAGGTTCAGTACCTACTGAAGAATGCGAGGGTTAGTTTGCAGAGTTTCAATTAAGGGCAGCTTGTTGCTGCACAGAACTCTCTTGCCATAAATGCCCAGCATATTCTATCCCTGCCTGGCCACTGGACACCACCGTTGGGAGTTCTTCTAGTAACAGTCATCATCCTGACAGAGTTTTCCGTGGGGCTCTTTTTGGGGTGCTTTTGGTAACCTCAGCCGTGTCTCCCTTTTTGATGGTGTAGGAACTACTGTCCAGAGCCCCACAGCCCTGGCCTACTCATGATACTACATCATTGTCCTTGCAAGTGTCCTCCTGGGGAAAGCCAGCAGCAGCTACGTGCTCAGGTGGACCTGCTCTGGGTCTGGGAGGTCAAAAGCTCCCTGCTACTAACAAGTCCTGTGACCTCCGCTAAGTCACCTTACTTCTCTGTGAACTCAGCTTCCTCTTTTGTGACATGGATGACTTCCAGTTCTCTCAGTCATTCATTTCTGCCCACAGAGTTGCTTCATGATAGTCATCACATCTAAGGTGCTGCTTGGACATCTCTCAGATCCTTCCTGCTGACTGATTTGGGGTCTCCTGACAGGGCCAGAGTGTTCTGCTGGTACTCAGGCCTAGATCCCTGAAATTCCAGGAAATGTACTTACAGCTTTTGTCTACAGGTAGTTTGCAAATTGAACAGGCACCACTATTCAAATCTTAATATAGCCAGAACCATGCCCTGCCCTGACCCTCTCCACGAACATTTGATACATTCCCTGGCCCAGAGCTAGAAGCAGCCATTTCTCAGAGGATCTCTGGTTTCTTTGAGTGGGGAGTGGTATTTGAAGGCCACCTAGCCAAGATGCTGGGGGTGTTTATTGCCAGCAGGTTGTCCTTGTTCCTAGCCTCCTAAGAGGACACAACTAGAAAATAAATATTTTTTCAGAAAAATAAAATAAATCCGTTATGCCAGTCATGATTTCCAATTCAAATGAAAGAATGCAGGGTTTTCATTGACCTTTTTTTGGCTTTATATTTTTATCTCTTTTATGCTAAAAATCTAGGTTACTAACAACTAATGCAATTACTCACTTTATATTAATTATATACAACATGTTATATAATATCCTAATTTTATAGAGTGTGCATATATAGAGAAGGGGGAGGGTGCTGTAAAATAATGGTGTCAGTGTTTGACAAGTCACTGTGGTTCATTTCATCTTGAAGTATATCTCACTAGGGATGCATAGTGAAAAGACTGTTTTCAGTGTTACCTGAAATCATTTTTCTCTGTAGTTATGCTGTCAACTTGATATACTGTTAAGTTGATTTGTTTCAGTTTGCTCTAGATTTTTAGGTTGCTTTTTACCCCTCTTTGCAATTTTATGTGGTTCTAAAATGAAAAAAACACACAAAACACCAACAATTATGCTATAGGAATATTTACAGAAATTTATTTTTTTATCCTTGTTCCCCTCTCCCTGTTTTTCCCTTCTTCCTATAGAGAATCATTTTTATTAGTACTGGGCATATCTTTCTATTGTTTTAAAAATACATATTAACAATATAAAATGAAAAATACATCCTGTCCTCCCTGTCTTACAGAATAGCATACTGTACACTCTTGTGCCCTTTACTATCTATAATAATAAAAGGGCAATATGCTAATTAGACCGGACATCCTTCTGGACGACCTTCTGGACGAAGCCGCGGCTGTGAGGGAAGCCGGTGCCGGCAGCCAGGGGAAGGAAGGCCTACTCTTGCACGAATTTCATACATCAGGCCTCTAGTTATATTATATCCTAGAAACTCTTTCTCATTCACCTTTGTTAGCTTCACCCTTTTTATCAGTCTGGTTTTATATTTGTGTCCTATTAAGTGCATTGTGAGATGTGGCAGTTTGTTATTAATTATAACTAGAAAAAACTGGGAAAGTTAGTGACTTAACTGTGAGTTTTATGAAAAGACTTTTCTTTCCTTCTCATCACAGAACATAAATGCTGTACTTTTTCCCTTCCTCTCTCTCAGTCTAAAGGAATTCCTGCCCAAAGAATACATCAAGCAGAGAGGAGCTGAAAAGAGAATATTTCAGGTACTGGGAATATGAATTTATCATTCTTCTCACTCCCTACCCTCATGTATTAGTATGAGCGGGGCCTCCACACATGATAGTTTTGTACCCCATACATGTACTCAGCTTATATACTAAATGATGAGTAGCTCAAGAGTAAAGGAACTGACAGTTCTACGTCTGGCAGATTTATTATCTTAATCCTTACCTACTTGCTAAAGGTTACGTAGCCCTTCTGAGAAAAATATGTGCATACATTTAATTTCCAAGGCATTATCTTGGTAGCTTTCACACAAGGTGATTTGCCATTAAAAATGCACCAAGGAAGAAGCTACAAGTTGCTTCTTTGTCCAGAGGTTGATTTTTGAAGCTGGAATTTGGGAAGCGGTACCTTTTTAAAATTCAGGTTTATTCTAAAAGAGAGTTGTTTATTCTAGGCAACCAGTAAGAAAAGCTCTATCATCAACTTTGCCATGAAACAATCACTCTAAATAAATCTAAAACATCAAAATCTTCTTTGATGTTGAAATGTAAATGTAAGTTGAAATGTAAATTTCATGTGTATAAATCTTTTTTTTTTTTTTATCAAGTATTATTTCCCAGAGTGATGATGTACACACATTTGTATAACCTGCTCTCTGGAAAACTGTATGTTGTGGATGGATGTTAGAATGCTACCTTCCCTGGACAAGAACATTTTTCTGGCTCTCATTTCAAGTGTTGGTTCTGAACCTTTTGATACATGGGGTTGTTTGAAAATTGGATTATAATTATGGAGCTCGTTCCTGCCATGTTGCACATGCGTGCATTGGTGCATATGGTTATGAAATCTGTAGGGGTTTGGGCTCAAATTCTAGTTCAGAAGCACTGCATTAGCATTTTCTGTGTACTCTCACTCTTGGTGAGTAGGAACATGTGTTGTGAAGGGGTCTACTACACAAATGTTGCTTATTGGTCAGTCGTGACCACACTCTATGCACCACATTTAGTAACTACCTCTCACCAAGTCCACCTCTTGGTGGCGCTGCAATAACTGGTCCCTGCTACTATCACTTCCGCAGGAGCACAAGAACTGTGGAGAGATGAGTGAAATAGAAGCCAAGGTCAAGTACGTCAAACTCGCCCGGTCCCTCCGGACGTATGGTGTGTCCTTTTTCCTGGTAAAGGTGAGTTGGGCAGGGTGGTGGGGAGAGTGTTTGCTCTTGTCACACTTTTTTCTTTTGTTAGAGTGTTTGCTGTTAAGGTTGGTTTGCATTTACAGAGGTAGCATCTGGGCAACAATGACCCGACTTTAGCTGTTGGAGAGACATGAAGTGGATGATCTATGAGGCTGCTGAGTGAGCCTAGCTGCCCACGGTCCTCCGGCAGCTGTGTCTGGGCTTGGCTCACTGGCATTGCAGGGGTGTGTTTACTTGTACTCATTATGACTTTCCCCTGAGAATGTTTCACTTAAGACTGTCAAGAGTGCCCTCGACTAAGTGAAGGTCGTTGACCTCTGCAAACCAAATCAAATTCCTGAGGTCAGTAAGGAACTTAAGATGTATATTTGCAGATGGGTCTGGGAATCCTGTGACCTTTAGATCTGTTCTCCTCAGAATTGTCTTCCTAACATAAGGAAAGAGGTGGCTCTTTTAAACTCAACCTGTGAATTTCAGAGGGAGGCCCTTGGTAGGTATGTTCTTAAGTTGACTGATAAACCCTCTCGTTAGCTTCATTTCTCCTTTGTGCATCCTGAGCTCTATTTCAGTTCTTCCTTTTCTTCAACCTCTCTCAGCTTTATACCAGAAAATATCCAGCCCTTGCAAATGAAGAACACATGGGTGAATCACTTAGTTTCTAAGACCAAGCTCCTTTTTATTCATTATTTTGTAGGGCAACAGGTGACAGATCAGTTCTAAAATTTAATCCCTATCACAGGGACAGAGATTAGATTTTCAGCATGTCCACTGATATTGATATCACTTTCCATCTATTTTGAAGGGGTTTTTAAGTCTTTCACATATGAAATTAATTTCTTACATTGACATCGTTTTCCATCAGATTTCACAGTCAGTTTCAGTGCTATGCATATAGGTCAGCAAATTTAGGGAAATAAATAGGATACTACATGTCGTTATAAAGTAAGGTCAAATATATGGTGACAGAAGGAGATTTGACTTTGGATGGTGAACACACAATGCATTATAGAATTGTACACTTAAAACCTCTATAATTTTATTAAACAATGTCACCCCAATAAATTTAATAAAAAAAAAAAGAAAGAAGGAGAAATTGAACAGAAAGTTATAGGAACAAAGGTTTTTCTCCAAAGGCAGTTTAGCACCTGAGAATAATCTGTCCATGACCAGTAGGATAATTGGAGACAGAGCACAGATCTGGTTATCGCAGGGTCTTGAAGATTTGGTCAAGTGAAGACTCTTCTGTTACAAAAGTATTTAAGGAAAAATGAGAAAGGAATATAATTTTTCTCCTTCCTTCTGTCCTTCCCTCACTTTTTTTCAAATTACATCTTTTTGTAGTGAGGTCAGAGTCAAGGAGGTAGGCAGTACTGACAACTTTCACATACATATTAGATACTCAAATTTTGGTTTTCAATAATTTTGTTTTATATCACATAATAAAAGTGAAAATACTACTAACTTTAATTTTTTACTTAGTGGTCCTATGTAATATACATTTTATTTTTAAAGTGATTTTCATAAGTATTGTTTACTTGAACATATAGTTTCCATGCTTTTAAAAAGTAGTACATCTGAGAATTCAGGAATAATTCAATGTTATGAAATAATGAACCTAGTAAATTAGGTAAATTAGTCAAATAAGATGACAACATACAGAATGCACTGAGAAAGAAATAAAGAAAGCAACCCCATTTACAATAACATCAAAAAGCATAAAAAATACTTAGAAATAAATTTAACCAAGGAAGTGAAAGACCTATACACCTAAAACTATAAGAAATTGAAGAAAATACAAATGAATGGAAAGATAGCCCATGTTCATGAATCAAAAGAGTTAATATTGTTAAAAATGTACATATTACCTAAAGTCACCTACAGATTCAATGCAACTCCTATCAGAATTCCATTGACATTTTTCACAGAAAACAAAATCTTAAAATATGTATGGGACCACAAAAGATCCCAAATAGCCAAAGCAATCTTGAGAAAGAAGAAAACTGGAGGCATCACACAGCTTCATTTCAAATTATATTATAAAGCTATAGTAATCAAAACAGTATGGCGCTGGTATAAAAACAAGACATAAGTCAATGAAACAGAATCAAGAGCCTGCAATAAACCCATGCATATACAGCAACTAATATTTGACAAAAGGAACCAAGAATACACATTGGGAAAAGATAGTCTCTTCAATAAATGGTGTTGGGAAAACAACATTCACATGCAAAGCAATTAAATTAGGTCATTACACCACTCACAAAAATTACCTTGAAATGGATAAAAGACTTAAATGTAAGATCTGAAACTTTTAAACTCCCAGAAGAAAACATAGGGGGAAAGCTTCTTGGCTTTGTTCTTGGCAGTGACATTTTGGATATAACACCAAAAGCATAAATCAACAAGTGGGACTACCTCTAACTAAAAAGCTTCTGCACAGCAAAATAAACCGTAAATAAATTGAAAAGACAGCCTATGGGATGGAAGAAAATATTTGTAAACCATTTAACTGATAAGGGATTAATATGCAAAATATATATAGAACTTATGCAACTTAATAACAAAAACCAAGTCAATTAAAATGGGAAGAGACTTAAATAGGCGCTTTCCCAAAGAAGACATATGAATGGCCAACAGGTACATAAAAAAGGCTCAACATCACTAATAATCAGGGTAATACAAATCAAAACCACAATGAGATAATGGCTCAGACCTGTTAGAATGGTTTTTATCAACGGGAGAAGAGGTGACAAATGCTGGCCAGGGTGAGGTTTCTATCTTTTCCTCCTACCTCTCTCTCTTTTTTTAGATCTATTGAAGTCCATTATATTTTGTAGTTAAAGTTATTAATCATTTCCTTTATGTGTTTTTTTATGTTGGTATAAAGGGTCCTTTCGCACTCAGTGATCACAAAAATATTCACCTGTATGTTTCTCCTAAGTTATTAACTAATCTCGAATTTGTTCAGGTGTGCGTGACCAGTAGGTAGCCATCAATTTAATAGGCATGGTTACTGTTTCTTAAACAATTATTAAAACTAATCATCAGTAAAGATTTTTAAGACTCAGAAGTTCTGCCTATTTTGAAACACAGTGTATGTAAGTTGACCACAGGTAAAACATTGCAATATCATTGATTATTTGGCAAAATCAGATGTATCCAGAGGAAGAGTGCTGACTTGGTGTCTCCTGTTTCAGGAAAAGATGAAAGGCAAGAACAAGCTGGTGCCACGCCTGCTGGGCATCACCAAGGACTCAGTGATGCGCGTGGATGAGAAGACCAAGGAAGTGCTGCAGGAGTGGCCGCTCACCACAGTCAAGCGCTGGGCAGCCTCGCCCAAGAGCTTCACGTTGGTAGGGACTGGCAGAGGGCAACGAGGGGGCTCATGTGGCTTTGGGTAATATGGTGAGGCAGGAGAAACAATACAAGCTCACTGGGTTTCCCTGGCTTTAGTGGGCAGTGTGGAGAGGGACAGATGGTGGGAAACCATGGGGTGGGCGTGGGCACTGGTCCAGAACTGAAGGAAATGTATAAAAGCTGGGTATCCTTGGCCACCCCCTTCTCTCTAGTGCTTTGAGTAAGAATGTCTCTAGGAAGAGCCACTCACAGGACGCTTCTCAGTCTTCTGTGTCCCTGATGCCGTCCCTAACATACCCTAAAAGGAAACTCTCTAATGCTCTGAGGCCCATCCAAAGGCGCCCTTTATCTCTGATTGCTGTAGAAGTTCCTAAGAACTGACATCTTGCTGAGGTGTGTTTTCCCAGCCTGCCTAGAAAGAGAACATGCTGTATAGTGGAAATAGCGTAGACTTTGGGGTAGTATTCCAAAGTCTTGTCATTTCCGAGCTCTGTGACCTTGCTCAAGTCACCTGTCCTCACTGAGCCTTAACTTCCTCAGCTGTAAAATGGGGATAGCAATACCTATTTCACAGAGTTGCTGGGATCAAATGACATGATCATGATGAAATGCCCCGTGTGAAATACATGGAAACTATGAACAGTGTGTTTGCCATAGGCCTTCAGACCTCTGAACTCCAGCTCCCAAACTCAGTATTTGCTCTTAGCAGAGTCTAACTGTGTAGCCTTAACTAATAGTCAGACTTACATGTGAGAATTAGTAGGGCAGGTTGAGTAAGAAGAGAAGTTTAAAAAAAAAAAAAAAAACACCTTAAAATTTGTCAGTTTCTTCGCAGCTCCTGAAGGGTACTATTCTCCAGCTCTCCTGAACACTTGAAATGTCAGCTGGCATTGAGGCAAGAGCTCATAATAGGCCATCAGAAAAACAGGTGTAAGGAAGTAGCCTTGGAGGGAGTAATCAGTTATCTAAGTTGATCATCGATTGATAGACTCACGCCAGTTAGAAGAAATCTTCAGAAAACACACCTTCTTTCCTCCTATAATCAGTGACAGCTGTACCTGCGTGGCCCTTAAAAATGAGTGTTCATGCTTAGAGAACTATGTTCTCATTTTCCATTGCAGGAAGTTGTGAATAATTTCTAAAATAGATAAATCAAGAAATTAATATAAACATGTTATTTAGAAATGCAGCAGATCCTCAAATAACCTCATTTCATTGTAACGTTGATGAGATTCCCTAGGAACTTAATTCTGGTTTATATCAATTAGCCTTTGGTAAATTTTGTTTCCTTATACATCGTTTCCCATAGGGATGATGTTAAGTGAGGACTTATGGGAGAAGAAACTGCTTAAAAGGGTTGAAAATGGTTGTCTGAGGTGGGGGTCAGGGGTGGGAAGTGAAGGCAGGAATGTGTAGGGCAGAGGACTGCTATGTGTTATTATATACCTCGTAGCAAGATTGGTCTTTTTAAACTAGGTCCAAGTATTGCTTTGTTAAAAACAACATTTTACATAGTTATGAATCTTAGTAAGTACTCAAGCAGAAAACAGTGAATTTTCATTATTTTTATTAAAGTATAAGGTTGGTTTTTATGTTTGTAACATGTAATATTTGTTTCCTTCCTATTCCTAGCCTTAATTTAATTTCCAAGTATTTAGAGATTTTCCTATTGTCTGTTATTGATTTTTACTTTGACTTTATTACAGCCAAAGAACATATTAAGTATAATTTTACTTCTTAGCATTTTAAGATTTGTTTTATATCCTAGGATATGATCATTCTTGGAGAATGTTCTCTGAGTGATTGAAAAGAATGTATATTCTGCTGTTGAGTGAAGTGTTCTATAAATGCCAGGTAGATCCTGTTAGTTAATGGTGTTGTTCCAGTCTTCTGTATCCTTGTTAATGTTCTGTCTAGTTATTCTATCAATTCCCAAAAGCAACTCTGGCTTTTTCTGTATCTCCTTTCATCTCTATTCGTTTTTGCTTTATATATTTTGAAGCCCTATTGTTTGGTTTCTATACATCTAAGACTCCTTTATCTTATTAATAGAGAAATTGTCTTTATTATTACATATTTTCTTCCTAGTAAATTTTTTTGCTCTGAAGTCTTTATCTTATATTAATATAGCCACTCGTATTTTAAATGAATGTTCAAATGTCATATTTTTTCTATCCTTTTATTAACAGTCTAGTTATATTGTTATATTTAAAATGTTTCATATAAAGAGCATAGAGTTGGGTTGTGGTTTCTTTTATTTTTTTAAATCTACCCTGTCAATGTCTTTCTTTTAATTGGCATGTTTAGACCATTTGAGTTTTTAGCTAATTTTTGATGTTAGGGCTTAAGTCTACTATTTTATAATTTTTTTGTTTGTTATCCTCTCTATTTCTTTTTCCTTTGTTTTTCTTGCCTTCCTGGGGATTTTTTAGAGTTTCATTTTTATTTATTTATGTTTTTTAGTATATCTCTTTGTATGGGGTTCTTAATAATTGTTCTAGTTGTTACCATATACATATGATATTAATTGCAGCCTACTGGTGTCATTGTTTTGCCACTTCAAGTAAAGTGTAGAAACCAACCTTCCATTTAGGTCTCTCCACTCTCCACTTTTTAAGTGTTATTGTTTAAATATTCTAAATGCATTGAACACCACATGAGATGGTGTTATAACTTTTGCTTCAACCATAAACTATGACTTAAAAAACTTATGAGGTAAAGGATAGTCAATTACATTTATTTCTATTTTTATCCATCCTGTTGTTCTTTCCCTTTTAAAACTTTCCAGCCTTCTTCTGTTACCATCTTCTTTATGTTTGGAGAGCCTCCTTTAGCCATTCTTTAAAGATAGGTCAGCCAACAACAAATTCTCTTAGGTTTTTTTTTGTTTTTTGTTTTCATCTCAGAATGTTCTTATTTCCCCTTTATTCATGAAGGTTAATTTTGACAGATATAGGATTTGAAATGTACAGTTTTTTTTGTTTTTTTGTTTTTTGTTGTTGTTGTTTTTGTTTTGTTTTGTTTTTCACTTGAAAAATGTCATGCCACTCCTTTCTGGCCTCCAGGGTTTCAGATTAGAATTTTCTGTCATTCAAGTTCATTTACAGATAGTATGTTTGTTTCTCGATAATATATCACTTTTCTATGGCTATTTTAAATATTTTTCTTTTAAAATATTTAAAGAAATATTAGTCCTTAGTTTTCAAAAGTTCTTGGTGTGGGCACCCTCTCCTGCGAGGGAGCATACCTGCGCCATTCCCTTTCCCTCATCTTTCCAACAGGCATGTGTCTCCTAAGCAATGGGCAGCAGCAGCTCATCCCAGGCTAACCCCCCTAACCCTGTCTCCAGGGCCTCCTTTGCTCTGACTTCCCAGTGAGCCAGAGCAGCCCAGCCTAGGCTCTCCTGTTGCTTCTTCTATGTCCTTCCTTGTTTCACTGAAATCAATTATTTTTAAAAGTTATTGGTGTGGATTTCTTAGGGATTGTTCTATTTGGAGTTTGCTTAGCTTCTTTATTTTGGGGATGTTTTCAGCCAGTATTTCTTCAAATACTTTTTTTTTTCTCTCACACTGGGATTCTGATGATGATATGTATGCTAGAGGCCCGGTGCACGAAATTTGTGCATGGGGGGCGGGCCCCCCTCAGCCCAGCCTGCACCCTCTCCAATCTGGGGTCCTTCTCACAATCCTAGACCACTGGCTCCTAATTGCTCACCTGCCTGCCTGCCTGGTCACCCCTAACTGCCCCCCACCTGCCGGCCTGATCAACCCTCACTGCCTCTGTGTGCTGGCCTGATCACCCCTAACTGCCCCTTCCCTGCCGGTCTAGTTGCTCCTAACTGCCCCCCCCCTTGCTGGCCTGGTCACCCCTTACTGCCCCCCCTGCCAGCCAGGTCGCTCCTAACTGAACCCCCTGCCATCCTGGTTGCTCCCAACTGCCCCCCTGCCAGCCTAGTCGCCCCTCACTGCCCCCCCTGCCAGCCTAATCACCCCCAACTGCTCCCCTCCTGGCCTGGTCACCCCCAACTGCACCACCCTGCCGGCCTGGTTGCCCCCAACTACCCTCCCCCCACCGGCCTGGTCGCCCCACGCAGCCTGCTGTTCAGTCATTTGGTTGTCCCTCACTAAACCCCCTGCTGGCCTGGTTGTAGGCAGCCATCTTGTGAGTGTGATGGTCAATTTGCATATTACCTTTTTATTATATAGGATTAGATCTTTTACTGTTTGTTGTCCCATAGATCCTTGAAGTTCTGCTTGTTCTATCTATTTCCTCTCTAATGCTCTGATTGACTAAATTCAGGTTTACTGATTCTGTCCTCTCTCATCTCTACACTACTATTTTATTTTCATTATTGCATTTTTCAGTTCTATAATTTTCATTTCATCTTTTTAATTACTTACATTTCTGTTTTGAAACTTTCCAATATTTTCACTTGTTTCAGGAGAATTTCTAATTGATTGAAACATTTTTTATGATGGCTACTTTAAAACCCCTATCAGAAAATACCAGCATCTGATTCATCTCAGTATTGGCATCAATTGATTATCTTTTCTTATTCATATTGTAGTTGTCCTGGTTCTTGATATAAATAGTGATTTTCAGTTGAATCCTAGACATTTTGGTTATATATTAGAAGACTCATGATCTAATTTAAGTTTTCTATTTTACCAGTCACCTTATGTAGATTTAGTTCTAAGCCTACCTTAGTGTGCTTTAGTGGCAATGACAATTCATTTTCTGAACCCATGCAGTGCTATTCTGGACTCCTTTGTTCCTTTGTCACTGCTGGGCTTGTTGCTCAGACCTTGTTGCTGCTGCCTGTGAGGGAGGGGGGCATTTCCCTGGCCTACCTGCTACTGCTGGGTGACCTCTGCGGGGAGGCAGAAGCCACTGGACCTGAGTCTTGTTATGCCACTGGGTGGAAGACAGGGAGGCACAGAGTTTCACTCTGGCCATGGCTGCAGAAGATCAAACCCCCTGCCTGCCTGGATTGTGGAGCAGGGGCTGGGACAGCCTGGCTTTCATTGCTCTGAGGCTGCCGGTGAACACAGCCCAGGCTGTGGAGCTAGGTTGGGGCTCCCAACGAGGTTTCTGTTGGGCTTTCCTCTTCTGCTCCTTTTGCCACAGAGAACAGGCTTTTCAAAAACTGCTTGTTGGAGGTTCCAAGTGTTGGGCCTCTCTAGTACCTAAGCGTGGAGTAAAGGGATCTATCCTACATAATAAAAAGGCAATATGCAAATTGCATCACTCCGCTACGCCCACGATTGGGCCGGCTGGAGGCGCGGGGGGCGGGACTCAGGGTGGCCGATTGGCTGGCAGTAGGAGCGGGGGGCGGGGACTCGCGAGTCCCCGACTCCCGCTCCTCCCACCGGCCGTTAGGCCAACGCTGCGGAAGGACCCATGGGGCCGGCGGAAGACGCTGGTGGTGGCCGATTGCGTGGCTGCTGGCAGCAGTTTTCCGCCAGCACCAGTTTTCCTCTGGCCACCCGCCGATCGATCGGAGCGCCTCCCGGATCGGAGTTCCTCTCGGGGTAGCCGGTCACGCTGGCGGGGGGCGCTCTGATCGGCGGGTGGCCAGAGGAAAACTGGTGCTGGCGGAAAACTGCTGCCGGCAGCCAGGTGAAAGTCTATTGCATGAAACTTCGTGCAACGGGTTTCTAGTATGTATATAAAAGGCTAATATGCAAAGTGTCCCCTCGGGAGTTCGACCGGGAGACCGGGAGTTCGATTGCTCACTAGGATGTGCACTGACCACCAGTGGGCGGCACAAAATGAAGGAAGGCCCCAGCCGGCAGCCGGAGGGCCCCGATCATCCCTGATCACTGGCTAGGCCTAGGGACCCTACCCCTGCATGAATTTAATGCACCGGGCCTCTAGTATAAAATAAAACACAGGAAGTCAGTGGCTGTGGCTTCTCAAGGCCTGAGGCCCCCAGCTAGTTCACCTTTTGAGCTTTGAGAGCCCTTTTACCATGTTTGCCAAATAAGATTTTGGATGTTTGGTTGTATTTAGAGGGGAAGAGCAGGGACATGTTAAGACTATGCCATCTTGAACTTGGACCTTCTCACCTTGAAAACTGCTGATATATCTGATTTATTATATTTCTCCTAATGCTGCTTTCCCCCTCCAGGATTTTGGGGAATATCAGGAGAGTTATTACTCAGTGCAAACCACCGAGGGAGAGCAAATATCCCAGCTGATTGCAGGCTACATTGATATCATCCTCAAAAAGGTATTTCCTACTGATGCCAATTGAAAAAGCAAGGTTTCTTTATTAAGACTCAGTTTAGATCAGCGGTTGCCAACTGGTGGTCCATGAGGTCCGAAAGGTTGGCGACCGCTGGTTTAGATGATATGGCTACCTGGATAAACAAAAAAACAAAAACACCTTATTTGAAGTACTTGATTCACTAATTTAATCTATGATGTTGAGATTGCTTGAATGTGTGGTCTTTGACCTGAAGATCCTATGAGAATTTCTGATTTTGCTGCAGATCATCTGTATCATTGATTGCCGGGTAACTAGTGGTAGTGCATCACTTAGCTAATGAATGAACCTAACTAACCCCTCAGCATCTTCCTCTCTAGGTAGTTAGGTTACACTTTCCAGCCTCTGTAGGAGCTCAGATTAAGGGTCTGAAGATGTTTTTTGCATTTTTCATGTTGTTGTTTTTATTCCCCAAATATAACAGGGTTATATGCCATCATGGTATACAGACAAGTTTGCTAAAGCTTTTAGATACAGTCCATTCAAAGAACCAAGTTCTACTAGAGTATTAATATCTGCATCTTGATTTTAACTATATAAAATTAGGTCTGTGCAATAATAAATGCAGAAGACATTATATATCTCTGCATAGTAAATAATTTATTTTTTATTGTTATGGCCTTTGTTCACCCATAACTTATTAAATATCCAATCTAAGTAATTTGCTATAAACCTCCACATTTTTGCTTGTGTGACACCTTTTAAAACGTTCTTGTGTAAAGACCTGCTGATTTTTGTTTCTGTGTTTTGTTTTACCTCCAGAAACAAAGTAAAGATAGATTTGGACTAGAGGGTGATGAGGAGTCAACTATGTTAGAAGAGTCCGTCTCCCCCAAAAAGTAAGTGTTGTTAAGAGCTCTAGAGAACTGCTTTCCCACTGCATAGCAGGGGTCCTGCCCACTCTGGGCCTGTTGCCCGGAAGTTCTTCACATGGAGGAGAAGATAGTGGATGATGTCGATGAGTCTGGCTTGTTGAAGTGCGGTCCCAGACCATCAGTGTCGGTGCTCAGGGTGTCTGAGGAGCTGGGGGTTAACGATTTCAGGGAGACACTGAACAGGTGTTTAATCCATCTTCAGCAGCAGGGAACATTCAGGAGTCCTGGTCTGCATTTCTGATGTAAACCTCATAAACCGCATCCTTTTCATTAAAGGGCTGCAGATCAAGCTTTTGTTTGATCCTGTCCTTTGGGGGTAGGAATCCAGCCAGTGGAGGAGTTACTGTTTGTGGGCCACTTGGGACATGCCACACTTGGTACACATATTGTAATGTTGCAGAAGGAAGTGGGTAAGAACATGGACGCTGCAGCCAAACTTGGGGTTCAAATCTGGGGGCTGTATTTTTTATTTGCAGGTTTGTGGACATTATAAATTTTCTCTGCCCCCCCCTTAATCTCATTTATAAAATGGGAATAATGATAATACCTCCTTATGAGGTTTATTTTGCTGATTGACTTACTAATGAAGCACATAAAACAATGCCTGGCACAGAATGAATGTTTGCTGTTGCCATCATCATCATCATCATCATCATCATATTAAATTCAAAACTATCTCAATTTAGCCCCATTGAATGGAAACCTGTGCAGCCCCCCCCCCTTTTTTTTTTTTTGTTAAACAGAGCATTGGAATAACTTTTTTGTCTTTACTGTGTGTGTCCCACATTCTATCTTATTTGGTCCCAACAACAACCCCCTATGGCAGAGGTACCCACATGTTGTCCTCTGCCATTCATACATACAGAAACGGAAGCTCATGGGAGTTAGTTGAGATGCATTCATGTGGCAGTGCCAGTACTCAGATTCAGATCTTGTGACATTTCCTCTAGCACAGTGCCAGGAAATTGGAGAGATCCCAGCATTTGAACTTGTTTAGTCATAGTACTTTTTTCTCTATCATCACCGCCCTGCACCTCTTTCTCACCATTTTCTTCATAATCACCTTGAAGGTGTTTTTCCATTTGTCCCATCAGTACACAGGTTGGAACCAAACTTGATGTAACTCATTTCAAGTACTGTGCTTGCTATCTCTGGCAAAACTCCTTAAGTTCTCAGAATTATTAATAACCATTAGGTGGAAATTAGTGAGTACTTCCTGACAGGGTGTGGCATTCACCTCAGCGGGCTCTGCTGCACTTGCACTTCACCTAGGAAGAGCTCAGCAAGTGTCTGAGCCCGGAGTGCTGCCCCCTTCCCCACTCCTGGCATCAGGATAGGGGCTGGTCAAGGCATACAGGAAAAATGGTCCAGGTGGTTGCATCGCTAGGTCTTCCACTTCTCCCTGCATTAGACGTTGGTGGGACCCCAGCTTTCAGCTGACCTACAGGAGCCACAGGCCCCGCTCCCTAGTGTCACTCCCTCCATAGACAGTGATGTTTCTCCATCCATGCCTGCTGCTTGGTGTCCTAGCATGGCTCATAGCTTTGCCCTGGAAAATGGGGAGTGATCCATGATGGTCTGAATACTCTGGAACAGAGGCCCCTGCCCCTAAATGCAAGTGCTCACCAAACCGGCCCCCTCCCACACATGCACACAGACTCCTCCAGACTCCCCCTGCGGGTTTGTCCACTGGGCTACTGAGACAGATATGCCATCCTCAGACTTCTTAGCTTCATATGTTCAAAGTCCTTTGCACTCATCATTCATTTGAAGAAAATATTAAGCAGTGAAAGATTGATATATTGCACTTTACTGGATGTCCGAAGACTCTTCCCAGACTTCAGCTGAAAGCATCTGGAAGAGGTGCCAGTCTGTCCCATCATCAAGGCTCCAAGGGTGTTTGAATATCCTCCATGGCCAATGGCATTGGATCTGCAGGAAGGGGTCGAAGCTGTGGAGATTTCTTTAAGTTTAATTCTATACTTCTCCCTTTAAGCTAAGGATAAATGTTCCCATGCCTAGAACAGAACCTGGCACACAGTAGGTATTTGTTGAATGAATACTATTTCAGTAGGATTTGCTGAATAGGTCAGTGTATACAAAACTCACTCACTGGTATACCTGGAACATCTTTGTTATAGGACTATCTCTGTGTGTGTTTAAGAACAACTGATTGCATATACCGTGAACCTGTTAACTCCACTGGGAGTGGTTATTTATATTATTATTTTAAAAGCATTCACCTCAGGGTTCTTCTTCCATGGAGCATTTCAGTCTGCCTCTTCGTTCACAGTCCTGTCTATGCGTGCCTCTTTCCAGTTGGCCTCCACAGCATAAAGCAGCAAATATTCTTGACAGTTCTGGTGTCTGTGACATTGCACACGAGTAGCCATCTCACAGTGACCAACTGCTTGTCCCCACAGGTCCACCATCCTGCAGCAGCAGTTCAACCGGACGGGCAAGGTGGAGCACGGCTCCGTGGCGCTGCCGGCCGTGATGCGCTCGGGCTCCAGTGGGCCAGAGACCTTCAACGTTGGCAGCATGCCCTCGCCGCAGCAGCAGGTCATGGTTGGGCAGATGCACCGAGGCCACATGCCCCCGCTGGTGAGGCTCCCCGGGCACTCACCCTGCACGTCAGGGTGCTGCCTCTGGTGTGCAGGGAGGGGCGCCGGCGTGGGGCTAGGCTGTGTGCCATCCACTCTCTTGCTAGCTCCTGTCTGGACCCTGGCTCTTCAGCTGTGCAGTCCTGACGCCTAACTCTCAGCATGTTTCCTTTTAATTGTGTGGCGCTGGTAACTTCCTGTCTAGGATCACAGTTGTCCTCTGGGGCCGGCAGAGAAACAGTATCCTCTCTATGTGGCTGGTAGAAACCTGCTTCCCTGCCTTAGCAGTGTCAAGCTGCTAATTCGCCCAGATACCCCTCGGAGAGTCTTAGGAGTAGACCGGTCTATAGTGAACCACACCCCCTCCCCCCAGTGGATCATTGGTTCCTTCCACTGTGATGGTTCCCCTGCTGCACTGTCTCTCTCGGGTCTGCTCAGGGATCCTGTGCTTTGGGGCAAGAACTGTTTGAAAGCTGAAGAGACTGAAAGCTCAGAAGTAATGCAACTCCGAAGAGGCATGTTGGCTGTAGGTGGAGGTGGAATCCTTACTTGTTTACCAGGAAGAGTTCTGGTGTAACACACGCTTCCCATGCCTCAGGTCTTTTATATTCAGTACTCGAGGACTGGATCCCCTTAGCTCCTTCACAAGGACTCTTTCTGAGTCTTCTTGTCAGCTAAGTTGTCCAGTGAGAGGTGGTTTGGGCAGTTTGGAGTTGTGCCCTGGGTCACTTTGTCTTTAGCAGGGGTTCAGTTTCACCTCGTTTTGTGTAGAGGGCTGTGTCAGGGCTGGAGCCATGGTATGACCACCTTGTGTCCATCTGTCTTTGCAGACCTCGGCCCAGCAGGCCCTCATGGGGACCATCAACACGAGCATGCATGCTGTCCAGCAGGCCCAGGACGACCTCAGCGAGCTTGACTCACTGCCGCCTCTCGGCCAGGATATGGTAAATATTGCACGTGGTTTCATTCAGTGTCTCTGCCCAGGCAGCACAGAGGGCTGTGCACTCTGGACTCAGCCAGGTGAAGTGAAAACCATGTCTTTTCCAAGATAATGAGGCGTTGACTCTCGGAGGAGAGAATCATAGGGTGCTATTGGCTGTTGGCAGTACCTGGCGAGGGCTCACAGCTTGGGCCCTAGAGTCACGTCACGTGGGCCCAATCCCCAGCTCCCCTGCTTGGTGGCTGTGTGAATCTGTCAGCTTCCTCTAAGCCTCCATTTGTCATCCATCAGTAGATTGGTCGTGAGGACTCCATAATCTAATCACGTGCAGAGTTCTTAATAAAGCACCTAACACACGTGAGAGCTCATGAGTATCAGCTGCTTTTGTTATTATGAGTGGGTTTCAAATCTTAGCATGCATCAGTACCGCTAGGAGCGCTTGTTCAAACAGGTTGCCTCTGGCTCAGTAGGTGTGGGGTGGTGCCTGAGGATGTGCATGTCCACCAAGGTCTCTGGTGATGCTGTTGCCACTTTTCTGGGGACCGTGCTTTGAGAACCACTGCTCCTGAGCTGTTCAGCAGGGCGGGGTAATTAGCTGCGGTCCTGTAGCTACTGCTGCATGGAATCACCGGGCCCCTTGCCTTGCAGATCATAGTCCAGGGGCCAGCAGCACTGGCAACACCTGGGGTTTCCTGAGAGTGCAAAATCGTAGGCCTCCCCCTTCGGAATCAGAATCTACATTTTAGTTCTTCTCAGCCCTCCTTTGCACATTAGAATCACCTGAGGAGCTTTAAGGCCAAAGCCTGAGGCTCACACCAAACAAATCTGTGTCTCTGGGGGTGGGGCTTGGGTAACTGTTTTTCTACCTTCCCAGGTGACCCTAATGGGCAGCCAGGGTTGAATTCCCCTGTTTTAGGACTGACAAGGCCATCCTAGGGGCCAGAACCAAGGTACAGTCTGTAGTTCATCTTGTCCAGCCGGGATAAACTGCTCCAAGTTCTCCCCGAAGCCGTGTTGTTCATTTGTGTACTTGTATACACGCAGGGTGCTGCTTGTCTCAGTGCCGTGTCTCCCAGAAATCATTAAACATTTGCTCTGGGGCATGTCAGAGTGAAACATATGGCAGACTCCCAAACTCAGCACAATTGTAAGGTAGAGTTTTAATATACTGAACATTCTGCTTCATCAATTTTCCAAGAATTAGAATACAAAACATAGTAGTAGTGCTAGGCACATCCTGAATAGATTAGTACTTTTGAAATGTCTTAGGGAGCAGATCAGCATCAGTATATTTCCATAGGGTTGCCATTAATAGTGTAGATGATCATTTGACTAAGTCCAGAAATGCCAGAAAAGAGAATTTTCTATCTATAGGTGAGAAGGCTGTTAGAGACCATTGAATTTCTACAGTGTAAGAAATGTGAAGTTCAGGGCATGGATGTAATTTGCCCAAGGTTGTACCATTTGTTAGTGGTAAAGCTGGATATAGAACAGGGGTCTTGACCCTTCTATTCCACGCCCCCCCCCCCAAATCCTACCAGGAAAGGAATCACATCTATGTGGCATTCATGTTGTAACAGAAGACAATCCCCACGTTGACACTCATGTGCTGAGACACCCTAATTCTATACCTTTTCTCTAAAAAACAAGGAAAAAATTAGCAACAATTGATGGTGCTAACATGCAGTATTATCATGAGACATCAACTAGTCTCATTTTTATTGAATTCATCTAAATAAAGCTACCTAGAATTTTTGTAATATCTTAAAAGTTAAAAAAAAAAAAAGGAAAATTTACATGCTGTTTAGCCTCAATGCAGGAGCAAAGGGCCTGTTACAGACATTGTTTGAGATGACTTCAGGGCCTCGTTGGTGCCGGCCCAGTAAGAGCATAGCCAGAACACTGGTCTCATTTTATGGCATGACTTCTCTGGTTTCCCGGGTAATTCTGTGCAGTGATTGTGTCATGTGCTTGTCTGGTTTTGCAGGCGTCTAGGGTATGGGTTCAGAATAAAGTCGACGAATCCAAACACGAAATCCACTCTCAGGTCGATGCCATCACAGCTGGAACAGCTTCAGTTGTTAACCTCACTGCCGGTAAGACCCTGAGGGGTTTGTGGTATGTTGTGGGTTTTTGTGTGTGTGTGTGTTTTTTTAAAGGTTCTTTGATTGAAACAGATTTTCATATTGTGAGACGACAGTCTATTTTTAGGCACCCTGTGTGCTTCAGGCATTTTCTCCCACTGACTCAGAAGAAATGTGGAGAATATCCATCCCTTTGTGTCTGTATCATGTAGCATCATTAAAAAGCACTTACATCACCCTTCTCCTTGTTCATCAGTGTGCTGGACATACTTTAAAGTACGTGGAGGCCTGTTTCTCCCTTCTGGGAGCTTACAGTCTGAGTGACGAGATCCGTCGTGCGTGCCTCCTGTCTTGTCCAGGAATAGTCTCTTCTGCCGTAGCATCACTCCCCTCCCGTAGCATCACTCCCCTCCCGGCACTGTCAAGTGAGGGCCAGGGAATGTCTTCGCTTCCCTGAGCAACCTAACCATTCCAGCAGCAGAGTTGGCCTCTCTAAGCTGCTGACAGCGGCCTAGTGCAAAAGGCCGTGAGATGCTCAGCCTTCCTTTGGAATTTCAAAGGTGCTTGTGCTCAGCATTTCACTGTAGGCAGCCTCAGGGTGAAGGCGCCTGTGAAGAGCAGCACCTTGGAGACAGGGAGCCACCCATCGCACTGTGCATATGCAGTGCCTTGTGTCTGACTCCTGCAGAGTGGTGGGTGATGAGCTGCTGCCCCCTGGCCAAGTACCTCCCGCCCAACTGGGCTCTCCTCCCTCTGCACCACCCTCCTTTGACCGAGATGGTCCTCTGCCCCAGGTGACCCGGCAGACACGGACTACACAGCCGTGGGATGTGCAATCACCACCATTTCTTCCAACCTGACGGAGATGTCCAAGGGCGTGAAGCTCTTGGCGGCCCTCATGGACGACGAGGTGGGCAGCGGGGAGGACTTGCTCAGAGCTGCAAGGACCCTCGCCGGGGCAGTGTCGGACTTGCTGAAAGCGGTGCAGCCTACCTCTGGAGAGGTGAGCTCTTGGGGCCAGCTGTCTCTTGGGTTCTGCTGCGACAGGGGCAGCCTTTGAGTTCCAGGGATGGGGCTCTTGCTTCTAGAGCTGTTCCTTCCAACCTGATGGGGCACGTGAAAACGCGGTGGGGTTGCAAGTTGTTAAACTGGGTGTGGAACTGATGGTTCAACATTCAGGACTAGTTGAGCTCTTAGTAGGAAGCCTCCCTTCTCCCTCCCTGCCCCCAAGGTACTTGATGAGATGCAACCTCAGAAATGAACAGATGTGACAAACACACATTTAAAAGGGAGACAGGTTTTGCACTCTAAATTCCATAAAGCATGAATCACCTTCCTACCAGCTGAACAAGACTCCGTCGTTGAACGTTTCGAACCCATCCACCTGTTTGTGAGGCCTCCGGCACTTCCTCGCACAGATTTGGCCAGGCCGTTATGTCTCCTGGCTGGCAGATAGCCGGAGACTCATTTAGGTGCAGTACTGCCCATCCTGCAGGTTCCCTCCCGGCACTGCCTGACTGTCGGTACCGCGCAGGAAGTGCATTTTCCTTCCAACCAATGTGTGTTCTTTGTTCATAGCCCCGACAGACGGTTTTGACGGCTGCTGGAAGCATTGGACAGGCCAGTGGGGATCTTCTGAGACAGATCGGAGAGAATGAGACTGATGAGCGATTCCAAGTAAGATATTCGCAGCCCATAGTCTTGGAAAGGAGCCTACGTGATGGTCTAGACCCAAACAGGGAAAATGTAATGTAAAACCAAATCTTCCTTGTGTTGTCAAGAATAAGATTGGGGTGGATTATCTTGGGGGTGAGGTGTTTGTGTGTTAATTTAATTTTTTTAATTGGAAAACTCATATCACTTACAGTCATCATTGTAAAGCACTTACTTAACTGTTCTCATTGGTCAATATACTGACATTTTTTAAACACAAAAGTGAAGGGAATAATATCATGAACTCCCTTGTATCTACCGCCCAGCCTTCCCAATTATCAACTCATGGCCAATCTTGTTTTATCTATTTGAAGGCATTTTTTGTTGTTGTTGTTTTCTTAAAATATATTTTTATTGATTTCAGAGAGGAAGGAAGAGGGAGAGAGAGATAGAAACATCAATGATAATAAAGAATCCTTGATCGGCTGCCTAGGAATCGATCCGTGACCTCCTGGTTCATTGGTGGACGCTCAACCACTGAGCCACGCCGGCTGGGCCTGGGGGCAGTTTTTAATTGAATTACCCTAGAGTCCACATATGAGAGTGACCGAGTGTGCTGAGCATTCACACACACAGCACAGGCTTTCCTTCATATTTAGAGGTGCGTCTATTGTCAGTCTGTGTCATCCAAAACCACAGACGCGATGAAGTGGTTTTTTGTCACCCTTCATTTTCAATACCATGGGCATGTGCTCTCTGTCCTCTGGTGAACAGCTGTAGCCACTGTTTGCAGCTGCTTTGATGTACTGCCCGCTCAGATGGGATCTCCACTTGTCTGCCTCCATTGCCAGCCACCACAGATGAGGTGCCGAGGCCTGCTGCTGGGAGCCTCGGGCTCGAATGAGCTTCTCTTACATACTCGCGGGCAGATGCCCTCCACTCCTCTTTCTCCTCTTCTTAAATCTTAATTTTGCAAACTGTATATCAATACATTTTAATTAAATGGTTGCAGTTCGAGCCCAGGTCCTCTGGAAAGATGCCCTTCTCCAAATCCCATGTCCAGTTCAGTGTTCAGGAATTCTGCAGAACTGAGAATAAAAAGATCATTCAGCTTTACTCTGGCATTTAAGTTTCTAGCTTCTTGGGTGGCAGTTTTGCATGCCATTTTAGTTAGCACTACCAAATCTCATCAACGCAAGATGCACGTTACACTAAGACATGACCATATATCTTGTGATTTACGAAACATGCAATTCCATCCACACATGTGTTGTTTCTCCTCCTCATCCACACCTGTGGTGCTGGAGCCATGGGACTCATTCATACCCTGCAGTAACACCTCAGTGCTCGAACATTCACCTCGTGATGGAGGTAAGACCCACAATCCAGCATTCCTGGCATATATCCCACTAACTCCAAGCTAATTGTGTCCCCATCCTGACTTCTCCTTACTCAGATCCCAAAGAGCCCTTTGCTTTTTGGATTAGAGCAGATAATTCTTCGTAGGCAGACCCTTACTAAGGAACTGTGTGAATGCGAGATTCCGTGCTTGGTTTTCTAGGCTTCATTATCTTGAAGTGATCAATGTACTTTCCTCAAAAGTACTGTTTCCCCACAGTGTTTGGGAAGGTTGAGAGGGAAGTCACAGTCCTTCCTTAAGACATCTCAGGCATCCTTGTGCGTTGAAGACTGCCTTTTTTTCCTTCGGCATTTTCATCACCTATAAATGCAAACTGCTTCCTAATGTTTGTTTCTGTTCAGACGAGCTAGGCAGCAGGTCCAGGTTCAGGCTCAGGACCCGGGCCTGTGGAGGCTGTCTTCCCAGGAAAGCCTGGCTGGAGCGCTCTGTTTCTGTAAGGCGTCCGGGTAAACACCGGCCCCCGTGCGGTGATCTGCAGCCTCTCGTTAGGCGCAGCCCTGGGCTTCCTGACGTTGGATTTCTTACTCTGGTTTTCAGATTCTTGAGATCCGGTCTCAGAGCTTTTCTTTGGGTCCTCAACATGTTCCCAGACTTAACAAAGATTTATTTTACACGGGCTACATGATAGTGGTCTTGTTGAAAAGTTCGACAAAGGCCTTGTCTGCAACTATCGCTGTAGTATCACATCCTTTTTCTAACTGTATTTTTTTTTGGACAAAATCACTAGGAACAGGGTTTCTGCAAATGAGTCGAACAAAGCCCTTTAGAATAATCCTGAGTCTACAGGACCAAATCTTGGTCTCTGTGTGCGAAGATGGATTCATAACAAGGGAAGGAATACCGCAACCCTTTGGAAAGTGGTTAGCCTAAATCTTGTTAATAATTTGTGACATTTAGGCTGTGTTTTCACTGATCATTGAGCTATCGGTGTCCAAGAACTGTAACTTTTGGGGCTGTGTCGGGAGCTGTTTCTAAAAGTTGCGGCAGACAAGTGACAGCTAGATCCCAAAGGCATCTTCAACTTTTGGCACCACGGGCTTTGGTTTTTCCCTGGACAGTCAGTAAACTTCAGAGACCTAAAACAGACTGGGCTGGACTGTTCTTTTAAGACTGCTTGGCTTTGTCAATTTTAAAGTGCACTTACTTGGCACTTGGTTTCTGATTTGACTGGAATGCCTATGGCCTTTGCTCTATGTAAAACTGTGCAGGTTGGACAGTCTTTCCAATTTATCTTCTCATAAGAAATATTGTTGTAAAGATTGTGGGTGCCCTTTGCATTCAGAATCAAAGGTGCTTTTCATTATCATCTGATGAATTAATAAAGACTTCTGACCACATCTCCTCTGGGGGCGTCTTCACACGTTTGTTCAAAATAAAAATGGCTCATATGTGTGGGAAGGCATTTCCAAACCAAACAAACTGCCTTCAATATTAAAAGCAAAGATGTAAATGAAGTGTAACGGTGGTTGGTCTTCAGGTCACACAGATGGGTGACAAAGCTGGTGGCCGAAATCAAAGGATTTCCCGTCCGGCAGGCAGAATGCCTTTTTGTTGCGTTGAAGCATAAGCTGGTCTTTAAAGGCTCACAGCTCCTTGCATCCTCAGTGAGGTCATAGCTGAAGCTATGTAGCTTGTAGCTAGTTTATTTATGTAGACTCCCTGCCCACTTTTCATAATGATTTAATCCCTCTGCAGAAGGCTACGGGTCACTGAGAATAACTTATGTGCAGAGCATCCCTTAGCTCTGGAAGGAGGTGTTGTCTCTGCATGTCCAACGTTGCCCTCTGGAGGCAACGTTGTGGCTGAATTTGTGGTGATCACTTGGATCCTTGTGCAAAGTAGAAATCCAAAAAAAATGAATTTTCCAGTTACAGTGGGGCATGGTGACCTGGAGGCCATGAATTCTATTTTTCCTACAGCACATAGTATTTGTGGCATCTGGATGCATTTCAGCGTCGTTTGACTCACCACATCAACCACATTCAAGAGATGTGACTCCTCAGTATGGGATAAGTGCATGGACGTTAATCAGTGGTTATAATAAAAACGGTTTCCTCAAATTAACCTCTTTTAGATGTAAACCTGTGTTACTTAATGAACGTATAGGAGAATATGTTATTAGGATGTGAGTCTCCTTCCTTAACTAGCTCTAGAGATAAGTTAACATTTCAGAAAAATAAGTGGAAAAGTATTATTCTGAAGTACTGAAGGGCAAATGGAATTCTAATAAAAGGGTTAAGCGGACACCACATTTTATTTTCCTGAAGGGTCATTAGAAAAACAAAATGAATGACTTGTGTGTTTTGTTTTTTTTTAATTTCTTTTTCTTAGGACGTTTTAATGAGTTTGGCCAAAGCTGTTGCCAACGCTGCTGCCATGCTGGTACTAAAGGCAAAGAATGTTGCCCAAGTGGCCGAAGACACGGTCCTGCAGAACAGGGTGATTGCCGCCGCCACCCAGTGTGCCCTCTCCACCTCCCAGCTGGTGGCCTGTGCCAAGGTAAGCCGGCTCGCACCCCGGCCCTCGCTGCGAAGTGTCACATGCTCTTATCTGCCTCCAGTCATAGGGGGGAAGCAGGGGCAAAATTTGTTAAAATGGTTCGAGACTAAGTGCTTCAGGTGTCTTTTTTTAGGTGATGTGATAGGATTTTTACATAAACTGCTCCATTCTGCTTCTATCACTTGCTCTTTATTCAAGGCTCCGGGCAGAGGTACCTCCTGTGTCTAACTGCCACCTCTAGGGTCTCCCATTTGGACGTGTCAGCACGTCTTGTTTACACCTGCACACAAAGGTCCTTGCGCCGTGCAGTACGGCACTATAAAGGGGGCCAGAAGTCACTGCAGAGTTTGTGGGGCCCTTTCTACTCTGCATAGTGTTGGAGTGAGGGTGGTGAGGTCTTAAGTCGTTGTTGTCAGAACGCGCACACTCTGTACTTAGCCTCGTTAATCACCATCACCCCGATCACTGAAGAGGAAATTGAGGCCTTTAGATGTTATTACACAGAAGCAGGAGATGGCAGAACTGAGGTTTTTTTTAACTCGGGCCTGACCTCAAATACCCTTTCTACCTCACCATCTGATGAGATGATGCATGAGGAGGTGGGAGGTGTCCGTGTCTCAACTTGATGACATCGCATAGAGGACAGGTCCGTGCTCTGGCCCAGCCTGGCCTTCCCTAGGCTGTGGGAGCATGTGCAGCATCTGTCAGAGGTGTCCTTGATGGTCCCCCTCCTCATATCCACAGGTACTGACAGAATCCCCTGTTCTTTAAAGTAACATGAAGCAGAGTTCCAGGTGCCTCTGGAAAAGGAAATACAGTTCTTTTGGTTGTCTTGTTATCCTGGCTCAGAAGACTCCATTTAGAGGTTTCTTGAAGGAGGAGGCATAGTTGGTAAATACTGGAAATGTCTTTCAAAGTAGTCAGTAGTATGGATTGTTGTAGATCCCTAACAAAGATAAAAATTAGCAGCGTCTAAAATCACAAAGGCAAAGTGAGGTAGTGAATATGAGAAACCGCAGTGATGGTTTAGTTTAATTCCTGGTCCTGTAATTAAGGAAGCGAGGCCCAGGGCAGGAAGGGACTTGGTGCAAAGCTAGTGCACACTGGGGGCCAAGAGGACCCGCAGTGCCCCGACCCGCTCTCGTCCCCCTGCAGGTGGTGAGCCCCACCATCAGCTCCCCCGTGTGCCAGGAGCAGCTGATTGAAGCGGGGAAGCTTGTGGACCGCTCAGTGGAGAACTGCGTCCGCGCCTGCCAGGCAGCCACAGATGACAGCGAGCTCCTGAAGCAAGTCAGCGCAGCGGCCAGCGTGGTCAGCCAGGCCCTGCACGATCTCCTGCAGCACGTGCGACAGTTTGCCAGCCGAGGCGAGCCCATCGGCCGCTACGACCAGGCCACCGACACCATCATGTGTGTCACCGAGAGCATCTTCAGCTCCATGGGCGATGCTGGTGAGGGGCTGGGCTGGGGGGGAGGGCAGTTGGGTTCCCTGATAGTGATGATGGGGAGGAAGGCAGGTGACGGCCGCCTGGGTGCCTGGCAAGGGCAAGTTCTCATCACCCTCAATCAGAGCCTTCCTCTCTGAGCCTGGGAAAGAGTGGAAGGCTCCTAATGTGCCCATCCGTAGCAACACCTAAAGATTTACAGTTAACTTGGCTTTTAAGAAATTATTTACATTTCATAGTATGTCCCTTTTCTACAAATGTCCGCGTTGGAGATGGAGGAAGCAAGAATGAATCTTGCTATGCCTTGGCTGGTTTGTCTCAGTGGTTAGAGCATTGGCCTGTGGACCAAAGGGTCATGGGTTCAATTCCCGGCCCCGATCGGGATGTGTGTGGCAGGCAACCAATCGATGTTTCTCTCTCTCCCCACTCCTCTCCCTCCCTTCCCCTCTCTCTAAAACATCAATGGAAAAAAATATTCTTGGGTGAGGATAAAAAAAAAAAAGAATCTTGCTGGAAGTTTACTATACTCTGGTCTCTGAGAGGAAGTCACCATGTGCCACACAAGGTCAGGGGTTCATCAGGCGGCAAAAGACAGGATTGAGGGGAGAGTTTCAGTGAAGGCCTTTATTGGGGTTTCCGTGGGGAAGGCAATGCGAGGCAGGGTGAACAGTTTCGGGTTGGCTGGTGTGAGTAATTTCAGCAGGCTCCATGCTGTAGGGGCTGAAATTACTGGTACTGGGCCCTGGGATGACTAAGGCAGAGAATATTGCTTCCTGGCCGTTTAGAGGAGGCGTGGCTCGGGACTGGGTAGCTTGCATAGCAAAGGCATGCTCCAGCCCAGGAGGGGCAGCTTCTTTCCATCCAGAAAGGTATTTTCTTAAGATGGCAAACATCATTATATACAGAAAATTATAAAATATACAGTACAGTGTACCTTTTCAGTCTATTTGTTCAAAAGTATGTCTCCCCAGACCTAGCCCATCACTGTCCCATCTAAATCTCCAGAACTAACCATTTAGCAATTTGTTTTTATTCTTCCTAGTCATGTATACGTTGGCATGTATAACTCCCTCTTTCTTTTTAGTATTTTGGTTTACTTGGGGGTGGGAGGGGGGCAGGGGGCAGTATATTTAGGGTAAATTCCTATCAGTGGAATGCTGGGCCTATAGCTATATACATTTTTATTTTATTTTAAATGTATCTATGAAATTTCTTTCCAGAAAGATCCCACAATTTTTAACCCTACTAGTTTTTTTGTAAGAGGTCTGTTTTCCTACTTCTGCATCAATGCAGAGCAATAGTTTATAACGAGTATTTTTTAAAGAAAATTACCTTGCACTTTTCTGTATCCTGAGCCACGCCTCCTCTAAATGGCCAGGAAGCAATATTCTCTGCCTTAGTCATCCCAAGGCCAAGTACCAGGCAACCAGGGCCAGCCCCTACAGCGTGGAGCCTGCTGAAATTACTCACACCAGCCGACCCGAAACTGTTCACCTGCCTAGCATTGCTCCACACATTTGGACTTTTTTGTTATTTTTGTTTGTCTGTTTTAACAAACCTTTTATTTTGGAAGACTTTTAGGTTTACAGAGACTGCAGAGTAATGCAGAGTTCTCATCTGCCCTCCCAGTTTCTTGCATTTTCAGCCTCTCCCTCACCTGGGACATATTTGTCAGAGCCCGAATTTCAGCACTGGTGTATTACTGTTAACTAAACCCCTGGATTTCACCAGTTTTTCCTCTGGTGTTGTTGTTTTACTATTGTCCCAGGATCCAAATCCAAGACATCTTGAATTTAGCACATTTTTATTTTCCTGAAAGCACTTTTACCTTTAACAGTACAGTACTTCGGCATTCTTCTCCAATGACCTTAGGAAGAGAAAGAAATCCCTTACATTTCAATAGTTTTATTTATTTTTACTAGAGGCCTGTTGCATGATATTCATGCAAGAATAGGCCTTCCTTCCCCTGGCTTCACTCCCAGCCGCCCAGGAGCCTGCAAGTCCTCGATCCCAGCCAGAGCACCGCTCCTGTAGCTCCCTCCGCCACCCTCCCCACATAGCAGGCATCCCGCCCCTCCCAGCAGCTCCATGCCTGTATATGCAAATTAACCTGCCATCTTTGTCAGGTTAATTTGCATACTCGCTCCTGATTGGCTGTGGGCGTAGCAGAGGTACGGTCAATTTACATGTTTGTCTATTATTAGGTAAGATTTTTTTGTGTGTGTAATCTGGATTTTAAAAATATTTTTAAATTTATCTTCATTGTTGAAAGTATTACACGTGTATCCTTTTATTCCCCCACTGATTCCCTCCACCCCGCTCCCACCCCCTCCACAGGCCTGCACCACACTATTGTCTGTCCATGGGTCATGCATAGATACATGTAAGTTCTTTGGTTAATGTTGACTCTATATTCCTCCCACTTCCATAAGGGAGTTGAAATGGATTTCAATAAAATCACAGGTACAATAAAATCAAACAATTGCCAGTAACAAGATCAAAACAAGTATTGAGAAGAAGAGGGTAAGCAAAGGGAAAATGGATAAGGAAAACTGAGCCAAGGCAAATCTTAGCATTTGGGCATGAAACGGGGGTCAGTGCTTCCTCTTAGCGAGAGCCAAATGACATAGACGATGTGATATTACTTATCTGGTGTCAGGTGGCATGCAAATTAAGTCAAAATTTGAAACTGTTTTTTATGCACTTACTCCAAGAATTTGTTATAGGAGCTTTTGTGTAAGCAGTTCTTGACAGGAGGTAAATAACATTTTCTGTGTAAGTATTCAGTAAATGTGAATGCACACAATAAATCCACATAATTTTGTTCCCTGCCTTCACTTTACAAAGAGCTCCTTTTTGGATGCTTATGTCATTTTGATTTCTCAGAGTTAAAGATCGAACTTGGCTGTGTTTTGGGCATATAGTCCTATATCCACAGGGACTATTTTCGATGTTGGGTGTAATTTGGCTACAATCCTTAAGAATCGCAGGGGCTTATTTCTCTCCATTCTTCTCACCAGTGGAGTAGAGACAAGACTGACTCCAGAAGTTTCACCCCGAGCTTTAGAAAGCAGACAAACAGACCTTATCCTCAATCCCACCCTCTAGGTGAGATGGTGCGCCAGGCGCGGGTCCTGGCCCAGGCTACCTCAGACCTTGTCAACGCCATGAGGTCAGATGCAGAAGCCGAGATCGACATGGAGAATTCAAAGAAGCTCCTGGCCGCTGCAAAACTCTTGGCGGACTCCACTGCTCGCATGGTGGAAGCAGCAAAGGTATGATTGCAACGGATTTGTTCCACCAACAAGTGAGCGTTATTAGAAGTCAGGGTTTAGAAGGAATCTTCAGGATAGAGAACGGTCAGCTGAGTGTGCATTTTTGTTTGCTTAAAACCTACAATGGCTTTGGAATGTTTAACCTTGTTCAAGTGGGAAAGGAGAAGGTCAGGGAACATATGAACGAAGCTCTTCAGGGCGTGGTGCCGACAGCCATAGACAGCAAAGTCCCTGCTTAGTGAGCGCTCTTTTGCCTTTGGCTTTATTGAAAATGGCGATTCGTTTAAAACTGAGATATTTGACAGTAAATTCACTGGCACATGTTTTCTTCCTGCTGCCTCCATGTTACTTTGCCCTCCTTTTGACTTCTCCACTAAACTCTGATCCAGGCTTTGCATAGCAGAGTGCTTCCTACCTCGCTGTTCTTCAAACCACAATAGCAATTTAATATGTTACGGGAGAGTTTGAACGAAGAGTTGAGAGTCAGCTTTGTGCTTTTTGACAGCGATACAATATCGTGATGTTTCTAAAAGCCAATAATTCTTAACCCCGGGGTCTGTTCAGAGCCCCCTATGAAACATACTAAAGTGCACCTGCCTCAGTTCCACACCCAAAGATCCTGATGTGTGTGTGTGTGTGTGTGTAAGTTCCACAGGAGATTCTGTTGCCTACCTCTAGGTGAGAACTGTTTAAAATGGATAAGGCTATATTTTTCTATTTTGTTTTTATTATGCAACTAGCACATGTCTCTCATGGAATTAGAAAATGCAGGTAAGTATAAATGAGAAAATGAAAAGCACCTTCAACTTTATACCACCAAAATAACATGTTTAATGTATTTCTGTGCATTTAAAATTCATCAAGTATCCCCACATCTTATCCTGTCTCCCTGGCCTCCCGCAGAATAGGACTGTATCTCAGCCAAGTATGTGAATTGCTTCACTTAAAATGTATTGTGACATGCAATGAACCTTATAAACTCACCATTTTGTTACCTGAGGCAGCTGATCGATGTTTCTCTCACATTGATGTTTCTCTCTCTCTCTCTCCCTCCCTCCCTTTCTCTTTCTTTAAAAATCCATGAACATGCCCTAGCCAGTGTGGCTCAGTGGATAGAGTGTCGGCCTGTAAATTGAAAGGTCCCAGGTTCGATTCTGGTCATGGACACATGCCCAGCTTGTGGGCTCTATCCCCAGTGGGGGGCTTGCAGGAGGCAGCTGATCAATGATTCTCTCTCATCATTGATGTTTCTATCTCTCTCTCCCTCTTCCTTCCTCTCTGAAATAAATAAAAATATATTTTAAAAAATCAATGAACATGTCCTCGGGTGAGAATAAAAAAGAAAAGAAGAGTGGAAGATTCTATTTAAGAGGATTGCCAAAACATTTCTGACACAGATATTAAAACTATTCCACCCAGAATGAATTCCTGTAATTTTTATAAATAGTTCAAAGAAATAGGTTCTTGTAAATTTGGAAAACTGGCCCTTTGAAAAATATAGATGTTCAAAAAACTGATTTTTAATAATTGGCAACTTTATTTCTGCTGTCTCCTCTGCCTCGTGTGTAAATATTGTTACCCTAAAGTGTTAGTGGAAACTTGTTCATCTCTGTACATCAAGCAGTGGTCACAAAGCATCCAGGCCCTGTGAGGAAAATCTTGATTGCTGCTTTTATTGCAGGTGGGAGTGGAGGCTGGATGTGCTTAGAGCCTTTGTTGAATTACTGTCCAGGAAAATTATATCCTCTCCCTACGCTACCTTCAACCTTTCTCTACTTCAAAATCCATCCCACCCATTGGCTTTTTTGGGATCTAATTAAAATCCACTTGTGGTCCTAGTGGACACTTTAACCTACAGCAACACGTAAAAGGGCCATGGAGGTGTGGCCATGGGCTGTGCACGGCACTTCCTCTCTCCCTGCCAGGATAGAGGTATTGGTTTCTTTCTTTAATTCAGTTACAGTTAGCTCAGTACAGTTGGGTACCTGTTCTACTTCGTTATACTTTCCAACTCTGGCTCTCTAGGAATGCCATCTCTAGACATGGTCCTTCGTGAACAATGTTTCCTTACAGCATTTTGGATGGCATTCCTGCCCCCCACCACCCTGCCCCTCGGTCCCCTTGTGTTATGCTGTAATCTCAGCCCATTCACATGTACCGGTGCTACAGGACAGGAGACTCTTGAAGCGGTGACACGTGTCTGTCATGCCCATTAAAATAAAATTGTCTCAGA